>NC_079487.1:32593222-33212696 GCF_020520425.1 Spinacia oleracea
ACCCAAACTTGCTTACCATAGTCACGGTGAACGGCCCAGACCATCTAGACTTAAGTTTTCCAGGAAACAACTTAAGCCTAGAGTTGAATAGTAGAACCTTGTCACACACCGCGAACTCTCTATGCAGAATGTGATTGTCGTGCCACCACTTAGTCTTTTCTTTGTAAATCCGAGCACTATCATAAGCTTGTAATCGGAATTCATCTAGCTCATTCAATTGAAGTAACCGCTTCTCACCGGCTAACTTTGCATCCATGTTGAGTTGTTTGATTGCCCAATAAGCCTTGTACTCCATTTCTACTGGTAAATGACACGCCTTGCCATACACCAACCGATACGGGGAGGTACCAATGGGTGTCTTAAAGGCGGTTCTAAATGCCCACAGAGTATCATCCAGCTTATCGCTCCAATCCTTCCTAGATTTTACCACCACTTTCTCAAGGATAGATTTGATCTCCCTATTGGAGAACTCACCTTGCCCACTCGTCTGAGGGTGGTAGTCTAGCCCAGTGCGGTGATAAACTCTGTACTTGTGCAGGAGCGCATCCAGATTCTTCTCATGGAAGTGCGACCCTCCATCACTAATCAAAGCTCGCGGAACTCCGAATCTAGGGAAAATGACTTTCTTGAACAGAGAAATGACCGTCTTAGCATCATTAGTAGGCGAGGCAACGGATTCACCCATTTCGACACATAATCTACAGCAACAAGGATATACAGATTACCCTTGGACGATGGGATGGTCCCATGTAGTCAATTCCCCACAAATCAAAAACCTCAACCTCAAGAATCCCGTTCTGTGGCATCTCATACCTTCTCGAAATAGTGTCGGCCCTCTGGCACGCATCACAGGACATAATGAAAGCCTGTGCATCCTTGAACATAGTAGGCCAGTAAAAACCACACTGTGACAACTTAGCATTAGTCTTGGACGGTCCATGGTGACCACCATAAGGTGAAGAATGACACCTACTGATAATACCTTGGACTTCCCAATCTAGAACACATCGCTTGTACAACCCTTCCGCAGTCTCACGAAACAAATAAGAGTCATCCCAAAAGTAGAACCGAACATCATGTAGGAACTTCTTCTGTTGATATGTTAGATCGGCCGGAAGAATACCCCCTACAATGTAGTTTGCAAAATCTGCGAACCATGGTGACTGACTGACAAGTGCAAGTAAGTGATCATCCGGGAATGAATCATCGATCGGTGTACACTTAACCATCATCATATCTCAATCTAGACAAGTGATCTGCAACTACATTCTCAGCCCCTTTCTTATCGCGAATCTCCAAATCAAACTCCTGTAGCAGTACTATCCATCGAATAAGCCTAGGCTTGGCTTCCTTCTTTGAGAGGAGATACTTAAGAGCCGCATGGTCAGTATAGACTATCACCTTGGACCCAATCAGATAAGTGCGAAATTTATCCTATGCATAGACTATGGCTAGAAGCTCCTTCTCAATAGTAGTATAATTAACTTGAGCATCATCTAAAGTCTTACTTGCATAGTAGATGGCATGCAAGACCTTTTCCTTTCTCTGACTCAAAACTTCCCCAACTGCGTAATCACTTGCATCACACATTATCTCGAACGGAAGATCCCATTCGGGAGAACGAATGATAGGAGCAAAAATCAGTGCCTGTTTAATCCTGTCAAAAGCCTCAAGACAAGCATCAGTAAATACAAACGGGGCATCCTTGAGGAGGAGCTGGGTCAGTGGTTTAACAATTTTATAAAAATCCTTGATAAAGCGGTGATAAAACCCCGCATGACCAAGAAAACTTCTAACACCCCTCACATTAACTGGAGGGGGCAATTGTTCAATCACTTGGACCTTAGCTCGGTCCACCTGAATGCCCTTATCAGATATTAGATGCCCCAAGACCACCCCTTCAGTAACCATGAAATGACACTTTTCCCAATTTAGGACTAGATTACACTCTTCACATCTTTTCAACACTTTAGTCAGATTTAGCAAACAAGAATCAAAAGAAGTACCATAGACACTAAAATCATCAATAAACACTTCCATGATAGACTCAATAAACTCATAAAAGATGCTCATCATGCAACGTTGGAAAGTAGCAGGTACATTACACAAACCAAAGGGCATCCTACAATATGCAAAGGTACCATAGGGACAGGTGAAGGTGGTCTTTTCCTGGTCGTCTGGATGTATGGGAATTGAAAGAAACTAGAATAACCATCCAGATAACAGAAAAACTTGTGACAGGCTAGCCTTTCTAACGTTTTATCAATAAAGGGAAGGGGAAAATGGTCTTTTTTAGTAGCCACATTTAGACGCCTATAATCAATGCACATGCGTCAACCTGTGACTACCCTAGTTGGTATCAACTCATTTTTCTCATTTCTAACCACAGTTGTCCCTCCTTTCTTAGGCACTACCTAAACAGGACTCACCCACTTAGAATCAGACACATCATAGACAATACCCGCATCAAGCAATTTCATAACTTCAGCTTTCACAACATCTTGCATGACGGGGTTCAAACGACGTTGGGGTTGAATGCATGGTTTGTGATTTTCATCTAGATGTATCCTATACATGCAAAAGTCAGGGCTAATACCCTTTAAATCATCAATACTGTACCTGATGTGGGCTTGAATATCTCCACCACAAGGCCCAAAGAGGCTACAATGACCAATACCGGCCAGCTGGGCCCAAACCTTGGCACCTAAACGAAATAAGAGCACAACTCCATTTTGGAAAGCCCAACCTCTCTATGAAGACAGGTCCAATTTGTAAAAGGCTCATCATTGTGGGCCAAATGAAACGTGTCCTAAATCCCCAAGGGGCACGCATCCCACAGCTAGGGTTGAGGGATCAATTCCCAAGAAACCCTAGCCCTATAAATAGCTCAGATCCAAAGGTAAGGGGCAATCAATTCATTCCCACCAACCTAAGAACTATCTTTGCTCTGCCTTCTCTCTACAAATTACTTATCTCTCTAGCTTATACTTACTTAAGCATCAGAGGGAATATTTCTACGGGAATATTCTTGTTTTACAGGTTGCCAGAAGTTCGTGCCAGGTCATACTTGATACCTCTGAGGAACGCGTGCCACGCCAGCACCGTAAAAGATCCCACAACAGTACCCAATGGCCTTTTTGTGCTTTTTCAACACAGTAAGAAGTTGGGACAACTGGTCTGCATCAAGTGCAGTACTAACGATTACAGGGCAAAGTTGTTCATCATCCAAAAATGCATATTTAAGGTTAGCATGAAGAGGCTTAAGTTCGGGTTTCTTTACCTCTTTAACAGGACAAACCTGCCGAACTAACCTCTTCAATTTGGTGCTCTCTGGTTCAGACCCTCCACCATCAAGAGAAAACTCTAGAGCATCCACTTCAGCACTCCAAGAACTGCTATCACATGCAAAAGATTCACAACAAAACACTGCCTCCAAAGGATCCCTTTCGAGAACTTGGGAGACGTTATCACGCATAATAAAATCAACCACATCAATTCGATAGCATTGTTCTTCCTCTAGCATGGGACTCTTTAAGGCACTATTCAGATTAAAAGTCACCTTATCATCCCCAACAGACAAAGTCAATTTCCCACTTTTAACATCAATGACCGCCCCCGCCGTGTGAAGGAAGGGTCTACCTAAGATAATGAGAATTTGAGAGTCCTCTTGCATGTATTTACCCTTAGGTAGACCTACTTCACACGGTATACCCTTCCTTAGGTAGACCCTTCCTTGTGTGACGGAAGGGTCTACCTAAGATAATGAGAATATATACCACAAAGTCATAGGTATATAGAATTTACCTACTCTAACAGGGACGTCCACTAAAACACATAAGGGGTATTTGACAGAACGGTCGGCCATTTGCAGAGTGATATTAGTAACCTTAAGCTCACCCATATTCAGTTTAGTGCAGACAGACAAGGGCATAACAGACACACTAGCACCTAAATCACATAAAGCTTTATCAATAAACACAGTGCCAATGTTACATGGGATGGAAAAACTCCCGGGGTCTTTAAGTTTAGGTGGAGACTTATTTTGCAAATAGGAACTACATTCCTCAGTAAAAGCTACAGTCTCTACCTCACAAAAAGCACGTTTCCTGGTCAAAATATCTTTCATGAATTTAGCATATGCAGGAACCTGTAAAATTAATTCAGTAAAAGGAACCATTACCTGCAAGTTTTTGACCACTTCCAAGAATTTTCCAAACTGCTTGTCTAGCTTATTCTTGAGTTGCTGGTTTGGGAAAGGGAGTACAATAGGTGGGGTACTTGAATATCTGTCCCCTTCTTAACCTCAGTTGTAGCCTCATTTTCACTGACTACCTTTTCAGCTTCCTTACCATCCATGACTATCTCTGGGACTTCCTCACTTACCAGACCACTAGCAGACACCCCAGAATCAACCTCAACTAGCATAGAAGGACCATCATAACCCCTACCACTCCTCACTAAAATAGCATTTGCAGTTTCCCTATTTACAGGCTGTGAAGGAAGTTGGCCGGGGGACCTCCCTGCAATTGTAGTAGCATCTATACCAACTGTGTATCAATGCTTTGTTGTGAGCAGTAAGAGCATCGATTTTCGCATCCTTTTCACTTAGAGATTTTTGCATTTGTAGCATCATATTTCTCATCTCTACTAGCATAGGGTCAGACTGTGTGGCTTGAGGTTGTGGTGGTGGAGGTGATGTGTGTTTTCTAGGGAACCCAGGTGGTCCACTAGACTGTTCATTGTAGTTGTTCCGTGGTTTGTAGGATTGTTATTGTGGGGGTTGGTATGGTTGTTGTGGTGGTGGATGTTGGACTTGATGAGGGTTCTGGATATTGTTGCTCCTGTAGGATAGTAGAGGGTTGTTTTTGTAGCCCTCATTGTAAGAGTTGGGGAATGGGTTATTTTGTTTGTAGGACTGGAATGTGTTACATTGTTCAATAGAGCTCCTACATTCCTGTGCATAATGACCAGACATTCCACAACTTTCACAGACAGTAGCGGATTGGGCACTCATTGCAGCTACACTAACAGGTTGGGCAGATTGAGCATTTGCTGCTTGCATATTATCAAACTTATAATGTAAAGCAGTCAATTGGGCAGTTAATTGTTCTATGGAATTCAAATCATGCTTACCACCCTTGTTAGCTAGGCCTCTAGGATTCCCATACTGGGCATTATGAATTGCCATCTCCTCAATCACCTCCATGGCTCTAGATACCTCAAGTTGCATGAATCTCCCCAATGCAGTTGAATCCAAAATAAGTCTAGACTCATTACCCAGACCATTATAAAACTGCTGAATCAAAAACCAGTCATCCAAACCATGGTGCGGGCACTCTCTCTGCAAGTCCTTGAATCTCTCCCAGACCTCGAACAAACTCTCATCTGCTTGTTGAGAAATAGAAATTATCTGACCCCTCAGACGAGTTGTCTTCTCAGGTGGGAAATATTTAACATAGAATGCAAGGGCCAAGGACTCCCAATTAGTGATTTTCATAGCCGCCCGATTCAACCCGTTGATCCACAAGTTTGCTTTCCCACTCAGAGAGAACGGGAAAAGTATCTCCATAGTCTGCTCCGGAGTCAATCCCTTTTGCTTGATGGTGGAAAAGTATTGGATGAAGGACTGAATGTGAAGATTCGGTTCTTCACCTGATCCCCACCGTACTGGCGTCTCTCAATCAAGTTAATCAATGCAGGCTCAATCTTGAAGGTCTCAGCTGCAATAGAAGGCATGATTGCCTTTGGTAGCACAGACAGACTTGGCTTAGAATAGTCTGTAAGCCGTGGGGCAGGTGGCGGTGGAGTTTCGTCACCCATCTCTATCTCTGAAACTGAATCTGTATCTGAAGGAAAAAGATTGCCAATATTATTATCAGAATCAGAGTAATTCCCACACTGTGCAATGAAAGTTCTTCGTCTACGAAAGGTTCTTTCGGGCTCAGGATCAAATGGAGTAAGATTACTAGTACCTACAGTCCTGGGCATAGACAAAGAAACTACAAAAACAATGTGAGATCCGGTCTCAAGGAACGTGGGTTCCTTGAGTAGTAACAAACAATAATCTAGAATAAACAATCAACAACAGAAAATAAAACCGTTTCCCCGGCAACGGCGCCAAAATTTGACAGGCTTAAGTCGTATCACCTAATCAAAAATAAACTTAAGTCCACTAGCTAGGTAGCAAGGGAAGTCAGGATCGAATCCACAGGGAAACAGTGTTCTTTCTACTATTAATCAACTAAACTAGACTATTGGGAAACAGGAATTGGTTGGCTTGTATGCTAAGACTACGAACGATAATTAAACGATTAAGAATAGGAATTAAAGCATCTAGGGAATAGGTACACCAACAAATAACAATCCAGGACGATAAACAATCACAATAATCAACAAAGTAATTAATTAGACTAGCATGCTCTCTCGAATCGATACTAATCATAGACTTAGAATTAACGGGCTCTCGCTACGTATTAACTCTAATTCCACCTATTGACACAAGCCTAAACATCAAATTGCATCTCTCGAATCTTAACTTGATATTGCATGACTATCACAATTAAACCTGCGCAAATCTAATTGTATAGTAGAATAAACCAATCAATAGGAATCAATTACAATGCCAACAATTGCAATCATTCAATCATCCCTTCATATTATTCATGGATCCCCAAACCCTAGAAAATAGATTACTCAAGCATATTAACAACAACCAAATCAATTAACATAATTGAAAGCATTATTAAAGCAAGACGATTAATCAAAATAAGAAACAATACCTAATTGAAGAACATAGGAAATTGAAAGCTTGAATTTTTATTGAAAATTAAACTAAGTGTTTTGCATAAGTTTAGAGAGAAAATTAAGCTAAGAGAGATAAAACTAAGGGTTCAATCCTAGAATTCAAGGTGGCAACTAAAATAAAGAAGCTTAGTATTTATAGTTTGCCCAAAATAATAAAAGAAAACCGGAAAACAAAGCGCGAAAAACCGCCCAGGGTTGTCGTCGCCCTGTCGGGCAGACATCCACCCGCCGGGCGACCAGCTCAAACCTGCCCGTCGGGCGCAGGTCTGCCCGCCGGGCGGATAGAGACTCTCTAACAATCTTCGGCACGCACACGTTCGGGCAGCTTCCGCCCACCGGGTGAGGAGAAATATCTTACAACCTTCACTCTGATGGGCGCCCGGTGACCACCGGGCAGAACTCCGCCCGTCGGGCGCCTGCTGACTGCGGCATCTTCTGCTTGCTCGCCCGGTGGGCGAAAGGAGATCAACCGGGCGAAAGGCTAAATGAACCATCCTTTGTCCGTAACACCGAGTCTAACTTCCGGGGCTCAACCATAAGCATCTAAGGCTCCCGCAAGTCGACGATAATCGTCCCGAACTCCCTCGGGATCGCGTAGTGGCCTAAATCATCATGAAATGGGTCTAAAAAGACCAATTTCTCACTAAGTAGTCCTGAAACTCAAGGCACACTAAAAAACAGAGATTAGTACTTAAAACGGCTCCTAAGAGCTCATTTGACGCATAAAAGTACTAAGGGACGGGGGTAAAAACACTATATAAAACACACATATCAGTTTGATCCAGTACATATGATACAAAAAAAGGATATGTTGTCACTTGCTGAAGATCAAGAGATCTATCTGTCTATTATTGAGTGTTGGGCGTTAATGATAAATGCAAATGAAATGCTAAATGCCTCACCGCCTTCAAAATTTTGTTTTGGTGTCCGCTAAAGTGTGAGTTTCTTAAATTGTGTAGTAGTTTAGTAAAAGTTAAGGTATTTTTAGGAAATGTTTATGTTGTACTAATTTGTTTGTTTTCTCTTGTAGGAAATTCTGGAACTTCTTTGGCAAGATTTAACTAACACGGCTGCTATGGATCAGCTTCTGGTTTGTTGGAAAGAGTGGAGTGATGTTCACTACTCTGGCTTTGACATCACCTGTGTTGATCTGGTCAGTTATTACTTGTGCATCACCTCAAAATTTTATTAAAGATTTTTAAGTTAAAGTTAAGGATTATAAAGTTAAAGTTTAGGCATCTGTAGTTAAAGTTTAGGATTCTGAATTTAAAGTTAAGTTTTCTGAAAAAGTTAGGATTCTAAAGTTAAAGTTAAGTTTTCTGAAGTTAAATTTTAGGATAATTGAGTTAAAGTTGAGGATTTTAAAGTCAAAGTTGAGGGTTCTAAAGTTAAAGTTAAGGTTTCTGAAGTAAAAGTTTACGATTCTGTAGTTAAAGTTTAGGCATCTAAAGTTAAAGTTTTGGATTCTGAATTTAAAGTTAAGTTTTCTGAAGTTAAAGTTTAACATTTTAAAGTTAAAGTTAAGGTTTCTGAAGTTAAAGTTTAGGATAATTGAGTTAAAGTTGAGGATTTTAGAGTTAAAGTTGAGGGTTCTAAAGTTAAAGTTAAGGTTTCTGAAGTAAAAGTTTAGGATTCTGTAGTTAAAGTTTAGGCATCTAAAGTTGAAGTTTTGGATTCTGAACTTATAGTTAAGGTTTCTGAAGTTAAAGTTTAAGATTTTAAAGTTAAAGTTTAGGCATCTGAGTTAAAGTTTAGGAATCCGAAGTTAAAGTTAAGGTATCCAAAGTTAAAGTTTACTTTCAGTAGTCTAAGTTTTGTTTTTGTGTATCTATTAACATCACAATATATTTTGTTTTTTTAGGTTTTTGTTCCTTTTTTTCGAGAACGCCAATTTTTCCTATTTGTGTTGAATTTGAAAATCAAAACAATGCAACACGTGGACAATCTTGTGTATGATGAAGCTCAAATCATTGACTTGGAATTTTTTTCAACAACTCTGGTAATTACTTCTAGTTAATTTAAGAATGTCGAATTACCGATTCAACTTACTTTTTTCTGTTACAAACCAATAAATGTGTTTAATTTTGTTTTCAGTGTGATCTCCTGGGTAGTTTCCTTGATGAGAGAGGCCATAATCATGAAGATGATACTGGAACGTTCCCCATGGAGGAGGTTGAGTTCGATTGGAAGACTCTGAAAGGTTCTGACCTTGATTGTGAAATTTATACGATGATAAGTATGTTGACATTTGAAGAAATCAAATGTAGTTGTCCTGATTTGAAAGAGGTTAGATTTTTTCGAATCATAACTTTTATGTCAAAATTCCTAACTTTTACTGCAATTAGCTTAACTTTTATAAGCCTTATTTATTGTGAAACTTTAAAACGATGGTGATAATGTTATTCCTTTTTTTTCAAACAATACAGCCCCGTAAAAGGATTGTTATGCGTGCCGAAATATGTGCCACACTTTTGTTATCAGACATGAATGACAAACGGGCAGAAGTTCTCAATAATGTTGCTGATTTCAATTCCAAACGAGCAATAGTCATTCCAGATGTGTTAAGCAGGAGGAAGAAAAAATTGGCAGACGATAAGAAAGCTGAGAAGTTGAAGAAAGAAGCTGCTAAAAAGGAGAAGGAACTTGAAAAGAAAGCCAAGGAGAAAGATCAAGCAGAGGAGAATGCCAATGAGAACAAGCAACCAGAGGACACTGTCAAAGAGAAACATCAACTGGAGCTGAATGACAATGCGGCAGAGGGCAACAAACAACCGTTGAAGACTTTTGTTTCAAGAAAACATCTGAAAAGGAATGTACCAGATGCATCTGACCTTGTAGAACCACCAGAGAAGAAGAAAATTCTTCACAAACGGACGGCAAAGAAACCTACAGCGTGAAATTTTAATATTAGGTTAACTTTAAGTACAATAATCTTAACTTTTACATTTTCACAAAAAATATTTCTCTAGAGTATAATGCCTTTTTTGTGTATGTATGGCATATAATATTGGTTTTTGGTGATGTTCAGTAGAACTTAGAAATATGTATTTAAAGTTGTTGATTCTATGCTTAAAGTTAAGAATATCATAATTAAAGTTAGCCCTGTTATTGTTATAGTTAAAAAAATTTAATATTAGTTTATCTAACTTTTATTACAAAAAGGTTAACTTTAAGTACAAAACTCTCAACTTTAAGTATAATATTGGTTTTTGGTATATTACTTCAACTCTTCATTGTACATTAAGTATCCATGTCGGACCCTCGACCCTCTAACATGGGTTCAAACTTGAAACTTCATTTTCAATTTAAATCCTGGGATATTTTCAAAATTTAGCCAGTTTGGACACTTGGACACGTACATGTGTCCGACACTAGTACTCCAGTAAGTCCAAGTAATATGGGTTTTTGGTGATTAAAGTTAGAAAAATCACAATTAAAGTTAGCTCCTTTGTTGTTATAGTTGAGAAAATTTTATATTAGTCTACCAAACTTTTATTACAACGAGATTAACTTTAAGTAAAAAACTTTCAACTTTAAGTATAATATTGGCTTTTGGTATATTACTCCAACTCTTCATTTTACATCAAGTATCCGTTTCTTCAGATCCCCGACACTCCGAAATGGGTTCAGACACTCTCAAACTTCATTTTCGACTTAAATCCAAGAAAAATTTCACAATTTAACTAGGTCGGACACTTGGACACGTACCCGAGTCAGTCCACTGTAACATGGGTTTTTGGTGACATTTAGTAAAAGTTAGGTAACATATTAAAAGTTGTCAATTTTATGCTAAAAATTACGCAAATATAACCCAACTATTACTGTATCAAGCCTGACTTTTAGTATATAAATCTCAACTTTTACATTTTTAAACAAAAGACAGATTAAAAGATATATACACTTGAGGTAAAAATCATACTTAACTAAATTTTAATGCATATATTCAAACTTTCAATGTTAAAAACAAACTTTAACTAAGTTCTCAAGTCTAGTCAACTTTAACTTCAGAATCCTAAACTTTAACTTCAGAAACCTTGACTTTAACTTTAATGAAAATTTAAATTCTATCTTTTATAAGAAACTTTAAAAGAATCAAAATAATCTCAAATTTGGAGTTATTGTTCCAAAGTCTGCTGTTGGAGGCGATGCAGTTTTTCCCTTCTTCTTTTTGACAAGCGGTCTTCGTGGTCTTTTGTTCCTTCCTTTTGTTGTGCAACGTTCAGGATCCAACACCATAGGAGGTTCGGTTGCTGTGTTTGTTGCAGGTTCAGAACTTGTTGTTGCTTGTTGTACACTTGTATCACTTGTTGTTGTTGCATGAGTACTTGTTGAGTAGTGAGGTTTTAATGATTATAAACAAATGATGATTATCTAATTAACATGTGTGCTAAGATGTGCATAGGAAGAACAAGCTATGATTAAACCAAGAGACAAGGGACATGAGCAATGATAAGCTATTGTTGACGAGAGCGGAGATGGCTACGTTATACATGTTGTTTATATGTAAATTAGCATTTACATTGGTAAACTTCATGTGGTAAGTAAAGTGACAAAGGAGGAACGAAATGATACTTTATATGGTCCAGCAGAAACAACAAGAAAGAGATCAGAAACAGTTTAACAGAGTTCCTAGTTGTCTGACTGTTCCTGTTCCCAGTCACCTGTACGAGATACGCATGCGTGCATCAATAGAGTTTAGGAGTGCATATAGTTCTTTCATATTTGCATCCTAATATGTTCGTTATGTGCATGTGTAATTAAGAGTCCATATTGGGATAAGTTGTTTATTAGACTTAGGACTTTGCATTAGTTTAGGTCTCTTATAATATCCTATCATAAGTACATATAGTTGTGTGTGATTAGGACTCTTCATATAGTTATATATGCATTAGGAGTCTTCTAGGAATGCATATAATAGCTGGTCTCATTTATCATATATTATGGTGCATTGTAGACGATGTAGGAGTCTAAGAGTTTTAGTTTGCATAAGCATGTTAGGAAAGATTAAATGTTTAGAGTTTAAGCTTTTATAATTAGTATTATGCATAATATAGGACTGTCTAGATTCAATGTATTTTAGGTGTTTGAGTCACATAATACTTGCCGTAAATATTAAGTTCATATTAGGATATGAATAGTATTTATCCACTAGTATATTATATTCCATATTATCCTATGTGTATTTTAGTTAAGCAAATATTATAATATATGATTTATGCATATTTATCATACTTGACTCAATATCTAACGTGGTTTATTATGCATGCAAATAAATGATAAATGACGTGTGTAGGTAAGACTTTGAAGAAGACCCAAAGACTTACAGGAAGAACGAGGATTCAAGAGTTAGAGAATCCAAGAGAAGAGGAACTTGGACTCGAGGAGAATTAAGAGTACAAGTACAGAGAAAGAGAAGAGAAGAAAATCTAGTAGCATTAGTGTGCTTAATAGATTTGTTTTAGAAACTGAAAGTTCGGAGCTGGTGGAACAACGTACGTGGAACAGTGTCAATGACGAGGGTACTGGTCCTAGTCTGCACGTAGTATATAGGATTGCATGAGTATAGTATTTAGATCACGTTACCTTAGAGTTTGTGTCCTAATAGAAGTCTAAACATAATAATACTAAGTCATGTACTAAGGAGTTTTAGTATAGTTAGGATTATGTGTTTGATAGTAATTAGGATTGCATTAGTTAATGGTTAAATAATGTTTATCTTATTTAAGAGTCATGATAGGAAAGGAGTGTCGTTTAGATAGAGTTTTCATTAATATATCTACTGCATAAAGAGTTATTATTCGATCATATGTTTGTTAGAGTCTTAGGATAAAAGTCTATCATGATAGAGTTCTATTAGGTCTAGGATTCCTAAATAAAAGATAAACATAAAATATATCTTCTAGGGTTAATAGATAACATGCATCACTATATATACTGCATTCATAAGTCTAGGAAAATTGTCTGACTTAGTGGTGTTACGTGCTTAAGTTAAATCTACATTATAACCCACGTCAGTACCGTCAGTTCCTGTTCTACATACGTAGTTCCTGCTCTAGCAGAATTCCAGATTCTATTTGTTATTCTATCTTTTATACTTGAGAGTTGGGAAGGGGTTTGAGTGAACCTTGTAATTGAGAGAATCAGCTTAGAGTCAAGCTGAAGAGTTGAGAGAGAAGATCTCTAGAGAGATCATTGAGAAGGAACGGTTGAGGGACTGTTCCTAAGGGAGTTGAGTTTAGGGAACTGTGATTTTCCTAATTAGTAAAAGGGTTTAAGTCCCTACGGGGCCGTGGTTTTTCCTCTCTATTAGGGTAGAGAGGTTTCCACGCTAAAATCTCTCTTGCAATCTCTTAATGTTTTTAATTCCGCGAAAAAGTAGATCTAACATCTACAAACACTAATTCACCCCCCCTCTTGTGTTGTTCATCTAAACTAACAATTGGTATCAGAGCTGGTGCTCTATATTTTACGGGTAATTCTGATGAGTGATCCGGGAAAAGATGAACAATGTTATGAAAGAAACAGTTCCGACAATTCTGCTGTTCCTGATGGACGAAAAGGAGGATAGCACGTATTTGATGATGATGATTAACACAAAGATTGAAGAAAAATAATTAGAGGTAAATTTTCAATCTTTATGATATTATTTATGTTCGCTCTTAATTGTTAAATATTATGAACATCATACGTTATATATTATTGGCCATATGTGTGTTCATTCTGTAACGCAGAAATAGAAATCAACGATTGATTGTGAGCAACCTTGAATTAACCATGTTCATTTACAAGTTTTCAATAGGGCTTTGCTTTAAATTTAAAATAGTTCTTGCGGTTTTGAAGAGGAACAAAGTGGTCTTATTTGTTGCACAATTCCAGCAAAATTAAAATTTTCTACTAGTCTTGTCGATATTAAAAATATTTCTATTTTTCCAAAAGGTTTGAAATATAATTTTATTATCTTGAATCTGAAAAGTTTGATTTTTAAATAGATTTTAAAAATTGCAAAGAATTTGTTTCATAAATATTTTACCAGGAACATGTGTGCAACAAGACTTGTTAAAAGCAATATTGATTTGAGATATCAAAAATTGTTTTTGCAAATTGTCGAAAAGGTCATGTAACTTGAATTGAACCACGTGACCATGAACACCAAAATTATTGAGATGGAACTGAGATTCGTTGTTCCTTGTGTTGTTTTCGGTAAAACAATTTTTGGTTCCAAAAGAGTTTTGAAATCTGTGTTTAAAAATTATTGAACTTCTTCATAATGCAAATAAAAAGGAAAAATCAGATTTTCAAAATAAAATTTTCAAAATCTGAATTTACTAGGAACAACCTATATATCGTTTATGGAACAAGTCATATCAATTTCAAAACAGGTTTTACGAATCAAAATAAGTTTCTTATTGGTGAAGTGTTGAACACATGTAGGTAGCTTATATGGAAATTTCCGACTTTAAGTTTTCAATTGACTTTGATGGAACTCAGACATGTTCCTACAACTGTTTCTAGTAAAGATGACCTTATCTATTTTTAGAATTTGAAATCCGACTTTAACTGTTTTAAATACGATTTTTATGTGTCTTCAATGGAAGAGAAGGTTTTCAAATCATTTCAAAAAATTATCAATCTTCATCTCACTAGAAACAGTACATGGAACAAATCTGGAGGAACTGATTGTTCCTACTTATGGGAACTGAATTATTTAGGCACTGTTATTTTAATATTCTCAAATAGTATGCCTAAAGTCAAGAAGGTTATGCATTATGAACTATTTACTTATTTAGTACCATATGAATGCATAATTAATCTTGTTAGTATTAGTAGTATAGTAGAACATATTTGAAAAAAAAAAGGGGCACATATGACTACTCCTACTAACAAGAAGGGACTCAAGCAAATTTGGGTACCCAAGACCAAGAACTGATCTATTTTGCAGGCCATATGTGAGAAAAGACAATATAAAGCTCATGATAAAAATGTTATTCATGCACATATTTGAAGACATATAAGTGCGTTCTCACGAAAAGCCTTTAAAAGAGGTTCTAGAAGAGAAGTTGTATTACAGGTTTATATCATTATGCAAGAGATCTATAACGAAGAAATGAACAGCTAACGAATCACACAAAGAACAAAGGAAAGATGGTATATCCCTTAAGGTCCGTTGAAATATTAGGAACAGGCGCAGTAGGAACTGGATAAGAAAACAGTAAAAAGTCAAATTCAATTCCTCCACAACAAATCAGTTCCTTGTAATCAAGATGGATGAAGACAACGAACAAACTCATATGGATTAAATTGAAGTTTCAAAGACTACGTTAAGGAGACTGAGTTATGAGTAATATGAAGAAGGGAGTTTAATCAAAATCCTTATTTACTTTGTGTGATTTACTTTGTTTCTTTTATTTCTTATATTATTAACTTCACTTTGTATTTGGTCAGTTGTGCAAATTAACGATAAGGTTTTGAAGGTCTATTCTTGAAGTAAATGAAATTGAAGTGTAAAAATATGTTCCACGTATCAAGGAAACAGAGACCAAGATTTGAAGGAACGACTGAAGTACCTAAGAATACAGGAACGAAAAACAACTTATCCATGAGAAGGCTTTGACGCCGACGCATAAGTTCCTGGTCCAACTCATGAGGAACTCAATTTCACAAATATAACAGAAGTTCGGGAACAACTCTCTTAGTGAATATACAACAAGGAACATCAACAAGGTGTACTGTTGTAAGAGACTATCAAAAGGGAGTATCCACGTCTTGAATTTTCTGTATATTTATTTCTATGCTTTAATATATATTTATTTCTTGAAGACTAACCTACTAACTTTATAATTGCACAAAAGATTACACTTGTGTCTTAATTTTAGATTACATCATTGTGAGCGAAAACAAAGATGCTTTACTGGTTAATAAAGACCCCAAACTGGCCAATGCAACTTATTCCTCAGATCTACGAGAGACAAACCAAGATGAAGAAGCATGGTCAAGCATAAAGACCAAAGGAAATAGAACGAGTTCCTGTTCAGATGAAAGAGGAACAGGGAACAGGGAGCAGTTGAGACGAACCATTCAGCATCTCTTAGAGCGTTCCAGCAAAAGAAGAAAAGAACGCGAACAAGATCTCAACAATTAAAAGGTGTCACAAGGAGCAACTGGAGTACATGTGAAACTAACACTTAATGAAACTCGTAAGCAAGCCATCAATGATCAAACCATATCCAATGTTTTCAAGCAAGTTTGGACCATGTGAGGTATAACACTCTTACTCATATTAATGATGTGTCAAATTGCATGAATATCGCACCATTTATTTTAAGCAACTTTCTAAATGCTATTTCATGTGAATAAATGCTTTTGATGCTATCACCAAGTAGTAAAGGAACAAGACTTGTTGAAACTAACATGAGCATAAAGTACTCTTTTCCCAAATGAACTTTTCGTTTAGGGCCCTTGTACACTTTTCAATTGAAGTAAATCATGCACGCCTATAAGTCAATGTGTCACACTCAATTCTCATGTTTTAAAAGACATATTCACTTGCCCAAAATTATTAGAGGACTCGTTGAGAAATTTGGATGTTGTCCCAATACAAAATTCCTAAGTTGCCAAAGGAACAATGAAAGAAACGTTGAAGGAACAAGGCAGTAGTGTTCCTGAAATATTGCACTTCTTTTTAAATCTTTTAGAGGGAACAAACTTTCAATACCAATATCATTCCCCAAGTCAGGTTTGTGTTTTCGTGATTGGGTTGAGCCTACCCAGGCCGAGCCATTAGCATAATTCTACAATCTTATGATTGTGGGTGTGTGCTAAGTTCAATCATACTCTACAATCCTGATCTTGTCTTTCTCCATATCATCTTTCAATAATTTTGAATGTTCTTTCCTTATCTCATATCATATGTGTACTCTACCACTTCACATTCTCACTACCCTTGAACTCCAAAAATATATTCTTCTTTCCTATGGTTCGACGATGCATGAAGAGTAATAATTATGAATATGTTTTGAGAGGGAAGTCAAAGATGAAGTAGAAGCAGCGGGTTATTATTTATCAATAAAAGCTTTGAAGGGAAATCACCATATGATGTACGTATCACATAGAAATTTACTAGGTATCATATGGAACTTCACTTCTACAAGGTTCCGCATGAAAGAAGATGGTAAGGAACTCAGGGGGAATAAGGTAGGGAACATTGAACATGATTTTGATATTCGATGGTGGAACTTATATTTAATGGTAAGTCCTTTCTATATTATTATATGATCTTATACTCTAGGAAAACTCAAAATTTTGTAATGACGCCTTTGTTTCAAAAAAAAAAAAAATCAAAAAAAAAATCAAAAAAAAAAAATCATAAAAAAAAAAAATCAAAAAATTGAAGCAAAGGTGATCAATTCTTGTACTTTATTATTTTCTCCTAGAATTCAATTATTATGAAGAATATCAATGAGTTACAGAAATTTAAACTCATACACTCGTTGAGCAGTAAAGGAACAGACGGTTCTAGGACCAGGAACAGGAAAAGGAAGCAACACTAATGTTAGTTCCTGTTCCACTAAACTTGGTAAGTTGAACAGCCACTGCAGGCACTGATTTCAGCAGTCAGTCCACGTTTCACTATGATGTCAGTTCCTTATGGAAGATTGGTGATATATGGGAACTTGGTACGATAAGGTGCTACATACAAAGAGATGGAGGTGTGTTGGGTTTGGTTTCATATTCATTAAAAAGCTCTAATGATTGTTGAGGACCTCATTTAAAAGAAGAAACCACAAACACATCATCTACCCTTGGTTCCCTCTACTTGATTATTCACCAAGCCTTTTCTTCACACCATTTCTACTTAATTCTCGCCCTTGGCAATTAACAATGAAACCATTTTCTTCTAACCATTTTTTGATATTATTTGTCAAGTTACTTCATTGCTTCTAACATTGGGTCTTTGGATTGTGAATTGGAATTATGTAGCAACAACATCCTTAGTTCAAAATTGGAAACTCGAGGACTTTTGTGACAAACAAGTGTCTAACCTATCAGGTGGTGTGTGTGACATATAAACTCAGGGTGTGTATGGTTAACCTAAAAAGATTGTGTGCAAAGTAACCCTTTTCGATAATGCCAAAAGGGGGAAGAGTATGTATGATGCTTATTGTTTGATATAATACAATCTAAATCCTTATCTATATGGTGTTTATTAGTATTTCTCTTACTATGTCATTATACTTGTTCATAAGTTGTTGGTTTACAAAATGATATAATACAATCTAAATCCTTATCTATATGGTGTTTATTAGTATTGCTCTTACTATATCATTATACTTGTTCATAAGTTGTTGGTTTACAAAATTAAGGGGGAATAAGTGTAATCGATTTATTGCTTAAATTGTGATAAGCATCATTAGTTTGTCATCATCAAAAAGGGGGAAATTGTTGAGTAGTGAGGTTTTGATGATTATAAACAAATGATGATTATCTAATTAACATGTGTGCTAAGATGTGCATAGGAAGAACAAGCTATGATTAAACCAAGAGACAAGGGACATGAGCAATGATAAGCTATTGTTGACGAGAGCGGAGATGGCTACGTTATACATGTTGTTTATATGTAAATTAGCATTTACATTGGTAAACTTCATGTGGTAAGTAAAGTGACAAAGGAGGAACGAAATGATACTTTATATGGTCCAGCAGAAACAACAAGAAAGAGATCAGAAACAGTTTAACAGAGTTCCTAGTTGTCTGACTGTTCCTGTTCCCAGTCACCTGTACGAGATACGCATGCGTGCATCAATAGAGTTTAGGAGTGCATATAGTTCTTTCATATTTGCATCCTAATATGTTCGTTATATGCATGTGTAATTAAGAGTCCATATTGGGATAAGTTGTTTATTAGACTTAGGACTTTGCATTAGTTTAGGTCTCTTATAATATCCTATCATAAGTACATATAGTTGTCTGTGATTAGGACTCTTCATATAGTTATATATGCATTAGGAGTCTTCTAGGAATGCATATCATAGCTGGTCTCATTTATCATATATTATGGTGCACTGTAGACGATGTAGGAGTCTAAGAGTTTTAGTTTGCATAAGCATGTTAGGAAAGATTAAATGTTTAGAGTTTAAGCTTTTATAATTAGTATTATGCATAATATAGGACTGTCTAGATTCAATGTATTTTAGGTGTTTGAGTCACATAATACTTGCCGTAAATATTAAGTTCATATTAGGATAGGAATAGTATTTATCCACTAGTATATTATATTCCATATTATCCTATGTGTATTTTAGTTAAGCAAATATTATAATATATGATTTATGCATATTTATCATACTTGACTCAATATCTAACGTGGTTTATTATGCATGCAAATAAATGATAAATGACGTGTGTAGGTAAGACTTTGAAGAAGACCCAAAGACTTACAGGAAGAACGAGGATTCAAGAGTTAGAGAATCCAAGAGAAGAGGAACTTGGACTCGAGGAGAATTAAGAGTACAAGTACAGAGAAAGAGAAGAGAAGAAAATCTAGTAGCATTAGTGTGCTTAATAGATTTGTTTTAGAAACTGAAAGTTCGGAGCTGGTGGAACAACGTACGTGGAACAGTGTCAATGACGAGGGTACTGGTCCTAGTCTGCACGTAGTATATAGGATTGCATGAGTATAGTATTTAGATCACGTTACCTTAGAGTTTGTGTCCTAATAGAAGTCTAAACATAATAATACTAAGTCATGTACTAAGGAGTTTTAGTATAGTTAGGATTATGTGTTTGATAGTAATTAGGATTGCATTAGTTAATGGTTAAATAATGTTTATCTTATTTAAGAGTCATGATAGGAAAGGAGTGTCGTTTAGATAGAGTTTTCATTAATATATCTACTGCATAAAGAGTTATTATTCGATCATATGTTTGTTAGAGTCTTAGGATAAAAGTCTATCATGATAGAGTTCTATTAGGTCTAGGATTCCTAAATAAAAGATAAACATAAAATATATCTTCTAGGGTTAATAGATAACATGCATCACTATATATACTGCATTCATAAGTCTAGGAAAATTGTCTGACTTAGTGGTGTTACGTGCTTAAGTTAAATCTACATTATAACCCACGTCAGTACCGTCAGTTCCTGCTCCAGCAGAATTCCAGATTCTATTTGTTATTCTATCTTTTATACTTGAGAGTTGGGAAGGGGTTTGAGTGAACCTTGTAATTGAGATAATCAGCTTAGAGTCAAGCTGAAGAGTTGAGAGAGAAGATCTCTAGAGAGATCATTGAGAAGGAACGGTTGAGGGACTGTTCCTAAGGGAGTTGAGTTTAGGGAACTGTGATTTTCCTAATTAGTAAAAGGGTTTAAGTCCCTACGGGGCCGTGGTTTTTCCTCTCTATTAGGGTAGAGAGGTTTCCACGCTAAAATCTCTCTTGCAATCTCTTAATGTTTTTAATTCCGCGAAAAAGTAGATCCAACATCTACAAACACTAATTCACCCCCCCTCTTGTGTTGTTCATCTAAACTAACAGTACCTATAAACATTTAACATATTGTATTATAAGTTTTACTTATAAAACCCAAACGTTTACATATAAAACCCAAACTTTTACATATTTTCCTTTTTAAGCTAATGTGAGTTCCAATTTGTTTTTATTTCACACATTATAGTTTTTTTGGTTTAAAGTTGTAGTTCTGTAAGTTAAAGTTATGAAATTTGTTCTAAAGTTAAGACAGACTTTTGTCATCTCCAACCTAACTTTAACAATTAATATCTTAACTTATACCAAAAAAACCATTCACTTTTACCTGCTGGTGCTGAGTTTGTTTCGTGTGTTGCTGTTGCACTTGTTTCAGGTGCTGCTGTTGCACTTGTTTCTGTGGTTGAAGCATCTTCAGTATTTGAAAGATTTAATGATGCTAGAAGTTCATCAACCAGAGACACACTAGCGGCATAACCATCCTCCATAAGGGTTCTTATCTCCTCATTTGACTGGCTTTTCAAGATAAGGTTGTAGTATTTCCTAGCCATGGTTTGGCGCCAAGGTGTGTACTACACTTCTTCCGGCTTTTCATTTTCTAATTTGTTCCAAACCGATGACTTGGAAGATTTTGTCCACCTCTTTTTGATGTACTGTTCTGGAATCCGGTTAACCGAATGAAGGTGCAATATCCTAATGCAGTGGTAGCACAACCATCCCGAAGCTTCAAAGTTTTTACACGTACATGATACTGTCTGGCTCTCGTGGATGTATGTTACTCTCTGTGCAGACCAAGGTTCCTCATCAATGGACACATCATAGAACTCAGTATTACCTGCATTAGTAGTATTATTTTTTAAAGTTAGGAAAATCAATATAAAAGTTATCCCTGGTGTACTTAAAGTTATGAAACTTAATTTTTCAGGGTATATAACTTTTAAAACAAAAAACCTAACTTTAACTTCAGAATTCTAAACTTTAACTTCAGACGCCTAAACTTTAACTTCAGAATCCAAAATTTTAAAATAAAAAACCTTACTTTAACTTTTTTGCCCTAAAATATTAATTTTAGCTTCTTATATTCTGTAAGGTGGAAAGTTAGAAAAATATGTATAAAAGTTAGCCCTGGTGAAGTAAAAGTTAATAAACTTTATATTTCAGTTTACCAAACTTTTAATAAAAAAGGCCTAACTTTTACAACAAAAAGACTAACTTTATAGTTTTTCAAAATTGGAAACTTGAACTTCTAATATTTACCTTGTTTCCAAATTAATTTTGCTGTCGTTGCAATTGAATATCCAAATTCCTCCTCAAAGTTTCTGAATAGTGACAATGTGTAAACTTCTGATGCATGTTTTAGCAATCCAGATAGTGGTAAAGCCGAGGATGCAACCGATTTACTACAAGAGAATTCAGCTTGCTTTTCTGTACTTCTTCAACACTGTATTGTTCCTTTGAACAACCTATAGAAATCAGTTAAACTTGATGTTCTGTTTGCTCTAAATCTGATGGCGTGATTGGTGCTTTCACTTCGTTGTGAAGACAAAATCTCAGCTGAAAAGAAATCTTTGCTTAGGGCAGGGCACCATTTTTCTCTCAAATTGTATACATTTGTAAACCACTCTTCCCCTATCAGCTCATATTGTTGCAGCATTGATCTCCAATTGGTTTCAAATTCAACTACTATGACACACTTATACAAGCAATAGTTGAATGTCTTCTTAAAGGTTGGATCTCGTTTCAATGCCCCAAATCTGGTAATAGCATTCTGATGCAAATGCCATACACATAATCTGTGCCTTGAATCTGGAAAGACCTGCCTATACAATCTAATCTTAAAAGTTGAGATTTTTGAAGTGAAAGTTAAGAATTTTGAAGTTAAAGTTAAGAATTTTAAAGTTAAAGTTAAGGATCCTAAAGTTAAAGTTAAGGATCCTTAAGTTAAAGCTAAGGATTCTAAAGTTAAAGTTAAGATTTCCAAATTTAAAGTTAAGGATTCTGAACTTAAAGTTAAGGATTTTGAAGTTAAAGTTAAAGACTGTGAACTTAAAGTTGAGGATTTTGAAGTTAAAGTTAAGGACTCTGAAAAGGTCTTTACCAGTTTAACTAACTTTTGGTAATTCCATAGTCTTCCATCATCATAGAGTCCCTCCAAAACAAACTCCTCAATTTGCCTTTTTCATCCAATCTAAATCTAAAAAAGAAGTTTGGGTCACCTTCAAGCTCTAAATACATTATGTCAGTTACTGCTTGTGCATCACCTCCTTCTATTTGCTTCATTCTTAACCTCGTGCAGTAATTTAGATGGTCTTTCTTCGAGTGTCCTAAATTTTCTTCACCTCCAGCTTCAATTGCCATGTAGTTAAAAGAAGCCGTGGATGACAGACCTGTCAGTTGAGCATAACAGAATGTAAATAAAATAATAGTTTAGGCAAAAGGTTTTATTTAACTTTACTCAACTTTTACTTCTTCAGACTTTTAGTACAAAAAGGCTAACTTTAACTTTTAAAACTTTACTTGTCAATAACTTAACTTTAACACCTTATAGTTAACTAGTTGTTGGATCGTGCGCTAGCGCGCACAATCCCCCAATGTATACAAATTTAGTTTACAGAAATGTTACGTAAAAGGCTAACATTTACAAATTTACGTTAAATGCTATAAAAACAATGTTAAAGTTCGATTTGCATGTAATTAATAATATGAAATCATTCATACGGTTACAATATTTGTGTCATTGACAATGTAGCATTCCACAAGCAACATTGATAGGAAAGACGAGAATAGGGCGGAAGAAATCTAGGTTAGAAAGAGTGATGCGAGAAATTCGGTGGAATGAGTTATCGGGTTCCCAAGAAAAGGAAGAAAGAAAAGGCAAAATAGGAAAAAAAAAAAAAAAAAAAAAGGAGACACATGGTAGTTATATGACCAAGGGTATAATTGTCCTCATACTATTGATAAGAATAAGACAAAAACAAAATTAAGGCACAAAATGGGGGCATAAGGGTAAGTGGACTATTGGGTGAGTAGTAATAAAAGTTCAAGGCTTTATAAGTGTTAGGATTTCTGTGTTAAAGTTGATGTTATGTAGGTTAAAGTTAAGGAAATTGTTGTCAAAGTTAAAGACAGTCTTCATTCTACTCTAACCTAACTTTTACTTTTAAAAGCTTAACTTTAACTGAGATGAGTGTGACTTTTATATTTCCAACTTTTTTCATCTTAGAAGGTGATTGCACTAACACAAGGATGAGTATCAAAACAATAACTTTTACACAGAATATAAAAGTTTAACTATCAAAATGTGACTATTACCAGATTTTTTGCATAGTTTCAATTGCCTCCCCCTTCTCTTCCGTTATTTTCCTTTCAGATCTATGCAAGTAGTGCCATTGACTTCTAGTTAAATCATGGTTGTGCATTATCACGTGATTAACAACCTCATATCTGCCTTCAGAATTCATTTTCACTCTCAAGCAAGCCCTACATCGAGTTCTCGTGATTGGAACTTGCCTTGGTTTTCTCTCTTTTTTGGGCACTACAGGAACGACTGTTTGCACTTTTTTCTTTTTGTTCTTTCCAATGTTTGTTACTCCTGCTGCTGAACAAAGATATGTCTTTTCAAGCACGATTGTTGTCCCAACTTTGAATCTCGTGTTTCCTTTCCTTATGGAAAATCCAACCGCACTAGCATGTTTTTTCGTAAACCTAGAAGTTCCTCCACTGTTTCGGCAGTGTATCCCATCAGCGTTCCAACAATATCTTGATCCGGTTCTGTTATTGCAATTACTAAATGTAACACCCCGACAATTCTCTCTCTTCTGAAATAACCTTTTAATATAAGACGTAGAGAATTATCAAGGCATTATCGCCCGTGTGAAAACGTAACGGCTTATTCAGAATTTTGCAGCGGAAAACATAAAACTAACTTTAGGTTTTTAAATAATCGATTACAGATTTAGTCCCAAAAATCAACCAACGAAAATAAGGAAATATAAATAGTACGACAAGTTTAAAGTCCAATTAAACAAACCCAAGTCAACTTAGCAAATCAAAACTAAATACAAGCTCTCTATTCCCGATCCCAATGATGCAACATCTTCAAACCTACAGATGGACAATGCTTATTGATCCTTAGAGACTGCTCACCAAAGATTGGGTCATCACAGGATCAATAAGGCATAGCCATGATCAATATGCACAAGCAAAAGCACGTAATCAGCAAAGCTGAGTACTACATACCAAATCAATAATAATCCTAACATGATTCTATTAAACGAACAACCCTAACATGATTCTGATGAACATAAACAAGGGCAGACAAAACATGATAGTTTGACGACCATACTTGGCCAGACTAGACTAGGCTAGACTAGACTTTTAGCAATAATATCATTTTAGTTGAAATAGACAATGGACCGAGTTGTCCGTCCAACAGTCTTCACTAAGGAAGACGAGGTACGGGCGCGACTCCGTAACCTCAGAGACCTGCGATATCGAGGAACATTTGAATAAAAATAGAAACACGGTGATCAATCCGGTCCCAGAAAAGGCCATGGGCTACCACCATGAACCCCAACTCCTGTTTGTCCGTCACTTTAGACGTGCACGGTCTAAAGCTATTGCTACTCAGTTTCACTTTACATGATTTACAAATTGAGACTTTGTTATGACTCAACAATCACATAAGGCATGCAATCTACATTGGTTCACAACTGTTTTTATCTTGGAATTAAGTAAGTGATCACAAAGGCATCAATCAAGACTCATTCCAATTTATCCAACCTTTCCTTTAACCATGATCAACCCCTGTATATGGGTATAAAGTTTCAACTTACTAAACAAGGTCCACCGCCCTCATAAAGTAGTGAAAAGCTAAAAAGGGAACAACAACCAACATATATAGAATAATCTAGCGTTCCCAACCAACATGTTTGTATCAATCATCCATACTAACATGTTACAATTCTCATTATGCCATATAAGTTCAATATGTCCGTCCAACAGTATTAAACATGTAATTTCAACACAACCAAGTTCGTCAATAATATCAACATAACCAAGTTCAACAACAATCTCAACACAACCAAGTTCACCAACAAATTCAACATGGTTTCAACAATTAGCACACATTCCAAGCACACAGGTATGTACGTACCTTGTGTAAACAAACTGATAGGCCACTTTAACACTTTCAAAAGTCGCCTAAAGAGAATTCTCCGCCTAAAACAACCAACAAATAATCCCAATCAATTTCTAATCATTGACAACCATAATAAAGCATTCTAAATGCATCCTAAGCATATCTAGAACCTTCCCCAATATCAAAACTTAAACATTCGATTTCCTAGCATCATAATTATTGAACTAGTCATTGAAATTCGTTGAAAACTTTTTGCAAACATCGTACTTTAAATTTTCAGCAATATAAATTCATTTAAAAGCTTCACCAAGGTCAATCTACGTTCCTAGTATCTCAAAACAACAAATTCAATAATCCATACTCAACCTACCATGATTTATAATCATAAAAACCTTGAATTTCATACTTTAAACAATCAAAATTAATATTTCAAAATAATTTGATAATATGAAAATTAATAACTTTATTATATAATTTGCATAATCTGAAATTTATAATTTAAATCACAAAACCCATAACTTTAATTCAAGAAAACATAATTCAAATTAATAAATCATGAATAAGCCCTAACTTAATTTTTAATTAACCAAAACTGAAATTAATTGGTTTATAATAACAACACCCAAATCTGAAAATCATATTCAACAATAAAAATTATAAATTTGATTCAAGAACATCACTTAAATTAACAAACTTTAATTAAAATAATTAGTTACTTAGGGTTTAAGATATAACCAAGAATAAGGAGAGGAGGAGAGAGACTGTCGGCGAGCAGGGGCACGGCAGCGGCGGCGCAGGCTGGGCGGCGACGCGGGGGCTGGCGAGCAAGGTGGTCGTGAGAGCTGGTGGTCAGCGACGTGGCTGTTGGCTCGGGCAACAAAACAACGAGTGAGAAAGAGAGTCACGCAAAAGGAGAACGAAAGAGAAAGAAAGAAGGAGAAGGGGAGAGAGGTTACCGGCGGCGTGGAGGAGGAAGGGTGGTCGTGGATGGCCGCGGTGGCGGCTGGGCACAGAGAAGGTGGTCGCGTTCGGTGGTCGAACGGTGGGGGTTGTTGCTGGTGACCAGAGAGGAAGAAACGAAGAGGAAGGGAGGATTGATGGGCGGCGCAGCGTGGATTCCTTGACGATGCAGCGACTGCGGTGGTGCGGCGGCTGCGAGGTGGTTGATGCGCTGGTGGCCGATGGTTAAGCAGCAAGCAAAGGTGAAGGAAGCAGGGTTTGGAGGTTTTTCTAATTCACGTGAAGAAGAAAGAATAAGGAGGGTTTGGAAGCTTTGATTTTTTTTTTCACGTGAATGTTGAAAGGGTAGGAATATTATGGGCTTATTTACTTTGGGTTTTACCAAGTTGGGCTAAGATTAGAATTGAGCTTTAATGTTTGAATCCAAAACCGATTAGGATTGTTTTTCCAAATTCAATTGAACGTGTTTTCGTAATTCGAATTCTTTTCAACATAAAATTCTAAAATTATTCTTGATTGCACAAACCGTTAAAATATTTAGAATATATTTAAATAAAATTAAATATACATTAAATATATAATAAAGTTCAAAAATCGTTAAATATTTAGAACGTACTTAAAATAAAATAAATATACGTTAACTATATATTTATTATATAAAACTCATAAATTCTATTTAAATATAAATAATATACGTTAAAATATATTAATAAAATTTATAAATTTAAGGGGGATTACACTAAAAATCAGCAGAAATTTTTATCATTAAACCCTAACTTTTACGCATAATACTATAACTTTTATTAAAACAAGGCCAACTTTTACTAAAACAAGTCTAACTTCTACGCATAGAACTTTAACTTTTACTAAAACAAGCCTAACTTTTACGCATAAAACTATAACTTTTACTAAAATAAGGGTAACTTTTACTAAAATAAGTCTAACTTTTATGGATAAAACTATAACTTTTACTAAAACAAGCCTTATATCTATTTAAACAAAGCTAACTTTTATGCATCAAACTATAACTTTTATGCATAAAACCACAACTGTAAATTCTTTATTAAATCATGTTAAAAATCTAAGCAAATATTCTAAACTTTACAATTTACATACTTAACTTTTACTCAAAAACCTCAACTTTAACTCTGATATATGTAACTTTTTCAAACACCAATATTTCAGCTAAACTAACACATTTACATAACTTTTACAAGAATATCTCTAACTTTTACATTCATAACTATAACTTTAACTTTGAACGTATAATTAATTTTTTCAATGCATAATTATTCATAACTTTAGAATCAGAAACAAGGCTAACTTTTTTGCACCAAACTATAACTTTTACGCATCAAAGTATAACTTTTATGCATAACTATAACTTTACATTTCACACACTTAAGTTTTACTCTGAAAACCTCAACTTTAACTTTGATATCTGTAACTTTTTCAAACACCAATATTTCAACCAAACTAACACATTTACATAACTTTTACAAGAATATCTCTAACTTTTACATTCATAACCATAACTTTAACTTCAAACATGTAATTAATTTTTCTAATGCATAATTATTCATATCTTCAGAATCAGAAATAATATGATGTTCTTCAGCTTCGATTTTGTTAGTTGCCTCTTCTTCTTCACGTTCTTGTGCCAAAGCATTGTTTTCTATACAATTGTTGAGAACGTCCTCCATTGTTGCATCTTGAATATCAGGTTCAACCGAAACTTGAATTCTTTGAGTTGATTGAATCACACTTAGAATTAGGTTTTCCATTAGATATCGATTTCTCACAATTTTGATCTCTTGCGATGTTAGAGGTTTCGATCTCTCAGATGTCACTCGCAATTTCACAATTTCGATCTCCTTTCTGCGTTCTTCTTCCTTGTCTTCAGTTTCGATTTCAATTTCGATCGTTTTTTTTTCTTTCTCTCTCCTATTTCTGCGTTCTTCTTCCTTCTCTTCTCCTTCTGCGTTTTTTTTCTCTCTCCTCTTTCTGCGAGTTGTTTCTGCATTTTTTTTTCTTTCTTCTTTCTGCGAGATATTGCTTTCTGTGCAATATTTTTTTTATTTGCGTGCAACTGTTCACACGTGCCAAAACTTGGTGCACATTAATATTAATGTGCACTTGTTGCACCCAAGACTTATTGATAAATTTTTTGTATACCTTGTGCGTGCAAAACCTTTGTATTATTTTTTACTTTCATATGAGGCCACTTAAATCATAAATAATTCCTTTTTTTTTGATAACTTTTACCCGCCACTTGTTTTTTTATATTTATTTATTATCAATTACTTCACTTGCATTGTTATTATATCAAATTCAACTATTCTTTCTTAGTAGTTGTGCCGATCAACATGTGACTAAAAAAATTAGGGTGTGTGTGTGTGTGTGTTTTTAACCAAAAATACGCCTATCAGAATTCAAAGCACCCCCAACATAAATCACAAATAGACTTGATTTGCACTAGTAATACATACGTAGTACTCCGCAAGTAACAATAAATACATGTACGGAAATAAATCCTCTTGTACGAAATGACCTTGCCTTCAATATTTGTGTGAACTTTGAATGAAGATTTATGAAAACGGAGGGAGGAGGTACAAAAATGTTCCCTCATTTCTATATTGTGGTGGTAATTACAGATTATACAGACTCGATACACAAAATGGTGATAAATTTGTAGTGCCTAATGACCACCAGTGCAGCTATGGAAGAATTACAAACTACTTGTATTACTTTCTACTGACTCAAAACTACAAAAAACAATCACTGGTACAAAAGATAACCACCCTTGGAATAATTACACTGGTATACAGTATGAGGAGCTTAGAACAGGAGGCACAACACAGACCAAGTGTGGCGCAGGAGGATTACTGCTAATATTTGCCTCATCAATATTTGGTAACCCAAGATGAGGAGGGCGTACGTATCCAGCCACCAAGGGTATACACAAGATTGAGATAACAATTCTTGAGCCTGCGTAGGTTACAAGACCACGTAAATTCCTAAATTTTTTTAAAAAGAAAAACAAAAAAGCAGCTTTCAATTATATTGTGTTCAGTTAAGCATTGAATTTTAACTTTTGGTTACCATTACCTTGCTTAGTGGAGAGAGAAATATGCCCGCGCTTTCTGCCAGCAATCATCCAGTTCTCTGAATTTGCATCAACTTCATATAATACCTCCTCCTGCAGTAAACAAGAATGATCAGCAACAGCTACTATGCAAACAGAACCGCGGATAAAATAATTGACATCCTCCAGGTTGCACAAGTTTCAGTAACATGAATGGGGTGAAGACGAGCAAACAACCACAATTGCACTATCAATTACAAAAGCCGTTTACAGTCAGCTAAATAGCTAATGTGAGAAAATGTGTCTAGGTATATCTAAAATGGAGGAGAGTCAAGCAACTTACAACTCCAAGAGAGGTGTCATCGCAAACCAATTGACAATAACAGCTACTCCATACTGTGGTTATTTACTCTGTTCTTCTCCAACATGGGACAACTCGCATGTGCTTAAACATATAAGGTCTCAACACTCCTCACATGTAAGTTCCTCATAAAAGTTGAGCAAACTACTAAGGTATATAACAATCCTCATTAGGACTAGACATCCAATACCAGCTAGATTCTCAGTCAACAGCATTATTAAAGGACCAAGATATAAAACAAGCCAACCTATACTTTGACACCATGTGATTGGCCTGGGTCATCCACATTTGCAAGTCTAGGTGAGGTTCCGTCCCAAAACAAAATAAAAAAATGGAGTGATATTCTAGACTCGAAGACCGTTATTTTATTTCTTTTTCTCCAATATGAGACAGCTTACATTGTATATAAGCATAGATAGGGCCTCAAATACGTAGGATTACAGTAGTACTTGGCTATGTAACTCCGACTCTTCATTTTACCTCAAGTACCCATGTCGGATCCTCGACACTCCGACATGGGTATGGACACTCCGACACTTCATTTTCGACTTAAATCCTGGAAATTTTTCACAATATAGCCGAGTCGGACACTTGGAAAATTGGTACTTGGTAAATATCTGGACTAAGGATGTATTACACCTTAATTTACCACTACTGTGATTATTTAGTAAAGACTAGCTCTTGATACACGCAATGCATGCTCAAAACTGTAGTTTATATGCAATAATTAATGTTTCAACACTAGAAAAATACATTTTAACAATTTAAATGTCAATAGTGGTATTATCGATATTTTAAGTGGACACCAAAATCCTCAAAAGTACCTTTATATAATAATAGAGATATAACTAAGCACTTAATACTCACGTTGTTCTGAGGAACCATTTCCCCTGCATCCTTTAACCTTTCGATCCTCCAATTCACAGTAACAAGCTGGCCAACCCTAAGACCATCTGATGGAAATGGGAGAAAGCCAACTGCCAGGCATGGGTCCAGGACAGGTCTTTGTAGGACAAGAGCACTCTTAAAGATCAAATCCTGCTTCACAGTCTCACTCACAGAAGATTCAATTACGACAGGCATGTGCGCTCCCATGGTTCTATCTCCGTTTATTCTATAACTAATATTAAGTACACTTTCTGCACCAGATGCCAAAGCTTCACCTGCAGTAGGAGGAAAGAACAAACAGTAAGCACACGAAATAACAAAACGTAGCAGTCAACTGTAAAGTTATGGTTAGTAAAGTATAAATAAATCCTAAACCATGTTTGCATATACTGGTCTCCTAAGACTCCAATGCAATCAGAAAAAACGAAGGTGGGGCTATCCGTCACCGAAACATGATTCCATATGCCGATGTACATTTTTTAATGAGTAACAAAGAAATGTATTAAAAAGATACCAAGGTGGTCTCAGAGTGTCAGGTGTAACCTCAATACGAAGAGACGCCTAATGGAAAATTACATTAACTTGAGCTATCATAAAGCAGTTTATCTGTGAACGACGAGTATAACTTAGAACCTAATACTAGATTATTGAATTATACGATAAATCCATTCTGCAACGAGTGGGAAATTCGCTTGGTAGGTTGATTAAAATTGATGTCAGGACTGTGGAAAAAGACAGAGTAAAATTTGCTAGACTTCTCATTCAAGTGAATACAGCAACACCGTTACCAAGCATAATATGGATCGGCTCGATTAAGCAACAAATTGTGGCTCAAGATGCGTCGAAGTTCTGTAAGGGATGTAAGAATTATGGTCATTTAACAGAGGATTGTTCGAAATTGGAAAAAAAATCAGCCAGTAAGGCCACTGCTACCGGAATTGCAGGTGACCTCGTGGAGGGAGAGTGGATTCCGGTGGCCGGAAAAAAAGGACCAGGTAACCCTTCATATGGGCCTAATACCAAACCCGGTAAAAAATGGGTAGTGAAACCGTCCATACCAGGAACTATAGAGCGGGAAACTGTTACTATTGAAAACCCTAGAAAGAGATCCCCATCAACCCAGATTATAACACGTGTCTCTGATCCTAGCCATCATCCTTCTTGCCATGTGTCATCAAACCCCCTTTCCCCGTCTGATTTAGGGTTACCCCCACTTTTGTTAGCCTTAACCCAGAAAAATCGAGAGCACTCAACCCCCATTGCCTTAAAAAACTCGTTTGACCTCCTCTCACCGGAAACTTCCAATCATGGTGTCGAACGACGAAACCTACAACCCAGATCCACCCTCCGACTTCTGTCTCCAATCGCAAACCCCAAGCCCCTCTCGTTCTTTATCCCCTTATCCCATTCCCAGCCAGCCCATCTCCCCCGTGGACGCCACCATCTCCCCAAACTCTGGTTTTTACCAGGGAAACTCGAGTGTCCGAATTCGATCTCCCAACAGTGGGAATTTCAGACCTGAATTCAAACAAGATCCAGTTTATGCTAGATACACCAACTCCCGATCAGATTGTGATAGTGCCAGCCAAGGTGATTCGGGAGATGATTATGAACCCGACAGCGGTGCAGGAGTGTTGGAAAGATCTGAAGATGCTCTCCAATCAGGGAGATCTCTTTCCTGCCCACCTGCCGGACATCTCGGACATGGCTTTCCTCGGACATGGCTTTCTTCCCGGAGCCGATTCGAGTACTATTTTTCTGGAATTTGATCAAACTCGCGGAAGAGAACTCTCTAGATGTTATTCCAGAGGAATTCGCAAATGTTTTGGACCCCCCACCGGTGCTTCCTCGCCGGCTACAGGTGATTATAATGGAATACTCTGCAATTATGGTAAAGACTATCAGCTGGTCAAACACACTGAAGTTAGTTCAAGCTCGCAGAAGGGAACGCCAAGTCATTCTACGAGTCAAGTGGGAACAAGAAGGAGCTCCCGAACTCGGAAGGCAAATAGAAATGTTCTTGGAGCCGAGGCACTGTTTTCTGTTCGATCCGATAAAAGGAGTGGAAAGAGATTATCTAAGGCCAGAGGGGGAAGGTCTCGAGCCTTTTCCGTTCCCCCCAACTCCTCCTAATATGTCTGTTCTTTACTGGAATGCGAGAGGCATTGCCCGTGTCTCCTTTAAGAGAAATATTAGCCTCCTTATCCAACAACACCAGCCTCATATGCTAGTAATTTCCGAATTAAGGGTGAGCCGAGCCAATACTGAGGTTATTGTCAGCAAATTGCCGTATGATGAATGGATGATGGTTGACCCGGTCGGTCTCTCTGGTGGGATAGTAGTTGTTTGGCGTTCGAATTTTGTGAGTTTTAAACCCATTCGTACTACTACTCAGGGAATCCATGGGATAATTCAGGTACGATCCTCTCTCAAATTATTTTTTATTTCTCATGTGTATGCTAGTACTAAATTTCGAATTAGGAAATCGTTGTGGTCTGAATTCCAGAGGTTAGCTGATATTATGGATTTGCCTTGGGTGGCTTTGGGTGATTTTAATGAAGTTTGCTTCCCTCACGAAAAATTTGGGGGGAGGCCGATAAAAATGAACCGTGCAAATGCTTTCTTGTCTTGTATGTTTGATTGTGGTCTGATTGATATGGGTTATTCGGGTCAAAAGTATACCTGGACAAACAAAAGAAAAGTTGGTCCCATCCTGGAAAGGCTGGATAGATCTTGGTCGACTGTTGAATGGATGGAAATGTTCCCTTCTGCTTATCTTAAAGTTCTCCCCTGCTTAACTTCTGATCACTGCCCCATTTTGTTAAAATTGTGTAACCCTGATAATGCCCAAAGAAAAAAGCCTTTCCGCTTCGAACCTATGTGGTGTCTGGATTTAAATTTTGAGAACCTTTTATCTAAGGAATGGGCTAGTTCTGGAAAATTGTTTGTAGAAAAGTTAAATGATCTTTCTGTTGTTTTGCAAAATTGGAATAAGAACACTTTTGGGAATGTTTTTAAAAAGAAAGCTAGGATCCTTTCTAGGATTGAGGGCATTCAAAAATCTCAAGGTGTAAATGGTTTTTCAACTTTTTTATTTGATCTTGAGTCTTCCCTCCAAGAGGAACTCCTCTTGATTCTTCATCATGAAGAGTTGCTCTGGATGATGAAAGCTAGAGATAGTTGGTTGGTGGAAGGGGATAGGAATACTACTTATTTCCATAAATCCGTGGTTGTGAGAAGGAAAAAGAATAGAATTATTTCCTTGACTACGGAAGTTGGGGAGGTGATTTCTGAGCCTAAGTTGTTATCTGACCATATTAGAGGGTATTTCAAGAACCTCTTCACCACTTCTTTCTCTCACTCTCTGCGCAACTGGTTGTCTTTCCCCCTAGATAAGCTCCCCATGGGTCTGCCTGTCTCTATTTGTGGGATCCCTTTGGAATGTGAAATCTGGAAAGCTCTCTCGATGTTGGGCTCTTTTAAAGCCCCTGGCCCTGATGGATATCACCCCTTTTTTTACAAAAAGTTCTGGGATACCATCAAGGGTGATTTAACCCAATTTGTCCAATCTGTGTTTCATTCTAATTGTATTCCCCATGTTATTAATGAATCGGTTATTGCCCTTATTCCTAAAAAAGAGGACCCCTCTTCCATCACCCAATTTCGCCCATTTTCGCCAAACCAAAATAGCTTTCTTCCGGGAAGGGGTACCGAGACCAATGTGATTATTGCAAATGAGATCCTTCATGCCATGTGTTCTAGAAAGGGAAAAAGGGGTGGTTTGTGCTCAAATTAGATCTAGAAAAGGCTTATGATAAGTTAGAGTGGAGTTTTATTAGAAGCTCTTTGCTGAGGTATGGTCTTGATGTGCTTTCTGTTAACCTCATTATGAGTTGTATCTCCTCGGTCTCCTCCTCAGTTTTGATAAATGGTGTCCCTTCTGATTCTTTCTCCCCCACTAGAGGTATTCGTCAAGGTGATCCCCTTTCCCCCTACATTTTCATTATTTGTATGGAGGTCCTCTCTTTGATGATTCATGAGGCGGTTAAAAAGCTTTGTTGGTCCCCCTTTTCAATGGGTAGGAAAAATGTTCCCATCTCCCATCTTTTGTTTGCGGATGATATTTTGTTATTTGGGGAAACTTCAAAGGGGAACATGTTAACTCTCAAATACATTCTGGACTCCTTCTGTGAAATGTCTGGCCTGTCCATTAGCATAGCCAAGAGTAGAGTTCTGTTTTCTAAGAATACCATTTTGAGTGATAGGTCAAGTTTCTGTGTTACTTTGGGGATTTAAGAGGCAAATGATATAAACCCATACCTAGGCTTTCCTATTTCAGGAACTAGACCATCAAAAGCTTCGGTCCAACTCATCATGCATAAAAACACAAGTAAGCTTGACTCGTGGAAGGCTAAATTTCTCTCAAGAGCGGGGAGACTGTGTCTAATTTCTGCTACACTCAACACGGTTCCAAACTACTACATGCAATGTCTCCTTTTACCCGAGTCTATCCTCAAGTCGGTTAATAGTTGTTTAGCAAAGTTTTTGTGGGAAAAGGACCAGGATAAGAGAGGTGTTCACTTGCTTAGTTGGGAAAAAATTTCAAAGCCAAAAGAGGATGGGGGTCTAGGAATTAGGAGTGTTAGGTCTCTTAATAAAGCCTACATTCTTAAGCTTTGGTGGAGAATGCTCCATCAAGAGGAGAACCTTGTTGTCCGTGTTTTAAAAGATAAATACACTAAGTCTAACAGCATGCTCAAGGCTTTTGCCTACGGTTCCCATTTGTGGAAAGCTATGGGGAAGATGTGGGGTGTTTTTAAGTCTAATGTCTCGTGGGGTATAGGTAAGGGGGACTGTGTGAACTTGTGGTATGACAAGTGGGTTGGGGGAGCTTCTCTCCGTAGTCTGATCCAAGGCCCGTTATTAGAGGAGGAAAGTCATATGTATGTGAGCCATTGCATCCAAAACGGGAAGTGGGATTTTAACTTTCTCTCCTTTTCTCTTCCTCAGGATGTGGTTCAGGTTTGTAGTGTTGTTCCCCTTCACCAACTAGCTGCTATAGATGATTTTGTGTTCTCAGATTTTATCTCAAATGAAAAATTCTGTTTTAAAAAAGCAATGGCTGCTGTGCAAAATATTTCTCTTTCTTCAGATTGCTCTTGGAAATGGATTTGGAAAACGGATACTCTTCCCAAAATTAGATTTTTTATTTGGCTTGCCTTTCATGATAGACTACCTCACAAGTGTACGTTGTTTGTGAGGCATCTTAGCCCGTCTAATATTTGTGCTTGTTGTAATGAGGCCCCCGAGGACACTATCCATGTTCTTAGGGATTGTCATCAAGCTAAAGAAATCTGGCACCACTTTGGGGTTGATGACTCATTCTTTACCCCACCCCTTAAGCTCTGGCTGCATTCAAACCTCACTTTTAGCCCTCCACAGGCAGCTACCCACATTGCCCTACCTTGGAGAACTCTCTTTCCTTCGATCATCTGGTCAATATGGAAGAGGAGAAACTCCTTGGTCTTTACCCAAACACAAAACTCTTCGGTTAGGTGCACCTCGGAAGCCCAAGCTCTCGCTTGGGAACACCATACTTCCAAGCCTTGTAGCCTACCCTCCTCCCCTCTCACTACTACCAACCTCCCTCTTTGGAAACCACCACCATTTGGATGGCTGAAAGTTAATTGTGATACCTCATTTATAAATGTTGAATCAGATGCTAGTATTGCGGGGCTCGCTAGAAATGCTAAGGGGGAGTGGGTTCTGGGTTTTCAGCAGAAATGCTGTGCCCAAACAGCCCTCATGGGGGAATTGCGTGCCATTTTGGTCACTTTGCAGGTTATCAAGGAGCAAGGATGGACTAGGGTTATTGTTAACTCAGATTCGCTAAAGGCAGTAAACAAAATTGTGATACGAGAGACCACAAGAGATGCTAATTTCATTATTGTGCAACAATGCAGGGATCTCCTTACGGAGATGCAGGATATCGAGTTGAAATTTGAAGCCAGGGGAACCAATCAAGTTGCGGATAGAATGGCAAGGATGTGTAGAACTGATGTTATTGCTAATTATAATTTATGTATTATTGAGCAAGCTCCAGAGTTTGTTCTGGATCTTTTGATGGAGGAAATGCCTCCATGAACTCCTATGTGTTCTGTATCTTTTAAACATTTAATCTAATGTTCCAAGCTTGCATCAAAAAAAAAAAAAACCTCAAAAAAGGAACTTGTAACCTTGTTGAGGGGAAACTACATCCTCTGTTGGTTTCTTTCTATCCAAGCGCACCATCAAATGGCCAACGAAACCATCTTGCACACTTCAGCAAGCCTAACAGTCTTCATCCTTATTTTCAAACCTATTCACATTATTTACAGAACAAGGCTGAACCCAACTCATGCCAAACCGACAGACTACTAATTATGCCAAAGAACTGAAGGACAGGAGAGTTAAAGATGATTGAAAGACTCTTTCTCCTTGGGACACAAACTACAATGAATTTCTCTTAATTTTAACTTTGATAATCTCAACAATCCCTTAAAGTGCAGATTCAGGCTTCTTGACCAACAGAACTCCTTACTAAATTGTATCCACCAAGAAAACGTTTGGCAAGTAACTATAGGCCCAAAGTTCGAGTTATGACTCTTTCATCCCCTCCATTTCTTCATCCTCTCTCCCCGATGTGACCAAAAGTATACTCGGGTAGGTGGATGTCAACCAGTCACCGAGTCACCTTCGTCTATTTGTTCAAACCTGTATGCCCTTTTCCCTTTGACAGAAAAGAGGGAATCCAAATATTAGCCTTTCGTAACTACTTCCACCTACCCTTTGAAAATAGACACATCGGAAAATCCGAACAAGTGGACAGAAGGCACCATTAAAGACTTGAAGTTTTAAACTCAAGCCCATCAATCTAATTATCTAAATTCATAATTAGTAGTGCAACAATTAACAAATCAGGCATTACTATCAATATCAAATACAAAATCATATTACCTCCAATATTCATGGAACCAAAGCATATACTGAATAGCATGCTAGCTTTTGAAGCAGGAGAAACAGTGAGAGGAAATAAAGCCGAAGCTGGCCGCCCATCATTCTGACAGTTGTGGACGAATCCATCTTGAAGATCCAGCCAAGCATCATGAACGCTCAAAGTAGCCTTAACTTGTGAGTGGAGAGTAACCTGGATAGATGCAAAAGCAATGTAAAATATTTGACTATCTGTCACATAAATTAAACAAAGCATAGTAAGACGAAATGTACTACTGGTTATATAAAATTTAAAATACTAAAATGGAATATGAAAGTTCTGCTTCATTCACTGGGAAAAAAATAAAGTCTCCCATCAACTTAAACTCAACAATGATAATCTAACAACAGTCCTCACTATCATGGCCAAGTTCGATCAGGCCTGTGATTGCCAAATTTTAGTCCTTTTTCGTGTATAAGTTGGAAGAATAAATAGAAAGAAGGATTTGCCCAAATCCTGTAAAGCAAAAGAACAGATACTCCTTCTCTTTCAAAATCTAACAGCATCTTATTTATTATGCTACCAGTGTGTCTTTTAATCAACATTACTGAAGTAAAACTATTATCATTGATTTCACTATCACTATAAGCAAAATGTACTTGGATATAGAGAGAATACACCACCCCCTCCGTACCTGAAGGCCCTTCCATGTTACGAAGCACAACCAACTTGGCAAAAGCATTGTACTAAGAACATAAACCAGTAAGAGTCAACAAGAACAGAGATTACGAGACACCTAGACTTAGGTCCTGCAATGACCATAACCAGTTGCTATGCTTTCCATAAATTAATCACAAAAAGTAAAAGGCCCTTACTTTTTAAAACTGATCCTTCTTAGGAACAAAAAGATAACGGAGTTTATACTCTTTCCCACAATCAGTCTCAAAGAACTCCTTAAACACCTTATATGATTTCCTTTAAAAGAAAAACCACCATTCATTAAAACCCAGTAATGAAGTTATCAGGACCAAGTTTTTTCCCTCATACCAAAAACTGCTTCCATCTGTTACTCAATTCAAACCTTTAATTATCGAATAGTCTTCTACATTATCCATAAACAAGTCCTGTTAGAATTTAGAATTTTCGAAAGCAAGAGCCTGCTGGCGGCTGGCCCCTCAAAACCTAAAATTTCTTGTCCTTCTCACTTCTACATATACCTACATCGTTGTCATAAATTCACTACCTTAAAATACATATTCAGCTCAGCGCCCAACTCTCTAGCCTTCATCTTATTCTCCAACTCCGTCAAATTTCTCCAAGGTCTTCCACTGTGCATTCCTTCTCCGAAAGCCCGCCAACATCATCTAAGCTTATTAAAAAACATTTATGTTCATTTCCGATGGAGCCAAAGATTCATTTGTTCTTTTGGCTGTGGGATGTAATGGACTAAATCAAAATGGCTCTTAAAACCTCTTCGCTTCCTTTCCATGAAGTAGAAGATGGTCGTCCCGTTGTCGTCCCGTTATCGCTTTTGGGTCAATTGGAAACAACCTCTCTGCAACAGCAGGGGTAAGGTTGCGTCACCCGACCCCCCTTACCCTGCTTCTTGCGGGAGCCTCTTTGAGGCATTGGGGTAATATAATGAATGATAATGGATAATAGAGGAAATATGCAATGGCACTAATAACTTGCATAGTTAAATTTCCTCTATTATACTTTTAAATTTCATTTTACTAATTTCTAAGTCTTTATAGGTCTTCTAAGTGGTAGTGGAGCCTCAAAGGAGAATATAGTGTAATTTCATAATCAATACTCCCTCGGTCTCATTTAACTTGCCCCATTTGACCAATTTCTGTGAGAGCTTTTTGGTCGAAGTGGAGCAAATAAAATGAGACAGAGGGAGTAATATATTTGTCTAGATAGTAGAAGTATAAGGTGCATATTTTGTAATGCATCAGGTATAGGGGAAGGGGCACTTTAGGTAATGCAAATCAGTTTCGCTTGGGCAAGGAGGGGGGGGGGGGGATTGAGTTTGTTAGAGGCAAAGGAACTCAAAAGGCTACATATAGATTATAGAGTTTATCAGCCAGAGAGGAGATAAGCAGAAATTTGTCGAGTGTTATGAAATATTTTTTGTTGAGGGAGTGTCCAGCCAATCGAATGTCTGGGATTGCAGCCCCAATTTGATGATAATCATTTTGGTGGTGGGGGGGGGGGGGTGTTGAAGGAAGATTTCACGAATTGAAGACCAATGCAGAGAACAGGAATTTTCCAGAATCTACAGATGTCTTTTTAGTTAAAAACATTCCAAATGCCTTTTTATGTTATATTTCGATATCTAATTAAGGTTCCAATGGAAAGGTAATCAAAGTCCAGAATGTATTCGCATTACAGATGTCTTTTTAGTTAAAAACAACCGAAATGCCTTTTTATGTTATATTTCCATATCTAATTAAGGTTCCAATTGAAAGGTAATCAAAGTCCAGAATGTATTCGCTTTACATACAGGAGACTATTTATACTTCCATCATGATCAACGGAAATAGAAGGAAAAATTGCTTTAAGTTACTACTGTGAGTAGTCTGTAACCATTTTTCTCTATTCTTTTAAAACATTATTCAACTTTGAAAACCTCATTAACATTTATAGAAAAGCTGACTATTTAACTAAACATTTTTACAGGGAAAGAAAAAATGCCCCAAGCCAATAGGCCGAAACCCAAATTCCCTCACAGCCTCACTCTCGTGATCTGCAAAGACACTACCTTCACCGGCTAGAGTACCTTTTGTCCCTTTCCTACTGCTGCCACTGAAAAACTCTGAACTCCAGGTTATCCAGCTCCATCAAGGAAACCTTCCCCTCTTCTAGACTCACCAACCACTTCATTTCCTCCTTCTGACTTAACAACCATAAAGGATGGAACTGACACTTCCCCAAGAGGTTCTCTGGTGAACCCCTCCCCTCCTCCTCACCACCGCTGCCTCCCTTCCCTGTCGGGTTTTTCCTGCGATGGGGAGTTCAGCTTGTTCGCAGGTACATTCCTTGCATCAGGGAGCTGTGAACAACTTGTATGTATCTTCCAAAGTAAAATGAGATTGAAGAAGACTGTCAAGACAAAAGAAAAGAATTCCAAGAAACAAGAGCTGATTGTATTATATTCCCTTTCAAATCTCCTTCCTTCCCCTCACCCTCTCACTCTCTTCACCAGGATTATTCTAATCTCCCTTTCCTACATTTTTCTCAGATGGTAGAGTTACTTAAATTTCGAGAACTCAATGAGTTGGTAAGTTATACATCAAATTATCACAATTTAACAACCATAACCAAACCATCCCCACCCAAATCCACCACCCAACCAAAAGGAAAAAAAATCATCTGGCCATCGCATAAAATCAATCAAAGAACAATATCAGGTTAGCAATGTAGTATGCAGTGCCCTGCTTAGGAGCATATGAGCTAGGGTTTTTGGTTGAAGGCGACGATGAAAAAGGTGATGTTGATGATGGTTATGGTGGTGATGAGAACTAGGAGAAAAGGGAAGGGTGAAAGCAGAGAGGGAATCCATGAGAGAGAGGGGCTGACAGGGAGTTTGTGGGGTAATATTTTTTTGATAAAACAGAAAATAAGATTGAGGTGATTGCAACAAGCCCAGTAGGCAGTCACAGCCCAACAACAACAAATGAAGCAGCAGCTGCATACAACGGTCACAAGAAGCCACGTGACATTCTCACTTACATCAGGCGGCAGAAGAAGACAAAATAGTGCAGAATATCCTCATAGGGACTGGTGTATAAAGGGGAGGGAATATTGGGTGTAGGGCATCTGATTTTTGTGTATTGTGCAGTTATTGCATTTGGGAGAGAGGTGAGCTCTCGAATTCTCACTAAGCTACTAACCTTTCCATATTAATACAAAAGCAGCCCAACTTCCTCTGTTAGCTAGTTTCCGTAATTGCTGTGGTGAATGTTGTGTGTGATTTGTGGTTTTCAAGTGAATCAACCATTGGCTTGTTCCAGTGATAGTTAAGCAAGAACAATAGTCGATTGCATTTGGGGAGATTTAATCACCAAATAGAGCGATCACAGGCTTCAAAATGGCAGGAGCGCTGGACACTCCCTAAACAAACCTAACAAAATAGAGCTTCTCATCAATATTCATCATGCCTTCTTTTTCCCAAAACTCCTTTATTTATAGACTAACTAACTACCCTCTTCTTGTAGCTCAAGTCACCTACAACTGAATTAATACTAACACTCCCTAGATTTCCCTTCCCCTATACGGGCTATACCGGCCCGCCAAACTTCCACCCTGTCCTCAACGTACCGTAATCAGCACTTGATTCCAAAACACAAACCCTGCTCTAACACTACTTAAAGCTCCTCTTTGTTTAATTCTTTTGTTGCAGCTGCTGTGGCCTTGAGAAGTGTAGCTACAGTGAAAGGGTGCTGGTTGTTGTAAAGAAAAAAATTCACGGAGTGGAGGTTTGTTTTGGCGCTTTGAGTTTTTTTTGTTATGAAAGTGGGATGGGTGGATCTTGAAAGAGGGTGGAGTGACTGGATAATTTTGGGTTGAAAATTGGGTTGGGAAACTGGGTCTACACTAGAGTGGGTGAAGTCAGACATGGGTTCGGAATAAGGGTTGAGAAGGCCTGGTTTGAAAATTGGTAGTGTGGAAGTGGACCTTGAATAATACATTGAGGAGTTCGCTCAGAGCTTTGTTTCTACAGCCAGCAATGGAACAGAGAATGGAGAACAAATTCAGAAGAAGCTTTGAGAATCATAAAGAAAATCTGGAGAATATATTGGATGAAGCCTTCTCTCGGAAACAAGAGTTAAATCTGTTAAGAGAGGAGCCAAAGATTCGAGGCCAACCAAATTGGCGACGAGATTTAAACAGCCACCATTTCCGTGGATAAGGTTATGGTGTCCTCAACTGACCCGGGGAAAAGGAAGGAGGCAGAAATTGGATCGAAGTTTTATTTTATTTTGTTAGCTCTACTTAGGGAGTGTTCAGCCACTTTGAAGCCTGGGATAGCCGATTTGCATGCTCTATTTGGTGATTTAATCGCATCGAATGCAATCGACTACTATGTTGCACGGAGACGGGTTGGGGGACCAAAAACGACAAATTCAAAATTCACTGAAACAGATACGGGTACGGAAAAAATAAAAAGCAATTTGCACAAAATAAAAAACAGGGGAGAGGGGTAATAGTAACAATAATAAATTATAATACTTCAATAAGTTACTAATTATAGACTTATAGTATTAATTAGATTGTGCTCCATAAAAAACCAAACAATAGAGTTTTAAGAAGTTAAGAGAGAGAGTCATACTCCCCCAACGTCCCCAAGTTCCCCTGTCCCATAAGGTGCGGGTACGGGAAACGGTTACCCACTGCCTTCCCTGTGCAACATAGATCAACAATCGCTCTTCCTAAATTTTCTTCTTGATGTTAATTTAAGCATTTCAATATCATTTTTCTACTTCATAACTTTAAAAATGGCTTTGAATTTTTTTTAAAGCAGAAAGTCGGAAACAATATAACACCGTCAACTTTTCCAGTCCCCTTAGGAGGCTTTTGGTATAGGGTACTCAAGAAAGGGAAAGAGAACAAGGGTAATTCCCTTTGTTGTTGTTTTTATGCATTTTGAACCATTCCCTTTACTCCCCGAGTCCCCTCCGTTACCTCAAAGTCCTTTTCTCTCATTCCCCACAGGCCCACACCCCTATGGTATTTGCATTCCCTTCCTAACCCACCACCACATCTACCATGAGCACCCCGCTACCGCCGCCCACACAACCTTCCCACCAGCACCATCACCATAACCAGCACCTTCGTCGCTGCCCTACAACCACCACGAAACCACCCTCTACCCACCTAAAACCACCCCTATCCACCTGAAACCACCACAAAACCACCCCTATACACCTGAAACCACCACAAAACCATCCTTTATTCACCGAAACCCACCTTCCAAACCTAAATTACCCTTCACAACCACCCAAAAGCACCCACTCTCAATCCTACCACCTACCATGAAATTACCCCCACTCCCCTTGAAAAAATTCCCCATCAGAAAAACCCACCCCCATACATTTAAAAACAACACCACCACCCCAAATTACCACAAGAAAATTTACAGCCCAAAAATTAGGAGGGAGAATGAAAAATACCTTCTTATCCATAATTATGGTTTTAGATGACCAACTTAGGCCATGAAACTCTATATTTGGAGCTATATAGGCGAATGTGACCTTTAAAGCCTCAAAACCTATCGTCAACTGTGGTGGTGAGACATAAGAGAAGGATGAGAGAGACAGAGGGGCGACGACCGCAAAAACCTAGAGTGTGCGGATCACACGGAGCGGGGAGGGAGAGGAGGCGTCGGCTCAAGTAGCGAGCGGAGGGCCAACGACGGGCGGCGGCGACACTGTATGGAAGAGGGAGTTTATGGTAGAGAAGTAGTGAGGGGAGGCGAAGATCTAAAATGTCACCAAACAACACCATATATCAAAGGCTTTCTTTTTTTCCTTTTCCCTCCTAGCCCCTTTCTTGATTTCATTCCCTTTACCCAATTTGAACCAAAAGCCCCCTTGATGAAGTTTTCAAAGTTAAGGGGGTTACCTTTGGTGTCCGGAAGGGGGGTTTTGATGTGAGGGTTATATCTTAAAAAGGACTACGGTATGGGGTAATAAGTCTAACTTATAAATGGAAAATTTCCTCCTTTTTCTGTGGCCAGTGTAATCTTGGCCTAGTTGCTAAGACTCGATATGTAAGGTATCAAGTTTATATCTCCTCTTTCACTATAAAACACCCTATCGAAACACAGGCGTGAAGTCATTCCGCGGCCCAAAATGGAATATTCTTTCTAACCTCAAAACATATAAGCACAACTGGAATATTATTTCCTTGGAATTTAACTCAGATAACAAGTAAGGCTTTTTCAAATTATAGCACTACGTTCGCAGAAAGTCAATTTATAAAAGCTTAATAACAAATTCTTTATTTGTGGCTTTAAAATGTTTCAAGTTTTATAATTACAAAGGTTAAAATTACCACGTTGCTAAAGTTAACAGCAGATTATTTGAAACCATGTAAAAGAGTTGCACTTTTTAGCAACCACCTTTTTCAACAATTCATGAAAAGGGCAATTCAACTTTGAGAGGCACATACTTGAAGTTGTCTAAAAATAGTTAGAACCAACAGTAAATACCTGGAGAAGCAAAGTACCATCGTTGCATTTGTCAATGACACGTGTGCTCACATGAAAGGGGTCAGTAAAATGGACAGCCAGAGTCCTACATATAACAATTTCATGTTTTAGTCAAGTCTCATATCACAAAATGATGCAAGATCTACAAAGTACCTATCAAATGTTTGGTTCTGGGATATTCCGAATTCAAGTTTTAGAGCCATGGTCCTCATCATATCCACAATGCTCAGTCTCTGAGATGCCGCTGAACAATTTTTTGAAGGAAAGAATAAGGCATAAACAACAGAAATTAGTAAGAGAAAATACGTTGTTCAACTTTCTGGCGCCACACTACAATATGCTACTTTTATTTGGGGTGGAAGGGCGAGAATAGAAGTTAAAAAGGTGCAGGGATACTTCACCACATTATAAAATATAATTGAACATCATACCTCTGGTAATTCCATCACTTACAGCACGAACTGGAATCCACAAGACAGAAGTTAGATCACTTGCCCAATCAGGCAACTGAATCTTGCCATCCTGCAGTTTTAACTGTGTAACTTCTTTGATAAGCGATGACGGAGAATTATGTTTCCCAGAGTCTCCCATGTCAGCTATATTTTTATGAGCAGCTGTGTATCTATCCATCTCAATAACATGAGACTCTTCAACTTCTAACCCTGGACCAGTGTCAATGTGCAAGACGCCCCCTTTAAGAGGGTAATCAATTGGTCTTACTATTATTCCAACCCACTGTACTTCATTAATTAACAGAGGTGATGAAACAGCGGGAGTAAGATCGACCAAAGCTCTGGGTTTGAATACCTACATGATAAAGATCTCATCAGATAGCTCAAATATATCGATGATCAGATGCAAGCCAATAGTCAGCCGAGGATAGGAGCATGAAGCAGAAATATCTTGAGATCCATATTAACTGGGAATGTGTATACCTTTAAGATGGGTCTAGTTGGCTTCTCATAACTCATGAAATCATCACTGTCTGCAGGAGCACCTTTGGAGAAACTATGAGATCTAAACCTCAAGTGCCCTATCTGACCTGTAAGGACTCCTAGGACATATGAACCTGGTTTTTGTGGTGGTAGTGTAAGTGTTATAGTATTCCTTCCAGGCTTCAACATTGTCTCGGCGGAAATACTTGTAGCCTAAAAATCATAAACTGTCAAGTGAATCGTTCACTAGATAAGACAAATATTGCTTCTACAAGAAGAGTTGACCAAGCATACCTTAGCACCTTCATCGGCATTGTGGGTTTCCATCAGAGTAAGATTTAGTGACTCAAGGGTTATGTCATCTGGAAAGCCACTCCACAGGGTCACCGACAAAGTACCAGGATCACCATCACATAGCTGCAATGGTCGCCCAGGATTTCCAGAAAACGTGATTAAAGATGACACATCTAATGGCACTGGGTGCTTCATTTCACTGTGTGCAAGGGAAATGACTTCCGCCTGAAAAGCCTGCCTTTCTTTGGTTGAGAAGAGGTTTTTATCCAGAGATAATAGCCTTACACAAGATTGCAAATAGCCAGCTTCATCATTGAGCATCTTCTGACACTCAGCTAAATTTGGAAGTACTTCAGCCAAAAGGTCTTGCCAACCTTCACCAGCATATAGAGCACAAACCTTCTCGTATGAATTTGCGGCAAGGTCATAATTTCCATGTTTATGGCACACAGCAGCAATTTCACCGTCAAGAACAACTCCATGTCTTCTCCACCAAGAAAGATGGTAATTTTCAGCAGCTCCCTTCGTTAGTTCCAAATACTTTTGCTAACATGAATTAAATTAAGGACGAATTTGTACCCAATAGTTAGATAAAGACCAATAAATAATACTGCAGAATTATGTACACTGCATTTTGCAATAAGTGTAAGGGAAGGGCATAATAGGTAGTGAGTAATATTAGGTAGAAGACAAATGAGGTAGGTGTAGTAGAACGGTTATAAATAAGGGAACATTAGGTATGAGAGGTATGTTGAGAAGTTATTAAAGCTTAGGCTTTGGAGAATGGAGAGTGGTAACCTCAAGTCACTAAATCTGGAAATTGGTGGCCTCAAGTCACTACTTTTGTATCCCATTTCGTGTTCGCTCATCTATCAATCAGATTATTGCATATTCTGCCATTAATTTTCTGCACAAAATTATTAGTTTTTTACATTTCTTCTGGAAAATACTCCCTACATCTATATTTGACTGTCTCAACCCTCAAGTGACTCTAATTAGCCAAAATTAGAGTCACTTTTAAAATACTAGATGCAGATTATCATGAACACAAAAACGCACTGGTTTTCATGAAAATGTAATTAAAAGCAAAAGCAACCAATTAGCAAAGGTACCATGTGAAAAAGATGGCATATGCTTGACTGGATGAACTAAAAACGCCTGGATTGGGGTGAGATCTGCGGATCTCCATGTGCCCCATTAAGAAAGTAATTATTATTGTGATTTGAATCCATGACCTATTGTTATTATTTAGATTTATGCATACAACAATCACAATTACACCAAGAGTTCTGATATATATAAGAATTGCGATATACAATATATTAAAGGCTGTGCTCTAATTAGACAAAATTAGTCATTTTCAAAAAGGGGCTACTAGGGCTATTTCCGAGTGCCAAAATTTTCCACATTCTAAATTTAGAAGTTTGGGATGAGGCTTTGATATTGTTGTCGTTGTTTAGTTTTAGAACTGTTCTGGGGGGGAAGAACAAGACTGATATTTAGGACATGTGTTTGCAACGCAAGGGTATCATAGTGGCTCCTTTTATGAATGGCATTCAATGCAACAGGTATACCTTGAGGAGGAAATCACCAATTATTTTCCTACCAAAGAAATGTATGGCCATCAAATCCCTAAAACCAAAAGCCCCCCTGTTTTTCAGGTCCATGGATTAAGTTGTTCAAAGTAGGATGGTCTCTCTTTTATTCGTGCAACAAAGACAAGTCTTTCATAATTTGCTCCAATTTTTCGCAAGAGCTTAAGAAATCCTATAGAGAGCTTCATCTTTTATCTTCCTCTATATTCAGTTTAATCTCATTATATTAGCAGCACTGCACAGTGGTCAAAGGCTCGGAGCAACAGATGGAACCTCAGGAAGACCAAGGTTCAGAGTTCAATTAAGGAGGGGGAAGAAGGTGGGTGGGCCAGATTAAATATTGTCCTGCAACAGGGAATTGTTGTACATAATATTACGTTGTTTACATAAAGAATCTACGAGTGTGGTACAAATTCATGTGTGCTTGTAAACTGTGTAAAATATAGCAATCATTACTAGTAACGACTTTCTTCTTCCTTGAGAGGGTCACCGTGGCAGTCCCTAAACAATACACCATCCACTACCACCAACTCAGTAGTTAGCACTCCCCAACCTATTGACCCCCTTAACAAGAACTATTAGAAATGTTATCACCGCCTTTGGGCTTTGGACGTTTTGTATATTTTTCCAGATACAACACTATCTGTCGGTAATTGTCTCGGGGCATTCTTAAATCTGAAAAGAGCTCAGAGTCCTCCACTCCAACTCCTGATAAAATACTTTCTGATTTCTGACAAAAAAGATTTCCCAAAAGTTCCCATCTCGAATACTCTGGGATCCACAAAATCCTAATTCCAAATCTAGAGCTTTTCCATGATGAATTCAGCTCCTTGTAATGTCATATGCTTGCCAATTTTGCACCTCATATCCCCACAAGTTGGAAACTCCAGACCATTTATTAATAGGAAGATATCAGTCACTGAGACGTGGAATTACTCACTTTAAATGGTTAATATAACTCTTATACATTCTTGTTTGCCTCACCCACTTCTCTGCCAAAACTCAAAAGCTTCATTATCCAAAAATATTCCCAAAAAGCACTTATATTCTCAATTTTCTAGTTTACCAGTCAATGGAAGTTATCACCTAAAATAGAAGTACATACTCCCACATCCTCTAATTTTCAAATCCTAATTTTATACATCCCAAAATGTTTATCCACTTTTAAATAATGTCATTTTTTAATAAGTTTCCAAATTACTTTTGATCTTATGAGATCGTGCTGAATAAAATCTTTTGTAGAGACATATATAAATGAGAACCAAAGATTAATACAGGTAATTTGCCAACTCTAAGTTTTGTTAAAGGAATTACAGCATTATAGCGATTCAGTTCATAACTTCATACCACTACAAGACATGGTATTTTGCTATCTTGAGTAACCAGATAGATCTAATAATCTAAACCAAAAATAGCTAAAATGATGTAGAATATCCCTAAAAATGATGTGGAGCATGTATTAAAATACCTCAAAATCCTCTATAGACGATAGACATTTCCATAGCTCGGGATCAGAAATTGTTTTTCGTAAAGCATGCTCTGCAGCGACATGGATTTCTGCCAGCCTCATTGGTCGGTCAACAGACCCTTCAAGGTTTCCTGGAGTAGAATAATTCCGTATCATGGATGGCGAAGGTGCTTTGTTAGGAGGATTTGCGCCTGCTGAAACATCTAAGCTGTAGATATGCGTTAGAGATTTTACTTAGAAAACAAGAAAGCCAAAACAACTCAGCAGAAAGATAAGAACATGAACTACTTTAAAGTTTAAACTGTACAAATAAGGTAACAACCAAGATAGACACAATTAAATTGCATTCATTTACCCACCTTTCGCTCAAATTAAACTGTGCGTCGAACATTTCAAACATATTTCCAGCAGATAGAGAAGCCCTCCTTCTATTCGCTTCACGGAGAAGAACACAGGGCTCAATAGGCAATAGCTTCTTCTGAATACCAAAGTGCTTCACTTTTGGAACTGATTGGAGAATCATCTAGACACACGAGAAAAAGTCAATATTCTTTTCAACTCTATCCCAAGATTCCCTAAAAATAACAAAGAAGTCCTTCAGGAGAGTATTTCCTTTCAAAAAAGACCAAGAGTTTCACCCACTTAGAGCAACTCCAATGGTTGCATTTAGGGACTTGCTTGCAATTTCCAAAACTTTCAAGCAAATAGCTTAACCATTGGAGCAATTTTGTTAAATTAGCTAGACAAAGCAAATTAGCTCTACCAAGCTAATTAGCTTAGAAAAAAATAACCTATTTTTCTTAATTATTAGAAATGTAAACGTAAATAGAATACAAAATTAAAAAATTAAAAAATTAAAACAAAATTCAAGCTACTGGCTAACCATTGGAGCATGTTGTTGCTAGAAAATGTTGTTGCTTGAAAAATCTATGTGGCATACCAAGCTACAATGATATTAACTAACCATTAAAGAATCTCTTAATAAGATTCAGAATGAATATAAATAATAAGAAGAAAAAAAACGTTTCAGAAAACAAAAAAGACAGCAATCAAGCATACAAAGCAACAGCAATCATTGTTTTCCCTTTCTACACTAGGTGTTTGGTTTACTTATTTAATGGTCCCTTTCCCACTTTTGATGAATTGGTTCATCACAAATCTATTGATTCTGATTCCCACACCCCCTTGGGATCTGACATCCCAAGTTTTAGTTTTGTCAGAAAACAACGAACTCCACTCACAACCAAGCACAAACTTAAAGGGTAGCAAGAGATAAAAAATCGTAAGACTAAAGAATCTATAAACAAAAACAAGAAACAGAATCGATGCTTCAAATAAGAGTTTTACTCTCCGAACACAAAAGTTTCAAGAAAGATAAATTGAAAGTTACGTGTGAAGTTGTGAATAAGGCATGCTCATGCCCTCCAATAAAAGACAAAGGAACCAGCTTTTTCCCTCTGATCATTATTATTATCTTAATTATTGTAAATCAACAAGGCCATCTTTAGGTCCCAAAAAGAGTAAACCGTAGAATTGCAGAAGCTCTTTGCACAAATTAAAGCTCACGAATATACACAAACACACACTTATAAGTTTTAAATGACTCAATAGTCAATAGTAGCAACAGAATTAGTACCTTTTCTTTTTCAAGAACTTCCGAAGAAGCATCAGGTGGAACCAAAGGCCAAACTGCTGGTTTGGGCCACGGCAGCATGCTGAGGGAAGCACTGTTCAGTGACAACCGAACTAAGTTAAGCAACAGAAAAATGTTAAAGGCACAATACCGCCTAGAAATAATTCCATGCATCTCTAAATATATAGAAACTTACCTATTTGCAGCAGTTCTTTCAATATCTGTTCCATATCCTATTAAGTACGCAAGCCTCATAAACTGCCATGATTACATACCCATATGAGACAAAGAAGAAATTTTCTGGGAAGGATGAATTGATCCACAGCATACATAGATCACGCACAGGCATATATCCGAGCAAGTGTATAAGCAAACGAAAATTTATAAAAAATAAAGAAAGAAAGAAAGAAAAATCTAACATACTATACACAGGTGATGTCATAAGGTAACTCTTTGTTGAAAAAAAGAAATTTAACCCTCAACCAAAATTACAAAGATCAACGCTGATTGAACCCCAACAATTTCCCTGATCAATAAGCATACCAACAGGATTTTAGAAAATCTACCTTGACCCTGCACAATGAAAAGAGATCACCCTGTAGTCGGTAGAACTCCTTTTCTACATCAGGGGCTACTAGTCCATCAGTGTAGTTCGCAGCAGTGGCATTGAGCAAAGCCAAGCAAGCAGTTATTACCCAAACTTCACGCAAACAGAATGGCAATATGCTCTGAAAATTATAAAAAAGGGTCAATAAAAGCAACGAGAACAAAATAAGACTTGCATGAAAGCTTAACAATAAACTAGCAGAAATTTATACCTCATAGAGTGCTAGTGCCTTTGAGAAACTTATGACAAATGAATAGCCCCTAGATGCTACCTCAAAAGGACGACTTAGCTTGAAGAGAAGCTGCAAACGTCAGCGTAAACCTCTATGAATAACTTTGACAATGAGAAAAGAAAAAAAAAATTAAAGCCAGAGATTGGGTCCTGTGTATAAACAATTTCGAAGATTTTTGACAAAATACAACCCCCGTTATATGGATGATGCCACTCAACTTTGCAGTTGCATGTGTTTCAAAAATGCTACCACTCACATTTTCTAACAGAACGACTCGTGGGATAGCCCAAGCGAAGGGCCACGAGACAACAATTATACAACACTAAATGTAGAGAGGTCTAACACCAACTTCTGAAGATTATCCTCTCTAACACAACACCCAAAAAGCGTTGACATGTGAATCTCCAGAGAGCCTGCTCTCTCATTACTGGCACAAATGGTGCTTTTAAGAATTTTTCTGCTGGGGTCAGGGGAGATACAAATTTTATTTTCTGATACTATTAGAATACAACTTGTCTTTTTGTACACTTGTCTTCGAAATATATAATTTTTTTTCTTATGGGGAAAAAAGAAAAATTCACCAGGCATATGTAGAAAAAATGACAAGAGACGTCCCCAATCAGTCAATTGGCCAAACTTTGGTGTCAGGGAGACTGAAAGAACAACGAATCAAGAATACTCAAATTCGCGAGCTCTTGCAATTCACAATACTAGGAGTTACTATGTCCTATTAAAAAGAATAAAAGATTTCTGCAAACATTTAATGGTTCACTAAAAAACCAAGCATGTTACTCCGCTTAGAAAAGCAATAACTGCAGTCATCAAAAGCTGTATCTTTGTCGGTCAACAGACATTTAATGATTCACTTACATCATACGAGGGAAGCATGATGGTAACTAACAATAGACAGAGATAAAGTCACTTCCTAACTTCAACTAGAGTTGGAATTTTGGGAAAAGGTCTTTTGTTCACAAAATTTATCAAAAACTATGAAAATGTATGATAATTTCTTAATATGAAGTATGACAAACTGATCAAAATGGGTTGTAATCGGGCTGGTTTTGTGTTCTTCTGTCTCTCGGTTACCTTAATTTTGTGTCGGTTTCATTTGTGCCACGTCATTTCAGAGAGTGCTAGTTCTAATTAAGCTTCTTATGGTGCTTTACTGCCCTTTATCTTAATCTTGTGAAAACGTAAAAACGGTCATGCTCATATAAGTGATGCTTGTGCTAAATATGAAGTCCACACAATACTTACATGAGTAACACCAAGACTAAGGAATTCCATCTTGCTGAGATACCAAGAACTTACCAATTTACCAACAAAATACACTGTATAAACAGGAAAAAGGAAAGCTCTAGGCATGTTCTTTCACATCACTCTCCACTCTCCAGTATTCATCATTAATGTGGGAGTCCCCTTAACCTCGGCGCATCGCTGTGGAGCCCCCGATCCCCACCTTGTAGAGCCAAAGGATGCAATGAATGCAAATTCTGTTCATCTAAGTGTTCCTTCACATCTCTCTTAAATGTTACAAAGCACTATCACCATCACATGGCCTCCCTAATTTGATGCAACCAACAGAGACAGACGAAACTATATGGGGGAGGCACCAAAGTGACAATACGTAAAAGACAAACCGAATGAGGGATAATATCTCATTGATTGGATTATCTACAACAAGAAGTTGATAACAGATATAAAAACATGAGATCTTAGAAGATTTGGGCAAAGCTTCGAAAATATGAAGGATACTCATTGTGAAAGGGTAAGACGAGGCTTTAAAACAACAAGTGACCAAAGGCTGCCCATAGTATGTATTTCTACTAATTGCATTTGTGTATATCTTTCAATGCCCAAGACTTCTTAGCAAATAAGTTACATCTTTCTTCCTTCTTTAATATGTATTAAACATACAGAGACGCTTTTAGGCAAAAATAACCCCTCTCACAGTAGATTTGCTAAATTCTATGCAGTAGAGCTGCTAGGAGCAAAACAAATTAACATAAGAGCATCCTATTCGAAACAATGAAGGCAGGAGAGAAAAGGATGCAAAATAAAATACAGTTGCCTGCAGGATCAATCAGACCAAGAGAACCTAAACACTCTCAACCGCGCATAGAGTAGCTTGCTAGACAAACAAGCTTCAATGAAGTCCAGCACTAGAGGTCTAGATAGAAGCATCAAGCCATCAACTTATATGATAAACAAAAAAACAAAAAGTCAAAATAAGTACTGGATAATTGAAAGTCGCTTTGATCGAGAAAATTAAACCTAGCACTTAGCGAAGGGTTCTAAAACAAAGTCTCTATGTTACATAAACTATCCAGCCAAGGTATGCGTGTCAAAAGTATTAGGCCTGGCTCCAACATTTGGCACTTTTTTGTTTAAGTTTCCAGGTGTTGAGCCCATTGTAACACTGTCCTATAACATAGTAAATAAACCACTTTCATACCTTTGCTTGACATGCAAAAAGATACTGACGAAACTCAAACTCTCTGAAAGAATCATCTTGAACAATTTGTGCCAGTGGTTTAATTTCAGGATTTAGCAATGCAGCTTGATCATCACCTTGGTCCATTCCACCAAACTCCTTCCTCTTTCCACTAATATTTACTGCATAAAGTTAGGGTTAACAACTTAACATAGTGTTTTATTTATAAAAATATAATTCTTTTTCCTAAAACAAGGAAGGAGTTCTGTTTGCACAAGAATGCATACAAAAGGTAAAGCTTCACCATACACAAGCAATAGTAATACAATTGAACAATAGAACCTTCTACCCCTGACATAACATCCTCGAAAGATACTGTAAGAATAACACAGAGAAGAAGCTGAAAAATGCTCCAAATATACGGGACCAAAATAATCTTTAGCGTAAACCTATGATGCACGGAAACGTGGTTTTTTGGCAGCTGGGCGTTTCCAAAACGTTTCGAAACGTGGAAATGGAAAATGCTGGGGAAACGCTTTATTTGGAAATAACAGACGTTTCCTTCTTAAAATCCCCAAATTCCCAATGTTAGCATTTATTATAACCTAGGTTCTCTGTTTCTCTCAATATCTCTGCTATTCCTTCTTCCTCTGGTTCAGTGATCCTCCCTTTGGTTTCACTCTTCACCGTAGATAGTGGTCGTCGGTGCCGTCGTCGAGGTAAGGTCGTAGGATTTTCTGTCCGATTTGTTAATATTGTAGTATTGTACTGTATGAATTAAGTAGTTAAATACCTAATTATCTAAACACCCCTTAATTTATATGAAATGAGTTAATTTATATGAAATGAGTTAATTTATATGAAATGAGTTAATTTATACAAAAATGAGATTCATTTATATGAAAAATGGGTTGGTTTGGTGCACAATTGTGCTCAATAGTTCAAATTATACGAAATTGTGTCACTAATTAATTGTATACGAAACTGAATCACTAAATGGGTTTATTTGAGTCAGTTTAATTTTACACCGTTTGGATATTTGATTATTTGATATTGTTTTATAAGTGTATGGACACTTGGACAGTAGCTAATATTAAGATTTGTGTCAATGGTTTAATTATCAAAGGCTTGAATTGTAGGTGTTATGGGCTTGCACTCCAAGTGTTCGATAAAATGCCCAACTGAAATTCCTTTAATTTATGCATTTTTATTAGTAATTATTTAAATTGCCGTTTCCCCGTATCTTATAATTTTGGAAATTGCCGTTTCCCCGTTTCACCGTATCCGTTTCCGTTTCACGTTTCCTTGCAACCTAGGCGTAAACTAACAAAAATCCAGAGGCCAGGCTAAAAAAATCATCCTAAAGCTGAAGCAGTCATCTTCTTGATCCACTTATCCTATTCATACAACATCGCCCTTCGCCCCTTCCCCATGTAGAGCTTCCCAAAGAAAGGGAGCTTGTCGTAAAATATACTCAGGAAAAAGAAAGAACTATTATCCTAAAATTCATCCAAATTCCTTATTGAAGTTATCATTTATGAAAATTAACAAGATTATTAAGCTGCAACAATATAGTTTAGGATATGAAAAGAATACTGAAACTTCAAGATCTACTCTCAAGGTCAAGTTTAACTATTCAAAATTCAGATACCTATTGCCAAACCTATAAACTGTAGTTTATGTTAAGCTAGATAAAATGAAAAGGTTCTCACTTCTCAACAACCAAAAGAGTGTCTAATTCATGGGCGAAGCCAACCACATAAAGTAGGCAACAAACAAATTACCTGTTTCCATATAACAAAGTTCTAGCTCATCATACTCCCGTAACGAATCTTCATGAAGATGAGCCATCTCAAACATAAAAGCCAAGCTTTCCTAAAGAAAATAATACAATTTCAGGTTAAAAAAAGGAACAAGTAATAAAGTTACGGACGCCAAAAAATATTAAAATATTCATTCTGTCTCAAGAAACAACTAAACATGCGGGGGTACCATAAAGAAAAAGCCTCAGAAACAAGTAAAAGTTATAGCGAATACAAGCATCTCTCAACAGCTGCTTCTAGAAGATATAATAAAGATAGATTGATCAAAACCTTCAATATGAAGAAGTTACAAAAGTTCCAGATTGGCATAAAACGTTGCTCGCTCAGCTTCCTAATCTCTTCCTCATAAAATTGAACTCGCCTATCCAGTGTATTCCGAATACACTCCATGATCTTGGAATCAAAGTCCTCCCAAAAATTAGCTTCTGGTCCATATACATCTAATTTGCAGCACCTGAGGAAGAAATTCCCAACATTAAACAAGATTAAGCAAATTTCCAACAGAAATCAAATCCAAGACATGTCGTTTCTCGATTCTCGCAGTTGCAGCTCTAGTAGGTGTCATTTTGGTGAGACGTATAACGTGTTCCATTAAAGTTACGCCACATTTCTACTTTCGTAGGTTGAATCAAACATGTCTTAGACCAGAATAAAATGTATAAAACCATACTCAGAGGAGAAAGGGAATGGATCCTCCATAATGAGACAATCGACTCTAAGAACATTGGAATAGATCATACTAAATCCGTAGGATATAATCCACCACCACTGGTGACCTAACAGAAACTGCCAATCCTGTATACTTCTTCCTTCCACTTTTAGACAAGTGACAACCCCCAGCTTGAATAGCCAAAAAGTCCCAATTAAATAAACATCACATTTGTAGATGATTCTGATACACTTGACAGTTGACAGGAAATATTACCTGGCTAAAGGTAAGGAGGTCCCCATTCTTAGAAGTCGATGTAGCATGCAGCCTTAGATATACGCCTTCAGATATCTAAGACTGCAAGTAACATCATCAACAATAAAGAATATATGCATGACCACAACAAGACGATATATCCCAAGTTCCCAACCAAAAACAATTTGATTTTCCAAAAGAACACTTGGTTAATACTCATTGGTGACTGCTATAGTGCTATGAAATCAATCAGCACTTAGTGAAAAGCATTACCCATCAACAAATACCCTGATGATCTAGAGATACACCACGAGTTTAAACATCGAATTCTCTCAATGTTCCTTTTTGTTGGTTACAATTACTGTAGCAGATAAACCAAGAAGATAGGAGAGAGTGTGGCAAATGGGGGATGTGTAAGAAAAAGAACGAGAGAGTGAGTTATAAGTGGTAATTATGTAAGAAAAAGTAGGAAAGTGTTGTAAATGGTTTTTACTTTTGCTTATTTTTGCTGAAACTTGTTTTAATAAGGTGAGGAGAACAGCCTAAACAGGTTAATTATCTACCATGGTGGCTCATCATATCACAAGCCAATACAGCCACCTTCCAATTTAAATTGCATTTCATTATTGTTGGAAAAGAGTAGTTGTAAGTTTATAACTTTGTAAGATACACTCCGATAGTTCAGGAAAACAGCAAATTAAGTGTTGAAGCTCTCGCATCAGGACTGATCATGCAGTCTTGCTACATGCTAGTGCAACTCCAGAAGGATACATCTGCTTGTATAAGTACTCATTATCGAAGGTTATGAGACTCTGCCAAATATACATCACAGAAGAAGAAACAACTCAATACCTCAAACATATCCTAAACTCTATAAGTTAAGGTCATTCTATGCTTCCACGTTCCACTACAAACAAGTAATCTTGGAATTGTTGTTATTTGTTTTTTGGTTAATAACTTAATATATTCGGCCATACAGCTCATTTCAAATGATGTACAACTGCACCGTATTTTGATATTTTAGGTCACACAAGCTTAAAGAATGACATAAATTTATTTATGTAGATTATAGAAGCATAATGCAGGAAACACAGATCCTTGCTACTGAAAAGTTACCTTTCTCTCTTCTTTGAGCTGAATTCCACTTCCACCTTGGCATATACCTTTCTCGCCATCTTGGTAGCCTGATCATTGCTGGGGTGCGCTCTATTCACAAACACAATGAACCACTCCTTCTCATCATTTTGAACTAGCAATTTCACTCGAGGTTTGACAATGGACTTGAACTCATCAAGATCCTTCAGATCAAGAGAATTGGAGCAAGTAAACACAAAGTAAAGAAGAACTGCAACCAAATAATAAGAACAAGGCTAAACAAGAACATTCATCATGCTTGTAAACAACTCTTAACTATACACCTTAATAGTACTCCCTTCGATTTTTCCTTCATTCTACTCACTTGCCTTTAAATCAATACCAATATTACCATACAATTTTTGGAGAGAGAAAAGGTAAGTTGTGATAGTGACATGCTGGCATAAAGTAGTGTACGTGAGTGTAAAGTGGTGGCCTGGTGGGATTATTGTCTAAAAATAGTAAGTTAAAAGTGTGTGGATTATAAAAAAAATTAAAAATACTTTCAGAAACTATTTTACACAAGAAACATAATTCAAATTAGCAAAGAAATAAAACTTAAACGATGATCACAAGAAACGGAAGCAACACAGGTTACTCCATCCCTAAACAAGTCACCAAATGATGTGGCTCCAGAAAAAAAATGTGTAATTTCTAATCAAATAAACCAAACAATAGGGATGGAGAGCCTTCATTTTTTTCTTAACAAACTTAATGTAAAACATAATAGTCACATTCTTCTTATTTTTTCTTCAGACAAGTCCTGGATCTTTGATCCAACCACCGCAAATCCTACACCCGCAACCCACAACCCCCCTTACAACTACCCGGAAACACCACCACCAGCCACCATCTACCCCTAACCAACCGTACCCACTTACCTAGAGAGCACTAAAGACGACCCAAGATTAGAATTGTCACTTTAAATGGTGAAAATCAACCATAAAGCTCTAGATCTAGAGCTTTGGTGGAGTTTAACCACTTAGAGTCTCCTTGAAGAGCGGTGTTGCGGCATCAGAATTGCATGCGGTGGTGTAGCGGCAGCAATAGGAGTAGTCGGCGTTGGGCTGAGGAGTAGCTTGCAGCGGTAGATATTGAACCGGGGGGAGGGATGGAAAGATTTGAAATGGATTGGTTTTGAAAGTTAATGAGGTGGCCAGAAGGAATATGAGGGAACTTCTCGTTGATCTGCTAAGTGCTAACCAATACCAATCTCATATAACGGAATTTGAAACCTTTATTCTTGTCTAACTAAACAGTATGGGTAATTTGAGGCCTTGGGGGGATTTCATTTCTTTCTTTTTCTTTCTCTTCTCCATTCCTTCCTTTCTTTTTTATGAACCAAACATCCCCTTACTTTCAATCCTAATCTAGTGATAGTATTTCTATGTATTTAGATCTTTTCTATATTTCCTTTAAGATAAAACCCATGATTTTAATTCTTAGTCTGTGGACCAAAACCCAACCTAATATACACTTTTGGCAAAATAATACAGTATACCCCATTTCTATAATACCAACTCATCAAAATGAAAGTACATTTTGTTTTGACCCTGTTTGAAATGAGAAATGACACAGCAAATTATCAGATTTGGGATGGAGCGACATGAGGTATGACTATCCTTAACCATGATGCTTCACAAGAATTTTTACACCTGCTCCTGGAAATTTATCTTTCTGTTTTCTTCAATTTTCAATCCTCTAGTGACGTACAGTTTTCTTCAATTTTCAATCCTCTAGTGACGTACAGTTTTCTTCAATTTTCAATCCTCTAGGGGGTGGTAACTGGTAAGCGTATTCGCTACTGGGAGGTAGTTTGGTACGGAGATCCCCTATCCACGGCTATTCTGTCTATCTTTTATCGCATGGTGCATCGTGTCTACATTTTATTGTGGCTGTGCATGAGATCCGCATTTCAGATGACCAACCCATGATCAAGAATTGCAGGAGCTTGATTCTATGTGTGACCACTCAGTTTAACGGATGTGGTAGATTATAGGAGACTCTTCTGGGGTTTTTTCATGCAAATATTTCCTATCTTGATAGAATAAAGCTCCTAAATACTCTGCTTTTCCATAGCAAATTTCATTTGGAAGGCCAAGGTTCCTCTTAACAAGAGAGCTTCTGTTTGAACACTATCTTTAGGACCAGATTAATACAAATGATATGCTTCAAAAACAAAGGTTGGGGTATGCTATACCTCTTATGTAATTATAATAATACTATATCAATTTACATTTTAGTATCTAAAAGAATTGTTCAAAAATTTATTGCTACACCAGAAAAGTATGTGCTCCAACTAGGGCCCTGTTTGGTAACTAGAGGCTAACGTTTAGCTGTTTGCATGAGCAGTTAGTTGTTTACCTTTTTGTTTAGCAGATTTGACTGTGGACTGGACTAGTTGTTTGTATAAATATGTTTGGTAATACTTAGATGATTGTTAAAAGCTTGTAGTTATTTGTTTGTGTAAAATGACATTTATGATTTTATGGACATTGATTTTTTGTAGCATTAACCTTTTTTTTCTTCTACTGTTTAAGATAAAATTTAATGGTGAGTGTCTAATTTACAAACACACCGGAGTATGAATTTGGAAAAAAGGAAAATTTTAAGTAGTACATGATGTGTAGTGTAGCTGGTTGTGTCCATATTCCCGGGGATTTACAACTTAGAGCATTACTATCAAAATAAAGAGAAAGAAAAAAGAAAATCATAAAATAATAAAAACTCCAAACCAAGGATCAGTGCTCCCTTAGTCCCTCTCCCTCACTGCACCCAATTTGGGTTTGAATGTAAAAAAAATCATCTCCATCTTCAAGCTGGTCATCAATTTTTTAGAGGTAATGTTGAGCTTTAATTCATCATCCAACTTTCTATCTCCATCTTCAATGCTCTGTTTACCAATTTTTTAGAGGTAATGTTGAGCATTAATTCAACATCCAACTTTCTATCTCCATCTTCAATGCTCTGTTTACCATTTTTTTGAGGTAATTCTCACCCTCTTTGTCTCAATGGAAATCAATTAGTAACCTAAGCTCACGAACCACGATTAAACTTGTATTGAAGCAAATTTACAAAAATAGAAAATAAAGAAAAATTATAAAATCAGATTAATTTGTCTGCAAAAAACTAATACTACGTATGAAGTACAACGAAGATAAAGGAAAACCAAAATAGATCTATTAATGGAGGGTAGAGGGAAGGAGGGTGAAGATGGGGGCAAATTCGACTTTTTAACTCTTCATTTCAATCCTCCTTTAAAAACGCTGCTCCCAGCAACTTTTTTGGAATTGGAGGATTGAGTCCAATCTACTTTTCCAATCCTCTTTTTACCAAACACCACTATTAGAGGTTTTGACTAGTCAAACCTCTAATAATGGTCCAAACCTCTAATTTGTCCTCAAAACTCTCTCTACCAAACAGGGCCTAAAAGAACTTTGCCCGTTGTTCGGGGTTTTAAGGGGGCATGGAAACGTATAAGAAACCTTTGAAATGGAATATACAAGGAACTGGAGTTCCTTTCAAAAGGTTAAGATCTTTGACGCAAGAAGATCAAGTTGATATGTGTCACCGTAACTTGGTTTTCCAGCCTCCGATTGTTTTAAAACATTGAATCGGGCTCTAGTCCAACGGTCCTACCTATACCGAACAGAGCATATCGAGCCAGATCTTCAATTGAAACCTGCTTGACATAATTATTTCTTTATAAAACTTTTGGTACTTAGATTCTTAGAGATGCTCTTACAGTTCCTAATAAGATAGCTTCTCATATCACAACATAAAACTTCATCCAAATTATATCCTGTTTGTTGAGTTTGTTCCACTCAAAATAATGTAATTAGTTTGCAACTAAGAGGTTTGATGTTGTTAGACGTGAACAGTTTCTATACGCATATTAAGAATATGCATATTAGAAGGGTGCAGAACATTTTGACTCTTAATCATTAAGAAACTGGAAGTAGTATAAGTACGTCAAAAAGTCGAAAACTTTCTGATTCAAGAAGGATATGTCTCAGTTTTAGAACAGTCAAGGGGTCATGAAAGGAGATACTTTGAGGGGTGCTTAATTTAAATTGAAAAACTACACAAGAAGAAATCCTCATAGAAAACAAATGAGAAAGACTAGTGAAAATTGAATTGGAGTAAGAAGAAGATTACAAAGGGATAGAAGATTCAACTTTTTTACCTCACATGTAACAAAAACCACGGTAGCATATGGCTCCCGGAACCAAAATAGTGACTGCTCCTGCGGAAAGCGGCTGCGAAGCCTTGAATCTGTGGTCAAAATATATTCAGCTGGCAATTTCTCTAGAAATACAGGATTTCGAGTCTTGTTATTTAGACAAGCCCTCTTAAATGGCAGCCGCTCCTCGAACAAGTTTTTGACAGTCGGCCACAAATCACTCACGTCTTCCACTGGAATAAAGTTGTAAGTGCATCAGCAAAGGTTTTTGACAAATAACAAATGTAACTACAGTATAAAGACATAAGAAAAACGAGAGTAACAAGAATAAATATATCTTCGCACAGAAATCAAACAGCGATGATAGCAAAAACCTTGTTTTTATTTTCCCGTGGTAACTAGGCCTCAAACATTGGTAACAAGTAATGTCTTCAAGGCTGAAGCAATGGCATGGTATTTACTACAAGCATCTACGGATCTACCTCTATATAACATAACACCTTTTCCTTTAATGGCCAATATTTGCTGACTTTTTTTTCTCTATGGATAAAAGTACGCTAACTTGGACTATACGTTTCTCAAAAATCGTGTTAGTCAAAATGCGAGAATAATACGTAGTATTTCTATCTACGTTAACTTAAAAAGTATTTAGTAAGATCAACTTTTCTTTGTTTTAATATAACAAAGGAATACAGTAATAGAAGTTGATGATGCTCAAAGTTAACAGGGTTTGATAAATTCAAATATAGCCTTGTTATTACTTTTGGTTTTTGTTTTCGACATATCAGATAACAACAGTCATAATTTCCATCGTCCCCCATATTTATATTCAACTCTCCCTTAAATCACCCCTCCCAAAAAGGTAAAGCTTTCCCAGAACTTAAGCATTAACAATGTGGGCTCCAGTCGAACCTCACACGTCAACTATGGAAATCCTCTTTGCCCACCTCGTGCATTCTAAAACTCATGGTGTGATCTATGTATACAAAAAATCCTCCACATTCCACTAACAGCAACCACATCGAGGATGATGTACGATTTCCTACATACCTTGAAGGAGGGAATCCTAGTAAGTGAACTCCAACTTTTAATAGAGTCCAAAATCAGTTCCTTGGAAATTTCGTATGTGCAGGATTGATACCTTTACCCTCCAATTACTGGCGCGTCGATTATTCCATCAAATCAGCATACTTGTCAATTCACCATATACTCTCCATTTCCAACATTTTAGATTAAATCAAATCATACATTATCCCAATAAATTGTTTTCAATCTCATTCCATCCTAGAACTAAGTACTGCAATAACTGCATTTTCTTAATAATCTTACGAAATTGCATCAACATAAATCAAACAGCGAACAGATTTCACGACATCGGATCATTAATCACTGAAAAGATCAAATCAAATAATAACAGATGACATTCAAATGCTAATTTCGGAATTGAGCAATATATAGCGAGTAATGTAATTTACGGAGAGAGAAAGTACCGGCAATGACGAGGTGATCGCAAGAGCTTTTGATAGCTTGAAACTGTGCTAAGTAATTCGCCATGATTGATCCGAAGAAGAAGAAACCATGCGCTGGTCGCGCAAGATTTGTTCGGGGAGAAGATAGAAATCGGTGGTTGATTGCGGTGTTTGCTGGCTTGCTGCGGTATAGTGTCTATAGACTATACTATGTCGCAGCCACCGGTCATTACTCCCTCCATCCTAAAATATATTGTACCAATTTCTTTTTTAATCTGTTCATTTGAGTTTGATCCCATATGGTTTACAATCTTACCTAGTCAATATCTAGTCTAGTCTAGTCTAGTCTAATATTTAAAAAGGAAGAACCTGATTTATTAGATGACATGTGTCATCTCATCTTTCCTCTATTAACACCATGGTCTATTAGATGACATGTGTCATCCTATCTTTCCTCTATTAATTTGTTCTTTTTTTTCAATTTTTCCTTTGTTGTTTGTTTCACCATCTAATTTGTATATTTTTCAACTTTCAACCCACTGAAATACAATCCCTTAACAAAATTAGCACTTTAAATGATCGCTTAACAACTACTCTTTTTGTACGGGTATTAAAATTAGCACGGGTATTAAAACTAGTTTTTTTTTAAAAAGGCCGATCTACAATGATATATTATGTGGCGGCTCAAAAGAGGAAGGTTATCTGCACTTGTTCTTTTATTTTAGTTACCCTTGTTGATGTTATTAGTTTTTTTATTTTAAACTTAAATGGTAGAGCAATGTACAATATTATACATGGTATGGGTTCAAGCCACACATAGCCTACTGCCTACTACACTTGTGTATTGGTATATTCTCACAATCTAGTTTTAATACCCGTGTTAATTTTAATACCCGTACAAAAAGAGTAGTTGTTAAGCGATCATTTAAAGTGCTAATTTTGTTAAGGGATTGTATTTTTTTTTTAGGGTTGAAAGTTGAAAAAATATACAAATTAGATGGTGAAACAAACAACAAAGGAAAAATTGAAAAAAAAAAAAAGAACAAATTAATAGAGGAAAGATAGGATGACACATGTCATCTAATAGACCATGGTGTTAATAGAGGAAAGATGAGATGACACATGTCATCTAATAAATCAGGGTCTTAAAACTAGTTTTTTTTTTAAAAGGCCGATCTACAATGATATATTATGTGGCGGCTCAAAAGAGGAAGGTTATCTGCACTTGTTCTTTTATTTTAGTTACCCTTGTTGATGTTATTAGTTTTTTTATTTTAAACTTAAATGGTAGAGCATTGTACAATATTATACATGGTATGGGTTCAAGCCACACATAGCCTAGTACCTACTACACTTGTGTATTGGTATATTCTCACAATCTCATTGTTGGTGTTGTATTAGTCATAGTTATAACTTGTAAAAAACATATCTCGCTTGATCAGGGTCACTTCATTGTTTATTGTTAGGGTCACATTTTTTTCATTAATTAGGGTCATATTCATCCTTCAGTAAAGTAACTTTAGTCCTCGAATAAGGTCACTTATATCTTTGGTCGGGCTCATTTATATCTTTGGTCTAGATCACTTTTTACCTTGAGTGAGTTCTATTTTTCACTTTTTACACACTAGGTTGGATGAACAATAAAATACTATAAATCGGGGGCACACAAAATTTTTCTATCATTTATAGGTCATCACATGTCTCCTCTCGCATTATATTATTTATTATATTATTTAAATTAGCGAACAAAACAAAACTACTAATCACTTGCTTTTCTTTTGCCTTCTATCTTAATAAAGTGAAAAATGTGGTATGGAGCAATATTTTAGGGACGAAGAGAGTACATTTCCATTCACCTAAATACACACCGAGTTGTAGATAAGTTTTCTTATTTTATTTCTGTATATAGATTATGATATAATTTGAGAGAATAGTATCCAATTATTGTGTGCCCTTCCAGTAATTTTTTAAATAATTCGGTCCACAATAATTTTATTGTGGACCAAGGGCGAAAGGGGAAGCTTCGCCGAAAAAATAGAGGTTGGCATGAACTTGTGAGTCTAACAAAACATTTCTCTTTCTTAATTTTATTTTTTCCTCGTTCAGTTCTTCTCTACTCTTGCTTCTCTCGATCTCGTGGTCGAACTTTGTTCACTTTTTTGTGATTGAATTCTTCGATTGATTGTCATTGAACTCTTCGATCTATATTTCGATTAAATTCTCCTCTCAATTTCATGCTATGGCAATTGTTTTTTTCTTTGGGTTGCTTTCATCGGGCTTTGTCTATAATTTCTGGCAATTTCTCTTGGATTGCTAAAGATTATTTTATACTAGTCTCAATTGAATGTGAAATTGACCTTTTTGCTCAAATTTATCACTTTTTCAATAGCTTTCTAGTGATTTCGGTCTGAAGATTTATTAAAGTGAGCTATTTATTCATTTGAAGGTCGCATCATTGGATATTTGATCAATAGTACTTTTCAGAACTATAACTTTCCTCCAAAAAGTTCTGATAACCTCTATAATTATTATAAATTAGTAGTTGATTTAATTTTCGAAGAGATTTAATTTTCATGTTAGATTCTAAATTTCTTTAGGAAAATTTTAGTTTAATTTTAATAATTTTTGCGACGTAAGTTGTTTAATATGTGTTACGGAGATAGAAGTTGCAGTAGCTGAAGTTCTTCTGCTTGTGTTTGATTTTACTGTAATTTTGTATATGATTTTTCTCAATTTTAATTTATAGGTATTCAATTTTAATGTGCTTATTTTGATTCAATTTTAATTTATATGTATTCAATTTTAGTTTCAACACTATTTTTGTTTGTTGTGATTTTCCATGATTATCAGGTTCATTAATATCATTATGCAAAAAAGGTTACTAAGCTAAAATTTTAGTTACTATATGTAAAATTATTTGATTGTAAGGTATCTTTTTCATAGGGGTTACTAGGACTCAATTACAGTTCCTATATCTCAAATTTAATTTTTTTTTTTCAATTTAAAGATACTTATTCGATCAACCGAAAGGGCCACTATAATAGATTGATGCATGTGCTTTACTTGTTCAGAACCTAATCCCTTTTAATCATCTTTGGTTTCTTATTTAGCTTAATTTTCTGATTAGTAATACATTTTGTTGATAAACTCTGTTCAATCTTAAGTATTAACGTGTAATTCTTACCTAAAGAAGAAAAAAAATAAGAAACAATTGGACAATGTGTTGGATGAATCCGAATAATGATGATCATAGTGAAGGATATCAGCAAGGGTCACTATATTTGTAAAAGGGTAACTATATGTTACAATACGGGTAACTATATGTTACTTCTTGTAAATAATTGATTTTTCTAGGGTTTTGATCACTTAACCTTATATGTTGCTTCCCTCGCATATGTTATTAGCAGGAAAGTTTGTTGTCATTTTAGGAATTTTGGATCATATTCCATGCTTTGGGAAGTATTTCGTACTAGTTACAAAGTGATTACTGTATAAGGTATATAGTAAAATAAAATGTAAGCTGATTTGTGTCCCTATGTAAGTTAATATGATCTGATTTAAGTTGATAAGGTTATATGGTGTTCCTAATTAGCTTGTTGGAATCACTATTATCTGAAAAGGCTGGATGAGGCTTCCGTGCGAGAATTTATTGCTTGCCCTTCTCATTTTTATCACATGGACCAGGTTAGTCAAGGACTTGAGGGAGCCTTTTGTTTTTGGGGCTTGCTATTGAAGGAAATAATGCCCTTGGTCCAAGTATGCATTCAATGCTAAGTCTATAAAATGCGGTTCAGTATTAATTGATTAAACAAGTTAATAATTCAGTGAGATCAAGTGAGTTGTATGCCTAGCTAGAGGTCGCTTCAGTTCAAGTGGAATTAATAATATTAATCCACAACTTACTTTTGACTGAACCCGTAAGGTCACACAAATAGTACGTGAACGGATCAAGTATTTGAGTGAATATATTATTCATTAAATACTTTATTTATGAACATTCGGAAACGACGGATCTCGGTTCCAGTGGGAGCTGAAATCGTCAAAAGGCAAAATATAGAATGCTCCGGAAATGATGATATTGCCGGAAACGGAAATATGGATCATGACGGAAATATAAATATTATCCAAGTCGTAGATGTTGCCGGAAACGGAAACATGGCTCATATCGGAAAATATTATCGGAAATAGAAATATTGCCGGAATTGGAAATATTGCCGGAAACGGAAATATTGCCGGAATCGGAAATAAATTCTGGAATCGGAAATATTAAATATTTGTTCGAATCGGAAATAAATTCCGGAATCGGAAATTAAATATTTGTTCGAATCGGAAAAAAATTCCGGAATCGGAAAACAAATCGGAAGCGCGACATGCGAGCGCTCGACGAACAAGCTTGCAAGACGCAAGGCCTAGCGCAAGCGCCAGGCCCAACGCCAAGCAAGCCCGCGCACGGAGCAGCGAGCAAAGGGCCGAGCAGCAGCACCCAACAAGTGGGCCGCGTGCTGCTTGCTGCCAACGCCCAACGCACATGGGCCGAGCAAAGCAGCATCGTCCACTGGTGGGCTGCGGGCTGTGGGCTGCGGGTTGCGTGCTACACGACCAAAGCAACGTGGGCTCAAGGCCACACGTGCAAATCCTTGGCTGGATAGGATTGCTTGCTTGTCAAGTAATCGTGTTTTCCTAATTCTACTCTAATTAGATGTTTTAGTTAAATCTGAAATACTTAGTATTTTATTAAACCTAAAAGTCTAATGTTATTAATTAACTAGAATCCTAATGGATTTAGTTAATCGATTCCTAGTAGAATTCAAACTCCTTTATTTCCACCCTATAAATATGTGGTTCATGATCACAATTTATAATGCAATTCAATATACTATTCTAACTTATTAGATTCAAGAGAGAATTTAATACTTGCCTATTATTATTATAAGTTTCCCGAGTGCGCATAAAACCTTAGATAATATTTTAGTTAATTGAATCTGAGGCGGATCCGAACTTACTGTGGACTATCTATGGAGGGGCGACATTTGGAGTCCTATCGGGAGCAGCTAGACGGTGGTGGGGTGTTGCGTTGGTGGGGCTGTGAGCAAGGACAGAGAAAAGAAACAGGGGAGGGGCAGGGGTGTACGTGTGGAGGAGGAGAGGAAGCAGGGAGGTACGGTGGTCAACGGTGGGTGGTCTGGTGGTGGTCGAATGGTTGGGGTGGTGTTAATGGTGGTGAACGGCGGTGGATACAGTGGTTGTTGGTGGTGGTTGCTCAAATCAGAGAACATGAAAAGGAGAGAAACTGGTTTTTGGTTTTGGTTTTTGATGTTGAATTTCCTGAAATGGAAATGAAATTTGTATATAGGAAGAGTGAAGAACAAGGAGAGGTGCTTGGGGTCCAAGTATCTGAATTTGGCCTGAATTGAGGGAAGGAAGGAAGTCTTGACTTCTGCTTTGTATGTGGAGAGCAAGGGAAGAGGAGAAGTAAGAAAATTTCTTCACTCATTTGCAAGTGGAGAGCAAGCAGAAAAAGAGAAAAGGGGATTTTGGCTCTTTTAAGGGCAATTTCGTAATTTCACATTATTTGGCCAAAAATTCAGAAATTGTTGCTATTTTTGAAACTTACTAAAAATAGAAATGTTTAACTAAAATAATTATTTATTAAAATATCGTTAACGTAAAATAAATAAATTTTCATTTATAAATTTATCGTTTAAAATAAATCGTAAAAACGATTAAAATAACGAAATTCGATTATTCGTAATTATTTAAAACGAAATCAAGCTAATAAATATTTTTAATTTTAATAAATCACGTTTAAAAATTTCGGGGTATTACATCCTTACCCCCTTAGAAAAAGTTTCGTCCTCGAAACTGGAGCCTAGTCGAACTTACCATTCTTAGAATCATACAAGTCATATTTAATCGTTCTATTCGTCATTCATTAATCGAAAACATACATGTCATAACCAATCATTTGATCTCACGCATAAGCATGGTTGATACATTACATATTCATAGAAAACGTAGTGATTCGTATATCATATCGTTCTTAGGAACCTATTTGAAGATATTTCGCTTTCATTTTGCTATTGAATCTCTTTACTGCATGAATCATGTCGTTGACTTTTATTACTCGATTCGTTTTGATTCCGATCTTCGATCTTTTCTTCTACGTTAAATAACTTTGTTGACTACGTTCGTTGCAGGGGTTCGAGTCCAATCATGCGGCTAGGAATACATCGTTAGACATATGACTTTGTTACTTATCCTTTACATTCTAAGTCGACAAACCTCGGATTTTGCGGATAATGCTAAGCCATCGAGAGTGCCTTTATCCGAAACAATCTAGCTCCCAAAAACTTAGTTCAGATTACCTGGTTCTATAGGCATGTCATATGTTGATTCTCTAATCTCAATCCCATTGCATTCTTCAATCATTCATAATTCTTTTCGAATTTCTAACATACACCGATATCATCAACCTTATTGACAATTAATTCCTGATAACTTATTTTGGTAGAATTCCTCAATTTTCATGTGTCAACTCAGATGGGTCTTTTATCATAACTCATGTTGGGTTCATAACATTTCTGTTTAACTTCCTAGCTTCCTAAATATAGGCATATTAATCATCTTTTAGTCCTTCATCATGTGTTTCTTTGATTTCACTTCAAAACAATGGTATTCAACATCTTCTCTCCTAATTCCAATTCTTTCAACGATGGAGGGCTCATCCCAAATTACGTTACTCGATCCTTGAACATGGCCTGGTTGAGATTTCTACTATACTCAAAATATACGGTAGATACTCTACCATAGATTAGCCTAGGTTGTTCACTCTAGATTACCATTTTATAGCCTTCTGATGTGGCCTAAAACAAACGCCACCTAAGCTAAACCATAATGACCCAATAAAGGACCTTCCAGAAGGCCTTTAGGCCCTCTTACTCTGAAGGGACCCATATTCACTGATTATAAAAAAAGCCCAACGCACTTAATAAGCCCGCGAGACTCAACTCCAGCCCCAGTATTTACGCAAGACACGTGTTATGATCTTAAGAAACTGTCCGATTAAAGCAGGATCAGCTCCCAAAAAACCCTAACCCTATAAATAGGGTTCAAATCCCAAGGAAAAGGGGCAATCAATTCATTCCTACCAACCTAAAACTATCTTTGCTCTGCCTTCTCTCTACAAATTACTTATCTCTCTAGCTTATACTTACTTAAGCATCGGAGGGAATATTCCTACGGGAATATTCTTGTTTTGCAGGTTGCCAGAAGTTCGTGTCAGGTCATACTTGATACCTCCGAGGAACGCGTGCCACGTCAGCACCATAAAAGATCCCACAACATTTGGCGCCGTCTATGGGGAGGTACAGTGTCATGGCTGAACTACACTCTGACAGAGAGTACACTGGTGAAGGAGAAGAGATACAGCCCCTCGAAAGGAGCCAACGGCACATAGAAGAAGCCAATCGAATCGCAAATGCAGGAAACACACCGCGACGGGTGCAGGAGGTTGAGGTGGTTGTAGAAGAAGAACCAATGACCGAGGCGTCTCCGCCAGGCGGCCATCTAAGTCCCAGTGTCCGAGACGCCGTGCTAGATGAGAATCTAGATTTGCCGGTCTCGGTAGGCTCTCTACGCGAGATCTTAGCAGGATTCCAACAGCAAATGAATCAGACCTGTCGACAACAGATGAGCACTACATTGCAAGATGAAATTCGGAAAAATATGATAATCTACAGCGCTGAGAGGACGGCTCCACAGAGACCCCTCAGCCTAGGCGTCAATCGGATAAGCAGAATGCCACTGAGATCCAACGTATGGAGGGCTGGAGAAGGTTCTCGTCCATAAGCAAGCAGGGGAGTCAGCCCTGTGCCTGAGCACTCGGGAAACGCCCGCGACCCCCCTACTTTCTTACCTCGAAGGGACCCGGTCATACGACCCTCGTCTAGGGGAAGCCCACCAGCCGTCTTACGGCCTGCCTCAAGGCGTCAAGAACATTATGAAGCTGAATCTGAACTATCAGACACCGGGTTCACTCCTGTGATGGAAGACCCGCCATTTTACCCCACTACACGTGGACAGACCCAGATGACGCCCAACAGAGTAAGCATGCGCTCCCGCCTGCTATCCAACCGCCGTGAACCAACTTATCATATCCAGCAAGGGTTTAACAATCTAACGTTAAGGCACATGAGTACCCCCTTCTCTGATGAGATCATGAACGCCCCGAAGGAACCCAAGGTGAAAACTCCTACAATTGAAGCCTATGACGGGACCACCGATCCTGATATGAACCTTGTCGCATACCGCCATCACATGTATGTTCAAGGAACCAATGAAGCCACTTGGTGCAAATACTTCCCAGCCACGCTTAAAGGAGTAGCGTCTAAATGGTTTGAACGACTACCCCCAGGGTCAATTGCCTCTTTCAACGAACTACAAACTTTGTTCTCTACAAGGTTCATGGCACACAAGGAAGAAAGGAAAACAAGCATGCATTTGGGACGGATCCAACAGGGGAAAGATGAGTCCCTAAGAAGCTACGTGAAGCGTTTCAACCTAGAGGCTGGACAGATCCCAGACTTGCCTGATGGCGTCTCCTTTGATAATTTTATCAGGGGATTGAAGAAGGGATCCTTTAAGTTTGATCTGGTTAAGAAGAGTGTAAGGACTATGGCCGAAGTCCTGGACGAGGCTGAAGCATTTATCCATGCAACAGAAATATGCAGCGCGTCAAAGGAAGGAAGGATTGGAGAAACAATAGACTCCTCCGGAAAGAAAGATAAAGTGGACCGAAAAGCCCCACGAGTGAATGGCACATGGGCCCTCTCAAAAGAGCATGATACCAACTCTCCTGGGCACAAGAGAGAACGTCCGCAGGAAAGGGAATATTTTGAGTATAACACAGATCTCCTCACCATACTAAAAGACGTTGGGACAAGGTTTGACCTTGACCGACCTTTCCCCATGAAATCTCCTGCTGAGAGTCGAGATCCCAAATTATATTGCCAGTTCCATGAAGACATAGGACATGAAACTAAGAATTGCAGAAGCTTGAAAAGGGCTTTAGATGGCCTAGCCTCCAAAGGACACCTCAAGAACTACTTACAGAAGAATGCTCATGGCTTTGGAAAAAATCAATACAAAAAGAACAAGTCACATGCCTCACCTACCAAGGGACAGCACAACGACGGAGGATTTGTAGCCGTCATATCTGGAGGATCGGCCGCTGGAGGACCCACCATGAGAGGACAGAAGGATTATGCTCGCCGCCTAGGAAAAGTACTGATGTTAGAAAAATCACCCATGGATCCATTCCCACGGATAGAGATATGTGAGTCAGATGGTGGACAGATAGCCACTCTGCATGATGATCCCCTTGTGGTTGAATTCAAGATATCTAACATGAGGGTCAAACGCATTCTAATAGACACGGGAAGCTCGTCCGACATAATGAGTCTAGAATATCTCAATCGCCTAGCGCATGACCCCAAAACCATCGAAAGAATTCACTATCCCATCATTGGCTTCGGAGGGAGCATCATTCACCCTGTGGGCGTCATCACTCTGCCGGTTCGAATTGGGGATAGGAAAAATGGACGAAAGATGGAGGTGGACTTCCTAATTGTTAGAGACTTGACTGCATACAATGTCATCTTGGGACGACCCACCTTGAACAAGATTAAAGCTGTAGTCGTCACCCATCTGATGCTTTTGAAGTTTGTGTGCAATGATGGAGTGATAGGCACCATACATGGAGATCAACAACAGGCTAGGGACTGTTATCTGACGACCCTCAACCCGTCAGCATGGAAGCAAGATTCTGCCGAAGTCAGAGGCAAACGAAAGCATGAAGATGAACCTCAAGTCGCCAAAGAAACTAAACCCGTCCAAATAGACACGGTCAAGATTGAAGAAAGTGGCTAAAAATAGAATATCATTAGGTTAACTATTGTACTCAGAGCCTACAAAACGGTCTAGCTATTGTACTCAGAGCCTACAAAACGGCCTAGCTATTGTACTCAGAGCCTACAAAACGGCCTAGCTATTGTACTAGAGCCCACAAAACGGCCTGTAAATGCCCGCCTAAGACGCGGTGAATTTAGCGTGCAATTTAGTAAATGAATATTTTCTTATCTGACGAATACAAGTCCCAGTTAAACCCTTTAAAAAAAACACCAAGGGGTGAAGAAACTCACAAGAAAATAATCCCTAAATAGTGGCGTCAATACCTACTAAATAAACAATACCCAGTGCTAATAAACACAAAAGGTTCAGACATCCAACATGACTCCTTCTCTTCGGAAGGCTCCCAAAAAAGAGAGAAAGAAGACTCAACAAGAGCAAACACTCAGACATGAGACCTCCTCCTTGGATGGTGTCTAAAAAGACTAGTCGATTGACGACATGAGAAGTGGCCTAGATTAGCGCCTCAAATTAGGCTGATCACCTAAAACACTGAGGTTCCCGTCCATCAAATGGACCCAAAAAGAATTCCCAAGAAATCAGTAAAGAACTGAAATGGAATTAAAATAAAATAAGTGCACGAAGGAACAAAATGTTTATACATAACGCTCAAGGCGCAAACAAACCAAATCAAATAAATGCCAAAAGGCACCAAAGTTATTATTAACGCCCACGGCGTCATTCAAACCAACCACATAAAAAGCTGCTCAAGGATGAGGGGCGATAAAACTCCCGTCCTGGACGTCTTGGCCTTCAGGTGAGTTCACCTCGTCCTCCTCCATTTCCTCCTCCCCGTCACTAACAAACTCAGGGGGATCTAAGCCTAGGCGTCTAGCCGTCGAAACGGCCATCTGGTAGGAGATACGACGTTTGAACCAGGAAAAGTCTTTCCCATCCATAGACCGATCCCACGCCCTTTGGGCACTCTCCAAGATGGACTCCTCGCCCAACTTGAAAGAGCTCGCAGCCTCCTTGCGCACGGCTACAATCTTCCCCTGCATGGCCTTGAGCTGACCCTCAAGGACGTTCACCTTGGAAGAGAAATTAGTCACCCGCTCCGAGACGGAGGAGTACTCCTTTCTCAGCGCGGCCAGCCTCTCCTCATGCTCCAGCAATTTCTTTTCATAATTCTGGGCGTCCTCCTCAGCCTTCCTCAGAGCTTCCGTTTCGGACTTCATCTTCTTGTCCGCGTCCAAATTGATCAATTCTGGCTGTCTTCTCAGCATACTGCTCATGATTCTCAATCTGGTCCTTGTGCTTGAGCATCTCATTATGCATATCAAAGCGGTAGTTCCTACTCTCGGCACAGCGGATGAAGAGCTGCCGAAGACGAAATAGAGTTAAAAAAAAGTATATATAATAAATAAAGAGAACCAGGGGTAAGTGTCTCACATCAAGGACGAGGGACTGGATGGACCCAAAGAACCCCACGTCATTCCCGGGGAGTGACCTCACATACTCCTCAGGAATGGCCGCATACACGTCCGAAAGGATCTTATCCTTCGCCTCCGAGCTAAAACCGTCAGAAGGGGGGATGCTCGCCACCTCGGCCCGCCGCATCCGCTTGAACATCTCAACTGAACCAAACGTCAAGTTATCAAACATCATGCAAATACCGACTTGACACAACAGATTAAAAGTATAGAAACACTAACCAATTGGCGAAGCTGCAGGAGGCATGGAGGCATTATCAGTAGAAGGAGCCTCAGCTTCCTTGCCTTTACCCTTGTCCTCCTTGGACGAGGTGGTGGCGTCAGCAGCCTCAGCCTGTTCAGCTGCTACTTCGTCAGCAGCCGCTCCGACAGCGGAATCCCCTTCGGTGTCCACCTGGGGAGAGACCTCCTTTTGCTCAAGTGGAGGAATGGACGCCTGGTTAAGAAGAACCTCTCCCCAGCTAGGGGAGCAGACGGTTTTCGTACCGACGGCTTTGCTGCAGCATCGGCCGTACCCATCTTCTTAAAGAAGGGCCGTTTTGGCTTAGGAACCTCCGTCGAAGATGCAGGACGCTTCCTCGTAGCTGACGAAGTGGGCTCCTAAAAAAATGTAAGAAGTCAACGACCAAATCGAAGTCAGATAAGAATACAAAGGCATAGTTAAAAAAAAAAAAAACCTTGGCGGCGTCACCAGAGGCACCCTCGCCGGACTTCTTGGAGGAGTCTTTTTTCTTGGCCTCCACGGCCTTGAGAATGTCCTCAGTGTATACCTCGGACAGCCAAGCGGGTACGTCCACTACGCCCTTGTCTTCGGAGGATAGACGATCCATGGCAGAATCTACAAAGCCAAGGGTTAGTAGAAGAAAAAGAAGAGCGATGTTGAGTGAAAATCTATGGAAAACTACCTCTACTCAAATAGGAACAAAGACCAACGGCCGAGAGAAAGACTATATTGGTGAACTGGCCTACATGGGGAAGCCAAGCATTAGGCACCCAGGCATGGCTCTTTGACGATAGCCGATACATCTCGGTCGGGAACAAGGGTTTTACTAGTCCCCATTCCCTTGACGAAAGGCGAGGGAAGGCGTCATCTTTAGATAAATAGCGGGGCCGACGGTTCCACCTAGAAAAACGCCTTGAAAGAGAGAGGTCTTCCATTCGAACAATAGACCACTTCTTCCTCCAACAAACCCAACTAGAGGTCTTACCCACCACCGTCTTATATCCCCGACGGCTGTAAAGGGTGAACCATCCCTGGGGAGAACGAGAGGAAGGGGCAATACCTACAAGACGAAGGAAAGCAGGAAAGGAAGGGGTGATGCCGCTCAAAGCGCATTTGGCAATAAATCCAAAAACGTTTGCCCAAGAGTTAGGCGTCAATTGAGCAAGGCCAATATCATACCCCTCCAAGACGTCCATCACAAAGGGATGCAAAGGAAATCTAAGACCCAATCTAAAGGCAGCAGTATAGACAGCTACCTCTCCCTGAGAGAGTTGGTCCACGGAATCATGGGGTCGAGGGCTCCTAAGACTAAAACCTGGGGGCAGAAGCAGAAAACGCTCAAAGTCACGTCCCTGCTCCCTCAAGTACCTCAGCCATTTCATGCTGGGAAAGATGTCAGAAGGAAACAAATTGACATCCTCCTTCCCCAGGACCATAGGAGGAAGGTTTTTTGCAAACTCCTCGTCCGAAGAGCTAGAGGAGTCATCTTCAAAATCCTTGCGTGGAACACGGGGACGGCAAGCCACATTCTTCCTTCTTCTAGGAGAATGTGCCGTTCTTATGGCCCCGTCTCCTGTATTAAGAGAGGAACGGACTCCACTCCTACTTCCTTGGGACGGGTTCGAAAAAGGAACCCTATCGTCCCCCTCTCGCGGTGCAGCCCATGCACGGACGTTGGCTGTTTGTCTAATTCGAGCCATGCCGTCCTGCATAAGGAATAGGACGTCTGACTTTAGCAAAAGAAAGAAAGAGATGGGCATCATAACCCCCTGGACGCCTCCACAGGACACTATAAACGATAAAAGAGAGGGGGCCCATAAGCATGCAGAAAACAAGAGTTTTGATAGAAAACTTACCAGAAAATGATCAAACTGATGAGAAGTCTTGACAAATCTTCTAAATCCTCAAGAACACTGAACAAAGAATCCAAGAACACTCAAACGCAAACACAACCAGGTCTTTGGCAAAACGAAATTCGCTTTCTCTCTCTAAAGAATATTGCTCTGAAGTAACAAAGGAAAAATGAAAGAAGTTCTGAAGGTTTTAAAGGAAAAACTGAGCTCTGAAAAGTCCTCACACGTGGCACGAACCCAGGACAAGCAGCCTACTCCACATGGGCAAGGGGCATCCTCCTTGAGGGGCAAATAATGTGGCCTAAAACAAACGCAACCAAGGTTAACCATAATGGCCCAATAAAGGACCTTCCAGAAGGCCTTTAGGCCCTCTTACTCTGAAGGGACCCATCTTCACTGATTATAAAAAAAGCCCAACGCACTAAATAAGCCCGCGAGACTGAACTCCAGCCCCAGTTATTTACGCAAGACACGTGTCATGATCTTAAGAAACTGTCCGATTAAAGCGGGATCAGCTCCCAAAAAACCCTAACCCTATAAATAGGGTTCAAATCCCAAGGAAAAGGGGCAATCAATTCATTCCTACCAACCTAAAACTATCTTTGCTCTGCCTTCTCTCTACAAATTACTTATCTCTCTAGCTTATATTTACTTAAGCATCGGAGGGAATATTCCTACGGGAATATTCTTGTTTTGCAGGTCACCAGAAGTTCGTGCCAGGTCATACTTGATACCTCCGAGGAACGCGTGCCATGTCAGCACCGTAAAAGATCCCACAACACCTTCGAACTACTCTCTTGCCAACTTGACATATTTCAATACATCATAAACTCCTGTATTTTCCTCAAATTTGTTCCATAGGGTTCTCCATGATTCTTAAACTATCCATAGGTAAGTTTACTAAATGTATCAAAGCATGGGTCTGAGTTGTGATTCACCAAGATCTCACATACAATTGATAATCCCAAAATAATTCCAGCTAACTTTATGATATTTGGTTTACAACCTCTAGTATCTCTATTATATAAGCCAACTCCTGAGGGCTTTTTTGTAAATTAACTTTTCGTGTCCCCCATTAAAATTACAAAAACACCCTTCAATGTTTAACAATGTACACCAGACCCCACCTCTGAATTAAACCCCAGGCTCCCTTCAACGCGCTCTCTCTCCTGACTCTATCGCCCTTTCTTCGTTCATCTCTCCCGTTCTCTCTCCTCTCACATTTCAATTTTTTGAAATGTCTGCTCCTCAGATCTCTCCCATTAACCTATCCACGGCACAATCATCGGAGAGTTTACCGACATCTTAGGGAGCGCCTTACAGATCTTTTCTAAACCTTTGTTCGCTGGAGCGGCGGAGAGGAGAGAGGCGAGGATGACAACGAAGTCGGCGGCCACCGTATTCTCCACAGCTTCCTTAGCGCAGCCACCGTATTTTCTTTTCTATTTCCATCAGAAGTTCAGATCTGAAGGTAAAATCTTCCCTCATTTCCTTTATTATTTTCATGTAATTATATATTTGTTGTAATATGTTTTCTTCAATTTGTTTATGTGAAATTCCACCATGATTAGGCGTAATTCTTCTAATTCTTCACTATTGCATTACAATTTATTGGGTTTTGAATTAGGGTTTTTTTCCCCTTCCTTTCGATTTCGAATTTGTTGAATTAGGGTTTTTTTGCCCTCCCTTTTGATTTCGAATTTGTTGAATTAGGGATTTTTCGCCCTCCCTTTAGATTTCGAATTTGTTGAATTAGGGTTTTTTCCCCTCCCTTTTGATTTCGAATTTGTTAAATTCTGATTCTTGACGTGATTTTGAAATGGGTTTTGGGTTTTGTTGAGTTTGTCGGATTTGTTTCTGTTGTTGCAACACCAATTTTACAATCTAGGGATTTTAATTGCTATTTTTTTTCGCTTTTTGCAATTTTAATTACTAATTGAAAGCATATTTATAACGATGTTTTGCTTTTGATTAGGTTTTAGAAATCTGATTTGGATTCCTAATAAGTTCTGCTAAATCTGATTTGGATTTCAAAATCGATTTTTTTTTTACAATGTATGATTGAATATTGATTTTTTGGTGATTCAATTTGATTGGTGGTTTTGTTAGGCGAATGCGTTTGTGGAAGGTGTGACACAAAATCGGCGTCAAATCGATGAACTGGAGAGATCTTTCTGCATTGATGGTGGTGATTTGACGACTGATGGAGTTCCTATTGATTTTTATCTTATTAGGTGGGATTTTAGAAGGATCTGTATTTTACTACGCATTCAGATCTTTGTTTAGTGAATTTGATTAGTTTTTTGTATTTCTTTTTGCAGATTTGTCAAAGGATTAAGCTATATATCCGACTATGTCGCCTTTGAAGGAGATTGTTGATGGTATTCATAGTTTTGTGGCTAAGGTTGAAGATGACCTCAAGGTAAAAGTTTCAATCTTTGTATTGATTATTTTTGTCTTTATTTTAAGGTTGTTTTTGTTACCAAGGATTTGACTTTAGGGGTTATTATGCTATGATTTGTAATCAGCATCTTTGTGAATGCATAAAAACATGTTTAACTTAAATTTTAGGTCTGAGAACACATTGATCGTTGTTGAAGTACTAGCTTTTGTGTTGTTGTCATCCTGCTACAAGTACTAGAGTGTGTAAAAAATGGAGTATAACTACGGCTTTTCAATATAACATCAAATTGGGTTGGATTCTGGTCGGATCAAAGATTTGCCTTCTCTACACTTAACTAAGCCGAAAGAAACGATAGATAGGAAACCAATGAAATCAGTTGCTTAAGAGATCAACTAATTACTACACCTTCCAATCAGTCCTGCATCCAGATTGGTGGAAGTTAATATAACAGAGATTGTTCGTAATTTTGTAAACCAAGGGTCTCCCAAAAACCCGCCATTTGACAATCTAACATTCTTATATTAGGTCAATAATCCACATTACCTTCAGCTGAGGAAAATAATATTGCATAAAATAATTATGCAAAAACCCTAACTCTTCTTTGTTTACTTACATTTAGTATATCCATTAGAGTTATCCGGCTCTGTGAAATTTTCGGCCCTTTAGGGGTTCTCTTTTCTTTTAAATTTTTGGCTCTGTGAAACTTAGAATTCGTGTATATTTAATGTGTTCTCTAATCTATTTGAAATTTCAGGTATCCACGGAAGCTTTTTCGCCCCTAGCTATGGAAGAACTGCATATCTAGGGTTCCAGTGAACCAACTCTGCAACTCCAACTTCCTCTCTCCTAAAACCTCACTCTCTCTCCTCAACAATGGCACGAACGAAGCACACCGCTAAGAATTCCACCGGATGAAAAGCCCGACCGTTTCCCTTTCTTTGAGATTGTGTAAGTGTATTTTTCATAATCAATTTCAATTGCCATTTTCAGAATACTTGCTGCTTTTAACATCTGGCTTTGATGGCTGTTTAACAACATTTAAATTGACATCTTTCTCCAAGCTTTGCATGCCTTCATTGACATCCTGGCAAGACCTCTCTGAGGTAGAATAAATGGTTTATGATTTCTGAAATTAATGGTTTGCTGATTTTATGTAATCTGATTCTGCTCTTTGTATGCAACTTTAAGGATGCATGAAATCTACATAAACCCCCTTTGGGTTTGCTCTTTTCTGAATTGTATTTTTGTTTGAGAATTTGATTCATCTACTGTATTCAAAGTTCTTTAGAGTTAAACATTTGATTGATTAGGCTACAGTTCTTAGTTTTTTTTTTTTCATGTTTTATCAATTGACTAGGGTTTCCGATAAATCTCAAATTTTTTTCGTAAGGTTTTTGTGATTTTTTGTTTTGAAATTTGACGTTTTTGCTCAAAATTGTTTTAAGTTTAGAACCGGTGAATCTCGGGGATTTGGTTATATTAGTGAATTAAGCTTATATATATTTGCTTATATTATTGGATTTGCTTAAATTGATGTGATGTGTGTTGATATTGTAAAAAATGGGGAAGGTTTCAAGCAGTTTGGTAACGTTGGGGCTGGATTTAAGAGACTAATGATTGTAGGAGACATAGCCAGGAGAGTAAACCCGATGGTGGGATGAGTGTTTTGGTGAGTATGAAATACTTAGTGAAGTGCTTGCACTGCCATTTTAACTCCGCCTTAATTATCGTGCTCTCTATGGTGTTGTTCTTTGACTGTGGACTGTGGTTACCAGTTCTTCGTCTCTGGGTTGAGACAGAAGTGATAAAGCTCTCGGCTTCCATAATAGGATTTTAGTTCTTGATCTTGAGTGCCTCTTTCAACCTTTTTGGCAGCTTTGGTTATTATGTAAGTCTGCTTAATTTGACTCATTGTGCATGCTTATGCCTACTGTCTTGAGCTGCTTAATTTGATTCATTGTGCATGCTTATGTCTACTATCTAATCCTTCAATCTTCAAACTTACATTAATGGAGGTATACATTAATACAACAGCTCTATATCATGTTCCAACTGTTTGAAGCTTTTTGAATAGTTGTACTATCAAATAGCAGGAAATTTGGCAATTGATTGATTGGCGTAATTGATTTTTGTATTGGGTCATTTTACTAGAGGATGAAGGAAATAATGCCCTTGGTCCAAGTATGCATTCAATGTTAAGTCTAATAAATGCGGTTCAGTATTAATTAACAAGTTAATAATTCAGTGAGATCAAGTGAGCTGAATGCCTAGCTAGAGGCCGCTTCAGTTCAAGTGGAATTAATGATATTAATCCACAGCTTACTCTTGACTGAACCCGTAGGGTCACACAAATAGTATGTAAACGGATCAAGTATTTAATGGCATTAAATACTCCATCTATGGATATTCGGAATCGACGGATCTTGGTTTCAGTGGGAGCTGAGATCGTCACAGGCAAGAAATGAACACTCCGGAAACGATGATATTGCCAGAAACGGAAATATGGATCGTATCGGAAATATAAATATTATCCAAGTCGTAGATGTTGCCGGAAACGGAAACATGGTACGTATCGGAAAATATTATCGGAAATGGAAATATTGCCGGAATCGGAAATATTGCCGGAAACGAAATATTGTCAGAATCGGAAATATTATCGGAATCGGAAAATAATTCCGGAAACGGAAATATTAAATATTTGTTCGAAACGGAAATTGATTCCGGAATCGGAAATATTGAATATTGTTCGTATCGGAAATGAATTCCGGAATCGGGAAATTAATCGGAAGCGTATCGTACGAATTAGCATCGGACGAGGCCTGCCAGACGAAGGCCCAGCACGAAGCCGGGCCATCGCCCAGCAAGCCAGCGCGCCACAAACGCACCAGCCAAGGCTGCGCCAGGCCCACCGCAAGGCAGGCCCAGCGCGCGCCAAGGCTACGGCAGCGTGTGGGCTTGCGGCAGTGGGCTGCGAGCTCGCGGGCTGCGCGCGCGCGCATGGCGCCCCTCGTGGGCTGCTGTGCGTGCGTGTGTGTTTGTGTGCTACTCGAATCCTAAAGCTACCGGGATTTGTCATATGATTAAATCTAATCCTAAAAGATTTAGTTTATTTAATTAGAGTCCTAGTAGGATTATAATTAAATAAATTAGTATCCTAATAGGATTCCAAATCCTTTTCCATAACTCTATAAATAGGTGCCTAGGGTCACATATTTACATCGAGCATTCAAGTATTCAAAGTGAGTTTTTGAGAGCAAAATTCAGTCATACAATTGCCTATAAAGTGCCGAAAATTCTAAGTACCTTAAGGGCGATTCTAGTTGGTCAATCTTAAGGCGGATCCGGACGTGCTGTGGACTATCTACGGAGGGACGACACTTGGAGTCCTAAAGACTTGTTCTTGTTCGGTTCGGGCGCAGCTAGGGAGGGCACGCAACAAAGAGTATGCATCTAAACTATGCTAAATGATTATGTGTAAATAATATGTTTTCCTGGCTTTAAGGTTTTTCCGCATGATTTATGAATTTTCATATGTATCATAACCTAACAGTGGTATCAGAGCCTCTTATTATTTTCATAATCTAAAATTGCATGAACATGGTTAAATATTATAAATTTGCAAGAATTAAAAGGGGTGATTAATTTTCGTAATTGTTAATTAATTGAAAATTGCGTTTATTTAACTATACGTACGCAGTTTTTCGGCAGTTTCTTCGTAACTCATCCAAATCGAGTGATTTTTGTGTCAATTCCGCATGTAAAAGGCATTCTAAAATTTTGACAAAAACAGTATTTTTCGGCCGAACCCAGAATTCTCAAATTCGAAGCCTGACTATGACTTTTCGGAGGTTTTAGTTTTTCGAATGCAAAATTTCGTAAATTTAAGATGTTAAATTAAATATTTGCGATTCTTGTTGATAAATCTTGAATTTTTGATTGACCTACTGTATATGTTTAACAAGTTTGAATGCCTAGCCTTGTTAATTATGCAATCTAATTTGTAATTATGATTAATTTGTTGAAAATTAGAATAATTTAGAATTAATTTGATTTTCATAATTAATTATAATTTAATTAGATACCTATGATTAAAATCCACCATAAAAATTGTAAATTTATGTTAAATTTTAAATTTTTATGACCTAGACTTGAATCCATGTTAATCGGAAATCAATTGAATAATAAATTTTCGATTTTTCGCCCTAAAATTATGAAATTAATATTATTTATTAATTTGTCATTAATTTTAAATATAAATTTTTTAAATTTTATGCGATTCGCTCATATAACTTGCACGCACAAAGCAATGGACGCTACGTGTTACCCTTAAGGGGTGTTGTATAGTGCGGGCATGTGACGACGAGCAAGGGAGCTCGTCGCCCATGCGGTACGAATGCAATGAGCAAGGCCATGGTGCACGAGCACAAGGCAGCAGCCCTGCCTTGTGTCGTGGGCTGTGTGCGATGGGCGAATGGGCGAGGGCGAGAGCAAGGCACGAGCAGTCGCGTGTGGGCAGCAAGCGAGCTGCGCCACAGCGCGCACTGCCTCGCGCAAGCATGCGGAGCCTCGCGCGCAGCGAGCGCTAGTGTGCGTGCGACGAGCGCTGCGCCCAGCGATGGCGTGCAGCGTGCTTGTTGCGACGTGCGACGAGCGCTGCGCCCAGCGATGGCGAGCAGCTTACTTGTTGCGACGTGCGACGAGCGCTGCGCCCAGCGATGGCGTGCAGCGTGCTTGTTGCGACGTGCGACGAGCGCTGCGCCCAGCGATGGCGAGCAGCTTACTTGTTGCGACGTGCGACGAGCGCTGCGCCCAGCGATGGGCTGCGGCAGCATGCTTGTTGCGTCGAGCGCTGGCGCGCGCAGCGAGCACCAGCTCGCGTGATGCCTTGCGATGGTGAGCAGCAGCGATGCGACGCAGCGCATGGGCTGCGTGCACATGGCCAGCGATGGCTGTGCGTGTGTGGCCCATGGGCGTGCGTTGCGTGGGATTGTTGCGTTGCGATTAGATCGTTTTGAAATTTTAATTTGAAATTTTCAGTTTACGTAATTTTAATTAAATTTTAAAATTAATAATTTAAATTATTTTCTTGGATTTTAATTTTGAATATTGTAATTATAATAAAATTTATTTATTCTAATTATTTTTACTAAAATTAAAATCATGAATTAATTTAAATACGACTGAAATTAAATTAAACCTTTTGGATTCAATTATAAATTTATATGAGCTTTAAATTTTAATTAAATTTGTATGTTTCCGGTTAGACTAGAAATACATTTTTATGTTTAAAATTAGTAAAGCATATGAATTTATTGGTTTAAGTGGGAGCCCTTTTTAGTCGTAAACTCTTGATTAGGTCTACAAATCCTTAAGGTTAAAACAACTTGATTAGAATTAATAAGGACTGAATAATTTGTAGATTATTGGTGCCCTTGATTAATTGCTGCAAATGTTTATGTGATGCATAATGTGTTTTAGTAACCAGCTATGTGGGCCATTCATGATAAAGAATGGGTGAATGGTATATATTGTATATGTACTGTTTTGCAGGTTATGAAGTGACTAGTATGGCCCAAATAGGATAGAAAATATGGTCTGCGTACCATTAATTTGAATGTAATTGGTCTAAAGTACCAAAGTTGTTTTTCAATTCAAATATGGTCTGCGTACCATCAAATAGTTGTAATTAGTTTTAATTATAGCTTATCCTATTTGAAGAAAATGGTGCCTCCCACGGAGATTTTCAAGACGGACTTTGAAGTTAAAGCTCCAAGATGAAGTCGGGCCATACTAGATCACATTTATCTTATGCATGTTTTAAGTTATTTATTGCTTTTAAATATGTCTTAAAATGCATGAGATCAAAGCTTGATTATGTTGCATGATTAAGGATTTTAGTTCACTTAAAATCTAACCAACATAGTAAGAGCCTTAAGTTCCAAACTTAAAAATTGAGTTAAAAGGTGCCATGCCAAAATATACACTTGCTTGGATATCCTTTACATCAATCTAGTAATAGTTTTCGCTCAGCGAGGTGTTACTTATTGGTCCTAAAGGGGCAAGGTACACAAATAATTGTGAGTACATGTTAGTTTTGGTGAAACTCAACGATATAAGTAAGGAGTCCTTTTATGTCGTGGCAAAATCGATAGGTTTACCTAATAAGTTCTTAGACGTACCTATCAACCAAGAATAGTTTCTAGACTATTAGCAAAAGGCTTTTGCTTACCTAAAATGTTTTAGAATTGAGTCGACAAACTATGCTTAATTCTTCAATGGTTTTAGGATCTTGGAATCATTTTATTCGCACCTGCCGGAACAATAAATTCGAATAAAATGCTAATAACTTGTTGAAATTGCATGATTACTTTAATTTTCAAGTTATTACTCATGATAAATGTTTAGACTTTGCATGCTTCAATGTATGTTTTAATTATTGTTTATAATTAAATATCTTGCACTGCAGTAAATCCTTTTAGAAAGGTAACAGTAAATTTCCTCGATTGGTAGTGAATCCAAGAACGATTCACGGAAATGAGAGAAAATGAGCAATTTAAAATGTACGTTTCTTTTAGCGACTTTTATGGTTGTTTTCGAATATCAAAATCGAATGGCAAACCAATTGGTGCTTGTGAATTCAAAATACAATGTAGTTTTGAGATCATAAAGCATTGAGTTTAAACGCTCAGCCTTACCAATGGTTAACAACCTAATATCTTTGTCCGTTTATTTCTCGAATGAGTCTAGTCCCTAGACATTCGAATAGATTGATGCTTAGAGAACTTTAGAAGCTTCTGGTAAGATCATCTAGTTGAAACAAAATATTCAACATAAATTAAATGGTAAGAACCTTGTTGGAGTGACATTGGACATGTCTAAACAAAGTATAAAAGTCAACACTAAATAATTCAATTCTTAAGACTATAAGAAAGGGTACAAGAAATAGGAAAAACAAGGAACAAGTGAAAGGAATTTTCAATTCCGTTTCTACCTACAAGTTTATGTTTAAAGAGAAGTGACCTAGCAATCAAACTTCCTTGGTATCATATACCGCTTGAGGTTCTTACTTCGGTAATAACTCAAACAATGGAAGCTAGGCTACACTAATGACCTACAAGTGGGAAATGAAGCATGGCAATGCTACATTAGTTGTAGGGTCATCTAGTTTGTTTTAAGTCCTTTCAAGGCTGGAACTAAATGGCTATTTTGTTCCATAATCAGCATACCTAAATTTCTGCTTCAAACACAGAAAGACTCACATTCAGAAGAACAAAAACAATGTTTGTTTGTTTGTTTATTTGAATGAAATGGTCAATTATAGGTTGAGTCAATATGCTTGATTAAAACAAACAACTCTTTAAAGAACTTTACTAGGTTCAAATCAACCCCTTGATTTGAGTTCCACTAATCTTTGGCATTGTTACTTAGACCATGTCAACAAGTTAACATTCAAAAGCTCTGTTTTGATGGGCTTTTGAAAGTTGATTGATTTCTAGATCATTCAAGACAAGCTAGTCTTACTTGTTGAAAGTAACAAAAGATATGAACTATTGTTAGAACGCCTAGACAATAGAGTTCAAAACTAAAGAAAGGTTTTATGACTTTATTATTTCACACAGATTTGAGTGAATATAGGTTTATTTACTCAATGTGATATAAGTTTGAATCTGTTTGGCTAGTTCAAAGATTCAGAAGTATAAATCCCACTTGGCAAGAAATCATAAAGATCTAGGTTAAGATCATGTTGATGATTACTTAAGTCAAGAATGATCATCAATGATTGTGTGTAGTAAAATTCACAATCTACTCCATAAGATATGGCATATCTAAGTTGGAATAATCGAAGTCGATTAGTAATTGATTCGATCAATGATGAATCATAAAGACTTTTCCTATAATTTCTAAAACAAAATGCTCAACTACCACCAACTAAACCAAATTCGTCAAAGCTATTGAAAAGTAATATCAGAATATCTTTTCAAATATATATATCTAGAGAGTTGCTAGACTCAGTGGGAGCTTAGTGTTTGTCATTCAACAAACTAAGGCCCAAGTATAGATATATGTTTCATTGTGATTTATTCAAATGAGACACAAGGGTATTGTTTCTACCACGAATTTTTGAGAACATAATGTTTGTTTGCTCAAAATAATATCCTTTTGGAGATTCGTTTCCAAAATGACAAGTGGGAGAAAATAGACCTCGAAAGTCTTCAAGGCGAACAACAAACATAAACGGACATTCCGGAGGCTTTTCGAAGTGCTTCAGAAAACCCGAACTTATTCTTTAAGGACTTTAGAAGTGGCTTTAAAGAATAGACTTCTCTTAGAAGACTTTACAAGTGCTTCAAGGAGAACAGAATATTCAAAGGACTTTCAAGTGGCTATTGATATTCTGTTGTTTGATGTTCTATACCCAAGTAGGCATAGAGTTCAAATCACTGAAACTATGAGATTCTTCTATAGTGAAGAAACATGGAGTTCAGGTCCCTGAAACTATGCAATTTTTCTATTAGATAGTGAAGAAACCTACAACTTGCAGTCAAACTATTATCATGTAGATTAATGAGTTTGTGACCTGTAAGAAAGCTATGACGAAACCCAGATTCCCTAAAATGGTTAGAGGCCATATATAGACTCAAATATTTTAAATGGTTAGAGGCCATAAAACATATTCAATGTTTTGATGACAAAATTGAAATTTTGTTGATTTGCAAGAATAGTTTCACACCTATTGGTTGCAAGTTTGTTTTAAGGATAAAAACCATCAAACATGAAATTGTGTTCACAACACAAAGCTAGATTAGTTGCTAAAAGGTTACAAGGAAATTCACGGTGTGGATTGTGTTGAAACCTCATGCATAATCGTAATGCTCAAGTCTATAATTCAAGCAATGATAGCAATTGGATGACAAAACGTATTCCTCAATCAAATGTTGGAATAAACTATGTACATGGTATGTCATAGGATTTGTGGATCCAAATAAATGCTTGAAAGAGAAAGCTAGCTTATAAAATCTAAGTACAGATTTAAGCAAGCAATTGGGAATTGGAATTATATTTTAATGAAGCTAATAAGTATTTTAGTTTTTCATAAAATATACATGATTCTTATAGATATATAAGAAGTTTAGTGGGAGTACATAAAACTTAATTGGTCCTATGTGTATCACACACATATCTCTCTATTGTGAAATAACATTCAAATGCTAAAACCTTAGGTTTGAAATTATTCATCAATGATGGACCAAGGCGAAACTTAGTACATACTGGGTATTAAGATCTATTTACAAAGATCTTATGATATTGTTTTAGATTAAGTAATGGCATTTACTAAATCAAACACGAAAGTCTCCATTGGAGATATTCGACCCATGTGAACAAATCTAAGTAAAGGATGTTTGAACTAAGTATAAGCATTTACTAAGTTAAACATCAAAGAGTCTAAATGAGATTCTTAACCTATATTATATGTCAAAGAATTTAGCTGAATTTAGTATCTACTGAAACTAGATAAGCTAAAGTTACATGAATAGAATTCAATTGGGAATTATTCTGCAAAAGAATTTATCATGTATGATATAATATGAGGATCGCCAAAAACGTATCGTATGACTTTAGGCATGACGAACATATACCAATCTCTATTGATCTAAGTGAAGATCAACTAGATTGAGATCAAGAATACTTATGGTACTTGAAAAGGTACATAGGAATAGTTCTTGATTCAAGGAAATAAAGATATGCTAAATTTTGATGCTACACGCATAAACACTGGCAAAGGATCAAGCAAGACCCTTTGGAGTTAACCATTGATAAGGACAAGCTATAGAGCATCGTGTTTTGAAATGGCAACATGGATTGGAGACCATGAGTTGTTGCGTGGGATATTAAAATATTAATTTCTATGTTTAAAGATACAGCTGGAAAGTCTTCCACATATCTGTGAACTGCTTGGATAAGCAAATCCAAACAAAGCATCACTAGCAACCTAAACAGTTGAAGTAAAAGTACTTATTGCCTAAGAAGCAATAAAATAGAGTTGTTTATATTAAAGAGTTCTTCATTGAACTTGGGTAGATCACATGTCAGTTGACTTAATAGTTCTTCATTGCAAAATGCGTAGGACCACTATTGTAGCAAGAAAGACTAGATCACAAGATAAACATACTCAAAAGATCTTATCATCATATCTCGAAAAACATTCGATGAAAAGGATGTTAATATTGGCAAAGCGTGATAACTAAACCTATGCAACAAGTGAGAAGCAACACTCACGATGTAGCACTGGAAATCAAGCATAGCTTTGAATTCCATGAAATGTTTTAAAGATGGGTTTGAGGCCCATGGTTGTAAAACATCGGGGTTGAACATTTATCATATATGAAATGTATTTTCATATTCCATTTAATCTTGGTTTAGTATTAAATGATGAGTCCCTTCAATTTGACGATATATTCAAGATAGACTTTCAGGACCAGTCCTGTGACTAAGAAATGTCTATCAAGTGAACTTGAATGTCAAAGGTTGAAAATGGTCCCTAGTCGGAGTTTTCTATAAAATTTGATGCATAGAAAACGTTAGACGACTAGAATGCAAGATGACTAGTAGTTCTGTTTCTTGAACTATGTGGACATGGCAATGTCATAATCATTTGCATAGATACTTACTTTGGGAAGACTAGTATCGGACAAGACCTATGAAACTTGAGATGAAAATCTGTCATAAGTAAATTTCATTAAAATTATTAGACACTAAATCCTCAATACCTGAGTGATTTGAGATTACTTGTTTGAGAACTTGTTGCTTTGACGTTGACCAACCGTCGCACCGTAAAAGGAGGCTATAAAGGCAACGCTCAGGTAATCACCTATCAAACGAAGTCTAATCTCAAGATCGCAAGATTGGGATTGTCCTCCCATAAATCGGGATGAGATGCTTAAAAGTTGTACAAGGCCACTCGGAGAGCTAGAAACTGTGAAATGCATGGCCGTGCTCGGATGAATCATAGGCTATGATTATCTGTTTATTTGATCAGTTGAACTCTGAAACCGAGAAACACCTCTAGACATAATAAGGATGACAACTCTTACCTTATGTTCAAGAGCAAGCATCGAGCGACAAAGGAATTAGGAAATGCACACTTGTCCCTAAGGACAAGTGGGAGACTGAAGGAAATAATGCCCTTGGTCCAAGTATGCATTCAATGTTAAGTCTAATAAATGCGGTTCAGTATTAATTAACAAGTTAATAATTCAGTGAGATCAAGTGAGCTGAATGCCTAGCTAGAGGCCGCTTCAGTTCAAGTGGAATTAATGATATTAATCCACAGCTTACTCTTGACTGAACCCGTAGGGTCACACAAATAGTACGTAAACGGATCAAGTATTTAATGGCATTAAATACTCCATCTATGGATATTCAGAATCGACGGTCTTTGTTTCAGTGGGAGCTGAGATCGTCACAGGCAAGAAATGAATACTCCGGAAACGATGATATTGCCGGAAACGGAAATATGGATCGTATCGGAAATATAAATATTATCCAAGTCGTAGATGTTGCCGGAAACGGAAACATGGTACGTATCGGAAAATATTATCGGAAATGGAAATATTGCCGGAATCGGAAATATTGCCTGAAACGAAATATTGTCAGAATCGGAAATATTATCGGAATCGGAAAATAATTCCGGAAACGGAAATATTAAATATTTGTTCGAAACGGAAATTGATTCCGGAATCGGAAATATTGAATATTGTTCGTATCGGAAATGAATTCCGGAATCGGGAAATTAATCGGAAGCGTATCGTACGAATTAGCATCGGACGAGGCCTGCCAGACGAAGGCCCAGCACGAAGCCGGGCCATCGCCCAGCAAGCCAGCGCGCCACAAACGCACCAGCCAAGGCTGCGCCAGGCCCACCGCAAGGCAGGCCCAGCGCGCGCCAAGGCTACGGCAGCGTGTGGGCTTGCGGCAGTGGGCTGCGAGCTCGCGGGCTGCGCGCGCGCATGGCGCCCCTCGTGGGCTGCTGTGCGTGCGTGTGTGTTTGTGTGCTACTCGAATCCTAAAGCTACCGGGATTTGTCATATGATTAAATCTAATCCTAAAAGATTTAGTTTATTTAATTAGAGTCCTAGTAGGATTATAATTAAATAAATTAGTATCCTAATAGGATTCCAAATCCTTTTCCATAACTCTATAAATAGGTGCCTAGGGTCACATATTTACATCGAGCATTCAAGTATTTAAAGTGAGTTTTTGAGAGCAAAATTCAGTCATACAATTGCCTATAAAGTGCCGAAAATTCTAAGTACCTTAAGGGCGATTCTAGTTGGTCAATCTTAAGGCGGATCCGGACGTGCTGTGGACTATCTACGGAGGGACGACACTTGGAGTCCTAAAGACTTGTTCTTGTTCGGTTCGGGCGCAGCTAGGGAGGGCACGCAACAAAGAGTATGCATCTAAACTATGCTAAATGATTATGTGTAAATAATATGTTTTCCTGGCTTTAAGGTTTTTCCGCATGATTTATGAATTGTCATATGTATCATAACCTAACAGAGGAATGCCTGATTTTAGAAGTGTCGAATTTCTACTTACCTTTTGCTGTTTGTTTTCATGACGGTTGTTCCACTCTGTTGTTTCTGCAATATTGCGTTTTGTTTTTGGGGAATTCAGAAATTCTTAATTGGAATCTTCTCAAATCTGCATACAGAGTACTAAGTATGTTGCAAGATTCCAATTGATAGTACACAGTCACTCAATTTCTTTCATTTCTTGAACCTTTTGATTTCAAATTTGTAATATTTGGGGGATTAATTTGTTCCAGGATCCCACCTACGGAACAGAACAAGAAATTGAAAGGCATGGGGAAGAAGAACGGGGAGTCAGAATCTGCAGTTGGGATGAGCAACTCTTTGAGTAAGGTATTTCAGAGTTGTAGTGCATGGCTGGATAAGTTAATGAAGCATAAGCATGGCTGGGTTTTTAATACCCTTGTTGATGTGAAGGCCCTTGGTTTACATGATTATTTCACAGTAATTAAGCATCCAATGGACTTGGGTACTAATCTAAATACCAACTGGTACAAATATCCCAAGGACTTGAGTTTGATTGATCGAATTTAGGAATTTATATTTTGGTACTAAGATTTAGATTCTTTGTCATGTAAAGGCATGATTACTCGGTTTCACTATTTAGATGTATAATCGTATAGTATTAATTTTTAAAAATACGAACTTTGTGAACATTTATTTTTATCTAATATTTATGTTTAGTTGTTGTAATAAAATTTTAAGTTTTATATAATTTCGCACGCATCGCGTGCATAAAATACTAGTATCCTTTATAGTTCAACGAACCTTCAAAAACACTCTTGCACTAATTCCATTGATACCAAATATATGACGCATAATGGTAACTTATCTTGATCCTCTATAATACTCATATATTATCGTTTCTTGCACATGAGATCGGGGTTCCCAAGGTAACATTTTCACGTTATTATTCTTAAAATGATTTCCTCAAATTAAATCATCTCATCTCATTAGAATCTAAAATCTTGCTTTCTTATTAGAGGTCTATCATGTTTCCTTCTCGAAATATATTTGGGCACTTAGGCAAGTAAAATTTTCCCTTCCATAACTGTCTGATAAACTTTCAACTTCAATCTTTTGTCTCTTAGTCATTGTAGAAATCTGCCCTCCTTTTTCAACGATTACCTGTTAATCTTCCTCATATTTGTTAACCTATGATCCTCACATCACATCATTCCAATATGCCTGGACTTCCTCAGGTCACCTAGTACTCAACAACCTACACATATCAACCTATTTGATATAAACTAGGAACATATATGAGAAATTATAAATGGAGGAGTATCAACGAGTAACATGGGCGATTACAGAATCCTTAGAAAAACATTACAAGCATCGTTGGTATTATTTGGTTTCGTCATAGGACCTTTTTCCAGTCACGGGTTGCTGGGGAATACTAACAATGTCATTAGTTCTATGGTCGTTGCCAATAGACGATCTTTTAATACTTATAGTTAATGATAGAGGTTTGGAATAATCTCGAACGTAATGGTCATGACTTCCATAACAAATATTTCCTTAGTCTCATCAATCAAAGTTGGTCTCGGTACTGACTTAACGCATTTAAACAAACATTTCCTTTATTCTTAACAACTTAACTTCTAGGTTTTACAGATCATCTTGGTTGGCCCGAGAAAAGTATGATCGGGTTTAGGTAAGATTTTTGACTCAAAGCATCTACAATAACATTAGCTTTTCTAGTAGGGCATTGTATATCAAGATCATAAGTAAGGTAGTTCTATTCAGGGACTTGGAGTTAGCGAGAGAATCATCTATGACTTTCCTGTTTCATTTTGACACATCATATTTCATGTTTAGAAGTATTACTATAAATAACAAATCTCTCAGTTCCGGATGGAAGACAAGGATATAGGCAATTGTGATACGTTTCTTAAGTTCTCGAAATGCAGATCCACAATCATCATTCCCCATAAATTAGATATTCTTCCTAACTAATCGGATTGTGGGTAAGGCAACCTTAGAGAAATCTTAAATAAATCTTCGATAATCTTCAGCTAAACCCATAAAATTTCATACTTCAGGAACATTGGTTGGTCTAGGGTATTCCACGATTGCTTTTACTTTCTCATGATCAACAGATACACCTTTCTAAGAAATAATATGACCTAGAAACGATATTTCCTTACGCTAGAATTTACACTTTGACAACTTAGCACATAACTGGTTTTCAATCATCATATCTAACACTTTTCTCAAATGCTCCTCATGTTGCTTACTACTCTTAGAATATACCAAAATATCATCAATGGAAACAACTACAAACTTATCAATGTATGGTTAGAAAATGCGGTTCATTAAATCCATAAATACAGCTGATGCATTAGTAAACCTAAAAGGTATTACAAGTTTACAACAAACTCATGGTAACCATAGTTGGTTCTAAAGGTTGTCCTTGGAATATCCTCAAGTTTATTGTAAAGTTGATGGTATCCAGACCTCAAATCTGTCTTTGAAAACACTTTTGCACCTCGAAGTTGGTCAGACAAATCATCAATGCGGGATACAGGATATTTATTCTTGTCCAACTCTCTATAATCTATGCATAACCTCAAAGTTTCATCATTTTTCCTCACAGATATGACAGGGCTCCCAAAAGTGAAGCACTCAGTTGAATATACCCTTATTCAAGTGAATCATCTAATTGTTTCTTCAATTCTTTGCAACTCAGTTGGTGTCATTCTATAGGTGCTTTAGGAATCGGGGTGGATATTGTGATTACTTTAATGCTAAAGTTTAATTCTCTCTGTGGAGGCATACTAGGTTTCTTTTCTGGAAAATATTTGGGTATTCACAAACGATAGCTGTATCGGTGATGGGTGATCGAAAATACTACAAGGATAACCAGAATAACTCACCATCGGTCATTAGGGGTTTTCAAAGCAGAGACAATTTGAATAATTGGTTTTCTTACTAACTTATGGAATGAAATTCTATCCCCACTTGGCGTTTTGGTCACACTATGCCTCAAACATTGAATGTTAGCTTCATATTCAATCAATCAATTCATTCCCAAAAATTACATCATGTTCAGATAGGTCAAAAGCTATTAAGTCTGCTAGAAATCAACTTTCTCTAATATCGTAGGACAATTTCTAATTCACAATCACTAGGAAAGAAAACACTCATAATTGCATCGATATGGCATAATCCTCGCGGGTAATGTGGTTATCATGGTGCTCGTTGCGAGCCCTTGGGGACATCATTAGTAGCCTCGATAGACAACATTCAGCATAATATGTCTCAACAAATTGAAGCAATTAAATCGTAGAAAATAAGCCCTCTAATCCCGTTCCTATGCTCACACTCTTATTCATTTTAACTTAATTAACATGATTTTAGAAAATTCTTTTTAACCAATTCCTTTAAAACTCTTTGCTTAAAGCCTAATGAATTCTATTACGTGCAAAACCCGTAAGGTTTAGCACTTATGGCCCAGAACCTTGGCTCTGAATACCAAACTGTAACGCCCCGACCTCTAATTCAATTATTAAAGCATACTTAGCAGCGGAATTAACCTAATTTGGTCGGGCATTACCAGCCGTAAGTCCCTCTTGGGAATTACAAGGCAACCATCAATCATAAGCTATTAGAACTCCCAAAATAATATAAATAATCCTTTATATTCCCAAAATAAAAAGTATGTAATTTATTAAAAGTCTTTGAATAAACTATTAAATCCTTAAGCATGAACTAGGTGAATAATATTAAAGTGAAATTCCTCGCCACTACTCGTTTCCATCGTTTCCCGCAGTATTTACCATTAAATGCATACTTAGACCAAGGGAATTATTTATTAGACTTACCATTAACCGCATTTATTAGACTTACCATTAAATGCATACTTAGACCAAGGGCATTATTTACTTCAGTCTCCCACTTGTCCCTAAGGACAAATGTGCATTTCCTAATTCCTTTGTCACTCGATGCTTGGTCTTGAACATAAGGTAAGAGTTGTCATCCTTATTATGTCCAGAGGTGTTTCTCGGTTTCAGAGTTCAACTGACCAAATAAACAGATAATCATAGCCTATGATTCATCTGAGCACGGCCATGCATTTTGCAGTTTCTAGCTTCTCCGAGTGGCCTTGTACAACTTTCAGCATCTCGTCCCGATTTATGGGAGGACAATCCCAATCTTGCGATCTTGATATTAGACTTCGTTTGATAGGTGATTACCCGAGCGTTGCCTTTATAGCCTCCTTTTACGGTGCGACGGTTGACAACGTCAAAGTAAGCAATTCCCAAACAAGTAATCTCAAATCACTCAGGTATTGAGGATTAGTGTCTAATAATGTAATAAATTTACATATGACAGATTTTCATCTCTTACAGTAAAGTTTCATAGGTCTGTCCGATACTAATCTTCTCAAGTAAGTATCTATGCAAATGATTGCGACATTTCCATGTCCACATAGTTCAAGAAACAGAACTACTAGTCATCTTGCATTCTAGTCGTCTAACGTTTTCTATGCGTCCATGTTTATAGAAAACTCCGACCAGGGACCATTTTCAACTTTTGACATTCAAGTTCACTTGATAGACATTTCTTAGTCACAGGACTGGTCCTGACAGTCTATCTTGAATGTATCGTCAAATTGAAGGGACTCATATTTAATAAACCACAAATTAAATGGAAAAATGAATTCTATTCATTAATGTGAATGGTTAACCAATAATGTTTTACAAAGTATTAAACTCTAAAACTTTAAAACATTAAATAAGGACATCATAGCCATTCTCCAACATGCTTGATTCCCATAGCTGCAGTGTGCGAGTTGTGCTTCACCTGCGGCAGAGGTTTAGTTAATGGATCTGAGATGTTGTCATCAGTTCCAATCTTGCTTATCTCGACTTCTTTTCTTTCAACGAACTCTCGTAGAAGGTGAAATCTACGAAGTACATGCTTGACTCTCTGGTGGTGTCTAGGCTCCTTTGCCTGTGCAATAGCTCCATTATTATCAAAATAGAGAGCTATTGGTCCTTTAATGGAGGGGACTACACCAAGTTCACCTATGAACTTCCTTAGCCATATAGCTTCCTTTGCTGCTTCATGTGCATCAATGTACTCCGCTTCACTTGTAGAATCCGCAATGGTGCTTTGCTTAGCACTTTTCCAGCTTACTGCACCTCCGTTGAGGCAGAAGACAAACCCAAACTGTGATCTGAAATCATCTTTGTCGGTTTGGAAACTTGCGTTCATATAGCCTTTAACAATTAATTCATCATCTCCACCATAGACCAGGAAATCATCTTTGTGCTTTTTCAGGTACTTTAGAATATTCTTGGCAGCAGTCCAGTGTGCCTCTCCTGGGTCTGACTAGTATCTGCTCGTAGCACTGAGTGTGTACGCAACATCCGGGCGTGTACATATCATAGCATACATTATTGAACCAATCAATGATGCATATGTATCCCATTCATTCGTCTACGCTCATCCTGTGTTTTTGGGCACTGAGTCTTGCTTAGAGTCATTCCATGAGACATGGGTAGGTAGCCTCGCTTGGAGTCTGCCATATTGAACCTTTCAAGCACCTTATTGATATAAGTGCTTTGACTAAGTCCAATCATCTTTTTAGATCTATCTCTGTAGATCTTGATGCCCATTATGTACTGTGCTTCTCCTAGATCCTTCATTGAAAAACATTTCCCAAGCCAAATCTTGACAGAGTTCAACATAGGAATGTCATTTCCGATAACTAATATGTCGTCGACATATAATACTAGAAAAGCAGTTTTGCTCCCACTGACCTTCTTGTATACACAAGATTCGTCTGCGTTCTTGACGAAGCCAAAGTCACTGACTGCTTCATCAAAACGTATATTCCAGCTCCTTGATGCTTGCTTCAATCCGTAAATGGATTTCTTAAGCTTGCATACCTTTTTAGCATTCTTTGGATCCTCAAAACCCTCAGGTTGTGTCATAAACACAGTTTCTGTTAAAACGCCGTTTAAGAAAGCGGTTTTGACATCCATCTGCCATATTTCGTAATCGTAATATGCAGCGATTGCTAACATTATCCGAATAGACTTTAGCATTGCAACTGGTGAAAAGGTTTCATCGTAACCCACGCCGTGAACTTGCCTGTAACCTTTTGCAACCAATCTAGCTTTGTAAACTTCAAGTTTCCTATCCTTGTCCTTTTTCAGTTTGAAAACCCATTTTCTTCCTATGGCTTGGTAGCCATCTGGCAAATCGACCAAATCCCAAACTTGGTTTTCAGACATGGAGTCTAATTCAGATTGCATGGCTTCTTGCCATTTCTTGGAGCTAGGGCTCGTCATAGCTTGTTTGTAAGTCGCAGGTTCATCACTTTCAAGTAATAGAATTTCATAGCTTTCGTTCGTCAAAATACCTAAGTACCTTTCCGGTTGAGATCTATATCTTTGCGATCTACGCGGGGTTACATTTTTAGATGGTTTTTGATTCTCACCAGATACTTCTAAAGATCTCTGAGTTTTATCCTAAATGTCATCTTGAGCATTCTCTAGAGTTTGTTGTTCGACTCAAATTTCTTCGAGGTCTACTTTTCTCCCACTTGTCATTTTGGAAATGTGATCTCTTTCCAAAAAGATACCATCTCGAGCAACAAACACCTTGTTCTCAGATGTATTGTAGAAGTAATACCCCTTTGTTTCCTTTGGATAGCCCACAAGGATACATTTGTCAGATTTTGGATGAAGTTTGTCTGAAATTAATCGTTTGACGTATACTTCACATCCCCAAATCTTAAGAAAAGACACTTTTGGAGGCTTTCCAAACCATAACTCATATGGAGTCTTTTCAACAGCTTTAGACGGAGCTCTATTTGTAGTGAGTGCAGCTGTATTTAGTGCATGTCCCCAAAATGCTATTGGAAGTTCGGCTTGACCCATCATTGATCTAACTATGTCTAGCAAGGTTCTATTCCTCCATTCTGACACACCGTTCCATTGAGGTGTTCCAGGAGGAGTCAATTCTGATAGAATTCCACATTCATTCAAATGGTCATCAAATTTATAGCTCAGATATTCACCGCCTCTGTCAGACCGCAGTGCCTTAATCTTCTTGCCTAATTGATTCTCTACTTCACTCTGAAATTCCTTGAATTTGTCAAAGGATTCAGACTTATGCTTCACTAGGTAGACATAACCATATCTATTGAAGTCATCAGTGAAAGTGATAAAGTAGCTGAAACCACCTCTACCATTTGTACTCATTGGTCCACATACATCTGTATGGATTAAACCCAATAGTTCATTTGCTCTTTCTCCAACTTTAGAGAAAGGTTTCTTTGTCATTTTGCCAAGTAAACATGATTCACACTTACCATAATCCTCTAAGTCAAATGGTTCTAGAATTCCTTCCTTTTAAAGTCTTTCTATGCGTTTCAAGTTAATATGGCCTAATCGACAATGCCACAGATAGGTGAGATCTGAATCATTCTTTTTGGCCTTTTTGGTATTTATGTTATAAACTTGTTTGTCGTGATCTAATAAATAAAGTCCATTGACTAATCGAGCAGATCCATAGAACATCTCTTTAAAATAAAACGAATAACTATTGTCTTTTATTAAAAAGGAAAATCCCTTAGCATCTAAGCAAGAAACAGAAATGATGTTTTTAGTAAGACTTGGAACATGGAAACAATCTTCCAGTTCCAAAACTAGCCCAGAGGGCAACGACAAATAATAAGTTCCTGCAGCTAATGCAGCAATCCGTGCTCCATTTCCCACTCGTAGGTCGACTTCACCCTTGCTTAACCTTCTACTTCTTCTTAGTCCCTACGAATCGGAACATAAGTGTGAGCCATAACCTGTATCTAATACCTAAGAAGTTGAATTAGCAAGTATACAGTCTATAACGAAAATACCTGAAGATGGAACGACTGTTCCTTTCTTCTGATCTTCCTTAAGCTTCAAGCAATCTCTCTTCCAATGCCCCTTCTTCTTGCAGTAGAAGCATTCAGATTCAGAAGTGGGTTGGCTCACCTTCTTCTTTTCAGATTTGGTGCCGCCAGGTTGCTTAGTCTGGCTGGCCTTGTTGCCACCTTTCTTAGCATTCCTCTTCTTGCCAGATTTCTTGAACTTGCCCCCACGCACCATAAACACATCTTGTTTATCACTTTTGATCGTCTTTTCAGCGGTCTTCAGCATACCGTGAAGCTCAGTGAGCGTTTTGTCCAGACTATTCATACTGTAGTTCAGCTTGAACTGATCATACCCGCTATGAAGAGAATGGAGGATGGTGTCTACATCCATTTCCTGAGAGAATTTCTGATCCAGCCGACTCATATTCTCAATGAGTCCAATCACTTTGAGAACATGTGGACTTACATGCTCGCCTTTCTTAAGCTTAGTCTCAAGAATTTGCCTATGAGTCTCGAATCTTTCGACTCGAGCCAGATCTTGGAACATGTTCTTTAACTCACTGATGATCGTGAAAGCATCTGAGTTGATGAACGTTTTCTGTAGATCTGCACTCATGGTTGCAAGCATTAGAAATTTTACATCCTTGTTGGCATCAATCCAACGATTGAGGGCTGCCTGAGTGACCCCGTCGCCCACAGCTTCGGGCATCGCCTCTTCCAGGACATACTCCTTTTCTTCCTGCATAAGAGCTATTTGCAAGTTCCTTTGCCACTTTAGGAAGTTTTTCCCGTTCAACTTCTCCTTTTCGAGAATTGATCGGATGTTGAATGAATTGTTGTTTTCCATAGTTAAAACTACAATTGAAAAAGAATAAACAAATAAACAACCATTCACAGTTTCTCTTAATAAACTTTAAATTCTAGCAAACATGCATAATTTATCATTTATTAAGCATTTTATTCAAGTTATGTGTTCCGGAAGGTGTGAATAAAATGATTCCAAGATCCTTAAATCATTGAAGAATTAAGCACATTATGTATTTACACTCAATTCTAAAATATTTTAGGTAAGCAAAGCCTTTGCTAATAGTCTAGAAACTACTCTTGGTTGATAGGTACGTCTAAGAACTTATTAGGTAAACCTATCTCATTTGCCACGACATAAAAGGACTCCTTACTTATATCGTTGAGTTTCACCAAAACTAACATGTACTCACAATTATTTGTGTACCTTACCCCTTTAGGATCAATAAGTAACACCTCGCTATATATGGCGGAAAACTATTACTAAGATTGATGTAAAGGTTTATCCAAGTAAGTGTTATTTTGGCATGGCACCTTTTAACTCAATTTTAAATTTTGGAACTTAAGGCTCTTACTATGTTGGTTAGATTTTAAGTGAACTAAAATCCTTAATCATGCAACATAATCAAGCCACAATCTCATGCATAATTAAGACATATTTAAAGCAATAAATAACTTAAAACATGCATAAGATATAAATGTGATCTAGTATGGCCCGACTTCATCTTGAAGCTTCAACTTCAAAGCCCGTCTTGAAAATGGATTGGAAACTCCGTCTTGAATTTCACCATGGGAGGCGCCATTTTCTTCAAATAGGATAAGCTATAATTAAACTAATTACAACTATTTGATGGTACGCAGACCATATTTAAATTAAAAACTTTGGTGCATTAGACCAATTTTACATTCAAATTAATGGTACGCAGACCATATTTACTATCCTATTTGGGCCATACTAGTCAATTTCAATAACCTGCAAAACAGTACATGTACAATATATACCATTCACCCATTCATTATCATGAATGGCCCACATATCTAGTTACTAGAACATATTATGCATCACATAAACATTTGCAGCAATTAATCAAGGCTTCCAATAATCTACCAATTATTCAATCCTTATTAATTCTAATCAAGTTGTTTTAACCTTAAAGGAATGTAGACCTAATCAAGAGTTTATGACTAAAGGCTCCCACTTAAACCAATAAATTTACATGCTTTACTAATTTCAAACATAAAATTGTATTTCCTAGTCTAACCGGAAACATACAAATTTAGTTAAAATTTAAAGCTCATATAAATTAATAATTGAATCCTTTAATTTATTTTCAGTTGAATTAAATAAATAAATTTAAATTTATTCAAGGTTTTAATTTTAGTAAACTAATTAGTATAAATTAGAATTTATAATAATTAGATTATTCAAAATTAAATTCAGAGAAAACAATTTAAATTACAAATTTTAAAGTTAATTAAAATCGTTTCCGAACTGAAAATTTAAAATTAAATTCAAAGCGCATCATCGTAACAAGACAAGGCACTTGGGCATGCGCCCAAGCCCCATCGAGTCACGAGGAAGCAGCGCCCCAACGATTGATCGCACAACAAAGCACGGGCAGGCCACACGCATCGCAACCAACCCATGCCACACTGCGTGTAGCCCGCCTCACTCGACGCGCCTGGTTTGCTCGCTGGGCGAGGCAGCGCGCGTTGTGGCGCAGCATCCATCGCTGCCCACACGCATCTGCTCGCTCGGCTGTGCCTTGCCCCCATCGCCCATCGCCCATCGCGCTACACACACGCCCAGGCAGCAATGCCTTGCGCGCGCGCCACACGTTTGTTGCTCGCTGCATTCGTACCGCATGGGCGACGAGCTCCCTTGCTCGTCGTCGCATGCCCGCACTATACAACACCCCTTAAGGGTAACACGTAGTGTCCTTTGATTTGTGCGTGCAACATTCATGAGCGAATTATATAAAAATTAAAACTTTTTAATTCAAATTTATAGACAAATTAATAAATTATATTAATTTCATAACTTTAGGGCGAAAAATCGAAAATTTATTAATCAATTAATTTCCAATTATCATGGATTCAAATCTAGGTCATAAAAATTTAAGATTTAACAACAAGCGCAAATATTTAATTTAACATCTTAATTACAAATTTCGCGTTCGAAAAACTAAAACCTCCGAAAAGTCATAGTTAGGCTTCGAATTTGGGAATTCTGGCTTCGGCAGAAAAAGAGGTTTTTTGTCAAAATTTTAGAATGTCTTTTACATGCAGAATTGACACAAAAATCACACGATTTCGTTGAGTAACGAAGAAACTGCCGAAAAACTGCGAACATATAATTAAATAAACGCAAATTTGCAATTAATTACAATTACGAAATTAATCACCCCTTTTATTTCCTTGCAAATTTATAAAATTTAATCATGTTAAGCAATTATTATGGAATTAATTAGAGGCTCGTGATACCACTGTTAGGTTATGATACATATAATTGAATATAAATCATGCGGAAAAACCATAAAAGCCAGGATTCCAAATTAATTGCCACATAACAATTAGCATAATTTAGGATGCATACTCTTTGTAGCGGGCCCTCCCTTGCTGCGCCCGAACCGAACAAGAACAAGTCTTTAGGACTCCAAGTGTCGTCCCTCCGTAGATAGTCCACAGCACGTCCGGATCCGCCTTAGGTTTAATTAACTAGAATTTCCCCAAAGGTACTATGTGTTTTCGGTTTTTATGCAGCAAATAATGATTGAGTTTTATGCCTAAAACTTGTATGAATACTTAGAAAACTCGTTATAAATTGTGAGCATTGATCACCTATTTATAGGGCATGGGTATCGGATATTAGAATCCTACTAGAAAACGATTTAGTGAATCTGAATTAATCTAAAATTCAATCACTTAATTTATCTAGTAGACTTAGGAAACCAATCTTATACGAATCCTAATCGATCAAGGTTTCATACGCTAGCACAAACACACACGCACGCACAGCAGCCCACGAGGTTCGCCATGCGCGCGCGCGCTGAGCTCAGGCCCAGCAAGTGCTCGCAGCCCACGAGGGGCGCGCGCCTGCTGGCTTTGTTCTCGCGTTTGGGCTTTGCTTGCCTTGGTCGCGCGGGCTTTTCTAGGCGTTGGGCCTAGCTTCGTGCTAGGCCTTGCGTCTAGCAAACTCGTCCGATGTTTATTCGTACGTCGTGCTTCCGATTAATTTTCCGATTCCGGAATTCATTTCCGATACGAACAATATTTAACGTTTCCGATTCCGGAATTAATTTCCGTTTCGAACAAATATTTAATATTTCCGTTTCCGGAATTATTTTCCGATTCCGATAATATTTCCGATTCTGACAATATTTCCGTTTTCGGCAATATTTCCGATTCCAGCAATATTTCCATTCCCGATAATATTTTCCGATACGTACCATGTTTCCGTTTCCGGCAACATCTACGACTTGGATAATATTTATATTTCCGATACGATCCATATTTCCGTTTCCGGCAATATCATCGTTTCCGGAGTATTCATTTATTTGCCTTTGACGATCTCAGCTCCCACTGGAACCAAGATCCGCCGATTCCGAATATCCATAGATGGAGTATTTAATACCATTAAATACTTGATCCGTTTACATACTATTTGTGTGACCCTACGGGTTCAGTCAAGAGTAAGCTGTGGATTAATATCATTAATCCACTTGAACTGAAGCGGCCTCTAGCTAGGCATACAGTTCACTTGATCTCACTGAATTTATTAACTTGTATAATTAATACCGAACCGCATTTATTAGACTTACCATTAAATGCATACTTGGACCAAGGGCATTATTTCCTTTATTTTCCGCATGACTTATATTGTTTATATGTTTCTTAACCCAACAACTATGTAAATATTTATACTCAATGACATTTGGATTAACACCTGTACTAGCATGTGAGTTCAAGGATATCAAGGAAGATCTAGATTCATCTTTAAGAGATGGTGGTGATGTAGGAGGCTAAAGAGGAGTATGTTAAGAGAATGGTGCATGGTTGATATGGTGGTTAACTCTATTTAAAATCAACTTGTTTTGGTTTTAGTTGATTGTTTTCATGCTTGTATAAGTTTTTCATGTTAGCTTGGCCCAACATTCTCCGCCCACGATCTCCAAATTCAATCGTTTTAAATCCTTGCACAATTCGTCAGAGACAACTAACACATTCACGCTATGGCTCGAATTTCTACTCAAGGCATCTACAACTACATTTGCTTTCCATTCATGATATTATATATCTAGGTCGTTATCCTTTATCAACTCCAACTACCTTCTTTGATGCATATTAAGATCCTCCTATGTGAAAATGTACTTCAAACTCTTATGATGCTTGAATACCTTACATTTCACATCATACAAATAATGTCTCCATATCTTCAATACAAACACTATTGTTTCCAACTCTAAAGCATGGGTAGGGTAATTCGCTTCGTAAGGCTTCAATTATCGTGACGCATACGCAATAACTTTCCCATTTTGCATCAAAACACATCCTTTACCATTCTTGGACGCATCACTATACACATCACACGTATCACCTCCATCTGACAGAGTTACTACTGGCGCAATTATCAAGCGCGTTTTCAAAGCTTGAAATGCTTCCCCACACTTATCACTCCATTCAAGCTTGGTTTCTTTTTTCATTAGAGTAGTCATTGGCTTAGTTATCCTAGAGAAATCTTGCACAAATCTACGATAATAGCCCGCTAAACTAATAAAACTTTGAATATGTGAGACACTCTTAGGCGTGTGCCATTCACTCACAACTTTGATCTTTCCAGGATCTACTACAGCCCCTTCTTTAGACACGAAATACTATTTAAATTTCCTAAGAATGCTACTTTCTCCAACCAAAATTCACACTTCGAGAACTTGGCATACAATTGATTCTCCATGAGTGAACTTAACACTGAACGCAAATGCTCTGCGTGCTCTTCTTCACTCTTCGAATACACCAAGATATCATCTATGAAAACCACCATGAACTTGTTAAAAGATCCATGGAATATGTGATTCATCATGTCCATGAAGATTGTAGGCACATTAGTCCTTTGGCAAAAATATTAATTTTTCGCCGATTCGAACTATGACTTTTCAAAGGTTAAGTTTTTCGGATGCAAATTTATAATTTTTAATGATGTTAAAATTACAATTTGTGGATCTTGTTTGTAATTTTTAATTAAACAATTGACCTATTGCATATGTTTAACAATTTTACGGTTTAAATTCGTCAATTACGCAACCTAATTTCTAATTATAATTAATTTGTTGAATTATTGAATAAATTAGATGTGATTCAATTTTTCATAATTAATTAAGTAATTTAATTAGATCTATGATTCTATGCTAAAGGACCACATAAAAATTTTAATGGCTAAAATTTTCAATTTTTATGAACCCTAATTTTTCTCCCAAATAATTCATGTAATCGGAAATTCATTTGGTTAATAAATTTTCGATTTTCCCCCTAAAATTCACGAAATTTATATTATTTATTTGGGAGAGCGCGATTGCGCACGGTATGTTGAGGAAAGGAACTCACGCGTTGCGGAGCGAAACCAGGCAAGCGCATGCGGCCTTGCGCGCACGAGCACACTCGTCTGCCAACGAGCGCTGGCGAGAGCAAGCGCGCGCTGTTGTGCGATGGCAGTGCCTTATGCCTTGGCCTTGCGCGCACAACGCTGCTGTTGCTACGTAAGGCATGGGCGCTACACCCATGTGCAAGCTAGTACATCATGCACACATGTGCTATGGCTTCGTACCATTATGCATATGTGTGTGCGATTTTGATTTTTCGTTGTGCGATGTACAAAATTTATTTTTCGTGCGTGCTTATAATTTTTTTTTTTCAGAATTTATATTTTATTATTTTAATTAGTATAATTAATTTTATACTAATTATTAATAAAACTAGAACCTTGAATAAATTATAATTAATTCGGTTTGATCAACTTTAAATCAAATATTGGGAATTAAAATAATTATTATACGAGCTTTAAATTTTAATTAAATTTGTGGTTTTCGGTTAAACTTGGAAAACAATTTATTTTGTTTCAAATTAGTAAAGCATATAATTCTTGGTTTGTGACGTGGCCTAAAATAATAGACTGCCACCTGACTTTACTACAATGGCCAAAAAGGAAGACAAAGATTGTCCAGCATGGATATCCAGAATCCATACTGAGCCCATATCCGCCTTAAGCCCAGGGCCCATCTCTCCAGCCTATGACCCCATTTGGTTGGAAAAGTCCCTGGTCAAATCATGACAAAAAGCCCAATAAATTGCAGGAAAGTCCAACATGCAAAAGGCCCAACATGTCTAAATCAGACCCCCTATTATCGGACACGTGTCCTAATCTGGGAATGCACCCACTCATCAGGACAAGGTTTAAGGATCAAATCCCAAGAAACCCTAGCACTATAAATAGTGCAGATCCCTAGGTAAGAGGGGGCATTCAATTCATTCCCACCTACCTTAAACTATCTTTGCTCTGCCTTCTCTCTACAAATTACTTCTCTCTCTAGCTTATTCTTACTTAAGCATCGGAGGGAATATTCCTACGGGAATATTCTTGTTTTGCAGGTTGCCAGAAGATCATGCCAGCTCATACTTGATACCTCCGAGAAACGCGTGACACGTCATCACCGTAAAATATCCCACAACATTTGGCGCCGTCTGTGGGGAGGTATAGTATCATGGCCGAGCCACAATCTGAAGGAGAGTATAATGGTGAAGTAGAGGAGAGACGACCTCGGGAAAGGATCCAACACCATATAGAGGAAGCAAATGGAGTTGCAAATGCTGGAAGCACGCCGCGCCGAGTTCAGGAGGCCGAGGTGATCGTAGAAGAGGAACCAATCCTGGAAGCACCTCCGCCAGGCGGCCATCTAAGCCCCAGTGTCCGGGACGCCGTGTTGGATGAAAATTTGGATTTACCTGTGTCGGTGGGATCACTCCGTGAAATTCTGGCGGGATTCCATCAACAAATGAATCAAACCTTCCGACAGCAGATGAATACCACGTTGCAGGATGAAATACGAAAAAACATGTTGATCTACAGCTCTGAAAGGGCGGCTCGGCAGAGGCCTCTCAGTCTTGGCATCAATCGGATAAGCAGAATGCCACTCAGATCCAACGTATGGAGAGCAAGAGAAAGTTCCCGTCCACAAGCTAGCCGAGGATCCATTCCTTTGGCAGAGCGCCTAGAGGACGACCGCGGCCATCAAGCCTTTCTGCCTCGGCGAGAGCAGGCCGTGAGACCACCTTCCCGGGTAAACCCACCAGCCATCTTGCGGCCATCCTCTCGACGTCAGGAACACTATGAAGCTGAATCTGAACTATCGGACACTGGATCTACTCCAGTTATGGAGGATCCCCCATTTTACCCCTCTACTCGAGGACAGACCCAGATGACGCCTAACATAGTGAGCATGCGTCCTCGTATGATCTCCAGCCACCGTGAACCAACTTATCATATTCAGCAGGGGTTAAATAACTTGACGTTGAGGCACATGAGCACTCCCTTCTTTGAGGACATAATGAACGCCCCGAAAGAACCTAAAGTCAAAACTCCCACCATTGAGCTTATGACGGCACCACAGACCCAGACATGCACCTAGTTGCATATCGTCACCACATGTATGTTCAAGGAACCAATGAGGCTACATGGTGCAAATACTTTCCTGCCACCCTTAAAGGAGTGGCGTCCAAATGGTTTGAACGATTGCCCCCAAGATCAATTGCCTCTTTCGACGAGCTACAATCTTTGTTCTCCACCAGGTTCATGGCACACAAGGAAGAAAGGAAAACAAGCATGCATTTGAGACACATTCAACAAGGAAAGGATGAGTCACTGAGAAGCTATGTTAAGCGCTTCAACCTAGAGGCCGGGCAGATCCTAGATCCACTAGTGGAAAAAACCCCTGTTGTAGCCCCCTTGTTGAGGGGGGCATACATAAGCGCGCCTCAATAGCTACTTAGTCAACGCGGGTCAAACATTTTACTATTCTGTTGAGGCGGGCTTTTTTGGTGTTCGCTTCTACAGAAGCTGTTGAAGGGGGCTTTCCTTGCCCGCCTCAATAGATAGAAGCTGTTGAAGGGGGCTTTTAATTGCCCGCCTCAATAGGGTCTCTCTGTTGAAGGGGGCTTTTAATTGCCCGCCTCAATAGGCTACATTAAATTTTAAAAAAATAAAACCACCGCCAAACAGATCGATAAGCTTCTCTTCTCTTCACATCTCGTCGTCGTACTTCACATCTAGCTCTTCCAACGCATACCTATCCTCACCGCGCGACTCCACCACCACCATAACCACCACCACCACCTTCCTCACCGCGCGGCTCCACCACCACCATCTGAAGGAGAGTTTCCCCACCGTCGTCTTCCCTATCTCGGTTGACTCTGTTTCACACAGTGCCGCAATATATCAAGGTTAGGTTATAATTGATTCTTGTTTTGCTTGGTCTTAAAATTCAGTTTCTCTTCAATTAGTTGAGCATAATGAGTTGATTATGCAGAGAATTTAGGCTAATGTTTCAATATTGGATGAATTTACAAATTAGGGTTTGATATTTGTGGTTTTTCTAGTTCAGTTACAAAATAGATGTTAGGTTAAATTTTTCTAGTTCAGTTACAAAATAGAAGTTAGTGATATGGGTTTTGTGTCTAAATGATGAAGGTCTCTTTTATGGTGATGGTTTATGTAAGCTGTGTGAGTAGCTCGATCCAAAGTATGCAGATGAAATGAAGTGTTTGAACTTTTAAGTGGAGCGAATCGATATGAATCTGTTGAAAATATGTCTGCATAAAATATACTCATGTGTTCATTGTAATATTGATAGTTTATTAATGATGTAAACTAATCGTTGATATTGGATTGTAGCTTTATAGGCTCTAAAATTACCATAGCTTGATGTATTCACTATAGTATATTGTGATGTTTTTTGTACACGCTTATCTACAATATTCTGATGTATGACAGTGGAGACTGTTGTTGCTGCTGCTTTGATTTTCAAGTTCTTTTAGTTCCATTTTTATTATGCTACAATATTGCTCTTGCTATTGTTGAGTTCCTATTCTGGGGTTTTGTGAGATCGGAAACTGTCCATAGACAGCTGCCTGTGGGGCTTTGACAGGTTCAACAAGGACTAAAATAGGTGCAACAATAAACTTTGTCACCTTCTACTTGGTTGCATTGCCTGTACTAGTTGTTATGGCATTTTCGGTCAAGGTTGGATTTATCGGTCTGTGGTTTGGGCTCGCAGCAGCTCAACCAGCTGGTGTACCTGATGCAACCAGCTGGTGTACCTGATATAGCCTGCTACAGTATCTGATAATAACGCAGATTGTAAACACTTCTTTATTGCAAGTATTATGTTAACGGTGTGAAAAAAACTAGTCTGCCCCCCTAGAGATTTTTTTAGTCTTTTTTTGTTTCTTGGTTAAAAATTTAATCAAGCCAGGTCGTCGAGCACCTGTCAAAATTTGAAAATGTATGCACAGTCCGCAGCAAACCTCCGTGCCTCTTCCTTTGCCGAGGACCAGTCTCATATTAACTAGTTCTACTTACAAGGCTTTTGACTATGGCTGAGTATGAGTAGTGCCAGGTGCTTGTAGCTTAACTCTTGCATAGTTGCATGCATAGGGGCTCATTCAGTTATCCATCCTGTTGCATGGAAACAAACTGTGGTTTGATATTTAACTTAAGAAAGGACTTTAATAACCAAATTAGGAGATTCTATAGCTATGTTATTTTATGTGGAGCTTTTTCCTTTCTGTTACTTTTCAACTAAATCTAATAGCATTTGCTTACTTCTAATTTTCAAGGGAGATGAAGCATCATTGCAAAAAGCGCTGCATTTGGTGTACAACCTCAATCAGGACTGTGTAGATGTTCTGTTTTATGCTTCTTGGTGCCAGTTCTCGAGGAACTTCAGACCAAGCTATTCAACCTTGTCTTCCTTATATCCATCTATTCCTCATTTTGCAATAGAAGAATCAGCCATCAGACCAAGGTTTGGACTTAAAACCAAATCTTAGTTTTTTTTAACTCACCAGTTCTACGCACTGATCTGCACAGCTCAGATCAGAACTGTGCAGATCAATGCACAGAACTGATCAGAACTGACCAGTTCTGTGCACTGATCTGCACAGTTCTGATCTGAGCTGTGCAGATCAATGCACAGAACTGATCAGAACTGACCAGTTTTGTGCACTGATCTGCACAGTTCTGATCTGAGCTGTGCAGATCAGTGCACAGAACTGATCAGAACTGACCAGTTCTGTGCACTGATCTGCACAGTTTTGATCTGAGCTGTGCAGATCAGTGCACAGAACTGATCAGAACTGACCAGTTCTGTGCACTGATCTGCACAGTTCTGATCTGAGCTGTGCAGATCAGTGCACATAACTGCACAGTTCTGATCAGTTTTGTCCACTGATCTGCACAGTTCTGATCTGGGCAGTGCAGATCAGTGCACAGAACAGAACTGATCAGTGCACTGAGAAGCTAAAACAGTACTTCATGCATGTAAATTACACCTTCAAACATGTAAATTACACCATACTGTAAGCAAAGTATCAAATTGTAAACAAAGTCATCTTCAAAACGGTTTTTATGTACTTATCCATCATCAACCACCAGAAAGCAAACATCAGAAACTAAGCTAGTATAGTTCTTGTGTCAAAATTAAGATTGCATCATTAGAGAACAAAGATCTTATGCCAAGCTAGTATAGTTCTTGTGTCAAAATTAAGAATTTGTGGCTTGATTTATCTAATTCTGTGTAAAACCTTGTGTTATTAGAAATGAGTCGTCGTTGGATGTACGGTGACCATACTACGGTGGAATACTTGAGTGGGGTTGAGGAGTTCCTTAGATGTGCTTTAGCACACCAACGGAATACGAAAGCCGCAAAGATCTATTGTCCTTGCCGTGATTGTAACAATGTAAGGCGGTTAGCTGATATTGATGAAATTGAGGATCATTTATTTCGTCGTGGGTTTAAGCAAGATTACCATGTCTGGTTTTGGCATGGTGAGAAAATACTTGATCGTCCAAGTTCTAGTGTGAATGAATTTGATGTTCTGGCAGAGAGTGATGAGAGTGATGAGAGTGATTCTGATATTTCTGAGAATAATGAGATGGATGATGATGAGCAAGAAGATAATGAAATAAATGAAATGATGGATGCGGTGAAAGATCACTTGAATGAACGACCTCACATACTCGAGCAGGTATTAAAGGCTGCTGAGACGCCTTTGTACCCTGGGTGTACAAAATTCAAATTGTTAGAATGTGTGGCATCACTTTCCAACTTGAAAGCGGAGAGTGGTTGGACCGAAGAAAGTTTCACGAAATTATTGAAACGACTAGGTCTTTGGTTTCCCGATGGCAATGACATTCCCACCTCTGCCTATTATGCCAACAAATTGACGAATCCCTTAGGCTTAGAGGCCGTCAAGATAGATGCTTGCCCAAATGATTGTATTCTTTACAGAAAAGAGTATGAAAATTTGGATAAGTGTCCAACGTGTTCTATGTCGTGTTACAAGCGTAAAGGGGCCAATTCAGCTAAGAGGGGACCGCCCGCCAAGGTATTGTGGTATCTTCCGATCATACCTAGGTTTGAGCGCTTGTTCTCCGTAAAGAAGAATGCTAAGTATCTGAGGTGGCATGCGGAAGGGAGGAAGAAAGATGAATTCCTTAGACATCCGGCTGATTCTCCTCAATGGAGAACTATTGATAAGAAGTATCCTGAATTTGGCAAGGAGGTTAGAAATCTGAGACTTGCTCTATGTACAGATGGGATGAATCCATACGGCTCTCTGAGTAGTCAGCATAGCACTTGGCCGGTTCTTCTTGCAATTTACAATCTTCCTCCATGGTTGTGTATGAAACGCAAGTATATCATGTTGTCACTCCTCATCTCAGGGCCTAAGCAGCCAGGACATGATATAGATGTGTATCTCGCTCCACTCATAGATGATTTGAAATTGTTGTGGAATGAAGGTGTTCCAATGTTCGATGCTCACACCAACTCAAACTTTACATTGCGGGCAATGGTTTTCTGTACCATAAATGATTTTCCGGCCTATGGAAACTTGTCTGGGTACAAAACCAAAGGAGAACAAGCATGCCCTATATGTGAAGAGGACATGAAGCCCACACGGTTGGATCATTTCAAGAAAAATATCTACCCAGATTTCAGGAAGCACCTTAGTCGATATCATCCTTATCGTAAGAAGAAGAAGGAATTCAATGGGTTCACCGAGGAAGGAGTAGCTCGTACACCTTTGACAGGATCACAAGTTTATGAACGTATCAAAAATGTTGAAACCAAATACGGTAAGTGCTTCAAGTCCAAGTCTAAAAAGGGTGTTTTATGGAAGAAAGTGTCTCCATTATGGGATCTTCCCTACTGGAAAGATTTGTCGGTTAGGCATTGTCTCGATGTAATGCACATTGAGAAAAATGTGTGCGATGCTATCATCGGGACTTTGCTAAACATACCAGGAAAGACCAAGGACAATGAGAATGTGCGGAAAGATATGAAAAAGAAGAATATTCGACCAGATTTGTGGCCTGTTAAAAAAAAGGATGGTACAAAGACCTTTCTGCCTCCAGCGTGTTACACAATGTCGAGAAAGGAGAAGAAGAAGTTTTGTGAGTGCTTACATGGCATTAAGGTTCCCTCGGGATATTCGTCGAATGTTAAGCGCCTAGTGTCTCTCTCGGACCTTAGGTTGATTGGTATGAAGTCTCATGATTGTCATGCACTGATTAATGTATTTTTGCCAATTGCACTTCGTGGGATATTGCCGAAACACGTGAGACATGTTATAACAAAACTTTGTTTGTTTTTCAATTCCATATGTGCTAAGGTGATTGATCCGGAGACTTTGGATGCTTTGCACAATGATGTTGTTGAAACTCTATGTCGATTTGAAATGTATTTTCCGCCTTCTTTCTTTGATATAATGGTGCATTTGATTGTCCATTTAGTTCGCGAAGTCAAGTTATGTGGTCCGGTGTTCTTAAGATGGATGTATCCTTTTGAGAGATTTTTTAAGACTTTAAAGGACAAAGCAAGGAATCCGGCTAATCCAGAGGGTAGTATCATTCGGGGAGTCCTTAAAGAAGAGATTTCTGGATATCTAGCTGAGTTTTTGTCAAGCCTTGAACCAATAGGACTTCCAAAATCTCGACATGTTGGTAGGCTCGCAGGGGAGGGAGTAATTGGTAAAAATGTGATATCTCCTCCATCGGAGAGGAAGAAGAAGGCACATCTTTGTGTGTTGCAGCATCTTACAGAGGTTCATCCTTATTTAGAAAAGCATCTGCTTGAATTGCAACATTGTAATCCTAAGTTGAAGGAAAGAGCGTTGATGCGGGAACATAATCGCACATTTATTGAATGGTTTAAGAAGGAAGTTGGAAAGAAACAAGACCATGATGTTTCTGATACGATCAAGTGGTTATCTCGAGGTCCTCGACTATGTGTTCGATCTTTTGAAGGATATGATATCAATGGGTTCACATTCTACACTAGAAGGCAAGATGAAAAGAGTGTAGTGCAAAATAGTGGAGTAAAGGTTGTTGCATCATCTAGGGTCTATGCAAGCGCTAAGGATAAAAGGCCGGTTGATTCAACACAATCATATTATGGTGTTATCGAAGAAATATGGGAGCTTGATTATACCTATTTTGTGATCCCTGTTTTTCGGTGTCAGTGGGCTAACAACCAAAATGGTGTGAAGCGAGATGAAATTTTCCCGGGTTTAACCTTGGTGAATTTTGATCGACTAAGTGACAGTGACGAGCCATTCATTCTAGCATCACTAGCTAAGCAAGTTTTTTATGTGGTTGACAATATTGATCCTAGATGGCGTGTTGTTGCCCAAGGAAAAAGACATATTTTGGGTATTGATGATGTTGTAGATGAAGATGAGTATGATGAGTATGATGACACACCTCCGTTACCAATGGTTGTTCAACCATTGCCAGAAGAGGAGGATGCAAATAATACTAATCATATGCGTACAGATCATACGGAAGGAATATGGGTTACGAATCGTAATTGAAACATACATGTGTAAGTTCGGGCTTCACTTCTGATGCATTGTTGAAGTTTTTGACTTTGTTCTTTCTATTCATATCTGAAAGCCTGTGCGCCTTGGAATTTTTGTTATCTTGACTACTTAAATTTGAATAGTGAAGGATACTTGTGGATATTAATTCATATTTTTTTTCTAAAAATTCAACCCCAATCAATTGCCACTTGTATTGTGAAGAGGAATTGCAGTGATAGTCTCCTACTTTATCCCTCCTATTTAAGTTACTGAGAGTCTGATACTTCTAATAACTTGACTAACTTTATCTGGTTTTTTCACACAGGTGTAAACTTGGTGAATGTCGTATCCTCTTATGTGAGCCAGGTTCCAAGCACAGGTTGCAGAAATTGCAGTTGAATTTTCCTAGGTTAGTTTTCAGTACATTTTGTCTAATAATATCAATTACCTGTTCTTGTTTGCATGGCTTTGTGATTGGTAACTTAGTTTCTGATGTTTGCTTTCTGGTGGTTGATGATGGATAAGTACATAAAAACCGTTTTGAAGATGACTTTGTTTACAATTTGATACTTTGCTTACAGTATGGTGTAATTTACATGTTTGAAGGTGAAGATTTGAACTCCAGAATCATCAAATTAGACCAGGAATCAAATTTGACATATATTGCATTTTATCAATCCACGAGAACTGCAAGTAGCACAAGGAATATGCACTGATCAGAACTGTGCAGTTATGTGCACTGATCTGCACAGCTCAGATCAGAACTGTGCAGATCAGTGCACAGAACTGTGCAGTTCTGTGCACTGATCTGCACAGCTCAGATCAGAACTGTGCAGATCAGTGCACAGAACTGGTCAGTTCTGATCAGTTCTGTGCACTGATCTGCACAACTCTGATCAGAACTGTGCAGATCAGTGCACAGAACTGCACAGTTCTGATCAGTTCTGTGCATTGATCTGCACAGTTCAGATCAGAACTGTGCAGATCAGTGCACAGAACTGGTCAGTTCTGATCAGTTCTATGCATTGATCTGCACAGTTCTGATCTGAGCTGTGCAGATCAGTGCGTAGAACTGGTGAGTTATGATTTTTTTTTTGGGTTGTTTTTTTAGGTGAGGTTTGATTTGGGATTGTTTTGCATGTTAGGTGTAATACCATAAGGCCATTATTTTAGGTATAGCTTTGTAAATGGCCAATTGTAGCATTTTGCCCAGAACTGTGCAGTTATGTGCACTGATCTGCACAGCTCAGATCAGAACTGTGCAGATCAGTGCACAGAACTGGTCAGTTCTGATCAGTTCTGTGCACTGATCTGCACAGCTCAGATCAGAACTGTGCAGATGAGTGCACAGAACTGGTCAGTTCTGATCAGTTCTGTGCATTGATCTGCACAGCTCAGATCAGAACTGTGCAGATCAGTGCACAGAACTGGTCAGTTCTGATCAGTTCTGTGCACTGATCTGCACAGCTCAGATCAGAACTGTGCAGATCAGTGCACAAAACTGGTCAGTTCTGATCAGTTCTGTGCATTGATCTGCACAGCTCAGATCAGAACTGTGCAGATCAGTGCACAGAACTGGTCAGTTCTGATCAGTTCTGTGCATTGATCTGCACAGTTCTGATCTGAGCTGTGCAGATCAGTGCGTAGAACTGGTGAGTTAAAAAAAACTAAGATTTGGTTTTAAGTCCAAACCTTGGTCTGATGGCTGATTCTTCTATTGCAAAATGAGGAATAGATGGATATAAGGAAGACAGGGTTGAATAGCTTGGTCTGAAGTTCCTCGAGAACTGGCACCAAGAAGCATAAAACAGAACATCTACACAGTCCTGATTGAGGTTGTACACCAAATGCAGCGCTTTTTGCAATGATGCTTCATCTCCCTTGAAAATTAGAAGTAAGCAAATGCTATTAGATTTAGTTGAAAAGTAACAGAAAGGAAAAAGCTCCACATAAAATATGCATAGTTTTAACTTTCTAAAACTCATTTGATTCTTATTACATGATTAATATGCATAGTTTTAACTTTCTAAAACTCATTCGAATCTATTTATGCACATTTAAGGCTCATTAGGTCGTTATAGGTCATGTTTAGAGCTAAAATGACATTTCCGCTCCCAACTTTGAACTAAAAAACCTAAGGACTCATTTGATTCTTATTACATGACTAATATGCATAGTTTTAACTTTCTAAAACTCATTCGAATCTATTTATGCACATTTAAGGCTCATTAGGTCGTTATAGGTCATGTTTAGAGCTAAAATGACATTTCCGCTCCCAACTTTGAACTAAAAAACCTAAGGACTCATTTGATTCTTATTACATGATTAATATGCATAGTTTTAACTTTCTAAAACTCATTCGAATCTATTTATGCACATTTAAGGCTCATTAGGTCGTTATAGGTCATGTTTAGAGCTAAAATGACATTTCCGCTCCCAACTTTGAACTAAAAAACCTAAGGACTCATTTGATTCTTATTACATGATTAATATGCATAGTTTTAACTTTCTAAGACTCATTCGAATCTATTTATGCACATTTAAGGCTCATTAGGTCGTTATAGGTCATGTTTAGAGTTAAAATGACATTTCCGCTCCCAACTTTGAACTAAAGAACCTAAGGACTCATTTGATTCTTATTACATGACTAATATACATAGTTTTAACTTTCTAAAACTCATTCGAATCTATTTATGCACATTTAAGGCTCATTAGGTCGTTATAGGTCATGTTTAGAGCTAAAATGACATTTCCGCTCCCAACTTTGAACTAAAGAACCTAAGGACTCATTTGATTCTTATTACATGATTAATATGCATAGTTTTAACTTTCTAAAACTCATTCGAATCTATTTATGCACATTTAAGGCTCATTAGGTCGTTATAGGTCATGTTTAGAGCTAAAATGACATTTCCGCTCCCAACTTTGAACTAAAGAACCTAAGGACTCATTTGATTCTTATTACATGACTAATATACATAGTTTTAACTTTCTAAAACTCATTCGAATCTATTTATGCACATTTAAGGCTCATTAGGTCGTTATAGGTCATGTTTAGAGCTAAAATGACATTTCCGCTCCCAACTTTGAACTAAAAAACCTAAGGACTCATTTGATTCTTATTACATGTCTAATATGCATAGTTAAAACTTTCTAAAACTCATTCGAATCTATTTATGCACATTTAAGGCTCATTAGGTCGTTATAGGTCATGTTTAGAGCTAAAATGACATTTCCGCTCCCAACTTTGAACTAAAGAACCTAAGGACTCATTTGATTCTTATTACATGACTAATATACATAGTTTTAACTTTCTAAAACTCATTCGAATCTATTTATGCACATTTAAGGCTCATTAGGTCGTTATAGGTCATGTTTAGAGCTAAAATGACATTTCCGCTCCCAACTTTGAACTAAAGAACCTAAGGACTCATTTGATTCTTATTACATGACTAATATACATAGTTTTAACTTTCTAAAACTCATTCGAATCTATTTATGCACATTTAAGGCTCATTAGGTCGTTATAGGTCATGTTTAGAGCTAAAATGACATTTCCGCTCCCAACTTTGAACTAAAAAACCTAAGGACTCATTTGATTCTTATTACATGACTAATATACATAGTTTTAACTTTCTAAAACTCATTCGAATCTATTTATGCACATTTAAGGCTCATTAGGTCGTTATAGGTCATGTTTAGAGCTAAAATGACATTTCCGCTCCCAACTTTGAACTAAAGAACCTAAGGACTCATTTGATTCTTATTACATTACTAATATACATAGCTTTAACTTTCTAAAACTCATTCTAATCTACGTATGCACATTTAAGGCTCATTGGGTCGTTATAGGTCAACAACGTACTTAATTATCTCTATAGTCTGCAACTATATCTTTTAATTTTATGCTTCAATGGAATGTAAAGACAATATCGTGAGTGTAAACTTTGGTACTCATATATATTTTCCTTCCATGCAACTTGCAGGCTAGGGATCGAGTCGATTGGAAGAAAGTCAACACGACCTTACTTAAGGTTTGTAATGCATGATCTAAAGGGACCTAAGTGGCTGGATTAGAGACATTTGTTAGATTAGCTCTCTAGCCTTTTGTCTTTAGTTGTTAATATTAGTTGTAATTTGTTAGACTAGCTAGGTGTTTAAAAATTGTAAACATACGTACTATATATACGCTTTGCTCTGTTGGGTTAATATAAATGAAGTTAATGTAATGATTTATTTATCAAAGATAAGCAGATTCATACCTTTGCTATTTTGGTGTTGATTGGGTACAGGTTTCAATACTCAATGGAGTATATATCTAGTTGTGGTTATTGCCGCCTATTTTATATTTTAAAAGAATTTGGAAAAAAAAAAATTAATGTTGTTGAAGGGGGCTTTTAATGTACGCCTCAACAACATATGAACTTTTGGCGCAAAAATAAGGACCTGTTGAGGGGGGCATTTAAGAAGTGAGCCTCAATAGAGGAGGCTGTTGAGGCGGGCTTCTTAAATGCCCCCCTCAACAGGTCCTTATTTTCGCGCTTTCTGTAGAGGTTTTTGAGGCGGGCTTTTGAAAGCCCCCCACAACAGATCACCTGTTGAGGCGAACAAAGCCCGCCTCAACAGATCACTGAGCTGTTGAAGCTACGTCTGTCGCAGCGGGCCTTGTTCGCCTCAATAAACCCAAAATGCCCCCCTCAACAGGTATTTTTTCCACTAGTGATCTTCCCGACGACGTCTCCTTCGATAATTTTATCAGAGGATTGAAAAAAGGATCATTCAAGTTTGACTTGGTTAAAAAGAGTGTTCGGACTATGGTTGAAGTCTTGGACGAGGCTGAAGCATTTATCCACACAACAGAAATATGTAGTGTGTCCAAAGACGGAAAGACTGGTGAGGCAACAGATTCCTCAGGAAAGAAAGAGAAGATAGACAGGAAAGGCCCACGAGTAAATGGTACTTGGGCCCTTTCGAAAGAGCGTGATACCAATTCTCCTGGACACAAGAGAGGACGTCCACAAGAGAGAGAATATTTCAAATACAATACGGACCTTCTCACGATACTGGTGGACGTCGGGGCTAGGTTCGATCTTGAACGGCCCTTCCCCATGAAATCCCCTGCTGAAAGTCGAGACCCTAAGCTGTATTGCCAGTTCCACGAAGATATAGGGCATGACACCAAAAACTGCAGAAGCTTGAAGAGAGCCCTGGACGGCTTAGCCTCCAAAGGGCACCTAAAGAACTACCTACAAAGGAATACCCAAGGCTGAGGGAAGAATCAGTACAAAAAGAACAAGTCACCTGTCTCAGCTTTAGAGGGAAATCACAGCGAAGGAGGATTTGTAGCCGTCATATCAGGAGGACCATCCGCTGGAGGACCCACAATGAGGGGACAGAAAGATTATGCTCGCCGTCTAGGTCAGGTAATGTTATCAGGAAAGTCACTGGTGGACCCATTCCCTCGGATAGAGAAATGTGAATCGGATGGAGGACGCGTAGCCACCCCGCATGACGACCCCCTCGTGGTCGAGATCAAAATCTCCAACATGAGAGTGAAGCGCATCCTGATAGATACAAGAAGTTCTTCTGATATAATGAGCATGGAGTGCCTCAGCCGCCTAGCTCATGATCCTAAAACCATAGAGAGCATCCACTACCCTATCATTGGCATTGGGGGAAGTATCATACACCCTATGGGCTTCATCAACTTGCCGGTTCGGGTTGGAGAGCGTAGAGATGGGCGAAAGATGGGGGTAGACTTCCTAATCGTCAAAGATCTAACGGCATACAATGTTATTTTGGGATGCCCTACCGTGAACAAGATTAAAGTAGTGGTCGTCACTCATCTCATGCTCCTGAAGTATGTATGTGACGCGGGGCCATAGGAACCATACATGGAGATCAGCAGCAAGCAAGACTCTGCTACCTCACAACTCTTAAACCATCAGCATGGAAAAAAGATCCGGCAGGAACCAAAGGCAAAAGGAAATTTGAGGAAGAGCCACCCACCGCCAGCGAGATTATTCCAATCAAGATAGAAAAAAGTGGCTGAAGAGTAGAATGTCTATTAGATTAGTCAGGATATTTTATGTAATGTGAGCCTTCAAAACAGCCTAGCAATTGTGCAAGAGCCTACAAAGCGGTCTGTAATGCTTGCCTACAAAACGGCCAATTTAGCTTCGCTACTTAGCAAAATGATAACTTTACAACAAATGTTTCCCTATCTGATGAACTCATGGCCCAATAAAGCCACTGAAAATCATATAGCAAAAAAGTGAAATACCCCCACGATGAAGAGTCCCAAAGAGGCGACGTCGCGAGTGGTTAATATAACGACGACCTTATAAATGGCCTAAATTAACAAAGACATGAAAGCGCAAAACAAGACTCAACAAAGCAGTCATTTAAAATGGACGCCCTCTTCTTTGAAGGCGTCACAAAGGACTAATCTATTGACGGCCTGAGAAGTGGCCTAGATTAGCGCCCCAAATTAGGCTGATCACCTAAAACACTGGGGTAACCGTCCACAATTGGACCAGAAAATAGGTTCCTAAAAAATCAGTAATAAGCTGAAATGGAATAAAACACAAGTGCACAGGCGGCACAAAATATTCATACATATGCACAAAGGCGCAACAAAACCAAATAAAAATAATGCCCAAAGGAAGCAATGTTATTACAAGCGCCCATGGCGCCACATAAACTAGCACTAGAATACAACAATCTACGGATGAGGGGTCGTCGAGCTTCTGTCCTGGACGTCTTGATCTTCAGGAGAGTTCACCTCCTCTTCCTCTGCATCCTCATCCTTCCCCTCACTAAAAAACTCGGGAGGATCAAGACCAAGGCGTCGAGTCGTTGAGACGGCCATCGGGTACGCAATCTGGCGCCTAAACCAGGAGAAGTCCTTCCCATCCATTGACTGATCCCATGCTCGCCGAGCATTCTCTAGAATGGACTCCTCCCAAAGCTTGAAAGAACTAGCAGCTTCCCCCCCGCACAGCTTCGATCTCGTCCTGGGTGGCCTTGAGTTTCTTCTCCAAAGCGTCCACCTTGGAAGAAAAGTTGGTGACACGCTCCGAGACGGCGGAATACCCCTTCCTTAACGCGGCCAACTTCATGCTCAAGCAACTTCTTTTCATAGTTCTGGGCATCCTCCTCAGCCTCCCTTAGAGCAGCCGTCTCCGACCTGATATGGACATCCGCGTCCTCATTGATCTCTGCCTAGCCTTCTTCTCAGCATACTTCTCATGATTCTCAATCTAGTCTTTGTGCTTCAACATCTCCTTATGCATGTCAAAGCGGTAATGCCTACCCTCGGCACAACAGATGAAGAGTTGTCGCGAGCCAAAACATACTTAACTCACTTCAAAAAAAAAAAATCTTACATCAAGTATGAGGAACTGCATGGCCCCAAAGTACCCCAGGTCAATTCCAGGAAGCGAGTTCACATACTCCTCGGGAATTACATCGTAGACGGCTGAAAGGATCTTATCATTTTCCTCTGAGCTAAACCCGCCGGGTGGAGGAATGTTCGCCACCTCGGCCCGCCTCATCTGTTTGAACATATCACCTGAACCAATATTCATATATCAATCAAAATACCAAAACTACTAAGTAATCAAGACGTCCTAAGTATTGAACAACTTAGCAGCCGACGGAGCCGGCGGAGGCATTGATGCGTCCCCAATCGGAGGATCTTGGGACTCCTTTCCCTTCCCCTCTCTCGATGAGGAAGTAGTAGCCTGGCCAACATTTGCAGCAGCGCCAGGGGCATCAACCTTATCAGTGGCCGCCTCAGTAGCGGCCGCTTTGGCCGCGGAATCTCCATCGACAACCACCTTTGGAAACGTCTCCTTTGACTCAGGAGGAAGGTTGGTCGCCTGAGGAATAGGGGCCCCTTCTCCCCCATCCAGAGGGGCTGACGGCTTCGACACCGACGGTTTGTAACAGCATCAGCAGTGCCCAACTTCTTGAAAAAAGGACTCTTGGGCTTAGGGGCCACCGCCGAAGAGGCAGGACGCTTCTTCGTAGCCGACGAGGTAGGCTCCTAAAAATGATGAGGGTGAGCAAACAAGCATAGATTTTAAAAGAATACAGAAATACGTTCAATTGAACAAAATATACCTTAGAAGCGTCACTGGAAGCACCTTCATCGTATTTCTTTGCGGAATCTTTCTTCTTGGCCTCCACGGCCTTGAAAACGTCATCCGTATACACCTGGGACAACTAGGTAGGTACGTCCACCAAACCCTTGTCTTATGGGGACAGGCGACTCATGGAAAGATCTACACAAACCAAGGGGATTAGTGAAGGATAAGAAAACAAGGATTTTGTGGAAAATAAAATACAAAACTACCTCTATTCAAGTAGGGGCAGAGACCAACGGCCGCAAGGAAGACCATTTTGGTGAACTGACCCAAATGGGGAAGCCAATTATTGGGCACCCACGCGTGACTCTTCGCAGACAGTCGATACATTTTGGCCTAAAATAAAGGCTTTATGAGCCTCCACTCCCTTGACAGAAGACGAGGATAGGCGTCAGCCCTAGACAAATAGCGAGGCCGGGAATTCCAGCGTGAAAGACGCTCTGAAAGAGGAAGGTCTTCCATTCGGATAATAGACCATTTTTTCCTCCACCATACCCAGCTAGAGGACTTACCCACTACCGTCTTATACCCCCGCCGGCTATACAGGGTGAACCATCCTATGGGAGAACGAGAAGAAGGAGCGATATCTACAAGTCTAACAAAAGCAGGAAAAGAAGGAGTGACGTCACTCAACGCACACTTGGCGATATAACCAAAGACATTCGCCCAAGAATTAGGGGTCAGCTGGGCTAGGCCAATGTCATAACCATCTAGAACGTCCATTACAAAAGGGTGCAGAGGAAACCTAAGACCCAATCTAAAGGCGGCCGTATAAACAGCAACCTCTCCCAAAGAAAGTCGGTCTACAATATAATGGGGACGAGGGCACCTAAAACTAAGACCACGAGGCAAGAGCAAGAAACGCTCGAAGTCACGTCCTTGCTCCCTTAGGTACCTCAACCTTTTCATACTGGGGAGGATGTCAGAAGGAAGCAAATCCACATCCTCTTTCCCACAAACTATAGGAGGGAGATTTTTTGCAAACTCCTCGTCAGAAGAACTGGAGGAATCATCTTTAAAATCCTCACGCGGGACACGAGGACGGAGAGCCACACTCTTTCTTCTCCTTGAAGAACGTGCCTCCTTGGAACCCCCGTCTCCTAAATAATGGGAAGAACTAATTACTCCACCTCTATTTCCCTGGGACGGGTTAGAAAAAGGAACCCTGTTGTCCCTCTCTCGTGGTGCTCCCCATGCACCTACATTGGTTGTCTGCTTAACACGAGCCATGCTGTCCTGCATTGGGAACATGACATATGACTTAAGAAAAGTGGAAAAACAAAAAATGGGTACGCCGTCCAGATACAAGAGACGCGGCAACTGATAAGACGCCCCCCCAAGAAATAAAAGCATCAAAAATAAAAGCGAAATTTCATAAACATGCAGAAACAAGAAGTTAACAAAATGCTTACCAATGAGTGATCAAACTGCTGAGATAATCAGGCAAATTGTCCAAACTCCAAAAACAACGAGCGAAGAATCCACGAACACTCAATATGAACACAAGAAGATCGTCAAAGGGAAATTGCTCTTTCTCTCTCTAGAAATCTCTTTGAAAACTAACAAAAGGCAAATGAGAGAAAAACAACGATTTCTGAAGATTTTAAAGACAAAAACCAGGCTTCTAAAAAAGCAATCACATGTGGCACGTCACCATAACAAGAAGGTTCCCCCACATGGGCAAGGGGCACCCTCCTTGAGGGGCAAATGATGTGGCCTAAAATAATAGACTGCCACCTGACTTTACTACAATAGCCAAAAGGAAGACAAAGATTGTCCAGCATGGATATCCAGAATCCATACTGAGCCCATATTCGCCTTAAGACCCAAGGCCCATCTCTCCAGCCTATGACCCCATTTGGTTGGAAAAGTCCCTGGTCAAATCATGACAAAAAGCCCAATAAATTATAGGAAAGTCCAACATGCAAAAGGCCCAACATGTCTAAATCAGACCCCCTATTATCGGACACGTGTCCTAATCTGGGAATGCACCCACTCATCAGGACAAGGTTTAAGGATCAAATCCCAAGAAACCCTAGCACTATAAATAGTGCAGATCCCTAGGTAAGAGGGGGCATTCAATTCATTCCCACCTACCTTAAACTATCTTTGCTCTGCCTTCTCTCCACAAATTACTTCTCTCTCTAGCTCATACTTACTTTAGCATCGGAGGGAATATTCCTACGGGAATATTCTTGTTTTGCAGGTTGCCAGAAGATCGTGCCATCTCATACTTGATACCTCCGAGGAACGCGTGACACGTTATCACCGTAAAAGATCCCACAACAGTTTGAGTGGGAGCTTATGCATGTTTCGGTTGAATTTTAATTTTATCCTACATTAGTTCCTTTATCTCCTTAGGATTAACAACTCGATTTGAACTAATAAGGTCAAATAATTGGTAGCTTGTTTTGCATTAGTTAGTTGAAGCATATATTACGCGATGCATTTTCAGCTAGCTTTCTAAGTGGATCATTCATTGATAAATGAATGGGTGAATGGTATATTGTACCTATATTGTTTTGCAATTTGCGTAGAGTGACTAGTATGACCCAAATATGATAGAAAATATGGTCTACAAACCATTAATTTGAATGTAAAATATGGTCAAAAGGACCATAAACTTTAATTTAAATACGATATGTGTAAAACCCCGATTTTTTGAGTATTTTATAAAATATTTTAAGATTCTAAAATTGACTTTTCTAATTATTATTAATTGAGTTAACAATTTTAAATTACTGTTTTTTTTAAAATTGTTTTTTAAATCATTCGTTTAAAATAAACTACTGAAACCCTATACCTAACCTAAGCTATATAAATACTATTTGCTAAACCAAATTGCCGCCCATACTCCTTGAACTCCTAAAAACTATTCTACTCCATTTTTGTCGTAGCCACCATCACCCACACCATCTAATCTTCTCATTATTACTTCATTGAAAACCACCACCGGTACCACGTTCACCGCATATATATGACACAACCATCACCATCACAAGAAGCTGCATCGTCGATAATGTATTCGGACCCAGCCATTCTGAACCTGCTTTGCCGCACTGGAGCGTCGTCTTGCTAATGCTCCAATTCTATTATTGTATGAATATTACCATATGTTCTTTTCAATTCTTTAGTCAATAAACTATGACATTGTCTAAAAATCTTTGTTTTAACATTTGATTTGGTTTTGTTAATGTCCCTGTGCGTTAAAAAAAGAAAGAGTCAGTATTAAGTTGTAGGATTTCTTGTTTTTTCAAAGTCTTAGTGTTCTGGGATCTTTTACGGTGCTGACGTGGCACGCGTTTCTCGGAGGTATCAAGTATGACCTGGCACGAACTTCTGGCAACCTGCAAAACAAGAATATTACCGTAGGAATATTCCCTCCGATACTTAAGTAAGTATAAGCTAGAGAGAGAAGTAATTTGTAGAAAGAAGGCAGAGCAATGATAGTTTTGGTTGGTGGGAATGAATTGATTGCCCCTTTTCCTTGGGATCTGAGCCCTATTTATAAGGTTAGGGTTTTTTGGGAGTTGTTCCTGCTTTAATTGGACAGTTTCTTGAGATCATGACACGTGTCTTGCGTAAATACTGGGGGTTGGAGTTGAGTCTCGCGGGCTTTATTAAGTGAGTTGGGCTTTTTGTAATCAGTGAAGATGGGTCCCTTCAGAGTAAGAGGGCCTAAAGGCTTTTTGGAAGGTCCTTTAATGGGCCATTATGGTTTAGCTTAGGTGGTGTTTGTTTTAGGCCACATCATTTGCCCCTCAAGGAGGATGTCCCTCACCCATGTGGGGTAGGCTGCTTGTCCTGGGAACGTGCCACGTGTGAGGGTTTTTCGGAGCTCAGTTTTTTATTTAAACCTTCAGAACTTCTTTCATTTTTCTTTTGTTACCTCAGAGCAATTTTTCTAGAGAGAGAAAACGAATTTCGTTGTGCCAATAGATCCGCTTGTGCTTGCGTTTGAGTGTTCTTGGATTCTTTGTTTGGTGTTCTTGAGGATTTAGAAGATTTTGTGCCAATAGATCGTTGTGCCAATAGATCCGCTTGTGCTTGCCAATAGATCAGCTTGATCATTTTCTGGTACGTTCTCTATCAAAACTTTTATTTTCTGGATGCTTATGGGCCCCATCTCTTTTTTTATCGTTTATAGTGTCCTGCGGAGGCGTCCTGGGTGTTATGACGCCCATCTCTTTCTTTCTTTTGCTAAAGTCAAACGTCATGTTCCTTATGTAGGACGGCATGGCTCGAATTAGACAAACAGCCAACGTGCGTGCATAGGCTGCACCGCGAGAGGGGGACGATAGGGTTCCTTTTTCAAACCCGTCCCAAGGAGGTAGGAGTGGAGTCCGTTCCTCTCGTAATACAGGAGACGGGGACATAAGAACGAGACATTCTCCTAGGAGAAGGAAGAATGTGGCTTGCCGTCCCCGTGTTCCACGCGAGGATTTTTAAGATGACTCCTCTAGCTCTTCGGACGAGGAGTTTGCAAAAAACCTTCCTCCTATGGTCCGGGGGAAGGAGGATGTCAATTTGTTTCCTTCTGACATCTTTCCTAGCATGAAATGGCTGAGGTATCCGAGGGAGCAGGGACGTGACTTTGAGCGTTTTCTGCTTCTGCCCCCAGGTTTTAGTCTTAGGAGCCCTCGACCCCATGATTCCGTGGACCAACTCTCTCAGGGAGAGGTAGTTTCTATACTGCTGCCTTTAGATTGGGTCTTAGATTTCCTTTGCATCCCTTTGTGATGGACGTCTTGGAGGGGTATGATATTGGCCTTGCTCAATTGACGCCTAACTCTTGGGCAAACGTTTTTGGATTTATCGCCAAATGCGCTTTGAGCGGCATCACCCCTTCCTTTCCTGCTTTCCTTCGTCTTGTAGTTATTGCCCCTTCCTCTCGTTCTCCCCAGGGATGGTTCACCCTTTACAGCCGTCGGGGATATAAGACGGTGGTGGGTAAGACTTCTAGTTGGGTTTGGTGGAGGAAGAAGTGGTCTATTGTTCGAATGGAAGACCTCTCTCTTTCAAGGCGCCTTTCTAGGTGGAACCGTCGTCCCCGCTATTTATCTAGAGATGACGCCTTCCCTCGCCTTTCGTTAAGGGAATGGGGACTAGTAAAGCCCTTGTTCCTGTTAGGTTATGATTCATATGACAGTTCATAAATCATGCGGAAAAACCATAAAGCCAGGAAACATATTATTTACACATAATCATTTAGCATAGTTTAGATGCATACTCTTTGTTGCGTGCCTTCCCTAGCTGCGCCCGAACCGAACAAGAACAAGTCTTTAGGACTCCAAGTGTCGTCCCTCCGTAGATAGTCCACAGCACGTCCGGATCCGCCTTAAGATTGACCAACTAGAATCGCCCTTAAGGTTCTAATATTTTCGGTTAGGTAGGCAAGAATATTGGCTGATTTTTCTGCTTAAAAATCTTAGTTTTGAATACTTAAAACTTGTGTATAAATAATGACCCCTAGGCCTTCATTTATAGAGTTATGGAAAAGGAATCGTAATCCTAGTAGGATACGAATTAATTGAAATTAGAATCCTACATGAATTCTATTTAATTAATTTATCCAATTAGGAATAGGAATTTAATCATACACTAACTCTTGTAGATTTAGGAATCACGCATGAGCACAAACTCACACACACACGGCAGCCACAAGGGCTGCCCATGCGCGTGCGAGCAGCAGCCCACGCAGCGCGGCCCACGCATCCGTGGCCTTGGCGCGCGCTGGGCCTGCCTTGCGGTAGGCCTGGGCGCTGCCTTGGCTGGGCTTGTGGCGCGCGTGCTTGCTGGGCGATGGCCCGGCTTCGTGCTGGGCCTTCGTCCGGCAGGCCTCGTCCGATGCTAATTCGTACGATACGCTTCCGATTAAATTTCCAGTTCCGGAATTTATTTCCGATACGAACAATATTTAATATTTCCGATTCCGGAATTAATTTCCGTTTCGAACAAATATTTAATATTTCCGTTTCCGGAATTATTTTCCGATTCCGGTAATATTTCCGATTCTGACAATATTTCCGTTTCCGGCAATATTTCCGATTCTGGTAATATTTCCATTTCCAATAATATTTTCCGATACGTACCATGTTTCCGTTTCCGGCAACATCTACGACTTGGATAATATTCATATTTCCGATACGATCCATATTTCCGTTTCCGGCAATATCATCGTTTCCGGAGTATTCATTTCTTGCCTGTGACGATCTTAGCTCCCACTGAAACCAAGATCCGTCGGTTCCGAATATTCATAGATGGAGTATTTAATGCCATTAAATACTTGATCCGTTTACGTACTATTTGTGTGACCCTACGGGTTCAGTCAAGAGTAAGCTGTGGATTAATATCATTAATTCCACTTGAACTGAAGCGGCCTCTAGCTAGGCATTCAGCTCACTTGATCTCACTGAATTATTAACTTGTTAATTAATACTGAACCGCATTTATTAGACTTAACATAGAATGCATACTTGGACCAAGGGCATTATTTCCTTCAGTCTCCCACTTGTCCTTAGGGACAAGTGTGCATTTCCTAATTCCTTTGTCGCTCGATGCTTGCTCTTGAACATAAGGTAAGAGTTGTCATCCTTATTATGTCCAGAGGTGTTCCTCGGTTTCAGAGTTCAACTGATCAAATAAACAGATAATCATAGCCTATGATTCATCCGAGCACGGCCATGCATTTCACAGTTTCTAGCTCTCCGAGTGGCCTTGTACAACTTTTAAGCATCTCATCCCGATTTATGGTAGGACAATCCCAATTTTGCGATCTTGAGATTAGACTTCGTTTGATAGGTGATTACCTGAGCGTTGCCTTTATAGCCTCCTTTTACGGTGCGACGGTTGGTCAACGTCAAAGCAACCAGTTCTCAAACAAGTAATCTCAAATCACTCAGGTATTGAGGATTTAGTGTCTAATAATTTAATGAAATTTACTTATGACAGACTTTCATCTCTTACAGTAAAGTTTCATAGGTCTTGTCCGATACTAGTCTTCCCAAAGTAAGTATCTATGCAAATGATTATGACATTGCCATGTCCACATAGTTCAAGAAACAGAACTACTAGTCATCTTGCATTCTAATCGTCTAACGTTTTCTATGCGTCCAATTTTATAAAAAACTCCGATTAGGGACCATTTTCAACCTTTGATATTCAAGTTCACTTGATAGACATTTCTTAGTCACAGGACTGGTCCTGACAGTCTATCTTGAATATATCGTCAAGTTGAAGGGACTCATCATTTAATAAACCACAAATTAAATGGAAAAATGAATTCCTTTCATTTATTGTGAATGATTAACCAATAATGTTTTACAAAGATTTAAACTCTAAAACTTTAAAACATTAAACAGAGACATCAAAGCCATTCTCCAATATGCTTGATTCCCATAGCTGCAGTGTGCGAGTTGTGCTTCGCTTGCGGCAGAGGTTTAGTTAATGGATCTGATATGTTGTCATCAGTTCCAATTTTGCTTATCTCGACTTCTTTTCTTTCAACGAACTCTCGTAGAAGGTGAAATCTACGAAGTACATGCTTGACTCTCTGGTGGTGTCTAGGCTCTTTTGCCTGTGCAATAGCTCCGTTATTATCACAATACAGGGCTATTGGTCCTTTAATGGAGGGGACTACACCAAGTTCTCCTATGAACTTCCTTAGCCATATAGCTTCCTTTGCTGCTTCATGTGCAGCAATGTACTCCGCTTCAGTTGTAGAATCCGCAATGGTGCTTTGCTTAGCACTTTTCCAGCTTACTGCTCCTCCGTTGAGGCAGAAGACAAACCCAGACTGTGATCTGAAATCATCTTTGTCGGTTTGGAAACTTGCGTCCGTATAGCCTTTAACAATTAATTCATCATCTCCACCATAGACCAGGAAGTCATCTTTGTGCCTTTTCAGGTACTTCAGAATGTTCTTGGCAGCAGTCCAATGCGCCTCTCCTGGGTCTGACTGGTATCTGCTCGTAGCACTGAGTGCGTACGCAACATCCGGGCGTGTACATATCATAGCATACATTATTGAACCAATCAATGATGCATATGGAATCCCATTCATTCGTCTACGCTCATCAAGTGTTTTTGGGCACTGAGTCTTGCTTAGAGTCATTCCATGAGACATGGGTAGGTAGCCTCGCTTGGAGTCCGCCATCTTGAACCTATCAAGCACCTTATTGATATAAGTGCTTTGACTAAGTCCAATCATCTTTTTTAGATCTATCTCTGTAAATCTTGATGCCCAATATGTACTGTGCTTCTCCTAGATCCTTCATCGAAAAACATTTCCCAAGCCAAATCTTGACAGAGTTCAACATAGGAATGTCATTTCCGATAAGCAATATGTCGTCGACATATAATACTAGGAAAGCAATTTTGCTCCCACTGACCTTCTTGTATACACAAGATTCGTCCGCGTTCTTGATGAAACCAAAGTCACTGACTGCTTCATCAAAACGTATATTCCAGCTCCTGGATGCCTGCTTCAATCCGTAGATTGACTTCTTTAGCTTGCATACCTTTTTAGCATTCTTTGGATCCTCAAAACCTTCAGGCTGTGTCATAAACACAGTTTCTGTTAAAACGCCGTTTAAGAAAGCAGTTTTGACATCCATCTGCCATATTTCGTAATCGTAATATGCAGCGATTGCTAACATTATTCGAATAGATTTTAGCATTGCAACTGGTGAAAAGGTTTCATCGTAATCCACACCGTGGACTTGCCTGTAACCTTTTGCAACCAATCTAGCTTTGAAAACTTCAAGTTTCCCATCCTTGTCCTTTTTCAGTTTGAAAACCCATTTGCTTCCAATGGCTTGGTAGCCATCTGGCAAATCGACCAAATCCCATACTTGGTTTTCAGACATGGAGTCTAATTCAGATTGCATGGCTTCTTGCCATTGCTTGGATCTAGGGCTCGTCATAGCTTGCTTGTAAGTCGCAGGTTCATCACTTTCAAGTAATAGAACGTTATAGCTCTCGTTCGTCAAAATACCTAAGCACCTTTCCGGTTGAGATCTATATCTTTGCGATCTACGCGGGGTAACATTTCTAGATTGACCATGATTCTCACCAGATTCTTCTAAAGATCTCTGAGTTTCATCTTGAATGTCATCTTGAGCATTCTCTAGAGTTTGTTGTTCGACTCGAATTTCTTCGAGGTCTACTTTTCTCCCACTTGTCATTTTGGAAATGTGATCTTTCTCCAAAAAGACACCATCTCGAGCAACAAACACTTTGTTCTCAGATGTATTGTAGAAGTAATACCCCTTTGTTTCCTTTGGATAGCCCACAAGGATACATTTGTCAGATTTTGGATGAAGTTTGTCTGAAATTAATCGTTTGACGTATACTTCACATCCCCAAATCTTAAGAAAAGACACATTTGGAGGCTTTCCAAACCATAATTCGTATGGAGTCTTTTCGACAGCTTTAGACGGAGCTCTATTTATAGTGAGTGCAGCTGTATTTAGTGCATGTCCCCAAAATTCTAATGGAAGTTCGGCCTGACCCATCATTGACCTGACCATGTCTAGCAAGGTTCTGTTCCTCCGTTCTGACACACCGTTCCATTGTGGTGTTCCAGGAGGAGTCAATTCTGATAGAATTCCACATTCTTTCAGATGGTCATCAAATTCATAGCTCAGATATTCACCGCCTCTATCAGACCGCAGTGCCTTAATCTTCTTGCCTAATTGATTCTCTACTTCACTCTGAAATTCCTTGAATTTGTCAAAGGATTCAGACTTATGCTTCATTAGGTAGACATAACCATACCTACTGAAGTCATCAGTGAAAGTGATAAAGTAGCTGAAACCACCTCTAGCATTTGTACTCATTGGTCCACATACATCTGTATGGATTAAACCCAATAGTTCATTTGCTCTTTCTCCAACTTTAGAGAAAGGTTGCTTTGTCATTTTGCCAAGTAAACATGATTCGCATTTACCATAATCCTCTAAGTCAAATGGTTCTAGAATTCCTTCCCTTTGAAGTCTTTCTAAGCGTTTCAAGTTTATATGGCCTAATCGACAATGCCACAGATAGGTGAGATCTGAATCATCCTTTTTGGCCTTTTTGGTATTTATGTTATATACTTGTTTGTCGTGATCTAATAAATAAAGTCCATTGACTAATCTAGCAGATCCATAAAACATCTCTTTAAAATAAAACGAACAACTATTGTCTTTTATTATAAAGGAAAATCCCTTAGCATCTAAGCAAGAAACTGAAATGATGTTTTTAGTAAGACTTGGAACATGGAAACATTCTTCCAGTTCCAAAACTAGCCCGGAGGGCAACGACAAATAGTAAGTTCCTACAGCTAATGCAGCAATCCGTGCTCCATTTCCCACTCGTAGGTCGACTTCACCCTTGCTTAACTTTCTACTTCTTCTTAGTCCCTGTGGATTGGAACATAAGTGTGAGCCACAACCTGTATCTAATACCCAAGAAGTTGAATTAGCAAGTATACAGTCTATAACGAAAATACTTGAAGATGGAACGACTGTTCCGTTCTTCTGATCTTCCTTTAGCTTCAAGCAATCTCTCTTCCAATGCCCCTTCTTCTTGCAGTAGAAGCATTCGGATTCAGAAGTGGGTTGACTGACCTTCCTCTTTGCAGATTTGGCGCCAGTTTGCTTAGTTGGGCTGGCCTTGTTGCCACCTTTCTTAGCATTCCTCTTCTTTCCAGATTTCTTGAACTTGCCCCCACGCACCATAAGCACATCCTGCTTATCACTTTTGAGCGTCTTTTCAGCGGTCTTCAGCATACCGTGAAGCTCAGTGAGCGTTTTGTCCAGACTATTCATACTGTAGTTCAGTTTGAACTGATCATACCCGCTATGAAGAGAATGGAGGATGGTGTCTATAGCCATTTCCTGAGAAAATTGCTGATCCAGCCGACTCATATTCTCAATGAGTCCAATCATTTTGAGAACATGTGGACTTACGGGCTCGCCTTTCTTAAGCTTGGTCTCAAGAATTTGCCTATGAGTCTCGAATCTTTCGACTCGAGCCAGATCTTGGAACATGTTCTTCAACTCACTGATGATTGTGAAAGCATCTGAGTTGATGAACGTTTTCTGCAGATCCGCACTCATGGTGGCGAGCATTAGACATTTCACATCCTTGTTGGCATCAATCCAACGATTGAGGGCTGCCTGAGTGACCCCGTCACCTGGAGCTTCGGGCATCGCCTCATCTAGGACATACTCCTTTTCTTCCTGCATAAGAACTATTTGCAAGTTCCTTTGCCAGTCAAGGAAGTCTTTCCCGTTCAACTTCTCCTTTTCGAGAATTGATCGAATGTTGAATGAATTGTTGTTTGCCATATTAAAAACTACAATTGAAAAGAATAAACAAATAAATAACCATTCACAGTTTCTCTTAATAAACTTAAATTCTAGCATACATGCATAATTCAATGTTTATTAAGCATTTTATTCAAGTTATGTGTTCCGGCAGGTGTGAATAAAATGATTCCAAGATCCTAAAATCATTGAAGAACTAAGCACAGTTTGTCGACTTAATCCTAGAACATCTTAGGTAAGCAAAAGCCTTTTGCTAATAGTCTAGAAACTATTCTTGGTTGATAGGTACGTCTAAGAACTTATTAGGTAAACCTATCGAATTTGCCACGACATAAAAGGACTCCTTACTTATATCGTTGAGTTTCACCAAAACTAACATGTACTCACAATTATTTGTGTACCTTGCCCCTTTAGGACCAATAAGTAACACCTCGCTGAGCGAAAACTATTACTAGATTGATGTAAAGGATATCCAAGCAAGTGTATATTTTGGCATGGCACCTTTTAACTCAATTTTTAAGTTTGGAACTTAAGGCTCTTACTATGTTGGTTAGATTTTAAGTGAACTAAAATCCTTAATCATGCAACATAATCAAGCTTTTGATCTCATGCATTTTAAGACATATTTAAAGCAATAAATAACTTAAAACATGCATAAGATATTTGTGATCTAGTATGGCCCGACTTCATCTTGAAGCTTTGACTTCAAAGTCCGTCTTGAAAATCTCCGTGGGAGGCACCATTTTCTTCAAATAGGATAAGCTATAACTAATTACAACTATTTGATGGTTCGCAGACCATATTTGAATTGAAAAATAACTTTGGTACTTTAGACCAATTACATTCAAATTAATGGTACGCAGACCATATTTTCTATCCTATTTGGGCCATACTAGTCACTTCATAACCTGCAAAACAGTACATATACAATATATACCATTCACCCATTCATTATCATGAATGGCCCACATAGCTGGTTAGTAAAACACATTATGCATCACGTAAACATTTGCAGCAATTAATCAAGGGCACCAATAATCTACCAATTATTCAGTCCTTATTAATTCTAATCAAGTTGTTTTAACCTTAAGGATTTGTAGACCTAATCAAGAGTTTATGACTAAAAAGCGCTCCCACTTAAACCAATAAATTCATATGCTTTACCAATTTTAAACATAAAAATGTATTTCTAGTCCAACCGGAAACATACAAATTTAATTAAAATTTAAAGCTCATATCAATTTATAATTGAATCCAAAAATTTAATTTAATTTCAGTCGTATTTAAATTAATTCATGATTTTAATTTTAGTAAAATAATTAGAATAAATAACATTTATTATAATTATAATATTCAAAATTAAAATCCAAGAAAATAATTCAAATTATTAATTTTAAAATCAATTAAAATTACGTGAACTGAAATTTTCAAATTAATCATTCAAAACGATCTAATCGTAACGCAAACACCCTACGCGTTGCACGCCCATGGGCCGTACGCACACAGCCATTGCTGGCCATGTGCGCGCAGCCCATGCGCTCGTCGCATAGCTGCTGCTTCCCTATCGCAAGCCTCCGCACGCATTGGTGCTCGCTGCGTGCGCCAGCGCTCATCGCACGCGAGCTATCGCTCGCAGTGCGCGCGCGCGACATCGCTCGCTGGGCGCGCGACATAGCTCGCTGGGCGCGCGAGCCATCGCTCGCTGGGCGCGCGACATCGCTCGCTGGGCGCGCGACATCGCTCGCTGTGCGCGCGAGCCATCGCTCGCTGGCGCGAGCCATCGCTCGCTGGGGCGCGACATCGCTCGCTGGGCGGGCGACATCGCGCGCTGTGCGCGTGAGTAATGCTGGGCGCAGCGCTCGTGGCACGCGAGCTTGCGCTCGCTGCGCGCGAGGCTGCGCGCTCTTGTGCGAGGCAGCGCGCGCTGTGGCGCAGCTCGCTTGCTGCCCACACGCGACTGCCTTGGCTCGCCCTTCGCCCATGCCCATTCGTTCATTGCTCGTGGCACACGACACAAGGCAGGGCTGCTGCCTTGTGCTCGTGCACTACGCCCTTGCTCATTGCATTCGTGCCGCACGGGCGACGAGCTCCCTTGCTCGTCGTCGCATGCCCGCATTATACAACACCCCTTAAGGGTAACACGAAGCGTCCATTGCTTCGTGCGTGCAAGTTATATGAACGAATCGCATAAAAATTTAAAATTTATATTTAAAATTAATGACAAATTAATAAATATTATTAATTTCATAATTTTAGGGCGAAAAAATCGAAAATTTATTATCCAATTGATTTCCGATTGTTATGGATTCAAGTCTAGGTCATAAAAATTTAAAATTTATCGTAAATTTACAATTTTTATGGTGGTTTTTAATCATAGGTTTCTAATTAAATTACAATTAATTATGAAAATCAAATTAATTCTAAATTATTCTAATTTTCAACAAATTAATCATAATTACAAATTAGATTGCATAATTAACAAGACTAGGCATTCAAACTTGTTAAACATATGCAGTAGGTCAATCAAAAATTCAAGATTTATCAACAAGAATCGCAAATATTTAATTTAACATCTTAAATTTACAAAATTTTGCATTCGAAAAACTAAAACCTTCGAAAAGTCATAGTTAGGCTTCGAATTTGAGAATTCTGGGTTCGGCAGAAAAATACTTTTTTTGTCAAAATTTTAGAATGCCTTTTACATGCGGAATTGACACAAAAATCACTCGATTTGGATGAGTAACGAAGAAACTGCCGAAAAACTGCGTACGTATAATTAAATAAACGCAATTTGCAATTAATTAACAATTACGAAAATTAATCACCCCTTTTAATTCTTGCAAATTTGTAATATTTAACCATGTTCATGCAATTTAGATTATGAAAATAATAAGGGGCTCGTGATACCACTGTTAGGTTATGATTCATATGACAGTTCATAAATCATGCGGAAAAACCATAAAGCCAGGAAACATATTATTTACACATAATCATTTAGCATAGTTTAGATGCATACTCTTTGTTGCGTGCCTTCCCTAGCTGCGCCCGAACCGAACAAGAACAAGTCTTTAGGACTCCAAGTGTCGTCCCTCCGTAGATAGTCCACAGCACGTCCGGATCCGCCTTAAGATTGACCAACTAGAATCGCCCTTAAGGTTCTAATATTTTCGGTTAGGTAGGCAAGAATATTGGCTGATTTTTCTGCTTAAAAATCTTAGTTTTGAATACTTAAAACTTGTGTATAAATAATGACCCCTAGGCCTTCATTTATAGAGTTATGGAAAAGGAATCGTAATCCTAGTAGGATACGAATTAATTGAAATTAGAATCCTACATGAATTCTATTTAATTAATTTATCCAATTAGGAATAGGAATTTAATCATACACTAACTCTTGTAGATTTAGGAATCACGCATGAGCACAAACTCACACACACACGGCAGCCACAAGGGCTGCCCATGCGCGTGCGAGCAGCAGCCCACGCAGCGCGGCCCACGCATCCGTGGCCTTGGCGCGCGCTGGGCCTGCCTTGCGGTAGGCCTGGGCGCTGCCTTGGCTGGGCTTGTGGCGCGCGTGCTTGCTGGGCGATGGCCCGGCTTCGTGCTGGGCCTTCGTCCGGCAGGCCTCGTCCGATGCTAATTCGTACGATACGCTTCCGATTAAATTTCCAGTTCCGGAATTTATTTCCGATACGAACAATATTTAATATTTCCGATTCCGGAATTAATTTCCGTTTCGAACAAATATTTAATATTTCCGTTTCCGGAATTATTTTCCGATTCCGGTAATATTTCCGATTCTGACAATATTTCCGTTTCCGGCAATATTTCCGATTCTGGTAATATTTCCATTTCCAATAATATTTTCCGATACGTACCATGTTTCCGTTTCCGGCAACATCTACGACTTGGATAATATTCATATTTCCGATACGATCCATATTTCCGTTTCCGGCAATATCATCGTTTCCGGAGTATTCATTTCTTGCCTGTGACGATCTTAGCTCCCACTGAAACCAAGATCCGTCGGTTCCGAATATTCATAGATGGAGTATTTAATGCCATTAAATACTTGATCCGTTTACGTACTATTTGTGTGACCCTACGGGTTCAGTCAAGAGTAAGCTGTGGATTAATATCATTAATTCCACTTGAACTGAAGCGGCCTCTAGCTAGGCATTCAGCTCACTTGATCTCACTGAATTATTAACTTGTTAATTAATACTGAACCGCATTTATTAGACTTAACATAGAATGCATACTTGGACCAAGGGCATTATTTCCTTCAGTTCCAGGCCGAGATGTATCGGCTGTCGTCAAAGAGCCATGCCTGGGTGCCTAATGCTTGGCTTCCCCATGTAGGCCAGTTCACCAATACAGTCTTTCTTTCGGTCGTTGGTCTTTGTTCCTATTTGAGTAGAGGTAGTTTTCCATAGACTTTCACTCAACATCGCTTTTCTTTTTCTTCTACTAACCCTTGGCTTTGTAGATTCTGCCACGGATCATCTATCCTCCGAAGACAAGGGCGTAGTGGACGTACCCGCTTGGCTGTCCGAGGTATACACTGAGGACATTCTCAAGGTCGTGGAGGCCAAGAAAAAGGACTCCTCCAAGAAGTCCGACGAGGGTGCCTCTGGTGACGTCGCCAAGGTATTTTTTTGTGCTTTTACTATGCCTCTGTATTCTTTTCTGATTTCGATTTGGTCGTTGACTTCTTACATTTTTTAGGAGCCCACTTCGTTAGCTACGAAGAAGCGTCCTGCATCTTCGACGGTGGCTCCTAAGCCAAAACGACCCTTCTTTAAGAAGATGGGTACGGCCGATGCTGCAGCAAAGCCGTCGGTATCAAAACCGTCTGCTCCCCTAGCTGGGGGAGAGGTTCTCCTTAACCAGGCGTCCATTCCTCCACATGAGTATGAGGAAGTCTCTCCCCAGGTGGACACCGAAGGGGATTCCGCTGCCAGAGCAGCTGCTGACGAAGTAGCAGCTGAACTGGCTGAGGCTGCTGACCACCTCGTCCAAGGAGGACAAGGGTAAAGGCAAGGAAGCTGAAACTCCTTCTACTGATAATGCCTCCATGCCTCCTGTAGCTTCGCCAATTGGTTAGTGTTTCTATACTTTAATCTGTTGTGTCAAGTCGGTATTTGCATGATGTTTGATAACTTGACGTTTGGTTCAGTTGAGATGTTTAAACGGATGCGGCGTGCCGAGGTGGCGAGCATCCCCCCTTCTGACGGTTTTAGCTCAGAGGTGAAGGATAAGATCCTTTCGGACGTGTATGCGGCCATTCCTGAGGAGTATGTGAGGTCACTCCCCGGGATTGACTTGGGGTTCTTTGGGTCCATTCTGTCCCTCGTTCTTGATGTGAGACACTTATTCCTGGTTCTCTTTTATTATTTATTATTATTATTTTTATTTTTTTTAAACTCTATTTTGTCTTCGGCAGCTCTTCATCCGTTGTGCCAAGAGTAGGAACTACCGCTTCGATATGCATAATGAGATGCTCAAGCACAAGGACCAGATTGAGAATCATAAGCAGTATGCTGAGAAGACAGCCAGATCGATCAATTTGGACGCGGACAAGAAGATTAAGTCCGAAACGGAAGCTCTGAGGAAGGCTGAGGAGGACGCCGAGAATTATAAACAGAAATTGCTGGAGCATGAGGAGAGGCTGGCTGTGCTGAGAAATGAGTACTCCTCCGTCTCGGAGCGGGTGACCAATTTCTCATCCAAGGTGAACGTCCTGGAGGGTCAGCTCAAGGCCATGCAGGGGAAGATTGAAGCCGTGCGCAAGGAGGCTGCTAGCTCTTTCAAATTGGGCAAAGAGTCCATTTTTGAGAGTACCTAAAGGGCGTGGGATCAGTCTATGGATGGGAAAGACTTTTCCTGGTTCAAACGCCGTATCTCCTACCAGATGGCCGTTTCGACGGCTAGACGCCTAGGCTTAGATCCCCCTGCGTTCGTTACCGACGGGGAGGAGGACATGGAGGAGGACGAAGTGAACTCCCCTGAAGGCCAAGACGTCCAGGACGGGAGTTCTATCGCCCCTCATCCTTGAGCAGCTTTTCATGTGGTTGGTTTGAATGACGCCGTGGGCGTTTGTAATAACTTTGATGCCTTTTGGCATTTATTTGATTTGGTTTGTTTGCGCCATGGGCGCTATGTATAAACATTTTGTGCCTTCGTGCACTTATTTTATTTTAATTCCATTTCAGTTCGTTACTGATTTCTTGGGAATTCTTTTTGGGTCCATTTGATGGACGGGAACCTCATTGTTTTAGATGATCAGCCTAATTTGAGGCGTTAATCTAGGCCACTTATCAGGCCGTCAATCGATTAGTCTTTTTAGACACCTTCCAAGGAGGAGGTGTTATGTCTGAATGTTTGCTCTTGTTGAGTCTTCTTTCTCTCTCTTTTTTTTTGGGCGACTTCCGAGGAGAAGGCGTCATGTTGGATGTCTGAACCCTTTGTGTTTATTAGCACTGGGTATTGTTTATTTAGTAGATATTGACGCCACTATTTAGAGATTGTTTTCTTGTGAGTTTCTTCACCCCTTAGTGTTTTTTGAAGGGTTTAACTGAGACTTGTATTCGTCAGATAAGAAAATATTCATTTACTAAATTGCACGCTAAATTCACCGCGTCTTAGGCGGGCATTTACAGGCTGTTTGTGGGCTCTAGTACAATAGCTAGGCCGTTTTGTAGGCTCTGAGTACAATAGCTAGGCCGTTTTGTAGGCTCTGAGTACAATAGTTAACCTAATGATATTATATTTTTAGCCACTTTCTTCAATCTTGACCGTTTCTATTTGGACGGGTTTAGTTTCCTTGGCGACTTGAGGTTTATCTTCATGCTTTCGTTTGCCTCTGACTTCGGCAGAATCTTGCTTCCATGTTGACGGGTTGAGGGTCGTCAGATAACAGTCCCTAGCCTGTTGTTGATCTCCATGTATGGTGCCTATCACTCCATTCATTGCACACAAACTTCAAAAGCATCAGATGGGTGACGACTACAGCTTTAATCTTGTTCAAGGTGGGTCGTCCCAAAATGACATTGTATGCAGTCAAGTCTTTAACAATTAGGAAGTCCACCTCCATCTTTCGTCCTTTTTCCTATCCCCAATTCGAACCGGCAGAGTGATGACGCCACAGGGTGAATGATGCTCCCTCCGAAGCCAATGATGGGATAGTGAATTCTTTCGATGGTTTTGGGGTCATGCGCTAGGCGATTGAGGCATTCTAGACTCATTATGTCGGACGAGCTTCACGTGTCTATTAGAATGCGTTTGACTCTCATGTTAGATATCTTGAATTCGACCACAAGGGGATCATCATGCGGAGTGGCTATCCGTCCACCATCTGACTCACATATCTCTATCCGTGGGAACGGATCCATGGGTAATTTTGCTAATAGCAGTACTTGTCCTAGGCGGCAAGCATAATCTTTTTGTCCTCTCATGGTGGGTCCTCCAGCGGCTGGTCCTCCAGATATGACGGCTACAAACCCTCCGTCGCTGTGCTGTCCCTTGGTAGGTGAGGCAGGTGACTTGTTCTTTTTGTATTGGTTTTTTCCAAAGCCATGAGCATTCTTCTGTAAGTAGTTCTTGAGGTGTCCTTTGGAGGCGAGGCCGTCTAAAGCCCTTTTCAAGCTTCTACAATTCATAGTTTCATGTCCTATGTCTTCATGGAACTGGTAATATAATTTGGGATCTCGACTCTCAGCAGGAGATTTCATGGGGAAAGGTCGATCAAGGTCAAACCTTGTCCCAATATCTTTTAGTATTGTGAGGAGATCTGTGTTATACTCAAAATATTCCCTTTCCTGCGGACGTTCTCTCTTGTGCCCAGGAGAGTTGGTATCATGCTCTTTTGAGAGGGCCCATGTGCCATTTACTCGTGGGGCTTTTCGGTCCACTTTATCTTTCTTTCCGGAGGAGTCTGTTGTTTCTCCAATCCTTCCTTCCTTTGACGCGCTGCATATTTCTGTTGCATGGATAAATGCTTCGGCCTCGTCCAGGACTTCGGCCATAGTTCTTACACTCTTCTTAACCAGATCAAACTTAAAGGATCCCTTCTTCAATCCTCTGATAAAATTATCAAAGGAGACGCCATCGGGCAAGTCTGGGATCTGTCCGGCCTCTAGGTTGAAACGCTTCACGTAGCTTCTTAGGGACTCGTCTTTCCCCTGTTGGATCCGTCCCAAATGCATGCTTGTTTTCCTTTCTTCCTTGTGTGCCATAAACCTTGTAGAGAACAAAGTTTGTAGTTTGTTGAAAGAGGCAATTGACCCTGGGGGTAGCCGTTCAAACCATTTAGACGCTACTCCTTTGAGCGTGGCTGGGAAGTATTTGCACCAAGTGGCTTCATTGGTTCCTTGAACATACATGTGATGGCGGTATGCGACAAGGTGCATATCAGGATCGGTGGTCCCGTCATAGGCTTCAATTGTAGGAGTTTTTACCTTGGTTCCTTCGGGGCGTTCATGATCTCATCAGAGAAGGGGGTACTCATGTGCCTTAACGTCAGATTGTTAAACCCTTGCTAGATATGATAAGTTGGTTCACGACGGTTAGATAGCAGGCGGGGGCGCATGCTTACTCTGTTGGGCGTCATCTGGGTCTGTCCACGTGTAGTGGGGTAAAATGGCGGATCTTCCATCACAGGAGTGGACCCGGTGTCTGATAGTTCAGATTCAGCTTCATAATGTTCTTGACGCCTTGAGGCAGGCCGTAAGACGGCTGGTGGGCTTCCCCTAGACGATGGTCGTATGACCGGGTCCCTTCGAGGTAAGAAAGTAGGGGGGTCGCGGGCGTTTCCCGAGTGCTCAGGCACAAGGCTGACTCCCCTGCTTGTTTGTGGACGAGAACCTTCTCCAGCCCTCCATACGTTGGATCTGAGTGGCATTCTGCTTATCCGATTGACGCCTAGGCTGAGGGGTCTCTGTGGAGCCGTCCTCTCAGCGCTGTAGATTAGCATATTTTTCCGAATTTCATCTTGCAATGTAGTGCTCATCTGTTTTTGAAAGGTTTGATTCATTTGCTGTTGGAATCCTGCTAAGATCTCGCGTAAGGAGCCTACCGAGACCGGAAAATCTAGATTCTCATCTAGAACGGCGTCTCGGACGCTGGGACTTAGATGGCCGCCTGGCGGAGACACCTCGGTCATTGGTTCTTCTTCTACAACCACCTCAACCTCCTGCACCCGTCACGGTGTGTTTCCTGCATTTGCGATTCGATTGGCTTCTTCTATGTCCCGTTGGCTCCTTTCGAGGGGCCGTCTCTCTTCTCCTTCACATGTGTACTCTCTGTCAGAGTGTAGTTCGGCCATGACACTGTACCTTCCCACAGAAGGCGCCAAATGTTGTGGGATCTTTTACGGTGCTGACGTGGCACACGTTCCTCGGAGGTATCAAGTATGACCTGGCACGAACTTCTGGCAACCTGCAAAACAAGAATATTCTCGTAGGAATATTCCCTCCGATGCTTAATTAAGTAAGCGAGAGAGAAGTAATTTGTAGAAAGAAGGCAGAGCAATGGTAGTTTTGGTTGGTGGGAATGAATTGATTGCCCCTTTTCCTTGGGATCTGAGCCCTATTTATAGGGGTTAGGGTTTTTTGGGAGCTGCTCCTGCTTTAATTGGACAGTTTCTTGAGATCATGACACGTGTCTTGCGTAAATACTGGGGGTTGGAGTTGAGTCTCGCGGGCTTTATTAAGTGAGTTGGGCTTTTTGTAATCAGTGAAGATGGGTCCCTTCAGAGTAAGAGGGCCTAAAGGCTTTCTGGAAGGTCCTTTAATGGGCCATTATGGTTTAGCTTAGGTGGCGTTTGTTTTAGGCCACATCACTTAGTATTACTACTTAAATATTGACTAAGATGTGATAAATTGCTCTAAAATTGGGAATTAATTGTTCCCCTTCATCGTTTTGGGCTTAATTTAACAAAAAAAGAAGCAGTTTACCATGATTTAAATAAAAGTACTCATAGTTTTTACTTCAAAAGGTAATCTTGATTTTCTTTGTTAAATTTAATAAGATAATGAATTATATTAATATTTTCCTAACCATTTGCTTTGTATAGTGAGGATTACATAAGCTAATTTAGTTCCTTGTGTATTTGGTAGTATTATATCTAGAGGATAATTAGGTGTTACTGAAAGAAGTTACTCTAGGGAATCTGTGCGCACAAAGGTAATTTTCAATGTCCATCATCTTTAGATACCGTTAGGAAAAATATTTTAGACATGTCTATGTGCTATTATGTGCTAGGGAGACTAAGTGTTGTTTGAAACCCATGAATACTTTACAAAAAAATGGTCTGTGGACATGTTTTACAAAGTGCAATATATTAATTAACATTTACATATGTTCTTGTTATAGTTTGATTGTGGCGGTAAGTTGCTGCAATTAATGACCCCTTTAATACTAGTTCGTGAGTGGGACAAATAGACGTCAGTATTGAGAATTATATTAGCAGGTAGATTATGCGGTCAAATGAGGTGATAATTTTGGATTGTGATATTGGTAATGATTTCGTGGGAGTACTTGTATTATGTGTTTCGACCTTATTAAAATACTAATGACTTAAAGTGTAATCTCTGAGGGGAAAGCCCGTAAGGGATAGGAACCGGTTGCTCTTTTAGATGTTGTTCTATCGGTGCACTTTAGTGGAGACCCGGTAGGCTTCTAGTAGGTTTCTATTATTCAGTATTAAACTTTCTGCTTAGTCTTCCTCCTAATTCTATTGGCGCACGGTCGCGAATACCCATAGTTAATTAGTGAGGGGTGTGCACACTAGGGACATTCTGTACTTGTCTTACTTTGGCCATTTTCAAGGGTTACACACGACCATTAGCGTCATCTTTCCCTCACTTAACTAATATTGATTTTTATGTGACAATTTTAATAATGGAGTTATTAAATTGATATTTGTTGTTTATTTACATATTTTATATACTCAAAACGTTTTCAAACTAAAATTATTTATTTTACGGGATGGAGTTGAAATTACTCAGTTTTTCTGAGTTTTTGGGAATTCGTCTCTCTTGTCTCTTTTCTATTTACTAGTTGTTGGACCGTGCGCTAGCCTGCACGATCCCCCAAGGTATAAAAAAATAGTTTGTAGAAATATTACGTAAACGACATACATTTACAAATTTATGGTAAATGCTAGAAAAGATCTGATGTCCACACATTGCCATCAGAATTACTTTGGATTCTCCCGTCTCTTTGCAATGGAGAGCTTCCCTAATCACAACAGCTATGGCATGAGTTGGTCTGGTGCGGGGATCAGTCCTTCATGTTAGGTTATGATACATATGAATAAACATAAATCATGCGGAAAAACCATAAAGCCAGGAAACATATTATTTACACATAATCATTTAGCATAATTCAGATGCATACACTTTGTAGCGTGCCCTCCCTAGCTGCGCCCGAACCGAACAAGAACAAGTCTTTAGGACTCCAAGTGTCGTCCCTCCGTAGATAGTCCACAGCACGTCCGGATCCGCCTTAAGATTGACCAACTAGAATCGCCCTTAAGGTACTATATATTTTCGGCTAATAGGGCAAGAATATTGCTGATTTTTCTACTTAAAAATCTTAGCTTTTTATTGTTTGAATACTTGATATTATCTATATAAATTATGAGCCCTTAAATCATATTTATAGGACATGGAATAAGTAATCGAATCCTACTAGGATACGAATTAATTAAATTAGAATCCTAGTAGAACTCTTATTTAATTAATTTATCTTTTAGGATTAGGAATTTAATCATTAAACAAATCCTATACACTTTAGGTTTCGTATGTGAACACAAACTCTACACGAGCATGACCCGCAAGCGTGCAGGCCATGCCCGCGCATAGCCCACACGGCCGCTCGGCCCACGTGAGCTACAAGCCCACGCGAGCGCAGCAGCACTGCTCGCAGCTGCGCGCGCAGCCACGGCCTGTTGGGCCTGGCCTTGCGCTGGGCCTGGCGTGGCCTTGGCTGTTCGTGTGGCGCGCTGGCTTGCTGGACGTGGGCCTTGCTTCGTGCTGGGCCTTCGTCTAGCAAGCTCGTCCGATGCTAATTCGTCCGATGCGATTCCGTTTAATTTCCCGATTCCGGAATTCATTTCCGATACGAACAATATTTAACATTTCCGATTCCGGAATTAATTTCCGTCTCGAACAAATATTTAATATTTCCGTTTCCGGAATTATTTTCCGATTCCGATAATATTTCCGATTCTGACAATATTTCCGTTTCCGGCAATATTTCCGATTCCGGCAATATTTCCATTTCCGATAATATTTTCCGATACGTACCATGTTTCCGTTTCCGGCAACATCTACGACTTGGATAATATTTATATTTCCGATACGATCCATATTTCCGTTTCCGGCAATATCATCGTTTCCGGAGTATTCATTTCTTGTCTTTGACGATCTCAGCTCCCACTGGAACCAAGATCCGTCGATTCCGAATATCCATAGATGGAGTATTTAATGCCATTAAATACTTGATCCGTTTACGTAATATTTGTGTGACCCTACGGGTTCAGTCAAGAGTTAGTTGTGGATTAATATAATTAATTCCACTTGAACTGAAGCGGCCTCTAGCTAGGCATTCAGCTCACTTGATCTCACTGAATTATTAACTTGTTAATTAATACTGAACCGCATTTATTAGACTTAACATTATATGCATACTTGGACCAAGGGAATTATTTCCTTCAGTCTCCCACTTGTCCTTAGGGACAAGTGTGCATTTCCTATTTCCTTTGTCACTTGATGCTTGCTCTTGAACATAAGGTAAGAGTTGTCATCCTTATTATGTCCAGAGGTGTTTCTCGGTTTTAGAGTTCAACTGATCAAATAAACAGATAATCATAGCCTATGATTCATCCGAGCACGGCCATGCATTTTACAGTTATAGCTCTCCGAGTGACCTTGTACAACTTTTAAGCATCTCATCCCGATTTATGGGAGGACAATCCCAATCTTGCGATCTTGAGATTAGACTTCGTTTGATAGGTGATTAACTGAGCGTTGCCTTTATAGCCTCCTTTTACGGTGCGACGGTTGGTCAACGTCAAAGTAACCAGTTCTCAGACAAGTAATCTCAAATCACTCAGGTATTGAGGATTTAGTGTCTAATAATTTTAATGAAATTTACTTATGACAAATTTTCATCTCTTACAGTAAAGTTTCATAGGTCTGTCCGATACTAGTCTTCCCAAAGTAAGTATCTATGCAAATGATTATGACATTGCCATGTCCACATAGTTCAAGAAACAGAACTACTAGTCATCTTGCATTCTAGTCGTCTAACGTTTTCTATGCGTCCATCTTTATAGAAAACTCCGACCAGGGACCATTTTCAACTTTTGACATTCAAGTTCACTTGGTTGACATTTCTTAATCACAGGACTGGTCCTGACAGTCTATCTTGAACATTTCGTCAAATTGAAGGGACTCATCATTTAATAAACCACAAATTAAATGGAAAATGAATTCTATTCATTTATTGTGAATGATTAACCAATAATGTTTTACAAAGTATTAAACTCTAAAACTTTAAAACATTAAACAAGGACATCAAAGCCATTCTCCAATATGCTTGATTCCCATAGCTGCAGTGTGCGAGTTGTGCTTCGCCTGCGGCAGAGGTTTAGTCAATGGATCTGATATGTTGTCATCAGTTCCAATCTTGCTTATCTCGACTTCTTTTCTTTCAACGAACTCTCGTAGAAGGTGAAATTTAAGAAGTACATGCTTGACTCTTTGGTGGTGTCTAGGCTCCTTTGCCTGTGCAATAGCTCCGTTATTATCATAATACAGGACTATTGGTCCTTTAATGGAGGGGACTACACCAAGTTCGCCTATGAACTTCCTTAGCCATATAGCTTCCTTTGCTACTTCATGTGCATCAATGTACTCCGCTTCAGTTGTAGAATCCGCAATGGTGCTTTGCTTAGCACTTTTCCAGCTTACTGCTCCTCCGTTGAGGCAGAAGACAAACCCAGACTGTGATCTCAAATCATCTTTGACGGTTTGGAAACTTGCGTCCGTATAGCCTTTAACAATTAATTAATCATCTCCACCATAGATCAGGAAGTCATCTTTGTGCCTTTTCAGGTACTTCAGAATATTCTTGGCAGCAGTCCAATGTGCCTCTCCTGGGTCTGACTGGTATCTGCTCGTAGCACTGAGTGCGTACGCAACATCCGGGCGTGTACATATCATAGCATACATTATTGAACCAATCAATGATGCATACGGAATCCCATCAAGTGTTTTTGGGCACTGAGTCTTGCTTAGAGTCATTCCATGAGACATGGGTAGGTAGCCTCGCTTGGAGTCTGCCATTTTGAACCTATCAAGCACCTTATTGATATAAGTGCTTTGACTAAGTCTAATCATCTTTTTAGATATTTGTAAATCTTGATGCCCAATATGTACTGTGCTTCTCCTAGATCCTTCATCAAAAAACATTTCCCAAGCCAAACTAGAAAAGCAATTTTGCTCCCACTGACCTTCTTGTATACACAAGATTTGTCTGCGTTCTTGATGAAACCAAAGTCACTGACTGCTTCATCAAAACGTATATTCCAGCTCCTGGATGCATGCTTCAATCCGTAAATTGATTTCTTTAGCTTGCATACCTTTTTAGCATTCTTTGGATCCTCAAAACCCTCAGGGTGTGTCATAAACACAGTTTCTGTTGAAACGCTGTTTAAGAAAGCGGTTTTGATATCCATCTGCCATATTTCGTAATCGTAATATGCAGCGATTGCTAACATTATCCGAATAGACTTTAGCATTGCAACTGGTGAAAGGGTTTCATCGTAATCCACACTGTGGACTTGCCTGTAACCTTTTGCAACCAATCTAGCTTTGAAAACTTCAAGTTTCCCATCCTTGTCCTTTTTCAGTTTGAAAACCCATTTGCTTCCAATGGCTTGGTAGCCATCTGGCAAATCGACCAAATCCCAAACTTGGTTTTCAGACATGGAGTCTAATTCAGATTGCATGGCTTCTTGCCATTGCTTGGAGCTAGGGCTCATCATAGCTTGTTTGTAAGTTGCAGGTTCATCACTTTCAAGTAATAGAACGTCATAGCTCTCGTTCGTCAAAATACCTAAGTACCTTTCCGGTTGAGATCTATATCTCTGCGATCTACGCGGGGTTACATCTCTAGATTGTCCATGATTCTCACCAGATACTTCTAAAGATCTCTGAGTTTCATCCTGAATGTCATCTTGAGCATTCTCTAGAGTTTGTTGTTCGACTCGAATTTCATCGAGGTCTACTTTTCTCCCACTTGTCATTTTAGAAATGTGATTCTTTTCCAAAAAAGATACCATCTCGAGCAACAAACACCTTGTTCTCAGATGTATTGTAGAAGTAATACCCCTTTGTTTCCTTTGGATAGCCCACAAGGATACATTTATCAGATTTCGGATGAAGTTTGTCTGAAATTAATCGTTTGACGTATACTTCACATCCCCAAATCTTAAGAAAAGACACTTTTGGAGGCTTTCTAAACCATAACTCATATGGAGTCTTTTCAACAGCTTTAGACGGAGCTCTATTTATAGTGAGTGCGGCTGTATTTAGTGCATGTCCCCAAAATTCTATTGGAAGTTCGGCCTGACCCATCATTGATCTAACCATGTCTAGCAAGGTTCTGTTCCTCCGTTCCGACACACCGTTCCATTGTGGTGTTCCAGGAGGAGTCAATTCTGATAGAATTCCACATTCTTTCAGATGGTCATCAAATTCATAGCTCGGATGTTCACCGCCTCTATCAGACCGCAATGCCTTAATCTTCTTGCCTAATTGATTCTCTACTTCACTCTGAAATTCCTTGAATTTGTCAAAGGATTCAGACTTATGCTTCATTAGGTAGACATAACCATATCTACTGAAGTCATCAGTGAAAGTGATAAAGTAGCTGAAACCACCCCTAGCATTTATACTCATTGGTCCACATACATCTGTATGGATTAAACCCAATAGTTCAGTTGCTCTTTCTCCAACTTTAGAGAAAGGTTGCTTTGTCATTTTGCCAAGTAAACATGATTCGCACTTACCATAATCCTCTAAGTCAAATGGTTCTAGAATTCCTTCCTTTTGAAGTCTTTCCATGCGTTTCAAGTTAATATTGCCTAATCGACAATGCCACAGATAGGTGAGATCTGAATCATCCTTTTTGGCCTTTTTGGTATTTATTTTATAAACTTGTTTGTCGTGATCTAATAAATAAAGTCCATTGACTAATCTAGCAGATCCATAAAACATCTCTTTAAAATAAAACGAACAACTATTGTCTTTTATTAAAAAGGAAAATCCCTTAGCATCTAAGCATGAAACAGAAATGATGTTTTTAGTAAGACTTGGAACATGGAAACACTCTTCTAGTTCCAAAACTAGCCCAGAGGGCAACGACAAATAATAAGTTTCTACAGCTAATGCAGCAATCCGTGCTCCATTTCCCACTCGTAGGTCGACTTCACCCTTGCTTAACTTTCTACTTCTTCTTAGTCCCTTTGAATTGGAACATAAGTGTGAGCCACAACCTGTATCTAATACCCAAGAAGTTGAATTTGCAAGTATACAGTCTATAACGAAAATACCTGAAGATGAAACGACTGTTCCGTTCTTCTGATCTTCCTTAAGCTTCAAGCAATCTCTCTTCCAATGCCCCTTCTTCTTGCAGTAGAAGCATTCGGATTCAGAAGTGGGTTGACTGACCTTCCTCTTTCCAGACTTGGCGCCAGTTTGCTTAGTTGGGCTGGCCTTTTTGCCACCTTTCTTAGCATTCCTCTTCTTTCCAGATTTCTTGAACTTGCCCCCACGCACCATAAGAACATCTTGCTTATCACTTTTGAGCGTCTTTTCAGCGGTCTTCAGCATACCGTGAAGCTCAGTGAGCGTTTTGTCCAGACTATTCACACTGTAGTTCAGCTTGAACTGATCATACCCGTTATGAAGAGAATGGAGGATGGTGTCTGCAGCCATTTCCTGAGAGAACTGCTGATCCAGCCGACTCATATTCTCAATGAGTCCAATCATTTTGAGAACATGTGGACTTACGGGCTCGCCTTTCTTAAGCTTGGTCTCAAGAATTTGCCTATGAGTCTCGAATCTTTCGACCCGAGCCAGATCTTGGAACATGTTCTTTAACTCACTGATGATCGTGAAAGCATCTGAGTTGATGAACGTTTTCTGTAGATCTGCACTCATGGTTGCAAGCATTAGACATTTCACATCCTTGTTGGCATCAATCCAACGATTGAGGGCTGCCTGAGTGACCCCTTTGCCTGCGGCTTCGGGCATCGCCTCTTCCAGGACATACTCCTTTTCTTCCCGCATAAGAACTATTTGCAAGTTCCTTTGCCAGTCAAGGAAGTTTTTCCCGCTCAACTTCTCCTTTTCGAGAATTGATCGAATGTTGAATGAATTGTTGTTTGCCATAATTAAAACTACAATTGAAAAAGAATAAACAAATAAATAATTATTCACACCTTCTCTTAATAAACTTAAATTCTAGCATACATGCATAATTCAATGTTCATTAAGCATTTTATTCAAGTTATGTGTTCCGGCAGGTGTGAATAAAATGACTCCAAGATCCTAAAATCCATTGAAGAATTAAGCACATTATGTATTTAGACTCAATTCTAAAATCTTTTAGGTAAGCAAAAGCCTTTTGCTAATAGTCTAGAAACTACTCTTGGTTGATAGGTACGTCTAAGAACTTATTAGGTAAACCTATCGTTGAGTTTCACCAAAACTAACATGTACTCACAATTATTTGTGTACCTTACCCCTTTAGTATCGATAAGTAACACCTCGTTATGGCGGAAAACTATTACTAAGATCGATGTAAAGGATATCCAAGTAAGTGTTATTTTGGCATGGCACCTTTTAACTCAATTTTTAAGTTTGGAACTTAAGGCTCTTACTATTTTGGTTAGATTTTAAGTGAACTAAAATCCTTAATCATGCAACATAATCAAGCTTCGATCTTATGCATATTTAAGACATATTTAAAAGCAATAAATAACTTAAAGCATGCATAAGATAAATGTGATCTAGTATGGCCCGACTTCATCTTGAAGCCTCGACTTCAAAGTCCGTCTTGAAAATGGATTGGAAACTTCGTTCTTATATTTCACCGTGGGAGGCGTCATTTTCTTCAAATAGGATAAGCTATAATTAAACTAATTACAACTATTTGATGGTACGCAGACCATATTTGAATTGAAAAATAAATTTGGTGCTTTAGACCAATTACATTCAAATTAATGGTACGCAGACCATATTTTCTATCCTATTTGGGCCATACTAGTCACTTCATAACCTGCAAAACAGTACATATACAATATATACCATTCATCCATTCATTATCATGAATGGCCCACATAATTGGTTAGTTAAAACACATTGTATGCATCACATAAATATTTGCAGCAATTAATTAAGGGCACCAATAATCTACCAATTATTCAGTCTTTATTAATTCTAATCAAGTTGTTTAACCTTAAAGGATTTGTAGACCTAATCAAGAGTTTATGACTAAAATGCTCCCACTTAAACCAATAACTTTATATGCTTTACTAATTTTAAATATAAAAATGTATTTCTAGTCTAACCGGAAACATACAAGTTTAATTAAAATTTAAAGCTCATATAAAATTATAATCGAATCCATTAATTTAATTTATTTCAGTTGAATTAAACGAATTTAAATTAATTCAAGATTTAATTTTAGTAAAATAATTAGTATAAATTAAAATTTGTAATAATTATAATAATCAAAATTAAATCCCGAGAAAACAATTTAAATTATTAATTTTAACGTTAATTAAAATTATTTCCGAACTGAAAAATTCAAATTAAAATTTAAAACGAACCAATCGGGTCAAGACAAGGCCATGGGCTTGCGCCCATACCTCGTCAAGTCCAACAAGCAACAAACCCCTTGTCACTCGATTGATCGTACCGCAAAGCCCAAGCAACAACGCACCAATGCGTCAGGCCCAGCGAGCTACGCTTGCGCGCATCCCACTCGCCCATTGCCTTGGCGCGCTGCTGGGCAACGCTCGCTGGACAGGCCAACCAACGCTGCCCGGGTGCACGTTGTGCTGCGCTTGTCGCTGCCTTGGCTACTGCCTTGGCGTGCTGCTGAGCGAGGCAGCGCATGTGTGGCGCAGCATCCATCGGTGCCCACGCGTGCTTTCCTTGCTCGCTGCACTTGCTCGCCCGTTACCCCATCGCCCACACGCGTAGCACACGCCCCTTAGGCGCACAGCCTTGCGCATGCCACGCTCGTTGCTCGCTGCATTCGTACCGCACGGGCGACGAGCTCCCTTGCTCGTCGTCTCGTGCCCGCACTATACAACACCCCTTAAGGGTAACACGTAGCTTCCATTGCTTTGTGCGTGCAACATTTATGGGCGTATTCATAAAAATTTAAAATTTTTAATTTAAAATTAATGACAAATTAATAAAACATATTAATTTCATAATTTTAGGGCGAAAAATCGAAAATTTATTAATCAATTAATTTTCGATTAACATGGATTCAAATCTAGGTCATAAAAATTAAAATTTAACATAAATTAACAATTTTTATGGTGGATTTTAATCATGGATACCTAATTAAATTATTGATTAATTATGAAAAACAAATCAATTCTAAATTATTCGAATTTCAACAAATTAATCATAATTACAAATTAGGTTGTATAATTAACAAGTCTAGGCATTCATAATTGTTAAACATATACAGTAGGTCAATCAAAAACTCAAGATTTATCAACAAGAATCGCAAATACTTAATTTAACATCTTACATTTACAAACTTTTGCGTTCGAAAAACTAAAACCTCCGAAAAGTAATAGTTAGGCTTCGAATTTGGGAATTCTGGGTTCGGCCAAAAAATTTTATTTTTGTCAAAATTTTAGAATGCCTTTTACATGCGGAATGGACACAAAAATCACTCGATTTGGATGAGTAACGAAGAAACTGCCGAAAAACTGCGTACATATAATTAAATAAACGCAATTTGCAATTAATTACGAAAATTAATCACCCCTTTAATTCTTTGCAAATTTGTAAAATTTAACCATGTTCATGCAATTTAGATTATGAAAATAATAAGAGGCTCGTGATACCACTGTTAGGTTATGATACATATGAATAAACATAAATCATGCGGAAAAACCATAAAGCCAGGAAACATATTATTTACACATAATCATTTAGCATAATTCAGATGCATACACTTTGTAGCGTGCCCTCCCTAGCTGCGCCCGAACCGAACAAGAACAAGTCTTTAGGACTCCAAGTGTCGTCCCTCCGTAGATAGTCCACAGCACGTCCGGATCCGCCTTAAGATTGACCAACTAGAATCGCCCTTAAGGTACTATATATTTTCGGCTAATATGGCAAGAATATTGCTGATTTTTCTACTTAAAAATCTTAGCTTTTTATTGTTTGAATACTTGAAATTATCTATATAAATTATGAGCCCTTAACTCATATTTATAGGCCATGGAATAAGTAATCGAATCCTACTAGGATACGAATTAATTAAATTAGAACCCTAGTAGAACTCTTATTTAATTAATTTATCTTTTAGGATTAGGAATTTAATCATTAAACAAATCCTATACACTTTAGGTTTCGAATGTGAACACAAACTCTACACGAGCATGACCCGCAAGCGTGCAGGCTATGCCCGCGCACAGCCCACACGGCCGCTCGGCCCACGTGAGCTACAAGCCCACGCGAGCGCAGCAGCACTGCTCGCAACCCACTGCTCGCAGCTGCGCGCGCAGCCACGGCCTACTGGGCCTGGCCTTGCGCTGGGCCTGGCGTGGCCTTGGCTGTTCGTGTGGCGCGCTGGCTTGTTGGACGTGGGCCTTGCTTCGTGCTGGGCCTTCGTCTAGCAAGCTCGTCCGATGCTAATTCGTACGATGCGCTTCCGATTAATTTCCCGATCCCGGAATTCATTTCCGATACCAACAATATTTAACATTTCCGATTCCGGAATTAATTTCCGTCTCGAACAAATATTTAATATTTCCGTTTCCGGAATTATTTTCCGATTCCAATAAGATTTCCGATTCTGACAATATTTCCATTTCCGGCAATATTTCCGATTCCGGCAATATTTCCATTTCCGATACGTACCATGTTTCCGTTTCCGGCAACATCTACGACTTGGATAATATTTATATTTCCGATACGATCCATATTTCCGTTTCCGGCAATATCATCATTTCCGGAGTATTCATTTATTGCCTTTGACGATCTTAGCTCCCACTGGAACCAAGATCCGTCGATTCCGAATATCCATAGATGGAGTATTTAATGCCATTAAATACTTGATCCTTTTACGTACTATTTGTGTGACCCTACGGGTTCAGTCAAGAGTAAGCTGTGGATTAATATAATTAAATTCCACTTGAACTGAAGCGGCCTCTAGCTAGGCATTCAGCTCACTTGATCTCACTGAATTATTAACTTGTTAATTAATACTGAACCGCATTTATTAGACTAAAATTATATGCATACTTGGACCAAGGGCATTATTTCCTTCACTTCAGACCTTGAAAATTGAATGGCTCTTGAAAGTATATCATAGAAGGGGTCAGATCAGACTTGAATGTCATCAGTTGTACCAGATAAATTTTCTTTCATGGGAACTATACTTGCAATGCATTGTTTTCTTTGTTTTGGAAACATAAGCTAGAAAAAGAAAGTTATAAGTAGAAGTCTGAAGATAACAAGGGAGTGAAATTACCTTGGAAGCATTCAGTTTGCAGGATTGCCACTGCTTCCATCAAACCCAATTCATATGCATGTGAAATCAGTGGTGTCATACCATGGTAAAGCAGTCCACCTGCAAACCAAATAACCATGAATCACGATGGTTGTCATAAGTGGAAAAACAAACCTTAAGAAATACATCTGTTTTCAGAATTCTATGATACCCTGTAGATTTGCAATATCATTTGCTTAATTATCAGTTATCATGAAATAATTGTTAATAGTTATTATATGTCCATCTATTTGAGAACTGCAATGGGATAAGGCGGATAACTAAGTTTGATGATCTTTCTGAAAAAACCATAACCAGTGGCAAAGTATGAATGATAGTTGTTGGTTTTCCAAAGTATATAGAGGATAAGAAAAAAGTTAGAAAATACCAGCATGGATAGGATCTGGAATGAAATCATGACCAAGGGTATGCATCTTCAACAATGGAGTCATCCCAGTCGGATCCCCAGAGCCATAAGAAAAAACGCCTTTGGCCAGGGAAGGACAAGCAGTAGGCTCAATAGATCTTTTGAGAAGATTCATTTTACCAATCAGCTTTTCTCTAATAAAAGGGAAACACAACTCTCCAAAGTTGCACCCTCCACCAGTACACCCAATAATCACATCGGGGGTCTCACCAAATGTTGTCATCTGCTTTATGCATTCCTCTCCTATAACAGCCTGGTGTAGCAGGACATCATTAAGCACACTTCCTTGACTGTATCAGGAGTTTTTGCACAAACCTCTACAGCTTCCTTTATTGTTATTCCTAGACTACCAGGGCTCAAAGGATCTGATTGGAGAATTCTACGGCCTGCCTCAGTTAACTCAGATGGTGATGGGTGAACCTTGGCACCCCAAGTTTTCATTAAGGTTTCGAGTTATATGAGGCACAAACTTGCCACACCTACAAAGATTTTAGCACATAAAGGAGCCAACATTTGGGGAAGTAATGAGATAATTCACATTAGAAATAGAAAATGAAAGCATAATGAGGTATGCAGGGTATTAGGGTAAGCTTCACAGTTAGGTACACGTGTTCCCTATATGCGCCCGTGTATTAGGGCATCTAACAAAATCACACATATACTCTACATTATGTATATCAGTTATTCAGTTAACCAAATCGAATGAACATAACCAAAAGTTAGTTCAATAAAGAGATCACTCAGATGATAGCACACTGGATATGTAAAATGTAAATATAAATAACACAAAATCAGGCAACGAACTGTTACCTCACAATGTAGGTTTAATATGTTGCCAAAATACTAATAGGGAGAATTTAGATTGACCTATATTTCTCTGCATATGTTTATACTTCATGAGAGAAGATATAGGGTAAGTGATGTGGGCTTGAATATCTCCACCACAAAGCCCAAAGAGGATACAACGATCAATACCGGCCAGCTGGGCTCAAACCTAGAAAGAAGGCCCAAACCTTGGTACCCAAATGAAATAAGAGCAGAACCCCATTTTGGAAGGCCCATCCTCTCTGAGAAGGCAGGTCCAAATGGTAAAAGGTTCATCATTGCGGGTCGAATGCCACGTGTCCTAAATCCCCAAGGGGCACACACCCCGCAGCTAGGGTTGAGGGAACAGTCCCCAAGAAACCCTAGCACTATAAATAGCTCAGATCCCAAGGTAAAAGGGCATTCAATTCATCCCCACCAACAAAAACTTATCTTTTCTCTGCCTTCTCTCTACAAATTACTTATCTCTCTAGCTTATACTTACTTAAGCATCGGAGGGAATATTCCTACGGGAATATTCTTGTTTTGCAGGTTGCCAGAAGTTCATGCCAGGTCATACTTGATACCTCCGAGGAACGCGTGCCACGTCAGCACCGTAAAAGATCCCACAACATTTGGCGCCGTCTGTGGGGAGGTACAGTGTCATGGCTGAACTTCAAACTGACTGCGGAAAAACCAAGGGCAAAACAGAACTCCCAGCCAGAGAAGGGGTGTCTAAAGATGGGTCCAACACTCATTGTGACGCGGCAGCTAGCCGGCCTGCTGCCGTCATTTCTGTGCGGCCCTTGTTGGATGGTTCTCACGAAGTCAATCCTAAGCACGATAATGGCAGGATGGTAGAGTTTTTGTCAGAAGATCCCGACTCACCTATGAAGAGACGCACCCTGGAGGGAGAGAGTTGGCATGTCAAAGAGGAACGTCCAGGAAGATGGACGAAACGAACTTTACAGAAGAAAAATGAGGCCCAGGGCCATTACTCTCTAGAGGCTCCTAGAAGACAGCATGAGAGCGTCACCCGAAGGAAGAATGGCTGTAGCTCCGAGGGAAAAACGGGGCGAAGGAGGTCGTCCTCTAGGGGTCCCTTTATGTTCAACACGGCTCTTGACGAGATCCTCCTTGCTGAAGGACCGAGTCTGGGAATAGAACCATCCCCCCGACGATTGACCACCTCCTGCCCACAAACCCCTTTCTGTGCTTTCCACAACGACGAAGGGCATGACACCCAAAGTTGTCGGATGTTGAGGAAGATATTAACTGATCGCGCGGCCGAAGGACACCTCCGCCAGTACGTCCATTTAGAGGACGCACACCAAGAAGTGAGCCCCACCTCTAAGTATTTAAACGAAAGAGTTATGGTAATATCAGGGGGAATAGCTGCAGGAGAACCATGTAAGGAAGGACGGCAAAAAGGTCCATCTCATCTTCGCCCAGCACAGAAGAATCTACCCTCTGTAGAAATTTCCAAAGACGATTACAGAAGGGCGGCAACGCCATATGATGATGACCCTCTGGTTATAGAGATTAAGGTGACTAATCTCAAGGTGAAGAGAGTACTGGTGGACACGGGGAGCTCGTCCGACATAATCAGTCTGCAATGTCTGCGGAAATTAAGACACAATCCTGAAGACATAGAAAAAGTGTACGGGCCCTTGGTAGGATTCGGAGGGAGCATCGTTCATCCAATCGGCTCCATTTTGCTCCCGGCCTCTTTTGGAGTTCCCCTAGTGACCAAAGAAGTTGTCATCAGGTTTATTATTGTAGCAAACCTCACCACATTCAACATCATACTTGGCCGCCCAACGCTCAACGACCTAAAAGCTGTGATCGTTCCTCATTTACTGTTGGTCAAATTTGTCGGAAGTAACGGACGCTTTGGGTCTCTCTATGGAAATTAACAGTTGGCCAGGGATTGTTACTTATCGACATTGGAGCCGACGGCCTAGGGAGCCTCTCCGAAGGGAAAAGAGCAAGCTAAACCTCTGGCAAGTCGTCGTAAAACCCGGGAGACACCAACGGAGCACAATGCAGAAAGACGACCTGAGCCAGTGGGAGCACACTATGCTATAATTCTGGACTTAGCAGACCCGTCTCGAACGGTTCCCATTGGGGTCCACCCTGACGACCCCATGTCAGCAGCATTAGTGCAACTGCTCCGAGAATACAAGGAAATTTTTGCCTTCACGGTAGAGGAGATGCCAGGCATAGACCCGGCGGTGGCCGTGCATAAGTTAACTGTGGACAGCGCTGTAAAGCCAGTACGACAAAAGAAGAGGAATCATGGAGAAGCAAGAAATTTGGCCGCCGCTGCCGAGGTTAAGAAACTAATGGATGCAGGCTTCATACGTCCGTGTCAGTACCCAGACTGGGTAGCTAACGTAGTCCTGGTACCCAAGCCCAATAGGACGTGGAGGATGTGTGTTGATTACACCGATCTCAATAAAGCTTGCCCTAAGGACAGTTTCCAACTGCCAAAGATAGACCGACTCGTCGACTCAACAGCCGGACATGCCATGATGAGCTTCATGGATGCCTACTCCGGATTTCACCAGATCCCATTATGGCCCGAAGATCAGGAGAAGATATCATTCGTCACGGAACAAGGATTGTACTGCTACAAAGTAATGCCGTTCGGTTTAAAAAAAGCCCCCGCCACCTTCCAACGGTTGGTGAACACAGTTTTTGCAAAGCAGCTGGGGAGGAATATAGAAGCCTATATCGACGACATGATTGTAAAAAGAAAGCAGAAGATGGATCACCTCGACGATTTGAGAGAAACCTTTGAGACCCTCAGGACATACCAGATGAGACTCAATCCCAAGAAGTGCATATTTGGGGTATCTTCTGGCAAGTTCCTTGGCTTCCTTATTGACGAAAGGGGCATTGAAGCAAATCCGGACAAAGTGCAGGCGGTCATCAATATGACGTCGCCAAGGATGGTCAAAGATGTGCAACGCCTAACTGGGTGTCTTGCCGCCTTGGGACGATTTTTATCTAGAGCTGGAGACAAGTGTCACTACTTTTTCAGTACCATCAAAAAGGGCACCTAGTTTGAGTGGACGTCGCAAGCTAAGGCTGCCTTCCTTCGCCTAAAAGAACACCTGCATACTTTGCCACGACTGGTCAGCCCTCTCTTAGGGGAAGTTTTGTATCTGTACCTTGCCATCTCAGAATATGCACTAAGTGCCGTCTTACTTACAGAGAGGGATGGGACGCAACTACCTGTCTACTTTGTCAGTCACATGCTGCAGAATGCTGAACTCAAATATCCAACAGTCGAAAAGTTTGGCTTTGCTCTGTTCTTGGCTAGTAAGAAGCTTCGTCCATATTTCCTGGCTCATCGACTGGTAGTATACACGGATCAACCGCTAAAGCGGCCTTTCACCAATCTTGAAGCGTCCGGAAGAATGCTCAACTGGGCAATTGAGCTTAACGCGTTTGATATCTCGTATGAACCGCGGAAGGAAATAAAGGGACAGGCATTTGCTGACTTCATCGCGGAGCTGACCAAGCCACCTTATTTGAAGAATGAGAAAACCCAGTGGATAGTTCATGTGGACGGCTCTGCCACTCAGAACGGGTCAGGAGCCGGCATTGTCTATGAATCACCAGAAGGGGATATCTATGAATATGAAATGCGGTTTAACTTTCAGGCGTCAAACAACGAAGCTGAATACGAAGCCCTGATATGTGGAATTCAGATGAGAAAAGCCGCAGGGGCAACAGACGTCCTGGTTTTGTCTGACTCGCAGTTAATCGTCAGTCAGGTCAAAGGAGAATATGAGGCCAAGGATGAGGCCATGATAAAATATCTGGAAAGAGTTCGTCAAGAAGTTCAACAGTTGTCTAACTTTGAAGTACAACACATACCCCGGTCTGAAAATAACAAGGCAGACGCTTTATCCAAACTGGCAAGCTCAGCATCCTGCGACACGCCACGTCATGTATTCTGGGAGGTAAAACAGTCCAAAAGCATTGACGCCTCGAGAACAGACATCTTAGACCGAACAGCCACCTGGATGGATGATATTGTCAACTTCAAAATGAATGGAGTACTCCCTGTTGACCCCAAGCAGACAGAAAGATTACAAAAGAAATGCACCTGGTTTGAGATATGGAATGGAACTCTATACAAAAAAGCCTTCTCACGGCCTCTTCTTCGTTGCGTAACCCCCGAGAAGGGGCAAGAGGTACTGGAAGATCTTCATCAGGGATTATGCAGCTCTCACATAGGAGGGAGGGCCCTGGCCGAAAAAGCTTTAAGAACCGGATACTATTGGCCCACTCCCAAAGAAGACGCCCTCAATTTGGTCAAGCGGTGTGATAAATGCCAACGATTTGCTCACCTAATTCGACAACCAGCACATAAACTGACGCCAATCACCAGCCCTATACCATTCGCCAAGTGGGGGATGGACTTATTAGGCCTCTATACGACGGCACCAGGAGGACTACGTTATGTAATAGTAGCCGTCGACTACTTCACCAAATGGGTAGAAGCTGAAGCTTTAAAGAACACTAAGGCACAAGATGTGAGAGCATTCATTTGGAAAAACATAATAAACAAGATTTGGCGTGCCTCAGTCTATTGTCTTCGACAATGGGCCACAATTCAAGACGCCCAAATTAGAAGATTGGTTGGTTGACCATGGTATCACAACATGTTTTGCATCAGTAGGACGCCCCCAAGCTAACGGACAAGTAGAAGCATTCAACAAAATCATCTATGAAGGGATGAAGAAGAAGCTTGATGAGGCAAAGGGTTTATGGGCCGACGAGTTACCCAATGTTTTATGGTCTATACGGACCACGGCAAAAAATTCCACAGGAGAAACACCATTCTTGTTAGCTTATGGGGCTGAAGCCGTCCTACCCATTGAAATGTGTGAACCAACCCTGCGCGTCATGTTGTTTAATGAAGATGCCAATTGGGAAATGATGAAGGCGGCCTTGGATTTCTTACCAGAAACCAGAGGTAACGCGGCTCTACGACAGCAGCTATACAAACTCCGAATGACGAGGGAGTACAACAAAAGGGTTTCTAGAAGAATACTTAAAGTTGGAGATTTTGTACTTAGGAAAATGGAAGCCGTCGGACGCGCCAATGAACAAGGGAAACTCACCCCTACTTGGGAAGGTCCGTATGAGATTTACGAGGAGGTTCGAGACGGAATATACCGGATCCAGGACATGCAGGGATGTCCGATCTTGCGTACATGGAATGCGGATAACCTCAAAAAGTACTTTTTCTAGATCGACACTTATCTTGATTATATGCTTTGTAAAGACGTCTAGAACCTAGACGCACCATGTAGCATGTTTTAAACATTAAATGAAAAATTCCCTGCAAGCCGGCCTTGCTGGGAAAGCCTTATGGCAAATATGTTATCAAATTCCTCGGAGAAATGCAAACTAGCGCTCTCCTAAAAAAGACTAGTCGTTTAAAGGCCTAAGAAGTGGCCCAGATTAGCACCCTCACTAGGCTGATCACCTAGAACACAGGGGATACACATTTCTAACACATAGCTATATAAAGTAGCAAAAGACCTCGGCAAAAAGACCAGGGCAGACATCTGACGTCTCAAGTTGGAGGCGTCAGACATAATTAAAAAAAAATGATGACAAAAGCTAAAAAGCAATAAGACGTTCAAAAGACGCCATGTCATTCCCAAAAAGTTAGTCATAATTACAAAAATTATGCACAAAGCCACTAAGCAAGGCGTCACGAAAACATGTTCAAAATAAATACAAGACGCGTAGGAGCTCATTCCTCATCCTCGCTGGGTACAAACTCAGGAGGAGTGCGTCCTTCCTTTTGAGCCTTCCCCACCTCAATCTGATAGGTGAGGAACTTCTCGAACCAGCTAAAGGGACGTTCACTTGCAAATTCAGCATTCCATGCAAGCTCCATACCCCTTCGGGTTGATTTCTCACCTAGCATGGTCGACTGGTCGAGAACGCTCTTTGACGAAGCAACCTCCTTGCTAGCCGCCTCCAGCTGGACCTCCAACTCCTTAAACTGAGTCTCAAGACGAGAAAACTCAGCTTCTTTCTCCTTGATTTTCTTGGAAAGGTCCTCCATTTCAGAAAAGTTCTGATCAATTTGCAGGAGACGAGCTGTGTTCTCAGCATTTTGGGAGGTCAGGGCGGTAGTCACGGCGTCAATCTGCTCCCGCCTGTCGAAGCGAAGCTTCTCCAGTTCAGCAAAATGCTGGTCGTCACACTGACTGGCTAGAAGACGGTGTCGAGCTTCTTCATGCACTAAAGCAGTGCGCCACTTTTTCAGTGAGTCCAGCAGAATGAACATCTGCACAAAAATAGCAAGAGTAAAACAAAGAGAAACGAGTGTGTAAAAATAAAGGCATAATGAAACTCACGTCCAGTGCCGAGGACTGCATGGCGGCAAGCATATTCTCGGCCGCCTCGGGGAGAGTCTCAACATATTGGGGAGGAATGGCATTGCGCATCAACGTCATTATCTTCATGTGGTCATGAAAATTGAACCCGCCTGAAGAAGGGATCTGATCCAATTCAGCATCAATGTCTTTCTGAGGATCGGGAATTTCTATGGGAAAAACAACGCCCTTAGAATCGCTGGGGGAAACTAGAGAACTGCTAGACGAGGAACGACAGGTGGTTACGATGTTGGAGTAAAACTTACCCCCAGAATTCCTAGCTCTTTCCGCCGTCTTCAGAGGGATGTTTCGGCGGACGACTTCAGGAATCCCCGCAAGAGGATCAGCCGTCTCACCAGCTTTCTGGAAGCTAGGAGAAGCGGATGCAGCCTTGGGGACGGCAAACCCCTTAGGAGCCTTCGAAGCCACTGACTTGAAGACGGGTTTCCCTATGCCGCCAGCCCTGCGCTTAGAAGAAGGAGCCACGTCCGTGGCCGCCTTCCTCGTCTTCTGAAGAAATGAAAACATATAAGTTGCAAACAATAAAGGGAATTACATAGGAAGGTTTGATCAATACCTTCTCCTCGGCAGGAGGGGGAGCCATTTGCTCTGGGATGGCTTGCTCGGCCGCCTGCTGACGCTGCCAAGCCTTATAGGTGCTGGCGTCGAGTACCTTCGCCAACCAGGACGACATATCCACTTGGCCTTTGGAGGCATCGTCCAGCTTATCCATGGCCTCGTCTGAAAAAACAAATAAAGACATTAGTACAGTTTTGATAAAACAGTGAAGGATTGGAAGTATAGATACATTACCTCTCGGCATATATGGACACAAGCCCACAGTCGAGAGGAAAACGGGATCGCCCAGTTGATCCAGATGAGGCAACCAACCCTCGGGTATGTAGGCCGACTTGTCCTTAATGACGAGCGGCTTGGCCTTGAACAACAACGAGATCCGCTCGCACATCTCCAGATTTGTGGTTTGGCCTTGAACAACAACAACAACTGGAGGGAAAGAGCTGCCTTTTCCAACCAAGTTGGGCTTGACGTTCCAACGTCTCATCCGCTCGCACATCTCCAGATTTGTGGTTTTGATGACCACCCACTTCTTCCTCCAGTGATGCCATTTAGACGCCTTCCCCATCACCGTCCGATAAGCTCCCTTGTACGTAAGAATTAGCCAGCCCGCGGCGGCTCTAGAAACTTGGGACATGGAGGCGATCCTTAGGAATGCCGGAAGGGAAGGGGTGATACCTGCGAGCTCGCAACGAGCGATATAGCCAAACACACCCGCCCAGGAGTTGGGGGACATTTGGTTCAGGCCAATGTTGAAGCCGTCCAGCAACTCCACCACAAAAGGGTGAGGGGGGAATCTCATACCCAGCTTCAGAAATGAGTTGTACACGGCGAATTCTCCTTCCACCAGTCCAAAGCTGGTGCAGTCCATGCCAGCCGGCATACGAAACTTGTACTCCGAACCTAGATTCAGAGACTTCCCATAGACCTTCCCCTTGAGGGTGAGAAAGTTCAGCCACGTCTGAAGTGGGAAGATTGCACTAGAATGAAGGTGACCTTCCTCCCCACCTGACGTGCTCGCCGGCGCGACATCGGTGCATTCAGGGACGTCCTCCTCTATAGGAGAAGAGGATTCTCCTTCGAATTGCTCTTCGTCCTCTATCCGCGCCATTTAATCCTGCACAGGCTGGAGACTTGGCTCAAGACATGGGCATACTTGAAAAGAGAAGGCGTCAAAGGGACAAGTTGACGCCCTCAGTTTGACGAGACCCTTGCAGATTAAGAAAAGAGAATTGGGAAGGATCAAAATCAACAAACAAATTTTTCCAAAGAAAGCATTTACCTGATAGATCAAAGAGAGTTTGTGAAAGAACTTTGATGAAGAACTGCAAGAACACGACTTTGAAGATCGTGGCGGTGCTACGGTGGATTTCGGTGGATGTTAGATGCCGGAAATCGCCTTCTCCTATTGCTCTCAAATGATCACTAGAAATGAGGGGGAAAATCACTCAAATTGGCCACTTATTTATAGAGGGGCAAGAAATGATTACCCCTGCCACGCGTCATCACCTCATTGGACACTCCAAGAGCAGTGAAAACTAACGTCTGTTTTCACTCCTCATGAGGGGCAAATGATGTGGGCTTGAATATCTCCACCACAAAGCCCAAAGATGACACAACGATCAATACCGGCCAGCTGGGCTCAAACCTAGAAAGAAGGCCCAAACCTTGGTACCCAAACGAAATAAGAGCAGAACCCCATTTTGGAAGGCCCATCCTCTCTGAGAAGGCAGGTCCAAATGGTAAAAGGTTCATCATTGCGGGCCGAATGCCACGTGTCCTAAATCCCCAAGGGGCACACACCCCGCAGCTAGGGTTGAGGGCACAGTCCCCAAGAAACCCTAGCACTATAAATAGCTCAGATCCCAAGGTAAAAGGGCATTCAATTCATCCCTACCAACAAAAACTTATCTTTGCTCTGCCTTCTCTCTACAAATTACTTATCTCTCTAGCTTATACTTACTTAAGCATCGGAGGGAATATTCCTACGGGAATATTCTTGTTTTGCAGGTTGCCAGAAGTTCATGCCAAGTCATACTTGATACCTCCGAGGAACGTGTGCCACGTCAGCACCGTAAAAGATCCCACAACAGTAAGTATCGGTAATTAATTAATGTCTGGAACTCTGAAAACATTTAAAGTTTACACGTAATAACGAACCATAAACATCACTTTTACAAGGAATTAAGCACTTCAAACAAACTACCCCGGGTTTGAAATACACAATATTATTAAAAAAAATTCCAAGGTAGATAAGAGGGGATAAAAATCAATCTGGCCAATACTACCTCGGGTTGGTTATAGTGAGATCAAACAAACACTCGATAAAGTAGTTCAAACAAAGCAATCACAAGAATTTGGCTTCACTACACAGCCTTGAACAATAGTAGCCTTTCGGCTAATCTCCCCCCTCTTTCAGCAGATCTCCCTCTATCTTAATACACATTTAAAAATTAAATAGGCTACTGGCCTTACTGTTGTGAACATGTGCGTTTGAATCTTCATCTGCTTAAACGATACAACCTCTGACCAATTATCCGAAGATAGACGCACAACAAGATTGCCTCTTTTCAGGAACTAAAAACTTTTTTTCACTGATGAATCAATATTGAGAAATAGCAGCTGCAATGGCAGCCCTGTAAGTAATCTGTTGGTATAAAAAAATCTCAAATTTTGATTTTTCAGCACCTACTTTGAAACTTTTTGAAAGCACGACTTAAATAATTCCTAGGTCTCTTTTCAAGAGTTTGACTTTCCAACCGAATTAGGGTATAAACAAAATAAAATCCAAGCAAGAGCGATAAGGTATCTAGAATCCATATACAATAAATCCCATTTTCTTATTTATCATAGGTTCATCATAAATTTTTCTCCCCATGTTCAAAGACAAAAATATTAGATAGATAAGTCTGATCTCACAAGCACCTACTATTTCCTTTACTTTTTTTACTTGTTCGGGAACAGAGAAGTCCATTATGTGATCTAACTTTGGGAACTAATATAAGAATAAGAGGAGAGTGTGCATATTACATAGTGAAAATAAGAATCCCAATTTAGGAAATGGGATCACACGTAGAGATATATAAAATAAATTCACGATTTACTCTAATTAGATTCCAAACCTCCGACACAAAACTCCTCTCCCACAAAGTAAAAGCACCGCCGGACAACAACAACACCCCCAACCTCTTCCTAGCAAACGTGCAAAAGCATTAAGTAAAATTATTAAACCTTGTGGCGTGTTACTTTGCATGTTATTGCCTCGGTCAACAATGGATCTCTAGAATCTAAAAGCAAGTTCACCATATAATGATAATAAACAACAATATGAACTAGAACAATACATCAATACATTTCAAGTATAGCCTGAAATTGCGGATAGTTTAATAATCTTTTCGTATATATAACCAGAAAATACATATATAAAATAAATGATATATGCCTGGGATCAACATTATCCATGATTCAAATCCTTTAAATTCACACATTAACTAACCTGGTTCAAAGAGTATACTCTACTTTAAAATATAACTACGTTGTATTAGAATATTAGATGTGTCATTCAAACTACTTCGTATTTGATTTGATATAATTTAGCAATATTATAAAATTCTTATAAAATTCGGCTTTAAAATACTTTTCTAAACAAACTTCTCACAGGCTTCCGATATTTCAAGTCATTTGCGGGCATGTTTTATTTCGAACATTCAAGTCGGTGTCACTTTTTAACATGTCTACTTAATATAGAGTATACGAGTAAGTAGGGACAAACCTACTCATCTATAACATCTAAAGAGAATACAATTAATGTAAACAAAATAACCAAAAGTGGGCACATATCACATATTCTTTAACATCAAAGTCAAAACCATGTTATCATCGTCTGAATTATAAGTTACAAGCATACCTCCAACCATGTTTTTAGTTCTACCTCTTTGAATTCATCTCTGATGTAAAGAAGAGCTCCAGATACCACACATACACCATCAATCAATTTACCATTATTAACAACCTATTGATCTTCTTCAAGCATTGACACATCTATATTGTTGAATTATATGAAGTCAAATACGAAGTAGAAATATATTCTTCCTGACTGCTAATTGATAGTAATATTTTATAACATCTGAAGCTAGATATTGGAAAGAGGTATTACGTATTTGATTTCTGGAGCTATGGAGTCAGAATGGAAATCATGGAACTTGGTAGTATTTACACTTCCTTTCTGGAATCATATCAGATGATAAAAAGGGCTTTGATGGGAATTTATTAGTGGTAACACCCATCCCAAAAAAGGGGAAGGCGAAACATTTTTTTGGTGGGTGGTGTAGGGGGCTTAGGGGATGGGGGGGGGGAGTGTGGTGGAAGAATAAAATATTTTTTGAGTAGTTTACCTCGAAAGCATTGGAAGAAGGGCAATGCATGTAAAAGACTGATTTTTTTGGTATTTAATAAATCATATTCGATTTATCTAAAGGCAAATAAGCATAAGAACCAGAGTTTTACAGAACTCCCATGGTCCTAAGCTGCATTGTGTTAGGGGTGATAATTTGACAAACTATTTGATGCTATCAGTTGCTCTGAGGATCTAAAAATCAATAATGCTGTGTACTATCTAAGGGAAGAAGCTGACCTATGGTGGTCACAACGAAAGAAAGACTTAATGGCCAAACCTGATTTTGATTGGGAAACCATGAAAGAAGCTTTGAGAGCTAAGTTTTACCCTCCCTACCTAAAGAAGCAGAAATGCCTAGAGTTTACAAACCTTAGAATGGGGACCATGACTGTGAATGACTATTACACCAAGTTCATAGAGCTAATGAGGTTTGCACCTGAAATAGTCCCAACTGAAGCCATAAAAGCTCAAGGTTTGAGCAAGGGTTAACTTTGACTTTGCAAGGAAAGCTTGGGGGAGTTAACTTTGAATCCTTAGATGATGTTTATGGACATGCAACTCACCTGTATGGGATTAAAGGAAGAGAGCTTGATGGAAATTCTGGTGAAAAGAGGAAGGGAAATAGAAACTTCTAAGGGAATGATCGAGAAGAAACCTAAGCTGGATGGGGATTTTAACCATGGAAAGAGGGAAGGGAATTTTAACCAAAATAGGGAAGAGAATCGCAATTTCACCCAAAAATGGAAGGGAAATTATGAAAATGGAAGTAACGGGAATGAGGATAAGCCTAAAAGAAACTACTTTTGCAAAAAGTGTGAGAACAACCATCCAGAAATGGATTGTGAGGGAAACCTAGTTACTTGTTATTTCTGTAAGAAGCAAGGGCATCGTGAGTTTGAATGCTATAAGAAAGCATTTGGGGAATCAACATATAACCTAGGCCAGAATGGGAAAAACTCACACTCAAGTCAACAAGGATTAAGCCAGCAGAATGGAATCAACAACACCAAACGTGGAGGTGGGAATAACGCCACCCAATTGAAGGGACAATTGTTCGTTATGAATCAGCGTGAAGCTGAAAAAGCGTAAGAAGTAGAAGCTGGTACTTTTTCTATTTATGATCTACTTGCTAGCTAAACTTTTAATGTAATAGTAGGGCATCACATTCATTCATTCCAAGAGTTTTAGTTTTCAAAAACTTAATAGGCGAGTTACGTGGTCGTAACTTTCTTTTTAAGGGGGTAGAATGTGATAGAGTTTCGCGCGCTTTTACCCATTTTAAACATATTTTTGGAAACTTTTGTAAAATTTGGTCTATTTTATGCATGTGCATTAGCATCTTCTTCTTTCTAAAAGAGTCGATAAAATTGAGATATTTCCGTTTTTGGAATATAGCGTGGTATTTTGTCCTAAGTTTCAGGACGAAACTTCTTTTAAGGGGGGTAGACTTTAATACCCCATATTTTTAGGCATTTTATTAATCATTTTATGCATTTTTTAATATATATTTAATATTCAAATATTTTGGAGAGAAAATATTCAAATTTTTTAGAGGGAATATTATTTTCAAAACTGAATTTAAATTATTTTTTTCGGATTTTATTAATTCCTAATTCTATTAGGAATCAATTTTGGAGAAAAAGAGTTTTAATCAACTTAAAATTATTTTATAAATCCGATAATTATGTATAGTATTTTATAAAATCAATTTTATAAAATTAGATATTAATGAGAATATATTTCGGATTTATTTTGGAAAAATAAGATAATTCTATTTGAAATTGGATTTAAAGAGTTTTACCAATTTAAAATTCCATAAAAATCCGAATTCTTTGAGATAAATTCTGAAAATTTCAGGATAAATCTTAATTAATTATTCAAGCCTATTTTTAAAATTTCATGATTTTATCTTTTGTATTTCTATTTTAAACAATTTTACTCTAAACCGAATATCACCAAAATCATGACTAGATTCAGAATCCTATCATAGCTTGAACACCAACCACGTCCATAACCCTTAGGGTTCCATTCTAACCCTAAACCTAATCCTATACCTATAAATACCCCCTACTTCATTCATCATTCCTCACACCAAAAGTTGAGAGCTTTCCCACGCCCGCTCTTAAACTTCTTCTCCCTCTTTGGCTCTAAACCTTCTTACCTAAAACCCTTATACAACCACCACGACACCCCCATTGGCACTCCTTGCCGCCGACGTCTACCTCTTGGTGTCATGACTTCCACACCCCAATTGTTTTCAAAGCCTTCTCTTTTACGGTCAGTTTTTACTATTTAAACTCTTCTAAATTAATGCCGTAATTTTTAAAAGTGTATTTTTAAACCATAAGTTTAAAATTTTGATTTATAATACTGTTATTATGCATTCATAAATCATGAATTTAATTTAAGTCCATTAAATTTATTTTTATTAATTTAATTGTTTAACCATGAATTAATTAGGGTCTTATTTATTAATTGTTAGGAACTCGTGAGTGATCTGTAGCAGGATCAAACTAATCTTTGTGTGAGGTGTTATTTAATCAAGGTACGTGTATGTGGCTAGATTATTATATGAATGAAATCTATGTATGGTTTGATTATTAACTTCAAATTACTAATTGTTTTCAAATTGAAAATTGTGAATTAGTGATTTTGAATTGTTTCTTGATTTGTGAAAATTGTTTGAGGATTTTTTAAAGGTTAAACATTTTTCTTGATTTTAATATGATGATGGATTTGTTCAAGTGGTGTTTGAAATAGTTTGTTTGGTTTTGATGAGTTATAAATCTTTATTTCGAAATACGTTGTTTTCTTTAAAAATAAATTTGATTAAATAAAAGGAGGATTGTTGGTTTATCATATGGTTGGAACTGGATGGTCTTTCATGACATTATTGTACTTTTATAAAGTCTCAAGGTGGAATGGATTTCATGGAACTTTTATGTTCATACGCATCACTTGTTGTGTAAGTCGAGGGTCACTTGTTGACTATTATTTGGTTAGTACCCCAATGTATAGATTTGTGATGGAATACTAGCTTGGGGGTGTGCACATTTAGGAAGGAAGGGGAGATAAGAAGAGGTGTTTGATTTTCATATTCTAATTGGAATCTATTTTTGGAAAGTTTCTACTTTTGGAATATTGTTATATTTGGAAAGTTTATATATTGGGAATATTTCTTTTCGTGGAATGTTTCTACTTTTGGAAAATTTCTATTTTGGAAATCTTAATTCTTGAAATGTTAATACTTTTGAAAAGTTACTATTTATGGAGAGTTGCTATTTATGGAAAGTTTCTAATTTTGGAAAATGAATCTTCTATGATTTCAATTAAACAAGTTTAAATTAAATGGTTTGTGAAAGTATGTTCAACTATATATAAATGTTTTACATGTCTTGCATATATTCGTACTTAGCTTTTGCTAACCCGTATTTCCTATTTGTTTTGGCTTGGCCCGGTTCACCTTTTGGTGAGCAGTTTTCAGGAACTTGATGTGATGATTTGACATGCTTGCATACAGGATTAATGGAGAGTTCACTAGTTAGGATTTATTTTTCTAAGTTGGTTTCATTTGTGAGTTCATATTTTAGTATTTAAATTTCAAGGGTTTATTGAATATACACTATTATTATTTCGACTACTATTATTCAATGAAGAAAAGTATTTGAGTTATTCCGCTGCATTAGTTGAGTAATTAGCCTTTAACGTAATCACGTGGCGGTAGTACTCCTAAGTTTCTCTCACGATTGGCCTTATTTAATTAAAGGTTGTTTTGTTTTTTAAAAGAAGAGAAATTTGGGGTGTTACAAATCAACCATAGAAAACAACAAACACTAATCAATTGAATAGTGTTACAAAACAATTTTTAGCTTGAAGTTGCTGTGAGGATCCTAGCAGTGGGTCAAAAGATATTAAATGAACGATCATATGAAGAAAAGGGAGATGTTTTCTTGTTGGCTCAACGGCATGTTTGTTTACATAAACAATCAAAACTTGTAAATTCAAGAACAGAACTTTAAACATTCTACCAACTGTTCACTGGAACATTCCGCCTAAGACAAGCGCGTGTCTAAGGTGGTGGTTCAGATGTATACAACCTTACCTCTTATCAAGCAACCATATAAAAACAAGGTCTGATAGGGATAAAAAAACATGTGTCATAGCCAAAGAGAAGGCCTCCAATGTAAGCAGAAAAGGCAAGGTGTATGATATAAGGTGTTTTGCCAATGATTCTGAAACATTCTGTAAACTTTGTGTTTTCTGCCTTGAAAATTCCACCTTCCACCATTTTGCAGATTCCTATATTTTTTTAAGAATCCAAAACAGTCAAGCTTTCTTTCAAAGCAGAGGACAAAGATTTAAGGAGAATTATATCTTTTTGTACTGCTTAGAATATTGTTATCTTTATTATCTGCAGTCAAAACTGGATCATATTATAGGACGTTGTTTGAAACCAATCAGAACTCTCTAGACATAGTTTAAAAATCTATCTGGCCAAGTCTTCACCTATTAGTAAATCAGTTACATCACAAGCCCAACAATCATAAACCTCAATCTAGGACTAAATGTTCTAGATTTCTAGCTAGTGCTTCTAATTTCTAAAATGTTCAACACTGCAACCCATTATTTTTGCTTTCAAAAACTACATTATGGCATAATGGTATTAAGCCAGCAAAATTGCATCAATTGAGAAACAATTTCAGACTCACAATGCATACATTTACCAAAATCAAATAAATGATTTAAAAAAAAAAAAATCAAAAATGCAAAAGCAAAAAAATATATAGTGTAAAATAAAATTATTGAAATTGGAGATCAAAGTGAAGGTATCATACTTCATGAGAATATCATAATACTCATAATCCAAAGAAGCGAGCATCCATCAACATCTTTAATCGCCATTATCCTCCGATGAACCGATATCCAATTCGCCGACTATACACAATTTATCTGCAATTAGAAACCAAAATTACAAACCCTAGAATACAAAATAATCAAATTATGAAATTAAAAAGAAAAATGTCAACATTAACCTATCTTCTTTAGTAATGGAAGATGAACCTTCATGCACGGTTTTGAGAGCTTCAACTGGTTTATACCTATTTTTTCCCCCAATTTTTGTTAAACCCAGAATTAGAAATGACATTGATGATCAGAAATTGAAAAGATTGAAACTTTGAAAAAATGTGAGAGAGAAAATTGGAATAATGTTTAAGTAGGTTTTGGATCTTGCGAGTTTTATGCTCGATTCGAGTGATGATGGCTTTTGCATTTTCAGCATGGATTCGAGTGATGATGGCAAAAGCTAGATTCGAGTGATGATGGTTTCTGCACTTTCAAGAAAAAAAAAGTAGGGACAAAGGAGCAGTGGAGCTAAGCCTAATTGGGAGAGGATAGGAGAGAAGCGGAGTTTACCACGCTGAGGAAAGGAGGAAAGGGGAAACGCAAGTTTCTAACCTAAGAGGAGATATGTGGTATGTAGGGTAAGAGGCAAGCGGAGAAAAATGTAAATCTACTATTCTTAAGGAAAATACAAAAAAAATCATGAAGAAATTTGGGGGCAATTCAGTAATATCACTATTACAGGAATAGTAACTAAACTTCATGGCTTTATATGTGTTATGATTATTTCAGGTTGGTAAAGGTACTTGGCTACGAGTGAGGAGACTCTTAGAATAACCACCTAGTCAAGAGACAAATTCTAATTCGGTTTATGTTGGTTTGTGTTATTTGTTTTATGAGAATTGGTTGTAATATTTTATTGGCCATCTTTTAGACCACTTAGTTAATTTTGACTTTAATGGTTTTAAATTGGTATGTTGCTTTGCATTTATTTTCCATGGAGAATAAATGTAGCAGTGAAACTCCTAAGGTTTGGGCGATTGTTTTATGAAATAAAAACAGGGTTTTTTTTGTTATAGAAACGGTCCAAATTTGGGGTGTTACAAATTGGTATCAGAGCTACCCCCGAATGTCCCGCACTGCGCATCCTTCTTCAAAACATCCGCGCAAAGAATAGTTTCGAAACCCACCATGGGCATCACGGAATACTGATGACAATTGGCATCAGCTTCAGATCTCCAAACATATTGTCGTTATTGTAAAATAAATAACAATTCAACAAACAGAAGCAAAGAGCCCTAATACTACGCTTTTGTTCAGTTACATTAACAGTAGAGATCCTAAAAGGTTTAATGAGCATGGACAGATCGACAGTATCCCATCCCCAACTAACATCTCATTAACCGCACTCTCAGAAAAACCAAGGAATTTTTTTCCCCACCATCTTTTTTCCCTCATCAGCAATACTAGGGATCATGGAAAGTGCAGTAACAGGGTAGCCTAAAATCGCAGCAAACTCTTCAGGCAAGGGAACAATTTCACTATTACGAAAAATAAATACGTGATGGTCAGGATCCCAAAAGTTCAGGGCAACACGAATGAAGTTGAAATCTAGTTTTATTTGTTGTAATCCTAAAAACGCATCTAAAGCATATTCTTTCAGCAACATCTTATCAGTCGGGGTAAGTGAACGAAGCCACTTGCTAACAACAATTTTCAAGGAAAAAGGGGGAACGGGAGTCGACATATATGATGACAAACGGGAAAAAGAGAAACGGTAAAAGTCAGGAATACTCAGACAAGCAATAGCACATGCAAAGGTGAAGATAAGCCAACATCACGGACCCTTATTTATAGTTACGCCATGCAGAACTTGAATCAGTTTGGAACAGGTGTACAATTCGTACTTCTGCAGCACAAGGAAACGAGCGCTTGAAAATTTCCAGCGCTCAAATATAAGCGCTAGAAATTTCCAACGCTCGGAACTGATGCGCTGGAATTTTCCAGCGCCTGAAGTTTAATTCCCTACAAACTGTTCCGGCTGCACAAATTCTGATCCTCAATACGAATCTTAATCCAACACAAACTATGCTATAATTCATCTATTCCAGGACAGTTAGGATTCAACCGATTTTCTAAAGAATTTGTAATCGCACTCAAACTCGATTTCTAAATAAAATTTTCTTTTCGACTACAACTCTAACAATGTTGTTGACCCTAAAACTTGAAATTTATCATTTCCATTTATGTATTTTTTTTCTGTTTAGGTGACTCGGTATACCTCCAAGAAAGGCAATACCTCCAACTAAGGCAAGGAACTAAAAATTAGGGGTGTTCATTACCGGGTACCCGGCTAAACAGGTACCCGGAAATGCGGGTACCCAGACTTCCGGGTAGTAAATTTTTCGGCCCATGACCCGACCCGGAATAACCGGGTACCCGATAAACAGGTACCCTGTTATTCCGGGTCGGGTCATGGGTACCCGGTTTTATTATTAAAAAAAATTCTCATGCTTTTTGAGTTTTTGTAAACAATCATGTAGCATAAATGCATAATGTATGAACTAAAATTTAGATTACTTAACAACTAAATTGTAAAATCCAAAATATTAAAAATAAAAATTCATAGCAACAATTCATATAAATGCAGTCAGCAATCAGCACTACAGGTCTACAACAAATGAGCAAAGAGCCAAAGATGATCCACCACCCTGTACATTTAGTGCATCTGCGGTGAAACCTTGCGCCCTTGCGGTGAAACCTTGCCGGAAAAAGGAGATCCGTGAGCGAGACAGAGTGAGGACTGAGGAGATCTGTGAGCAAGAGAGTGAGGAGAGATGTGACGAGCAGCCGAGGAGGACTGACTGCAGACTGAGTGAGGAAGTGAGGCGGAGCCGCGGAGGAGGGTTTGTTTGACGGTTTGAGTGTGAGTGTTTGAGAATTGAGAGTATGAATTATGAAACCCTAGTTTAGGTTGTCTGGGCTTTTGAGTTTCTTTTTACTTTTGAAGTTCTGAGCTTTTGGCTTTGCTGTACCCAAATTTCAAAAAAAAAAAAAGTTTTTTAATTTTTTTTAATTTTTAACGGGTATATTCGGGTACCCATTTAATGGAATGTGCGGCCCATGCCCCGACCCGGTACCCGGGCTTTTTACCGGGTCGGGTACCCGGCCCATTTAATTTTAAAAAAACGCATATTACCCGCTTTAAATGTACCGGGTCACCGGGTCAACGGGTCGGGTAATACGGGTCAGGTATTTTTGAACACCCCTACAAAAAATGGCTTATTTTTCGCAAATGGGATTCGATGCACGAGCAGACATAATAAATTATAAGTACACATAAATGAAAGAATATCTACAAAGTCTGAAAAGCATGAATACCAACACGGAAAATACTACATGTATAAAGCAAATACATGTACATGGCCTACTATGAGGGCTCGTTTCATCCTCCTCATCTGGAGCACCCCCACTCGTACCCGCACCCTGCGAGTCGTGTAGCCCACTGAACAAAGCGTCAAGCTGAGAAGATTCCCAACTCTGTGGTTGCGGTGCAGGCACCCACCCGGTGCTGAAAGGCTGCTGAAATGGCTGAGGCTGCCAACTGGCTTGGAATGGCTGAAATGGGGGGGCCTGCCAACTCATTTGAGACAACAGTACCCTGAATGGACCAGTATAGCTCCTCATGAGCTCAGCCTGCGGTCGCCTAGGCCTCTGTCCTAACCCGGCATCTAAACAACATGGCCGCGCATGCGACCCAGAAGCGCCACGATCACCCTCAAAAGAGTGCCGGTCCCTCCGAGCAGTCCGCACCGTCTCCCGGCATGAGCCTACGACGCTCCAGTCTGTAAAACACAAATGACAAGTCAGCACACATCTAATCAACTGACAACCAAAACAAAATAATCAGGCACACTACCTGAGTCGAACCCGGGTTGCGGCAAGAGAGAGACGCCCGAATCGAGGACAGCGCGACCTTTAGCCGGTTAACCACCCTGACCACATGGCTAACTATAATAATATGTAGCTGACAGGAACAAAAACGTCAGCAAGCATACACAAAACAAAGCACATAATAAGTACAACTTCCAGACAAACAAGAACTCATACAGCACGAGCATTCACAGGAACTAGCGGGTGAAATCCCTCCTCGTCAGGGACGGAAGGCACCTCCTTTGTCATCCTAGAACTACCCTCCGTGGTATAATGAATCACACAATCAGGCGGCACCCAATCGTCATGATCAGTAGGCTCAAGCTGGAACACAAACAAACTATTAGTCAATCTCTATGTAGAATTTTTTTTAGAATAAAATGAATTGATACTGAAAACCTTAGGGTTACCATGCACATAAAGGCTTAATTTCTGGAGGTAGTTGGGAGTCTAACGAGGGTTTCGAATCTGAGCAATAACAAATCAAGAATCAACTTTGCTTAAATGAATTCAAGTGTACAGGGGTAAGATAGAATGACAATGAAATAACATACACCTTTAGTTAGGAGAGAGTGTATGAAATATAGAATTTTCTTGGAGGAGAGAGTTGATAGATAATGCTTTCGGGTTATTTTAGGGACGTAGAATTTCTACTAAAATTATAATGAATATTTAGTTAGTGATACGAGTTTAAAAACTCGTTGTATAAACAATGATAGTTGATTAACAAGCTAGACCTTTAACTCGTTGATCGTGAATGCAAGACAAGACCTATTGACTCACAATCAGTTCTTTGAATAGGAAACACGTCCAAAACAAAGAAAAAAAGCTGAATTATAAACTATAATTCGAAATGTAACAAACAAGTGTTTTAATCATCCAGTTGGTTGTTTATTCCAATCAAGAAGCTGACTATAAATAGCCAAAAACCAACAGCTACAAGAGCTTTAAACGGCTATTTAAGAGCCATTTAAGAGCCTTTAAAACTGGCAGTTACAAGCTCTAAAGCCTCCTAATTCAGTCACTAAATTGGAGGTTACAAAGGCTTAAAACTCTCCTTACAAACAGCAATAATCAAAGCTAAGTAATGACTGAATTTAAATTGGGGATTTAAACAAATATCCCTTTATTAAACCGACTTTAACCAAAGCAATTAAAAATAATAAGTGCGTACAATCTGTTTAAACAAGCGGACCAATGTGATTAAACGGACCAGTTTGATTAACGTACCACCTTGATAATAAGGACCATATAACGAGCTCACTCAATCCAAGTCACCATGCACACAAAATGAGCCATTGAACCCAAATCAGTTTTGGTTCCAATTGCTAGCATAAGACTATCACTTTCATCCATAACCGTATCATCCCCTCCCCCTTTAAAAGGAATTGACCTCAATTCAGCAAGGCCATCATCATCAAGATAAGGTGAAAGATCACCTACATTGAAAGTAGCATGGACACCATAGTCTCCCGGAAGCTCAATCTTGTAAGCATTATCATTCACACGTGCAACCACCTTGTAAGGACCTTCAGCCCTAGGCATAAGCTTGTTCTTGCGTTTGCTTGGAAAACGCTCTTTCCTTAAATGAACCCAAACCAAATCACCTTCTTCAAACAACCTCGGTTTGCGATTCTTATTTGATTTCTGTTTATAAGAGGCATTAATAGCTTCAATTCGCTCACGAACTTGTTGGTGCAGTTTCATCATAGACTTTAACTTAGCATCGGCATCCTTGTGAACCAACTCATCTTTTGGTAATGGAATTAAATCCAAGGGCAAGTATGGATTAATCCCATATACTACCTCAAATGGAGAATGACCAGTAGCATAAGTAGGAGACCGATTATAAGCAAATTCAGCGTGAGCAAGCTTGACATCCCAATCCTTTTTGCGTTTTACTTACCAACCCTCTCAATAGCATTCCCAAGGTTCGATTTGTCACCTCTGTTTGCCCATCAGTTTGAGGGTGATGTGAAGTGCTAAACAACAACTTGGTTCCCACCTTTCTCCACAATGTATTCCAAAAGTAACTCAAGAACTTGGAATCTCGATCAGAAACAATAGTCTTTGGAATTCCATGCAAACGAACAATCTCCTTATAATACAAATCAGCCACATTACAAGCATCATCCGTTTTGTGACAAGCAACGAAGTGAGCCATTTTTGAAAATCTATCCACCACGACCATAATAGCATCCTTACCTCTTTGAGTACGAGGCAAAGCCACTATAAAATCTATGGATACATCTTCCCAAGGGCGAACTGGAACCGGCAAAGGTGAGTATAGACCGGGTTTGAAAGAACTCTTGGCCATATGACAGGTCACACATTTATTCACAATGTTCGTTACATCACCTAACATTTTAGGCCAAAAGAAATGTTCTCTCAAGATTTCCAAGGTCTTGGCTATGCCAAAGTGACCAGCCAATCCCCCACCATGAGCCTCACGCACTAGTAACTCACGAATTGAATGCTTAGGAATGCAAAGGCGATTACCTTTAAAAAGAAACCCATCTTGCAACATGTACTCCCCATAAGCACCAACTGCACATTTCTCGAATGCAACTCCAAAATCACCATCATCATGATAATAATCTTTTAAGGTTTCAAACCCCAACAAACGAACATCAAGTGTAGCAAGCAAAGTGTACCTTCGTGATAACGCATCAGCCACCACATTGCTTTTACCATCTTTGTATTTCGAAGAAAAATGAAAGGATTGCAAGAATTCAACCCATTTAGCATGCCTTGGGCTCAATTTTTGTTGCCCATTAATATACTTCAAAGATTCATGATCAGAATGCAAAACAAAGTGGCTAGAACGCAAATAATGACTCCAATGATCCAAAGCTCTAACAATGGCATAGAACTCTTGATCATAAGTGCAATAATTCAAACGAGCACCCCCTAACTTTTCCGAAAAATAAGCTATGGGACGCTTACCTTGGATCAAAACAGCACCAATCCCCACTCCACTAGCATCACACTCGACCTCAAAAGGTTGAGAGAAATCTGGCAGCGCCAAAATAGGAGCAGCACACAAACGCTCTTTAATCACATCAAACGCCTTTTGAGCGTCCTCTCCCCATACAAAAGCACCTTTCTTCAAGCAACTAGTGATAGGACTAGTAATAGTACTGAAATCACGAATGAAACGTCTATAAAATGAAGCAAGACCATGAAATGAACGCACCTCACTTATAGTTTTAGGATTAGGCCACGATTTGATAGCCTCGATTTTGGACTGATCCACGGACACTCCATCTTTCGAAACCACATAGCCCAAGAATACAACATTGTCAACAAGGAATGAACACTTCTCTAGCTTCCCATAGAGTCTTTGAGCTCTAAGTGTTTCAAAAACATCCCTCAAATGAATCAGATGCTCCTCTTCGTTCCTACTATACACCAAGATGTCATCAAGATATACCACAACGAATCTGCCCAAAAATGATTTAAGCACTTCGTTCATTAGCCTCATAAACGTACTAGGAGCATTAGTGAGACCAAATGGCATGACGGTCCACTCATACAAACCATGTTTTGTCTTGAAAGCCGTTTTCCACTCATCTCCTTCACGCATCCGAATCTGATGATAACCACTTCGCAAATCAATTTTTGAGAACAACTTCGAACCATGGAGCTCATCTAACATATCATCAAGTCTCGGAATTGGAAAACGATACTTGATGGTAATGTTATTCACAGCCCTACTATCAACACACATTCGCCATGTTCCATCTTTCTTAGGCACAAGCAACACCGGAACAGCACATGGACTCAAGCTTTCTCTAACATAGCCTCGATTCACAAGTTCATCAATTTGCTTTTGTAATTCCTTTGTTTCCTCCGGATTGCAACGATAGGCAGCCTTATTAGGCAAAGAAGTTCCTGGAATAAGATCAATTTGATGTTCAATACCACGAATAGGGGGCAAACCTGGTGGTAATTCATCCGGAAATACATCCTTGAACTCAAACAGCAATTCGGCAATGGGACTGCCTTCTTTCCAATTTTGGCCTTCAATTGGACTCTCCTTAGTCACGAGCAAATACACAACCTCTCCATGATCAAGAGCTTGCTCAATTTCTCGTTCACTAGCCAACATGGTGAGATTCGGCTTTTTCTTTTGTTTCACACTCATGGATCGAACCGCTTGAGATGACATAGGCTTTAGCACAATTTTCTTGCCTTTGTGTCTCAATTCATACTCATTGCTTCTCCCTTTATGAATCACGTCCCTATCAAACTGCCAAGGACGACCCAACAAAATATGACAAGCATCCATAGGAATAACATCACAAAGAACTTCATCCACATACGAACCCATAGTCAAACCAACCCTTATTTGCTTCGACACTTTTACACTATTACCATCATCAAGCCAATGGAGTGCGTATGGCCTAGGATGGGCAGTAGTGATTAAGCCTAATTTTGACACCATTTCACTAGAAGCAGCATTGGTACAACTCCCCCCATCAACAATTACACTACACCACTTATCTTTCACTAGACATTTAGTATGAAACAACTGATCTCGTTGGTCTAGATCAGTAGGTGAAATTTGAGTTTGTAGCGCTCTAAGAACCAGATTTGTGTCATAAATTGGAGCCTCATACCCTTCCTCTTCCTCCTCATCACCACTCTCATCAAACACAAATACGTCCCCCAAACCTCTTTTCCTCTTCAAACAACTCCTCACGACATTCAACAGCTTCTCTCAAGGTCACTACTCGTTTATTTGGACACGCATTTTGATAATGCCCAAACCCTTGACACTTAAAACAACGCACCTTGGACAGACTTGTTTCTTTGGTTGGGTTAGATAGTTTAGGGGCAGCCGTAGAATTACTTGAACCTACGGTACTAGGTGATGTGTTTGGTTTCAAGCTAGGTTCGGATTTAGCCAAAGACTTGGCTTTACCATCCATACTAGACCCACCCCCATATTTTGCCTTCCCTTGATTTTCCAATTTTAAACAAAGTCCACAAAGAGTGTCAAAATCAGAATATGGATAAAGGTCTACGGTATTGGCAATATTATAATTTAGACCCCTTAAAAATCTGGAAAGTTTTTGTTCCTCAATTTCTCCCATTAAGGACAACTTTTCAAACTCATCAATATATTCAGCCACACTCATTTTTCCTTGCCTCAATTCGGCAATTTTACGATAAGTTGTTATTCTATGAGTTGTTGGCACATACCTTTTACGTAGCTTACGTTTCAAAGACTCCCAAGAGGTAATTTTCTCCTTCCCTTCACGTATTCTCTTGGATTTCAGTCCCTCGAACCACAATGAAGCCCCTCGTCCTAGCTTCAATATGGCATATTTGCAACGCTTCTCATCATCAATGTCCTTGAAATCGAACATTCTCTCTATTTTGCGCTCCCACTCCAAATAGGCTTCCGGATCTGTTCCACCAACAAATTCAGGAAGTTCGGTGACTTTGAATTCATCCATAGCCCGTAGATCACGCCTAGGAGGCCTACGATACCCCCCATCTCTAACGTTCTTCAAGGCTTCTTGGAGATGTTGTAGAAAGTCAGGATCATCAAAATCCATATTTCAGTTTGTAAGAATTACGAACAGCAGGTCTTTTTTTTTTCTCTCTTTTTTTTTTTTTTTTGGGCGGATCACACGAACAGCAGCTCTGATACCACTAATGATACGAGTTTAAAAACTCGTTGTATAACCAAGGATAGTTGATTAACAAGCTAGACCTTTAACTCGTTGATCGTGAATGCAAGACAAGACCTATTGACTCACAATCAGTTCTTTGAATAGGAAACGCGTCCAAAACAAAGAAAAAGGCCGAATTATAAACTATAATTCGAAATGTAACAAACAAGTGTTTTTAATCATCCAGTTGGTTGTTTATTCCAATCAAGAAGCTGACTATAAATAGCCAAAAACCAACAGCTATAAGAGCTTTAAACGGCTAATTAAGAGCCATTTAAGAGCCTTTAAAACTGGTAGTTACAAGCTCTAAAGCCTCCCAATTCAGTCACTAAATTGGAGGTTACAAAGGCTTAAAACTCTCCTTACAAACAGCAATAATCAAAGCTAAGTAATGACTGAATTTAAATTGGGGATTTAAACAAATATCCCTTTATTAAACCGACTTTAACCAAAACAATTAAAATAATAAGTGCGTACAATCTGTTTAAACAAGCGGACCAATGTGATTAAACGGACCAGTTTGATTAACGTACCACCTTGATAATAAGGACCATATAACGAGCTCACTCAATCCAAGTCACCATGCACACAAAATGAGCCATTGAACCCAAATCAGTTTTGGTTCCAATTGCTAGCATAAGACTATCCCTTTCATCCATAACCGTATCAGTTCATCACTATCCAATATGAGAACTTCCAAGTTTTCAGTCAAGAGGACAATAGTCTATCTGTCCGGCAGAGCCTTAGTTCTATGTAATCTACGAGGGGCAACAACGTCTTGAGGAACTACTTCTATTGGCTCTTCCAAAGGCCTTGGAGGTTATTCATCTTGAACTACTGAAGGAAATAATGCCCTTGGTCCAAGTATACGTTCAATGCTAAGTCTAATATATGCGGTTCAGTATTAATTAATTAAACAAGTTAATAATTCAGTGAGATCAAGTGAGCTGAATGCCTAGCTAGAGGCCGCTTCAGTTCAAGTGGAATTAATAATATTAATCCACAGCTTACTCTTGACTGAACCCGCAGGGTCACACAAAAATTATGTGAACGGATCAAGTATTTAAATGGGAACGAATTAATAATATATCGGTTCCAGTGGGAGCTGAAATCGTCAAAAGGCAAAATATGAATACTCCGGAAATGATGATATTGCCGGAAACAGAAATAATATTGCCGGAATCGAAAATATTACCGGAAACGGAAATATTACCGGAATCGGAACTATTGTCGGAATCGGAAATAAATTTCGGAATCGAAAATATTAAATATTTGTTTGAAACGGAAATAAATTCCGGAATCGGAAATATTAAATATTGTTCGAACGAAAATGAATTCCGGAATCAGAAAACGAATTGGGAGCGCGACGTACGAAACGATCGTCGGACGAGCTTGCTAGACGCAAGGCCCAGCACGAAGCCAGGCCCACGCCTAGCGAAGCCCGTGCGCAGCAAGGCCAGCGAATCCCGCAAGCAACGAGCAAGGCAAAGCCTAGCGCGCTGCAAGCGAGCTAGGCAAGGCCCAGCAGCATCGCCCACGGATGGGCCGCGTGCTGCCAGCCCCTGCCTTGGGCCGAGCCGCGCATCATGCCCCTTGTGGGCTGCGTGTATGTGCAATGCTACGCACGACCAACTCCTTGGTCGTTTAGGATTGCTTGATTAAATTGTTTTCCGAATTCTACACGGATTAGATGTTTTTGTGTTTGATTAAAACATTAAATTCTAAAGGATTAATTTAACTAGAATTCTAATAGATTTAGTTATTTGAATCCTAGTAGAAATCTAAGTCCTTTATTTCCACCCTATAAATACGTGGTTCATAATCACAATTTATATACAACGATCAATAAGTATTCATATAGTTTAAGTTCAAGTACGAATTTAATAAATCGCCTAAAATATATAATTAAGCTTTCGAATAAAACATAATACCTTAGAGAATATCCTAGTTGGTTGAATCTAAGGCGGATCCGAACGTGCTGTGGACTATCTACGGAGGGGCGACATTTGGAGTCCTAAACTTGTTCTTGTTCGGTTCGGGAGTAGCTAGGGAAGGCATGCACACATGTATGTATCCTAAATTATGCTAATTGACTATGTGGCAATTAATTTGGATCCTTGGCTTTACGGTTTTTCCGCATGAAAATATATGATTTATATTTGTCATAACCTAACAGTGGTATCACGAGCCTCTAATTAATTCCATAATCAATTATAGTTAACATGGTTAAATTTTATAAATTTGCAATGAATTAAAGGGGTGATTAATTTCGTTGTATATAATTAATTGCAAATTCGTGCGATTATTTGATTATATGTTCGCATGATTTTTCGGCAATTTTGTCAATAATGGTCGGAATCGTATAATTTAATAGTGAATTTCGCATGTAAACGACGTTTTAAAATTTTGACAAAAATCAATGATTTGTCGCCGAACCCAGAATTCCCAAATTCGAAGCCTAACTCTGACTTTTCGGAGGTTTTAGTTTTTCGAACGCAAAATTTATAATTTTTATGATGTTAAATTAAAATTTTGCGAATCTTGAATCTATGATTGACCTACTGTATATGTTTAAATTTTTTAAAGCCTAATCTTTTTAATTGTACAACCTAATTTGTAATTGTAATTAATTTGATGAAATTCGAATAATTTAGAATTTGGTTTGATTTTCATAATTTATTAGCAATTTAATTAGGATCCTATGATTAAAAACCACCATAAAATTTGTTAAAATTGAAAAAGTTTTAAAATTTTATGACCTAGATTAAAATCCATGAAAATAAATATAATCGAAAATTAATTTGAATAATAAATTTTCGATTTTTCGCCTAAATTTATGAAATTAATATGAGCTATTAATTTGTCAATAAATTTAAATTATAAAAATTTTGATTTTTATGAAAATCGTTCACGAATCTTGCACGCACGAAGCAATGGAAGCTAAGTGTTACCCTTAAGGGGTGTTGCATAGTGCGGGCATGCGACGACGAGCAAGGGAGCTCATCGCCCATGCGGTACTAGGCACAAGGCACAGTGCACACGCGCGGGGACTACGCTCCTGTGTGGTGTGTGCGGTGTGCATGTGAGCGAGTGGCGAGACGAAGGCAACGAGCACACAGGCCGCGCGCACAAGCGACAAGCGCTGGTACGCTCCAGCAACCACTGGTTCTCCCAGTGCGCGCTGGCTCGTCCCAGCGAGCGATGCTTGCTGCGCTTAGTGCGTGGCTTGCTCGGCTTGCTGGGTGCTATGCGGCCTGCTTGATGCTAGTGCTACGACCATTGCAGTGGCAGACCATGGGCGTTGCACTTGTGCACGCGGCCCATGGGCGCTGCTACTACAAGGCTTCGACGAGGCATGGGCGCAAGCCTGTGGCTTTGTCTTAACCCGTTGGTTGGTTTTAATTTTTCGGTTGAAAACGATTTTAATTAAATTTAAATTCGTAATTTAATTTTTTCTCAGAATTTAATTTTGATTAATTTAATTATTATAAATTTATTTATACTAATTATTTTACAAAAATTAAAACCTTGATAAAATTTAAATTAATTAATTTTAATCAATTGACAATAAAATCAAAGGATTTAAATAGTATTTTATATGAGCTTTAAATTTTAATTAAATTTGTAAGTTTCCGGTTGGACTAGGAAATACAATTTTATGTTTAAAATTTGTAAAGCATGTAAATTTATTGGTTTTAGTGGGAGCTTTTAGTCATTAAACTCTTGATTAGGTCTACATTCCTTTAAGGTTAAAACAACTCTATTAGAACTAATAAGGATTGAATAATTGTAGATTATTGGAAGCCTTAATTAGTTGTTGCAAATGTTTATGTGATGCATAATATGTTCTACTAACTTGCTATGTGGGCCATTCATTGATAAATGAATGGATGAATGGTATATTGTAAATGTACTGTTTTGCAGGTTATGGAAATTGACTAGTATGACCCAAATAAATATGGTTTGTTTACCATTAATTTGAATGTAAAATTGGTCTAATGCACCAAAGTTTTTAATTTTAAATATGGTCTGCGTACCATCAAATAGTTGTAATTAGTTTCAATTATAGCTTATCCTATTTGAATAAAATGGCGCCTCCCATGGTGAAATTCAAGACGGAGTTTCCAATCCATTTTCAAGACGGAGTTTGAAGTTGAAGCTTCAAGATGAAGTCGGGCCATACTAGATCACATTTATATCTTATGCATGTTTTAAGTTATTTATTGCTTTAAATATGTCTTAATTATGCATGAGATTATGGCTTGATTATGTTGATTAAGGATTTTAGTTCACTTAAAATCTAACCAATATAGTAAGAGCCTTAAGTTCCAAACTTTTAAAAATTGAGTTAAAATGTGCCATGCCAAAATAACACTTACTTGGATAACCTTTACATCAATCTTAGTAATAGTTTTTCGCCATAGCGAGGTGTTACTTATTGATCCTAAAGGGGTAATGTACACAAATAATTGTGGTACATGTTAGTTTTGGTGAAACTCAACGATATAAGGAAGGAGTCCTTTTATGTCGTGGAAAAACATATAGGTTTACCTAATAAGTTCTTAGACGTACTTATCAACCAAGAGTAGTTTCTAGACTATTAGCAAAGGATTTGCTTACCTAAAATATTTTAGAGTTGAGTCTTAATACATAATGTGCTTAATTCTTCAATGATTTAAGGATCTTGGATTCATTTTATTCACACCTGCCTGAACAATAAATTCGAATAAAATGCCAATGACTTGTTTAAATTGCATGATTGCTTTAATTTTCAAGTTATTACTTATGATAAATGTTTAGACTTTGCATGCTTCAATGTATATTTTAATTATTGTTTATAATTAAATATCTTGCACTGCAGTAAATCCTTTTAGAAAGATAACAGTAAATTTCCTCGATTGGTAGTGAATCCAAGAGCGATTCACGGAAATGAGAGAAAGTGATCAAGTTTAGATGTACGTTTCTTATAGCCACTTTTATGGTTGTTTTCGGGTATCAAAGTCGAATGGAAAACCGATTGGTGCTTGTGAATTCAAAATACAATGTAGTTTTGAGATCATAAAGCATTGACTTTAAACACTCAGCTTTACCAATGGTTAACAACCTAATATCTTTTATCCATTTAACTCTCGAATGAGTCTAGTCCCTAGACATTCGAATAGATCGATGCTTAGAGAACTTTAGAAGATTGTGGTAAGATCATCTAGTTGAAACAGAATATTCAACATAAATAAAATGGTAAGAACTTTGTCGGAGTGACATTGGACATGTCTAACAAAGTATAAAAGTCAACACTAGAGAAGTCAATTCTTAAAGCTATAAGTTTAACGGGTACAAGAAATAGGAAAACAAGGAACAAATGAAAGGAATTTACGATTCCATTTCTACCTATAAGTTTATATTTAAATAAAAGTAACCTAGCAATCAAACTTCCTTGGTATCATATACCGCTTGAGGTTCTTACTTCGGTAATAACTCAAACAATGGAAGCTAGGCTACACTATTGACCTACAAGTGGGAAATGGAGAATGGCAATGCTACATTAGTTGTAGGGTCATCTAGTTTGTTTTTAAGTCCTTTCAAAGGCCAGCACTCAATGGCTATTTTGTTCCATAATCAGCATACCTAAATTTCTGTTTTCAACGTAGAAAGACTCACATTCAAGAAAAACAAAAAACTATGTTTGTTTGTTTATTTGAATGAAATGGTCATTTACGGGTTGAGTCATGTGTGCTTGATTAAAACAAACAACTCTTTAACAATAAGAACTTTACTAGGTTCAAATCAATCTCTTGATTTGAGTTCCACAAACCTTTACCATTGTTGCTTAGACCATGTTAACAAGTTAACATTCAAAAGCTCTATTTTCATGGAATTCTGAAAGTTGATTGATTTCTAGATCATTCAAGATAAAGCAAGTCTTGTTGAAAGTAACAAAAGATATGAACTATTGTTAGAACACCTAGACAATAGAGTTCAAAGATAAAGAAAGATTTTATGACTTTATTATTTCACATGGTTTTGAGTGAATATGGATTTATTTACTCAAAGTGATATAAGTTTGAATCTGTTTGGCTAGTTCAAAGATTCATAGAAAAGTATGAAATCCACTTGACAAGAAATCATAAAGATCTAGGTTAGATCATGACGATGATTACTTTAAGACCAAAAATGATCATCAATGATTGTGTGTTGTAATTTCACGGTTGGAATGATCGAAGTCAATTAGTACTTGATTCAATCAATGATGAATCATAAAGACTTTTCCTATAATTTCTAAAACAAAATGCTCAACTACCACTAAACTAAACCAAATTCGTCAAAGATATTGAAAAGTAATTTCATAATATCTTTTCATAATATATATCTAAAGAGTTCCTAAACTCAGTGGAAGCTTAGTGTTTGTTATTCGACAAACTAAGGCCCAAGTATAGATATATATTTTAGTGTGATTCATTCAAATGAGACACAAGGGTATTATTTCTACCACGAATTTTTGAGAACATAATGTTTGTTTGCTCGAAATAATGTCCTTTTGGAGATTCGTTTCCAAAATGACAAGTGGGAGAAAATAGACCTCGAAAGTTCATCGAGGCGAACAACAAACATAAACGGACATTGCGGAGGCTTTTCAAAGTTCTTCAGAAAATCTGAACACTTATTATTTAAGGACTTTAAAAGTGGCTTTAAAGAATGGACATCTCTTAGAAGACTTTACAAGTGCTTCAAGGAGAACATAATATTCAAAGGACTCTCAAATGTCTATTGATATTCTATTGTTTGATTTTCTATACCCAAGTAGGCATAGAGTTCAAGTCACTGAAACTATGAGATTCTTCTATTAGATAGTGAAGAAACATAGAGTTCGGGTCACTGAAAATATGAGATTCTTCTATTAGATAGTGAAGAAACCTACAACCTGCAGTCAAACTATTTTCATGTATATTAATGAGTTTGTGACTTGTAAAAAAACTATGACGAAACCCTGATTCCCTAAAATGGTTAGAAACCATATATAGACTCAAAAGTTTTAGATGGTTAAAGGCCATAAAACATAATCAATGTTTTGATGACAAAATTGAAATTTTGTTGATTTGCAAGAATGGTTTACATCTATTGGTTACAAATGGGTTTTAAGGATAAAAACCATCAAATATGGAATTGTGTTCACAACACAAATCTAGATTAGTTGCTAAAGGTATCAAGCAAATTCATGGCGTGGATTGTGTTGAAACCTCATGCAAAATCGTAATGCTCCAGTCTATAAATCAAGCAATGATTGCATATTGGTACATATGGCAATTGGATGACAAAACGTATTCCTCAATCAAATGTTGGAAGAAACTATGTACATGTTATGTCATAAGATTTGTGGATCCAAATAAATACTTGAAAAGGAAAGCTAGCTTATGAAATCTAAGTACAGATTTAAGCAAGCAATTGGGAATTGGAACTGTATTTTAGTGAAGCTAATAAGTATTTTAGTTTCATAAAATGTACATGATTCTTATAGATGTATAAGAAGTTTAGTGGGAGTACATAAAACTTAATTGGTCCTATGTGTATCACACGCATATCTCTCTATTGTGAAATAACATTCAAATGCTAATGACTTAGATTTGAAATTATTCATCAATGATGGGCCAAGGCGAAACTTAGTACACACTGGGTTTTAAGATCTATTTACAAAGATCTTATATTATTGTTTTAAATTAAGTAATGGCAATTACTAAATCAAACACGAAAGACTCCATTGGAGACATTCGACCCATATGAATAAATCTAAGTAATAGATGTTTGAACTATGTATAAGCATTTAATAAGTTAAACATCAAAGAGTATAAATGAGATTCTTAACCTATATTATATGTCAAAGAATTTAGCTGAAATTAGTATCTACTGAAACTAGATGAGCTAAAGTTACATGAATAGAATTCAATTGAGAATTATTCTGCAAAAGAATTTATCATGTATGATATAATATGAGGATCGCCAAAAATGTATCGTATGACTTTAGGCATGACGAACATATACCAATCTTTATTGGTCTAAGAGAAGATCAACTAGATTGAGATCAAGAAAAACTTATGGTACTTGAAAAGGTACATAGGAATAGTTCTTGATTCAAGGAAATAAAGATATGCTAAATATTGATGCTACACGCATAAACACTAGCAAAGGTGTTAGGTTATGATACATATGATATTACATAAATCATGCGGAAACAACCATTAACCCAGGATTACATATTATTTACACATAATCATATAGCATAATTTAGATGCATACTCTTTGTTGCGTGCCCTCCCTAGCTGCGCCCGAACCGAACAAGAACAAGTCTTTAGGACTCCAAGTGTCGTCCCTCCGTAGATAGTCCACAGCACGTCCGGATCCGCCTTAAGATTGACCAACTAGAATCGCCCTTAAGGTACTAGAATTTTCGGCACTTTTGAGCAAGATGTGTGGCTGAATTTTTCTCTCAAAAACTCACTTTGAATACTTTTTAAAACTCGTTATAAATTGTGAACCCAGGCCACATATTTATAGGGGTATGGAAAGGGAATTGGAATCCTATTCAGATACAAATTAATTAAACCTAGAATTCTACAAGAACTCTAATTTAATTAATTTATCAAATAGAATTAGGAATTTAATCATTAACCGAACTCTGCACGTTTTAGGAAACGTGCACGAACACAAACACTTACACACGCACACACGGCAGCCACGATGGGCCGCCCATGCGTGCGCACGAGCAGCAGCCCACGCAGCGAGGCCTGCGCGAGCTGCAAGCCCACGCAGCTCCCGCGCGCGCTGCGCGCGCTGTGCGCGCTGCCACGGCCTGCTGGGCCTGGCCTTGCGCTGGGCCTGGCGTGGCTGTTTGTGCGGCGCGCTTGGCTTGCTGGGCGATGGCCTGGCTTCGTGCTGGGCCCTCGTCCGGCAGGCCTCGTCCGATGCTTATTCGTACGATACGCTTCCGATTAAATTTCCGATTCCGGAATTCATTTCCGATACGAACAATATTTAACATTTCCGATTCCGGAATTAATTTCCGTTTCGAACAAATATTTAATATTTCCGTTTCCGGAATTATTTTCCGATTCCGGTAATATTTCCGATTCTGACAATATTTCCGTTTCCGGCAATATTTCCGATTCTGGTAATATTTCCATTTCCGATAATATTTTCCGATACGTACCATGTTTCCGTTTCCGGCAACATCTACGACTTGGATAATATTTATATTTCCGATACGATCCATATTTCCGTTTCCGGCAATATCATCGTTTCCGGAGTATTCATTTCTTGCCTGTGACGATCTCAGCTCCCACTGAAACCAAGATCCGTCGATTCCGAATATCCATAGATAGAGTATTTAATGCCATTAAATACTTGATCCGTTTACGTACTATTTGTGTGACCCTACGGGTTCAGTCAAGAGTAAGCTGTTGATTAATATCATTAATTCCACTTGAACTGAAGCGGTCTCTAGCTAGGCATTCAGCTCACTTGATCTCACTGAATTATTAACTTGTTAATTAATACTGAACCGCATTTATTAGACTTATCATAGAATGCATACTTGGACCAAGGGCATTATTTCCTTCAGTCTCCCACTTGTCCTTAGGGACAAGTGTGCATTTCCTAATTCCTTTGTCGCTCGATGCTTGCTCTTGAACATAAGGTAAGAGTTGTCATCCTTATTATGTCCAGAGGTGTTCCTCGGTTTCAGAGTTCAACTGATCAAATAAACAGATAATCATAGCCTATGATTCATCCGAGCACGGCCATGCATTTCACAGTTTCTAGCTCTCCGAGTGGCCTAGCTTGTACAACTTTTAAGCATCTCATCCCGATTTATGGGAGGACAATCCCAATCTTGCGATCTTGAGATTAGACTTCGTTTGATAGGTGATTACCTGAGCGTTGCCTTTATAGCCTCCTTTTACGGTGCGACGGTTGGTCAACGTCAAAGCAACCAGTTCTCAAACAAGTAATCTCAAATCACTCAGGTATTGAGGATTTAGTGTCTAATAATTTAATGAAATTTACTTATGACAGACTTTCATCTCTTACAGTAAAGTTTCATAGGTCTTGTCCGATACTAGTCTTCCCAAAGTAAGTATCTATGCAAATGATTATGACATTGCCATGTCCACATAGTTCAAGAAACAGAACTACTAGTCATCTTGCATTCTAATCGTCTAACGTTTTCTATGCGTCCAATTTTATAGAAAACTCCGACTAGGGACCATTTTCAACCTTTGACATTCAAGTTCACTTGATAGACATTTCTTAGTCACAGGACTGGTCCTGACAGTCTATCTTGAATATTTCGTCAAATTTGAAGGGACTCATCATTTAATACTAAACCAAGATTAAATGGAATATGAAAATACATTTCATATATGATAAATGTTCAATCCCAATGTTTTATAACCATGGGCCTCAAACCCATCTTCTAAAACAATTCATGGAATTCAAAGCTATGCTTGATTTCCAGTGCTACAACGTGAGTGTTGCTTCTCACTTGTTGCATAGGTTTAGTTATCATGCTTTGCCAATCTTAATATCCTTTCATCGAATGTTCTTCGAGATATGATGATAAGATCTTTTCGAGTTTGTTTATTATGTGATCTAGTCTTTCTTACTTCGATGGTGGTTTTACTCATTTTGCAATGAAGAACCATCAAGTTAGCAGACGTTTTTCTTGCTTCAAGAGTGGTTCTACGCATTTTTCAATGAATAACCATCAAGCCAGCAGATAGGTGATCTACCCAAGTTCAGTGAAGAACTTTAAACAACCCTGTTTTATTGCTTCTTAGGCAATAATTACTTTTACTTCAACTGTATAGGTTGCTAGTGATGCTTTGTTTGGATTTACCTATCCAAGCAGTTCATAGATATGTGGAAGACTCTCCAACTATATCTAAGAACATAGAAATTATTATTTTAATTTCCCACGCAACAACTCATGGTCTCCAACCCATGTTGCCATTTTCAAAACACGATGCTCTATAGCTCGTCCTTATCAATGGTTAACTCCAAAGGGTCTTGCTTGATCCTTTGCCAGTGTTTATGCGTGTAGCATCAATATTTAGCATATCTTTATTTCCTTGAATCAAGAACTATTCCTATGTACCTTTTCAAGTACCATAAGTATTCTTGATCTCAATCTAGTTGATCTTTACTTAGATCAATAGAGATTGGTATATGTTCGTCATGGCTAAAGTCATACGATACGTTTTTGGCGATCCTCATATTATATCATACATGATAAATTCTTTTGCAGAATAATTCCCAATTGAATTCTATTCATGTAACTTTAGCTCATCTAGTTTCAGTAGATACTAAATCCAGCTAAATTCTTTGACATATAATATAGGTTTAAGAATCTTACTTAGATTCTTTGATGTTTAACTCAGTAAATGCTTATACATAGTTCAAACATCCTTTACTTAGATTTATTCACATGGGTCGAATATCTCCAATGGAGACTTTCGTGTTTGATTTAGTAAATGCCATTACTTAATCCAAAACAATATCATAAGATCTTTGTAAATAGATCTTAATACCCAGTATGTACTAAGTTTCGCCATGGTCCATCATTGATGAATAATTTCAAATCTAAGTCATTAGCATTTGAATGTTATTTCACAATAGAGAGATATGTGTGTAATACACATAGGACCAATTAAGTTTTAAGTACTCCCACTAAACTTCTTATATATCTATAAGAATCATGTACATTCTATGAAACTAAAATACTTATTAGCTTCACTAAAATACAGTTCTAATTCCCAATTGCTTGCTTAAATCTGGACTTAGATTTCATAAGCTAGCTTTCCTTTTCAAGCATTATTTGGATCCACAAATTCTATGACATACCATGTACATATTATATTCCAACATTTGATTGAGGAATACGTTTTGTCATCCAATTGCCATATGCAATCATTGCTTGAATTATAGACTTAAGCATTATGATTTTGCATGAGGTTTCAACACAATCCATGCCATGAATTTGCTTTTAACCTTTAGCAACTAATCTAGCTTTGTGTGTGAACACAATTCCATGTTTGATGGTTTTTATCCTTAAAACAAACTTGCAACCAATAGGTGTGAAACTATTCTTGCAAATCAACAAAATTTCAATTTTGTCATCAAAACATTGAGTATGTTTTATGGCCTTTAACCAATTAAACATATAGTCTATATATGGCCTCTAACCACTTTAGGGAATCTGGGTTTCGTCATAGCTTTCTTACAGGTCACAAACTCATTAATCTACATGATAATAGTTCGACTGCAAGTTGTAGGTTTCTTCACTATCTAATAGAAGAATTGCATAGTTTCAGTGACCTGAATTCCATGTTTCTTCACTATCTAATAGAAGAATCTCATAGTTTCAGTGACTTGAACTCTATGCCTACTTGGGTATAGAACATCAAACAACAGAATATCAATGGCCACTTGAAAGTCCTTTGAATATTCTGTTCTCCTTGAAGCACTTGTAAAGTCTTCTAAGAGAAGTCTATTCTTTAAAGCCACTTCTAAAGTCCTTAAAGAATAAGTTCGGGCTTTCTGAAGCACTTCGAAAAGCCTCCGGAATGTCCGTTTATGTTTGTTGTTCGCCTCGAAGACTTTCGAGGTCTATTTTCTCCCACTTGTCATTTTGGAAACGAATCTCCAAAAGGACATTATTTCGAGCAAACAAACATTATGTTCTCAAAAATTCGTGGTAGAAACAATACCCTTGTGTCTCATTTGAATAAATCACAATGAAACATATATCTATACTTGGGCCTTAGTTTGTTGAATAACAAACACTAAGCTCCCACTGAGTTTAGCAACTCTCTAGATATATATTATCGAAAAGATATTCTGAAATTTCTTTTCTATAGCTTTGACGAATTTAGTTTAGTTTGGTGGTAGTTGAGCATTTTGTTTTAGAATTTAAAGGAAAAAGTCTTTATGATCCATCATTGATCGAATCAAGTACTAATCGACTTCGATCATTCCGTTTTAGATATGCCATATCTTATGGAGCTAGATTGTGAATTTTACTACACAATCATTGATGATCATTCTTGATTTAAGTAATCATCAACATGATCTAACCTAGATCTTTATGATTTCTTACCAAGTGGGATTTATACTTCTGAATCTTTGAACTAGCCAAACAGATTCAAACTTATATCACATTGAGTAAATAAACCTATATTCACTCAAATCTGTGTGAAATAATAAAGTCATAAAACCTTTCTTTAGCTTTGAACTCTATTGTCTAGGCGTTCTAACAATAGTTCATATTCTTTGTTACTTTCAACAAGTAAGACTAGCTTGTCTTAAGTTGATCTAGAAATCAACCAACTTTCAAAAGTCCATTAAAATAGAGCTTGTGAATGTTAACTTGTTGACATGGTCTAAGCAACAATGCCAAAGATTAGTGGAACTCAAATCAAGGGGTTGATTTGAACCTAGTAAAGTTTTTATTGTTAAAGAGTTGTTTGTTTTAATCAAGCATATTTGACTCAACCCGTAATTGACCATTTCACTCAAATAAACAAACAAACATTGTTTTTGTTTTTTCTTGAATGTGAGTCTTTCTGTGTTTGAAAAACAGAAATTTAGGTATGCTGATTATGGAACAAAATAGCCATTAAGTTCCAGCCTTTGAAAGGACTTAAAACAAACTAGATGACCCTACAACTAATGTAGCATTTCCATGCTTCATTTCCCACTTGTAGGTCATTAGTGTATCCTAGCTTCCATTGTTTGAGTTATTACCGAAGTAAGAACCTCAAGCGGTATATGATACCAAGGAAGTTTGATTGCTAGGTCACTTCTCTTTAAACATAAACTTATAGGTAGAAACGGAATCGTAAATTCCTTTCATTTGTTCCTCGTTTTCCTATTTCTTGTACCCTTTCTTATAGTCTTAAGAATTGAATTCTTTAGTGTTGACTTTTATACTTTGTTAGACATGTCCAATGTCACCCCAACAAGGTTCTTACCATTTAATTTATGTTGAATATTAAGTTTCAACTAGATGATCTTACCAGAAGCTTCTAAAGTTCTCTAAGCATCGATCTATTCGAATGTCTAGGGACTAGACTCATTCGAGAATTAAATGGACAAAGATATTAGGTTGTTAACCATTGGTAAAGCTGAGCGTTTAAGCTCAATGCTTTATGATCTCAAAACTACAGTGTATTTTGAATTCACAAGCACCAATTGGTTTGCCATTCGATTTTGATATTCGAAAACAACCATAAAAGTCGATATAAGAAACGTACATTTTAAATTGCTCACTTTCTCTCTTTTCCGTGAATCGTTCTTGGATTCACTACTAATCGAGGAAATTTACTGTTACCTTTCTAAAAGGATTTATTGCAGTGCAAGATATTTAATTATAAACAATAATTAAAACATACATTGAAGCATGCAAAGTCTAAACATTTATCATGAATAATAACTTGAAATTAAAGCAACCATGCAATTCAAACAAGTTATTAGCATTTTATTCGATTTTATTGTTCCGGCAGGTGTGAATAAAATGATTCCAAGACCCTAAAATCATTGAAGAACTAAGCACAGTTTGTCGACTTAATCCTAAAACATCTTAGGTAAGCAAAAGCCTTTTGCTAATAGTCTAGAAACTATTCTTGGTTGACAGGTACGTCTAAGAACTTGTTAGGTAAACCTATCGATTTTGCCACGACATAAAAGGACTCCTTACTTATATCGTTGAGTTTCACCAAAACTAACATGTACTCACAATTATTTGTGTACCTTGCCCCTTTAGGACCAATAAGTAACACCTCGCTGAGCGAAAACTATTACTAGATTGATGTAAAGGATATCCAAGCAAGTGTATATTTTGGCATGGCACCTTTTAACTCAATTTTTAAGTTTGGAACTTAAGGCTCTTACTATGTTGGTTAGATTTTAAGTGAACTAAAATCCTTAATCATGCAACATAATCAAGCTTTTGATCTCATGCATTTTAAGACATATTTAAAAGCAATAAATAACTTAAAACATGCATAAGATATTTGTGATCTAGTATGGCCCGACTTCATCTTGAAGCTTTAACTTCAAAGTCCGTCTTGAAAATCTCCGTGGGAGGCACCATTTTCATCAAATAGGATAAGCTATAACTAATTAAAACTATTTGATGGTACGCAGACCATATTTGAATTGAAAAATAACTTTGGTACTTTAGACCAATTACATTCAAATTAATGGTACGCAGACCATATTTTCTATCCTATTTGGGCCATACTAGTCACTTCATAACCTGCAAAACAGTACATATACAATATATACCATTCACCCATTCATTATCATGAATGGCCCACTTAGCTGGTTAGTAAAACACATTATGCATCACGTAAATATTTGCAGCAATTAATCAAGGGCACCAATAATCTACCAATTATTCAGTCCTTATTAATTCTAATCAAGTTGTTTTAACCTTAAGGATTTGTAGACCTAATCAAGAGTTTATGACTAAAAAGCGCTTCCACTTAAACCAATAAATTCATATGCTTTACCAATTTTAAACATAAAAATGTATTTCTAGTCTAACCGGAAACATACAAATTTAATTAAAATTTAAAGCTCATATAAATTTATAATTGAATCCAAAAAGTTTAATTTAATTTCAGTCGTTATTTAAATTAATTCATGATTTTAATTTTAGTAAAATAGTTAGAATAAATAACATTTATTATAATTACAATATTCAAAATTAAAATCCAAGAAAATAATTTAAATTATTAATTTTAAAATTAATTAAAATTACGTAAACTGAAAAATTTCAAATTAAACATTCAAAACGATCTAATCGTAACGCAAACACCCTACACATTGCACGCCCATGGGCCGCTCGCACACAGCCATCGCTGGCCATGTGCGCGCAGCCCATGCGCTCGTCGCATAGCTGCTGCATTTCCATCGCAAGCCATCGCACGCTGCGCGCGCGCCAGCGCTCGTCGCACGCGAGCCATCGCTCGCAGTGCGCGCGAGCCATCGCTCGCTGTGCGCGCGACATCGCTCGCTGGGCGCGCGACATCGCTCGCTGTGCGTGCGAGCCATCGCTCGCTGGGCGCGCGACATCACTCGCTGTGCGTGCGAGCCATCGCTCGATGGGCGCGCGACATCGCTCGCTGGGCGCGCGAGCAACGCTGGGCGCAGCGCTCGTGGCACGCGAGCTTGCGCTCGCTGCGCGCGAGGCTGCGCGCTCTTGCGCGAGGCAGTGCGCGTTGTGGCGCAGCTCGCTTGCTGCCCACACGCGACTGCCTTGGCTCGCCCTTCGCCCATGCCCATTCGTCCATTGCTCGTGGCCCACGACATAAGGCAGGGCTGCTGCCTTGTGCACGTGCACCATGCCTTGCTCATTGCATTCGTGCCGCACGGGCGACGAGCTCCCTTGCTCGTCGTCGCATGCCCGCACTATCCAACACCCCTTAAGGGTAACACGAAGCGTCCATTGCTTTGTGCGTGCAAGTTATATGAACGAATCGCATAAAAAATTTTAAATTTATAAAATTAATGACAAATTAATAAATATTATTAATTTCATAATTTTAGGGCGAAAAATCGAAAATTTATTATCCAATTGATTTCCGATTGTTATGGATTCAAGTCTAGGTCATAAAAATTTAAAATTTATCATAAATTTACAATTTTTATGGTGGTTTTTAATCATAGGTTTCTAATTAAATTATAATTAATTATGAAAATCAAATTAATTCTAAATTATTCTAATTTTCAACAAATTAATCATAATTACAAATTAGATTGCATAATTAACAAGGCTAGGCATTCAAACTTGTTAAACATATACAGTAGGTCAATCAAAAATTCAAGATTTATCAACAAGAATCGCAAATATTTAATTTAACATCTTAAATTTACGAAATTTTGCTTTCGAAAAACTAAAACCTTCGAAAAGTCATAGTTAGGCTTCGAATTTGAGAATTCTGGGTTCGGCAGAAAAATAATATTTTTGTCAAAATTTTAGAATGCCTTTTACATGCGAAATTGACACAAAAATCACTCGATTTGGATGAGTAACGAAGAAATTGCCGAAAAACTGCGTACGTATAATTAAATAAACGCAATTTGCAATTAATTAACAATTACGAAAATTAATCACCCCTTTTAATTCTTGCAAATTTGTAATATTTAACCATGTTCATGCAATTTTAGATTATGAAAATAATAAGGGGCTCGTGGTACCACTGTTATGTTATGATACATATGATATTACATAAATCATGCGGAAACAACCATTAACCCAGGATTACATATTATTTACACATAATCATATAGCATAATTTAGATGCATACTCTTTGTTGCGTGCCCTCCCTAGCTGCGCCCGAACCGAACAAGAACAAGTCTTTAGGACTCCAAGTGTCGTCCCTCCGTAGATAGTCCACAGCACGTCCGGATCCGCCTTAAGATTGACCAACTAGAATCGCCCTTAAGGTACTAGAATTTTCGGCACTTTTGAGCAAGATGTGTGGCTGAATTTTTCTCTCAAAAACTCACTTTGAATACTTTTTAAAACTCGTTATAAATTGTGAACCCAGGCCACATATTTATAGGGGTATGGAAAGGGAATTGGAATCCTATTCAGATACAAATTAATTAAACCTAGAATTCTACAAGAACTCTAATTTAATTAATTTATCAAATAGAATTAGGAATTTAATCATTAACCGAACTCTGCACGTTTTAGGAAACGTGCACGAACACAAACACTTACACACGCACACACGGCAGCCACGATGGGCCGCCCATGCGTGCGCACGAGCAGCAGCCCACGCAGCGAGGCCTGCGCGAGCTGCAAGCCCACGCAGCTCCCGCGCGCGCTGCGCGCGCTGTGCGCGCTGCCACGGCCTGCTGGGCCTGGCCTTGCGCTGGGCCTGGCGTGGCTGTTTGTGCGGCGCGCTTGGCTTGCTGGGCGATGGCCTGGCTTCGTGCTGGGCCCTCGTCCGGCAGGCCTCGTCCGATGCTTATTCGTACGATACGCTTCCGATTAAATTTCCGATTCCGGAATTCATTTCCGATACGAACAATATTTAACATTTCCGATTCCGGAATTAATTTCCGTTTCGAACAAATATTTAATATTTCCGTTTCCGGAATTATTTTCCGATTCCGGTAATATTTCCGATTCTGACAATATTTCCGTTTCCGGCAATATTTCCGATTCTGGTAATATTTCCATTTCCGATAATATTTTCCGATACGTACCATGTTTCCGTTTCCGGCAACATCTACGACTTGGATAATATTTATATTTCCGATACGATCCATATTTCCGTTTCCGGCAATATCATCGTTTCCGGAGTATTCATTTCTTGCCTGTGACGATCTCAGCTCCCACTGAAACCAAGATCCGTCGATTCCGAATATCCATAGATAGAGTATTTAATGCCATTAAATACTTGATCCGTTTACGTACTATTTGTGTGACCCTACGGGTTCAGTCAAGAGTAAGCTGTGGATTAATATCATTAATTCCACTTGAACTGAAGCGGCCTCTAGCTAGGCATTCAGCTCACTTGATCTCACTGAATTATTAACTTGTTAATTAATACTGAACCGCATTTATTAGACTTATCATAGAATGCATACTTGGACCAAGGGCATTATTTCCTTCAAAAGGATCAAGCAAGATTCCTTTGGAGTTAACCATTGGCAAGAACGAGCTATATGCATCGTGGTTTAAAATGGCAACATGGATTGAAGAACATGAGTTGTCGCGTGGGAAATTAAACATTAATTTCTATGTTTAGAGATACAGATGGAAAGTCTTTCACATATCTGTTAACTGCTTGGATAAATAAATCCAAACAAAGTATCACTAGCAACCTATACAGTTGAAGTAAAAGTACTTATTGCCTAAGAAGCAATAAAACAGGGTTGTTTACGTTAAGAGTTCTTCATTGAACTTGGGTGAATCACATGTCTGCTGACTTGATGGTTCTTCATTGCGAAATGTGTAGAACCACTATTGTAGCAAGAAAGACTAGATCACAAAATAAACATACTCAAAAGATCTTATCATCCTATCTCAAAAAACATTCGATGAAAAGGATATTAAGATTGGCAAAGAATGATAACTAAACCTATGAACCAAGTGAGGAGCAACACTCACATTGTAGCACTGGAAATTAAGCATAGCTTTGAATTCCATGAACTGTTTTAAAGATGGGTTTGAGGCCCATGGTTGTAACACATTGGGGTTGAACATTTATCATATATGAAATGTATTTTTCATACTCCATTTAATCTTGGTTTAGTATTAAATGATGAGTCCTTTCAATTTGACAATATATTCAAGATAGACTGTCAGGACCAGTCCTGTGACTAAGAAATGCCTATCAAGTGAACTTGAATGTCAAAACTTGAAGATGGTCTCTGGTCGGAAGTTTTCTATAAAGGTGGACGCATAGAAAACGCTAGACGACTAGAATGCAAGATGACTAGTAGTTTTGTTTCTTGAACTACGTGGACATGGCAATGTCGCAATCATTTGCATAGATACTTACTTTGAGAAAAATGGTATTGGACAGACCTATGAAACTTTACTGTAAGAGATAAAAATTTGTCATAATAAATTTCATTACATTATTAGACACTAATCCTCAATACCTGAGTGATTTGAGATTACTTTCTTGAGAACTGGTTACTTTGACATTGTCAACCGTCGCACCGTAAAAGGAGACCATAACGGCAACGCTCAGGTAATCACCTATCAAACAAAGTCTAACCTTAAGATAACAAGATTGGGATTATCCTCCCATAAATCCGGCTGAGATGCTGAAAGTTGTACAAGGCCACTCGGAGAGTTAGAAACTGAAAAATGCATGGCCGTGCTCAGATGAATCATAGGTTATGATTATCTGTTTATGTGATTAGTTGAACTCTGAAACCGAGAAATACCTCTGGACATAATAAGGATGACTACTCTTACCTTATGTTCATGAGCAAGCATCATGCGACAAAGGAATTAGGCAATGCACACTTGTCCCTAAGGACAAGTGGGAGACTGACGAAAATAATTCCCTTGGTCCAATTATGCATTCAATGCTAAGTCTAATAAATGTGGTTCAGTATTAATTAATTAAACAAGTTAATAATTCAGTGAGATCAAGTGAGCTGAATGCCTAGCTAGAGGCCGCTTCAGTTCAAGTGGAATTAATAATATTAATCCACAGCTTACTCTTGACTGAACCCGTAGGGTCACACAAATAGTACGTGAATGGATCAAGTATTTAAGTGAATTAAATATTCTAATTATAAATATTCGGAATCGACGGGGATCTCGGTTCCAGTGGGAGCTGAAATCGTCAAAAGGCAAAATATGAATACTCCGGAAATGATGATATTGCCGGAAACGGAAATATGGATCATAACGGAAATACAAATATTATCCATGTCGTAGATGTTGCCGAAAACAGAAACATGGTACGTATCGGAAAATATTATCGGAAACAGAAATATTGCCGGAATCGGAAATATTGCCGGAAACGAAAATATTACCGGAATCGGAAATATTGTCGGAATCGGAGATAAATTCCGGAATCGAAAATATTAAATATTTGTTCGAAACGAAAATAAATTCCGGAATCGGAAATATTATATATTGTTCGAATCGGAAATGAATTCCGGAATCGGAAAACGAATTGGGAGCGCGACGTACGAAACGATCGTCGGACGAGCTTGCTAGACGCAAGGCCCAGCACGAATCCAGGCCCGCGCCTAGCGAAGCCCGCGCGCAACAAGGCAAGCGAAGCCCGCAAGCAGCGAGCAAGGCAAAGCCCAGCACGCTGCAAGCGAGCTAGGCAAGGCCCAGCAGCAGTGCCCACGGATGGGCCGCGTGCTGCCAGCCCCAGCCTTGGGCCGAGCCGCGCACCATGCCCCTTGTGGGCTGCATGTGTGTGCAATGCTACGTACGACCAACTCCTTGGTCGTTTAGGATTGCTTGATTAAATCGTTTTCCTAATTCTACACGGATTAGATGTTTTTGTGTTTGATTAAAACATTTAATTCTAAAGGATTAATTTGACTAGAATGCTAATAGATTTAGTTATTTGAATCCTAGTAGAAATCTAAGTCCGTTATTTCCACCCTATAAATACGTGGTTCATAATCACAATTTATATACAACGATCAATAAGTATTCATATAGTTTAAGTTCAAGTACAAATTTAATAAATCGCCTAAAGTATATAATTAAGCTTTCGAATACAACATAATACCTTAGAGAATATCCTAGTTGGTTGAATCTAAGGCGGATCCGAACGTGCTGTGGACTATCTACGGAGGGGCGACATTTGGAGTCCTAAACTTGTTCTTGTTCGGTTCGAGAGCAGCTAGGGAAGGAACGCATCACATGTATGTATCCTAAATTATGCTAATTGACTATGTGGCAATTAATTTGGATTCCTAGCTTTACGGTTTTTCCACATGAATAGATGATATTTGTCATAACCTAACAACTACTTCCAAAGAGTTCTCGATTCTCATTTCTTCTCGAATCTCTTTGAGGTCTATTATTCTCCCACTTGTCAATTTGGAAATGTGATTTCTTTCCAAAAAGACATTGTCACGAGCAACGAGTACTGTTCTCTGACTTGTTGTAGAAGTAATACCCCTTAGTTTATTTTGGATACCAAACAAGGAAACATTTTTCATATTTTGGTGCTAGATTGTCTGAAATTAATCGCTTCACATATGCTTCGCAAACCCAGATCTTGAGAAAATACAACTTTGGCAGTTTCCCAGTCCATAATTCATATGGAGTCTTTTCAACAGCTTTTGACGGAGCATGATTCAGTGTAAGTGTTGTTGTTTGCAACGGATGTCAAATTGTAAAGGAACTTCGTCTTGACCCATCATTGACCTAACCATATCTAGTAAGGTCTTGTTTATCCGTTCCGACACTTCATTTTATTGAGGTGTGTAGGGGGTGTTTTTGGATTTTCCCCTACGGGGGCGGTTGTTTTAGAAACCTTCGTATTTTTGTACTTTGTAAGAGTCGCCACCAAACATTGTTTAGGATCTTGTTTGGAATGACCGTAAATGACTCTATTAGGATAAGACTTGAATCTTCGAAACGGGTGGGTGAGATCCGGGCAAGGGAACGACATGCTTATTCCGCGAGCTTTAGAAATAATTCAAGTGCGTGACACAATATTTTCGAAAATACCCTAGTTTAGACTATGTGGGTTTGAATTTAGGACAAATTGAATTTCTACTTTGTATGGCGGTCACTTTGCTTTAAAGTTAATTTAAGGGAACCTAAGATTGGTTTGTCCAAGAAATTATCTTTGTTAAGCGTGATGTAACCTTGTATTTTGTTGTATTTAGCATGTGCGGTGATGAAAGCAATAAAGCAAATAAAGCAACATCACAATAGTAAATAAGTGCGGAATTAGTAAATACAAGACCCCCTAGAGATGGACTAGGGAGTAGGTCCACATTGCCTAGAAGGACTAGGCAAGTAAAGTTGCATAATTGAAAGTGCGGAATTGAAATGCGTTATTGAAAGTGCGGAATTGAAAGTGCGGAATTGAAAGTGCATAATTGAAAGGTGTGTAATTGAAATTGCAATATTGAAAATTTTTACTTGGGCACATGAGAACCGAACACCAAACGACTACTTAAAAATAACTGCGCTCGACACGAATTCAAAGCCAAAAATCTCAACTTGGGAGAAGTTGCTCATCCCAAAGTATCCTAGATTTTGCATATAGAACTTGAACTTGAAAGCTTGAAACTTGAAATATTGAACTTGAAATACTTGAACTTGAACTTGAAATATTGAACTTGAACTTGAAATATTGAAATTAAGAGACTTGAATCTCAAAGATCGAGCCTTTTAATGTTGAAAAGGTTAGATCTTTGATATGCTCTTGCTTTGAAAGGATCCTAGTTTAGGGAAGTAGTCATGAACAACCCTAAACATTGTTGGATCTTGAAATTTGAAAACTTGAACTTGTATATTGAAAAATGGAGTGTTGAATCTCAAAGAATAAACCTTTAAAAGATAGAAAGGCATCATCTTTGATTACTCCATACTTGAGAATGATTCTAGTTCAAAGAAGTTATTACAAACAACTTTGAACATACTTGAATCTTTAAAGTTTGCATTTTTGTATTTTGAAAAGTGTTGTGGGATCTTTTTCGCTGCTGACGTGGCACGCGTTCCTCGGAGGTATCAAGTATGACCTGGCACGAACTTCTGGCAACCTGCAAAACAAGAATATTCCCGTAGGAATATTCCCTCCGATGCTTAAGTAAGTATAAGCTAGAGAGATAAGTAATTTGTAGAGAGAAGGCAGAGCAAAGATAGTTTTAGGTTGGTGGGAATGAATTAATTGCCTTTACCTTGGGATCTGAGCTATTATAGGGCTAGGGTTTCTTGGGAACTGATCCCTCAACCCTAGCTGTGGGGTGCATGCCCCTTGGGGATTTAGGACACGTGTCATTTGGCCAACAATGATGAGCCTTTTACAAATTGGACCTGGCTTCTCAGAGAAGATGGGCTTTCCAAAGAGGAGGTTGTGCTCTTATTTCGTTTAGGTACCAAGGTTTGGGCCTACTTCCTAGGCTTGGGTCCAGCTGGCCTGTATTGGTCATTGTAGCTTCTTTGGGCCTTATGGTGGAGATATTCAAGCCCACATCATTTGCCCCTCATGAGGAATGAAAACAGACGTTAGTTTTCACTGCTCTTGGAGTGTTCAATGGGATGACGACGCGTGGCAGGGGTAATCATTTCTTACCCCTCTATAAATAAGTGGCCACTTTGAGTGACTTTCCCCCTCATTTCTAGCGATTATTTGAGAGCTATAAGAGGAGGCGATTCCGGCGTCTTACATCCACCGAAGTTCACTGTAGCACCGCCACAATCTTCAACGCCTTGTTCTTGCAGTTCTTCATCAAAGTTCTTCACAAATTCTCTTTGATCTATCAGGTAATGCTTTCTTTTGGGAAAATTTGTTTGTTGATTTTGATCCTTCCCACTTCTCTTTTCTTAACTATGAAAGGGGTACGTCAAACTAAGGGCGTCAACCTGTCCTTTTGACGCCTTCTCTTTTCGCGTAATGCCCCGTGTCTTGAGTCAAGTCTTCAGCCTGTGCAGGATTTCATGGCGCGAATAGAGGACGAAGAGCAATTCGAAGGGGAATCTTCTTCTCCCATGGAGGAGGACGTCCCCGAGCGCGCCGATGTCGCGCCGGCGAGCACGTCGGGTGGGGAGGAAGGTCACCTTCACCCTAGCGCAATCTTCCCACTTCAGCCGTGGCTGAACTTCCTCACCCTCAAGGGGAAGGACTATGGGAGGTCCTAGAATCTAGGCTAGGAATATAAGTTTCGTATGCCGGCTGGTATGGACTGCACCAGCTTTGGACTGGTGGAAGGGGAATTCGCCGTGTACGGCTCTTTTCTGAAGCTTAGTATGAGATTCCCCCCTCACCCCTTTGTGGTGGAATTGCTGGACGGCTTCAACATTGGCCTGAACCAAATGTCCCCCAACTCTTAGGCTGGTGTGTTCGGCTATATCGCTCGTTGTGAGCTCGAAGGTATCACTCCCTCCTTCCCGGCGTTCCTAAGGATCGCCTCCATGTCCCAGGTTTCAAAAGTTGCCGCGGGTTGGCTAATTCTTACGTACAAGGGAGCTTATCGGACGATGATGGGAAAGGCGTCCAAATGGCATCACTGGAGGAAAAAGTGGGTGGTTATCAAAACCACAAATTTGGAGATGTGCGAGCGGATGAGACGTTGGAACGTCAAGCCCAACTTGGTTGGAAAGGGCAGCTCTTTCCCTCCGGTCTCCGCCGCTCTCTGGGAACGGATCTCGTCTTTGTTCAAGGCTAAGCCGTTCATAGTTAAGGACAAGACGGCCTACACACCCGAGGGGTGGTTGCCTCATCTGGATCAACTGGGCGATCCCGTTTTCCTCTCGGATGTGGGCTTGTGTCCGTATATGCCGAGAGGTAATGTATCTATACTTCCAATCTTTCACTGTTTCATCAAAACTATACTAATGTCTTTATTTGTTTTTTCAGACGAGGCCATGGATAAGCTAGACGACGCCTCCAAAGGCCAAGTGGATATGCCGTCCTGGCTGGCAAAGGTTCTTGACGCCAGCACCTTTAAGGCTTGGCAGCGTCAGCAGGCGGTCGAGCAAGCCGTCCCAGAGCAGATGGCTCCCCTTTCTGCTGAGGAGAAGGTATTGATCAGGCCTTCCTATGTAATTCCCTTTATTATTTGCAACTTATATGTTCTCATTTCTTCAGAAGGCGAGGAAGGCGGCCACGGACGCGACACCTTCTTCTAAGCGCAGGGCTGGCGGCACAGGGAAACCCGTCTTCAAGTCAACGGCTTCGAAGGCTCCTAAGGTGTTTGCCGTCCCCAAGGCTGCATCCGCTTCTCCTAGCTTCTGGAAAGCTGGAGCGACGGCCGATCCTCTTGCGGGGGGATTCCTGAAGCCGTCCGCCGGAATATTCCTCTGAAGGCGGCGGAAAGAGCTAGGAATTCTGGGGGTATCGTAACCACCCGCCGTTCCTCATCTAGCAGTTCTATAGTCTCTCCCAGGGATTCTAAGGCCGTTGTTTTTCCCATAGAAATTCCCGACCCTCAGAAAGACATTGATGCTGAATTGGATCAGATCCCTTCTTCAGGTGGGTTCAACTCTCATGACCGAAGGAGGATAATGACGTTGATGCGCAATGCCATTCCTCCCAAGTATGCTGAGACTCTTCCCGAGGCGGCCGAGAATATGCTTGCCGCTATGCAGTCCTCGGCACTGGATGTGAGTTTCATTATGCCTTTATTATTTACATATTCTTGTTTCTCTTGTGTTTTACTCTTGCCGTTTTTGTGCAGATGTTCATTCTGCTGGACTCGCTGAAGAAGTGGCGTACTGATTTGGTGTATGAAGAGGCTCGACACCGTCTTCTGGCCAGTCAGTGTGGCGATCAGCATTTTGCTGAGATGGAGAAACTTTGCTTTGACAGGCGGGAGGAGATTGACGTTGTGACCACCGCCCTGGCTTCCAAAAATGCTGAGAACGCGGCTCGTCTCTTGCAAATTGATCAGAACTTTTCTGAAATGGAGGACCTTTCTAAGAAAATCAAGGAGAAGGAAGCTGAGTTTTCTCGTCTTGAGACTCAGTTTAAGGAGTTGGAGGTCCAGCTGGAGGCGGCTCGCAAGGAGGTTGCTTCGTTAAAGAGTGTTCTCGACCAGTCGGCCATGCTAGGTGAGAAATCAACCCGAAGGGGCATGGAGCTTGCATGGAATGCCAAATTTGCCAATGAACGTCCCTTCAGCTGGTTCGAGAAGTTCCTCACCTATTAGATTGAGGTGGAGAAGGCTCAGAAGGAAGGACGCACTCCTCATGAGTTTGTTCCCAGCGAGGATGAGGAATGAGAGCTCCTAGGCGTCTTGTATTTATTTTGAGCTTGTTTTCGTGACGCCTTGCTTAGTGGCACTATGTGCATAATTTTTGTAATTATGACTAATTTTTTGGAATGACATGGCGTCTTTTGAACGTCCTATTGCTTTTTAGCTTTTGTCATCTGTTTTTGTGATTGATTCTACGATTATGTCTGACGCCTTTGAATTGAGACGTCAGATGCCTGCTCTGGTCTTTTTGCCGAGGTCTTTAGCTACTTTATATAGCTATGTTTAGAATGTGTGACCCCTGTGTTCTAGGTGATCAGCCTAGTGAGGGTGCTAATCTGGGCCACTTCTTAGGCCTTTAAACGACTAGTCTTTATTTCTTGGGAGAACGTTAGTTTGCATTTCTCCAAGGAATTTGATAAAATATTTTTCATAAATATTTCCCAGCAAGGCCGGCTTGCATGGAATTTTTCATTTAATGTTTAAAGCATGCTACATGGTGCGTCTAGGTTCTGGACGTCTTTACAAAACATATAATCAAGATAACATAAGTGTTAATCTAGAAAAAGTACTTCTTGAGGTTATCCGCATTCCATGTACGCAAGATCGGACGTCCCTGCATGTCTTGGATCCGGTATGTTCCGTCTCGAACCTCCTCGTAAATCTCATATGGACCTTCCCAAGTAGGAGTGAGTTTCCCTTGTTCATTGGCGCGTCCGACGGCTTCCATTTTTCTAAGCACAAAATCTCCGACTTTTAGTATTCTTCTAGAAACCCTTTTGTTGTACTCCCTCGTCATTCGGAGTTTGTATAGCTGCTGTCGTAGAGCCGCATTTCCTCTTGTTTCTGGTAAGAAATCCAAGGCCGCCTTCATCATTTCCCAATTGGCATCTTCATTAAACAACATGACGCGCAGAGTTGGTTCACACATTTCAATGGGTAGGACGGCTTCAGCCCCATAAGCTAACAAGAATGGTGTTTCTCCCGTGGAATTTTTTGCCGTGGTCCGTATAGACCATAAAACATTGGGTAACTCGTCGGTCCATAAGCCCTTTGCCTCATCAATCTTCTTCTTCATCCCTTCAGAGATGATTTTGTTGAATGCTTCTACTTGTCCGTTAGCTTGGGGGCGTCCTACTGATGCAAAACATGCTGTGATACCATGGTCCGCCAACCAATCTTCCAATTTGGGCGTCTTGAATTGTGGCCCGTTGTCGAAGACGATAGACTTGTGATGATGTTTTTCCAGATGAACGCTCTCACATCTTGTGCCTTAGTGTTTTTTAAAGCTTCAGCTTCTACCCATTTAGTGAAATAGTCGACGGCAACTATTACATAACGCAATCCTCCTGGTGCCGTCGTATAGGGACCTAATAAGTCCATCCCCCATTTGGCAAATGGTATAGGGCTGGTGATTGGCGTTAGTTTCTGCGCCGACCGTCGAATTAGGTGAGCAAATCGTTTGCATTTATCACACCGCTTGACCAAGTTGAGAGCGTCTTCTTTGAGAGTGGGCCAATAGTATCCGTTTCTTAGGGCTTTTTCTGCCAGGGGCCTCCCTCCTATGTGAGAGCTGCATAATCCCTGATGAAGATCTTCCAGTACTTCATGCCCCTTCTCGGGGGTTACGCAGTGAAGAAGAGGCCGTGAGAAGGCTTTTTTGTATAGAGTCCCGTTCCATATCTCGAACCAGGTGCATTTCTTTTGTAATCTTTCTGCCTGCTTGGGATCATCAGGGAGTACTCCATTCATTTTGAAGTTGACAATATCATCCATCCAGGTGGCTGTTCGGTCTAAGATGTCTGTTCTCGAGGCGTCAATGCTTTTGAACTGTTTTACCTCCCAGAATACATGACGTGGCGTGTCGCAGGATGCTGAGCTTACCAGCTTGGATAAAGCGTCTGCCTTGTTGTTTTCAGACCGGGGTACATGTTGTATTTCAAAGTTAGACAGCTGCTGAACTTCTTGACGGACCTTTTCCAGATATTTTATCATGACGTCATCCTTGGCCTCATATTCTCCTTTTACTTGACTGACGATTAACTGTGAGTCAGATAAAACCAGGACGTCTGCCGCCCCCGCTGCTTTGCTCATCTGAATTCCACATATCAGGGCTTCGTATTCAGCTTCGTTGTTTGACGCCTGAAAGTTAAAACGCATTGCATATTCATAGATATCCCCTTCTGGTGATTCGCAGATAATGCCGGCTCCCGACCCATTTTGGGTGGCAGAGCCGTCCACATGAACTAACCACTGGGTTTTCTCATTCTTCAAATAGGGTGGCTTGGTCAGTTCCGCAATGAAGTCAGCAAATGCCTGTCCCTTTATTGCCTTCCGCGGCTCATACGAAATATCAAACGCGTTAAGCTCAATTGCCTAGTTGAGCATTCTTCCGGATGCTTCTAGATTGGTGAACGGCCTCTTTAGCGGTTGATCCGTGTAGACTACCAGTCGATGAGCCAGGAAATATGGACGAAGCTTCTTACTAGCCAAGAACAGAGCGAAGCCAAACTTTTCAACTGTTGGATATTTGAGTTCAGCATTCTGCAGCATGTGGCTGACAAAGTAGACAGGTAGTTGCGTCCCATCCCTTTCTGTAAGCAAGACGGCACTTAGTGCGTACTCTGAGATGGCAAGGTACAGATACAAGACTTCTCCTGAGAGAGGGCTGACCAGTCGTGGCAAAGTATGCATGTGTTCTTTTAGACGAAGGAAGGCGGCCTCTGCCTGCGACGTCCACTCAAACTGGGTGCCCTTTTTGATGGTACTGAAAAAGTAATGACACTTATCTCCAGCTCTAGATAAAAATTACCCAAGGCGGCAAGACATCCAGTTAAGCGTTGCACATCTTTGACCGTCCTTGGCGACGTCATATCGATGACCGCCTGCACCTTGTCCGGATTTTCTTCAATGCCCCTTTCGTCAATCAAGAAGCCAAGGAACTTGCCAGAGGATACCCCGAATATGCACTTCTTGGGATTGAGTCTCATTTGGTATGTCCTGAGGGTCTCAAAGGTTTCTCTCAAGTCGTCGAGGTGATCCATCTTTTGTTTTCTTTTTACAATCATATCGTTGATATAGGCTTCTATATTCCGCCCCAGCTGCTTCGCGAAAACCGTGTTCACCAACCGTTTGAAGGTGGTTGGGGCATTTTTTAAACCGAACGGCATTACTTTGTAGCAGTACAATCCTTGTTCCGTGACAAATGACGTCTTCTCTTGATCCTCGGGCCACAATGGGATCTGGTGAAATCCGGAGTAGGCGTCCATGAAGCTCATCATGGCATGTCCGGCCGTTGAGTCGACGAGTCGGTCTATCTTTGGCAGTGGGAAACTGTCCTTGGGGCAAGCTTTGTTGAGATCGGTGTAATCAACACACATCCTCCATGTCCCATTGGGCTTGGGTACCAGTACTACGTTAGCTACCGAGTCTGGGTACTGACACAGACGTATGAAGCCTGCATCCATTTGTTTTTTTAACCTCGGCAGCAGCGGCAAAATTTCTTGCTTCTCCATGATTCCTCTTCTTCTGGCGCACTGGCTTTATGGCGCTATCCACATTTAGCTTATGCACGGCTACCCCCGGATAAATGCCTGGCATCTCCTCTACCGTGAAGGCAAATATTTCCTTGTATTCTCGGAGCAGTTGCACTAATGCTGCTGACATGGGGTCGTCAGGGTGAATCCCAATGGGGACCGTTCGAGACGGGTCTGCTAAGTCCAGAATTATAGCATAGTGTGCTCCCACTAGCTCAGGTCGTCTTTCTGCATTGTGCTCCGTTGGTGTTTCTCGGGTTTTACGACGGCTTGCCAGAGGTTTAGCTTGCTCTTTTCCCTTTGGAGAGGCTCCCCAGGCCGTAGGTTCCAATGTCGATAAGTAACAATCCTTGGCCAACTGTTGATTTCCATAGAGAGACCCAACGCGTCTGTTACTTCCAACAAATTTGACCAGTAGTAAATGAGGAACGATCACAGCTCTTAGGTCGTTGAGTGTTGGACGGCCGAGTATGATGTTGAATGTGGTGAGGTTTGCTACAATTACAAACCGGGTGACACCTTCTTTGGTCACTGAGGGAACTCCAATAGAGGCCGGGAGTAAGATGGAGCATATTGGACGAACGATGCTCCCTCCGAATCCTACCAAGGGCCCGTACACTTTTTCTATGGCTTCAGGATCGTGTCTTAATTCCCGCAGACATTGCAGACTGATTATGTCGGACGAGCTCCCCGTGTCCACCAGTACTCTCTTGACCTTGAGGTTAGCCACCTTAATCTCTATAACCATAGGGTCATCATCATATGGCGTTGCCGCCCTTCTGTAATCATCTTTGGAAATTTCTACAGAGGGTAGATTCATCTGTGCTGGGCGAAGATAAGATGGACCTTTTTGCCGTCCTTCCTTACATGGTTCTCCTGCAGCTATTCCCCCTGATATTACCATAACTCTTTCGTCTGAATACTTCTTAAAGGTGGGGCTCATTTCTTTGTCTGCGTCCTTTAAATGGATGTACTGGCGGAGGTGTCCTTCAGCCGCGTGGTCACTTAATATCTTCCTCAACATCCGACAATTTTGGGTGTCATGTCCTTCGTCGTTGTGGAAAGCATAGAAAGGGGCCTGTTGGCTGGAGATGGTCAGTCGTCGGGGGGACGGTTCTATTCCCAGACTCGGTCCCTCAGCAAGGAGGATGTTTTCAAGAGCCGTGTTGAATATAAAGGAGCCCCTAGAGGACGACCTCCTCCGCCTTCTTTTCTCCTCAGAGCCGCGGCCATTCTTTCTCCGGATGACGCTCTCATGCTGTCTTCTAGGAGTCTCTAGAGAGTGATGGCCCTGGGCCTCATTTTTCTTCTGTGCAGTTCGGCTCGTCCATCTTCCTGGACGTTCCTCTTTTACATGCCGACTCTCTTCTCCTTCACCAGTGTTGATACGAGTTTAAAAACTCGTTGTATAAACAAGGATAGTTGATTAACAAGCTAGACCTTTAACTCGTTGATCGTGAATGCAAGACAAGACCTATTGACTCACAATCAGTTCTTTGAATAGGAAACGCGTTCAAAAAGCTGAATTATAAACTATAATTCGAAATGTAACAAACAAGTGTTTTAATCATCCACTTGGTTGTTTATTCCAATCAAGAAGCTGACTATAAATAGCCAAAAACCAACAGCTACAAGAGCTTTAAACGGCTAATTAAGAGCCATTTAAGAGCCTTTAAAACTGGCAGTTACAAGCTCTAAAGCCTCCTAATTCAGTCACTAAATTGGAGGTTACAAAGGCTTAAAACTCTCCTTACAAACAGCAATAATCAAAGCTAAGTAATGACTGAATTTAAATTGGGGATTTAAACAAATATCCCTTTATTAAACCGACTTTAACCAAAGCAATTAAAATAATAAGTGCGTACAATCTGTTTAAACAAGCGGACCAATGTGATTAAGCGGACCAGTTTGATTAACGTACCACCTTGATAATAAGGACCATATAACGAGCTCACTCAATCCAAGTCACCATGCACACAAAATGAGCCATTGAACCCAAATCAGTTTTGGTTCCAATTGCTAGTATAAGACTATCACTTTCATCCATAACCGTATCATCCCCTCCCCCTTTAAAAGGAATTGACCTCAATTCAGCAAGGCCATCATCATCAAGATAAGGTGAAAGATCACCTACATTGAAAGTAGCATGGACACCATAGTCTCCCGGAAGCTCAATCTTGTAAGCATTATCATTCACACGTGCAACCACCTTGTAAGGACCTTCAGCCCTAGGCATAAGCTTGTTCTTGCGTTTGCTTGGAAAACGCTCTTTCCTTAAATGAACCCAAACCAAATCACCTTCTTCAAACAACCTCGGTTTGCGATTCTTATTTGATTTCTGTTTATAAGAGGCATTAATAGCTTCAATTCGCTCACGAACTTGTTGGTGCAGTTTCATCATAGACTTTAACTTAGCATCGGCATCCTTGTGAACCAACTCATCTTTTGGTAATGGAATTAAATCCAAGGGAAAGTATGGATTAATCCCATATACTACCTCAAATGGAGATTGACCAGTAGCATAAGTAGGAGACAGATTATAAGCAAATTCAGCGTGAGCAAGCTTGACATCCCAATCCTTTTGCGTTTTACTTACCAACCCTATCAATAGCGTTCCCAAGGTTCGATTTGTCACCTCTGTTTGCCCATCACTTTGAGGGTGATGTGAAGTGCTAAACAACAACTTGGTTCCCACCTTTCTCCACAATGTATTCCAAAAGTAACTCAAGAACTTGGAATCTCGATCAGAAACAATAGTCTTTGGAATTCCATGCAAATGAACAATCTCCTTATAATACAAATCAGCCACATTACAAGCATCATCCGTTTTGTGACAAGCAACGAAATGAGCCATTTTTGAAAATCTATCCACCACGACCATAATAGCATCCTTACCTCTTTGAGTACGAGGCAAATCCACTATAAAATCCATGGATACATCTTCCCAAGGGTGAACTGGAACCGGCAAAGGTGAGTATAAACCGGGTTTGAAAGAACTCTTGGCCATATGACAAGTCACACATTTATTCACAATGTTCGTTACATCACCTAACATTTTAGGCCAAAAGAAATGTACTCTCAAGATTTCCAAGGTCTTGGCTATGCCAAAGTGACCAGCCAATCCTCCACCATGAGCCTCACGCACTAGTAACTCACGAATTGAATGCTTAGGAATACAAAGGCGATTACCTTTGAAAAGAAACCCATCTTGCAACATGTACTCCCCATAAGCACCAACTGCACATTTCTCGAATGCGACTCCAAAATCACCATCATCATGATAATAATCTTTTAAGGTCTCAAACCCCAACAAACGAACATCAAGTGTAGCAAGCAAAGTGTACCTTCGTGATAATGCATCAGCCACCACATTGCTTTTACCATCTTTGTATTTCGAAGAAAACTGAAAGGATTGCAAGAACTCAACCCATTTAGCATGCCTTGGGATCAATTTTTGTTGCCCATTAATATACTTCAAAGATTCATGATCAGAATGCAAAACAAAGTGGCTAGAACGCAAATAATGACTCCAATAATTTAAAGCTCTAACAATGGCATAGAACTCTTTATCATAAGTGCAATAATTCAAACGAGAACCCCCTAAATTTTCCGAAAAATAATCTATGGGACGCTTACCTTGGATCAAAACAGCACCAATCCCCACTCCACTAGCATCACACTCGACCTCAAAAGGTTGAGAGAAATCTGGCAGCGCCAAAATAGGAGCAGCACACAAACGCTTTTTAATCACATCAAACGCCTTTTGAGCGTCCTCTCCCCATACAAAAGCACCTTTCTTCAAGCAACTAGTGATAGGACTAGTAATAGTACTGAAATCACGAATTAAACGTCTATAAAATGAAGCAAGACCATGAAATGAACGCACCTCACTTATAGTTTTAGGATTAGGCCACGATTTGATAGCCTCGATCTTGGACTGATCCACGGACACTCCATCTTTCGAAACCACATAGCCCAAGAATACAACATTGTCAACAAGGAATGAACACTTCTCTAGCTTCCCATAGAGTCTTTGAGCTCTAAGTGTTTCAAAAACATCCCTCAAATGAATCAGATGCTCCTCTTCGTTCCTACTATACACCAAGATGTCATCAAGATATACCACAACGAATCTGCCCAAAAATGATTTAAGCACTTCGTTCATTAGCCTCATAAACGTACTAGGAGCATTAGTGAGACCAAATGGCATGACGGTCCACTCATACAAACCATGTTTTGTCTTGAAAGCCGTTTTCCACTCATCTCCTTCACGCATCCGAATCTGATGATAACCACTTCGCAAATCAATTTTTGAGAACAACTTCGAACCATGGAGCTCATCTAACATATCATCAAGTCTCGGAATTGGAAAACGATACTTGATGGTAATGTTATTCACAGCCCTACTATCAACACACATTCGCCATGTTCCATCGTTCTTAGGCACAAGCAACACCGGAACAGCACATGGACTCAAGCTTTCTCTAACATAGCCTCGATTCACAAGTTCATCAATTTGCTTTTGTAATTCCTTTGTTTCCTCCGGATTGCAACGATAGGCAGCCTTATTAGGCAAAGAAGTTCCTGGAATAAGATCAATTTGATGTTCAATACCACGAATAGGGGGCAAACTTGGTGGTAATTCATCCGGAAATACATCCTTGAACTCAAACAGCAATTCGGCAATGGGACTGCCTTCTTTCCAATTTTGGCCTTCAATTGGACTCTCCTTAGCCACGAGCAAATACACCAGCTCTCCTTGATCAAGAGCTTGCTCAATTTCTCGTTCACTAGCCAACATGGTGAGATTCGGCTTTTTCTTTTGTTTCACACTCATGGATCGAACCGCTTGAGATGACATAGGCTTTAGCACAATTTTCTTGCCTTTGTCTCTCAATTCATACTCATTGCTTCTCCCTTTATGAATCACGTCCCTATCAAACTGCCAAGGACGACCCAACAAAATATGACAAGCATCCATAGGAATAACATCACAAAGAACTTCATCCACATACGAACCCATAGTCAAACCAACCCTTACTTGCTTCGACACTTTTACACTATTACCATCATCAAGCCAATGGAGTGCGTATGGCCTAGGATGGGCTGTAGTGATTAAGCCTAATTTTGACACCATTTCACTAGAAGCAGCATTGGTACAACTCCCCCCATCAACAATTACACTACACCACTTATCTTTCACTAGACATTTAGTATGAAACAACTGATCTCGTTGGTCTAGATCAGTAGGTGAAATTTGAGTTTGTAGCGCTCTAAGAACCAGATTTGTGTCATAAATTGGAGCCTCATACCCTTCCTCTTCCTCCTCATCACCACTCTCATCAAACACGAATACGTCCCCCAACCTCTTTTCCTCTTCAAACAACTCCTCACGATATTCAACAGCTTCTCTCAAGGTCACTACTCGTTTATTTGGACACGCATTTTGATAATGCCCAAACCCTTGACACTTAAAACAACGCACCTTGGACAGACTTGTTTCTTTGGTTGGGTTAGATAGTTTAGGGGCAGCCGTAGAATTACTTGAACCTACGGTACTAGGTGATGTGTTTGGTTTCAAGCTAGGTTCGGATTTAGCCCAAGACTTGGCTTTACCATCCATACTAGACCCTCCCCCATATTTTGCCTTCCCTTGATTTTCCAATTTTAAACAAAGTCCACAAAGAGTGTCAAAATCAGAATATGGATAAAGGTCTACGGTATTGGCAATATTATAATTTAGACCCCTTAAAAATCTGGACAGTTTTTGTTCCTCAATTTCCTCAATTTCTCCCATTAAGGAAAACTTTTCAAACTCATCAATATATTCAGCCACACTCATTTTTCCTTGCCTCAATTCGGCAATTTTACGATAAGTTGTTATTCTATGAGTTGTTGGCACATACCTTTTACGTAGCTTACGTTTCAAAGACTCCCAAGAGGTAATTTTCTCCTTCCCTTCACGTATTCTCTTGGATTTCAGTCCCTCGAACCACAATGAAGCCCCTCGTCCTAGCTTCAATATGGCATATTTGCAACGCTTCTCATCATCAATGTCCTTGAAATCGAACATTCTCTCTATTTTGCGCTCCCACTCCAAATAGGCTTCCGGATCTGTTCCAACAACAAATTCAGGAAGTTCGGTGACCTTGAATTCATCCATAGCCCGTAGATCACGCCTAGGAGGCCTACGATACCCCCCATATTTCAGTTTGTAAGAATTACGAACAGCAGCTCTTTTTTTTTCTTTTTTTTTTTTTGGGCCGATCACACGAACAGCAGCTCTGATACCACTAATGATACGAGTTTAAAAACTCGTTGTATAAACAAGGATAGTTGATTAACAAGCTAGACCTTTAACTCGTTGATCGTGAATGCAAGACAAGACCTATTGACTCACAATCAGTTCTTTGAATAGGAAACGCGTCCAAAACAAAGAAAAAAAGCTGAATTATAAACTATAATTCGAAATGTAACAAACAAGTGTTTTAATCATCCAGTTGGTTGTTTATTCCAATCAAGAAGCTGACTATAAATAGCCAAAAACCAACAGCTACAAGAGCTTTAAACGGCTAATTAAGAGCTATTTAAGAGCCTTTAAAACTGGCAGTTACAAGCTCTAAAGCCTCCTAATTCAGTCACTAAATTGGAGGTTACAAAGGCTTAAAACTCTCCTTACAAACAGCAATAATCAAAGCTAAGTAATGACTGAATTTAAATTGGGGATTTAAACAAATATCCCTTTATTAAACCGACTTTAACCAAAGCAATTAAAATAATAAGTGCGTACAATCTGTTTAAACAAGCGGACCAATGTGATCAAACGGACCAGTTTGATTAACGTACCACCTTGATAATAAGGACCATATAACGAGCTCACTCAATCCAAGTCACCATGCACACAAAATGAGCCATTGAACCCAAATCAGTTTTGGTTCCAATTGCTAGTATAAGACTATCACTTTCATCCATAACCGTATCAAGTGTACTCTCTGTCAGAGTGTAGTTCGGCCATGACACTGTACCTCCCCACAGACGGCGCCAAATGTTGTGGGATCTTTTACGGTGCTGACGTGGCACGCGTTCCTCGGAGGTATCAAGTATGACCTGGCACGAACTTCTGGCAACCTGCAAAACTAGAATTTTCCCGTAGGAATATTCCCTCCGATGCTTAAGTAAGTATAAGCTAGAGAGATAAGTAATTTGTAGAGAGAAGGCAGAGCAAAGATAGTTTTAGGTTGGTGGGAATGAATTAATTGCCTTTACCTTGGGATCTGAGCTATTTATAGGGCTAGGGTTTCTTGGGAACTGATCCCTCAACCCTAGCTGTGGGGTGTGTGCCCCTTGGGGATTTAGGACACGTGTCATTTGGCCAACAATGATGAGCCTTTTACAAATTGGACCTGGCTTCTCGGAGAAGATGGGCTTTCCAAAGAGGAGGCTGTGCTCTTATTTCGTTTAGGTACCAAGGTTTGGGCCTACTTTCTTGGGCCCAGCTGGCCTGTATTGGTCATTGTAGCTTCTTTGGGCCTTATGGTGGAGATATTCAAGCCCACATCATAAAGTTTTGGATTTTGAAAAGATGTATGATTGTTGCAAGTGACACTTTTAGTAGTAAAAATGCCAACTTGCTAATCATTTTTGAAATAGGAAAATCAAAGAAACATGATTGAATATGGTGGGATTCAGAATTACCTATTTAGCTTTAGGAAAGAATTCCTTTTAGAGCTCCCAATTGCTTAGAACTAGAAGATTGTATGGTATTTTTGGAGGATTTTGTATTGATTTTTGTATTGAATATTGAGGTGCAATTTTTGTATTACGGCATTATGTGTCGATTTTGCCTCCCTTAATGCTTGGAATTAGGGGGTTTTTATAGGGGGAATGGCTGCTAAACGCCAACCATTGCCAGCTTAGTACGCCGAAGCAGCGCCCAGCGCTGGTGACATGGCGTGAATGCCGCCAAAACAAGGACGCGGGCTCTGTCCTTGATTTTTCTTGTATTGATGTACCTTCGTACGAATAGTACGATGTTTGGCACGTAGTGTTTGCTTGGAGGTTAAGACTTGATTTTGCGTCTAAAAACAAGCCGTTCCGGGTTTTGAATTTCGGTTTTACGGGACGAGGCCCGGCTTGCTCGGTTTTGTGGGTCGGTGCCCGAATTTGACTTGCCTTATATGATTTTGAGTGAAAAAGGCTTAGTAAAACCAATGGAATGGTCTACTAGATGAGATTGTACTTGGATTTTGAAATTGGTTTTTGAAAATTGTATTTTGTACCGAGTTCCGGAAGGGGAACGGCCTCGGGGACTGGATTTTGGCTCTTGTATTTTGGAGATGTTCTTAGCAATTGGGATTTCCGCACGGAGTTGCTCCAACCGTCTAGTAAGGATAATGGTATCGTCATCATCCCAGAGGGGAGACACGATTTAGGTGTCTACAGGAGCCCCCATTTTGACTGAGCGTTCGATTAGGAAAGCGCTAGTCAAAGTACTCGACTTGGGACGAAGAATGGTCAAGACGTTCTGCGATCAAGACCATTCTTTGTACGCCGATACCTGCAAACAGGCGTTAGAATAAAGGATAGAGTCTACCTCCGTGCGGTTGTGATGACTCCGATTTGTACTTGTACTGTTCTTCCGCCTTTGGTTCGGGACGAAGCTTGGCATCGAAAATTTGAATCTTGAATTTTTGAATCTTGAATTTTTGAATCTTGAACACCCGGAGTTGATCCGTTGGGGATGTGCTTCACTGGGGATAAGAGCTTTTTATTGGCCCTTAAGATTTTGAAATTTCGGCTGACTTTCTTGGAGCTTGGGTCCGTTGGGAGTCGAACGCCTGAGTCGTTGTATTTTTTTGGACTTTGTATTCTTGAAACGCTCATCTGTTTGTGCTTGGAGATACGGGTGTATACTCGTATTTTTCAAAGGATGGCCTGATTCGACGTTTGATGCTTGGTGCGGAAGACCGTAGCAATAAAGGACGTGCAATCAGCACGGGAGACCGCGCGCTGCAGATTCCTGCGCATGCAGCAGGCAGCGCCCAGCGGGGAGCTCGGCGTCAGGCGCAGGGCTGAGCTATAAAAGCTCCCCTTGACGTGCCATTTTTGAGGCACACTCTCTTAAGTTCTTTGATCTTCTCTCTCAAAGGTCGATTAGCCTCTCCCCTTGGTCTTGTTCTTTCCTTGTCCATGTAAGTATTTCATGTTTTTGCTTATGAAATAATCTCTAGGATTGCATGTAGTTTTGAACTTTCTCGTACTTTGGAATGATGCTTGTATGCTTTAAGCTTCTTGAATTTTATTGAGAATTGTTTGATAGCCACTTGAACTGGAACTGTTGGAACTTTTAGATTTGAATTTTTGAAAATTTTCTTGAATCTTGTACCTGGTATTTGTAGATAGTGGTCTCACTGATGACCTTGCGGGGTCTCAGGAGAGAATAGGCTAGGATGCCTAGATGTTGTTTGTAGAGTTTTGAAATGCTGGCTTTGGCATGGGTAGCCTAGGCGTGGGTGTTGAACTTGAATACCTGCTTCGGCGTGGATAGCCTAGGCGTTGGTGTAGAACTTGTATATCTGCTTCGGCGTGGATAGCCTAGGCGTTGGTGTAGAACTTGTATTTTGAACTAGAGGTCCCTGGCTGAATTTGTACTGCCACTGGGGATTTTTGAATTTTTGACTTTGTATAGGCTAGTATAGGATAGCCTCTGAACTTTGATTTTTGCACGGGCTAGTATAGGATAGCCCCCAGTTTAGAATTTTGACACTTTGTACCCTGCTTGATTTAGTATGCCTCGTCATACTCGGAGGAAGCTCGCCGAATCTTCGGTGGTTCGAGCTGTTGAGGAGGATGCTTCGGACGATGAAGCGGCTGCGTTAAATGCGCCGGATGGGGGTATGGTTCCCCGGAGAGCACCCACTTTTGTCGGTACTGGCTGGAGTCCTCCGATCTGGTGTTTCTACCGGAGTTTCACTTGTCTCAGCGGCCTCGCGCTGGCTTGGTGAGTCTTGTACTATGCTTTGAATTTGTATTTTGTACTTGTATAGGTTTTGAGCTGATTCGTTCATCTGTAGGCTGATGGAGAGCCGTTTCGCACCTTCTGGTCCTTGGTGGAGCTTCAGAAGGCTTTTAAAGCCATCCGTGATGACGAGGAGGCTATGGAGATCTGGTTGCAGACGGGCCTGGTCGATTTCTGGCGTGCTATGGGAGATACTCCGAGGAGAACGAGGATCAAACCCCGGCTACAGGCTTTGCTGGAGCGGTGGTGGGATACCACTAACACTTTTCATATGGCATGGGGGGAGATCACCATTACCCCTTTTGAGTTTGCCATGATTACGGGTCTTCCTTTTTCTGAGATGAACGTGACCTTCGATTCGGAGCTGACGTGGCGCTCGGCGGCTGCCAGGGACTACTTACTTGCCCCTGTTTTTGACTTGTCGGATGATGACACCCATGCTTCTGTGACGGTGATCATGGACGCTATCCGTAGCGTGGGTGTGTCTACTGAGCAGAGGGTTAGGCTCTTCCTCTTAGCTTTGATGAGTAGGGTGGTGGCCCCGAGCAGGAATAGTCGGGTGCACATTAGCTCCTTGTCAGCTTTGCAGGACTTGAGGGCTATCTCGAGCTACAGCTGGTGTGGTCTGGCATATAGCCACCTCTTGTACGAGATGAAGTGGGCCTCCCGGACTGCGCCGAGCATTGCTGCTCTGTGGAGTGTGCTGGAGGTATTTAAGACTCCTTGTACTTTGTGCCTTGTACTTGTATGTTTGTATTTTGAACTCGACTGATGTTTTGCTTGCTTTCTTGAAAGATTTGGATGTACGAGCACTTTCCGACTTTGGCGCCGGATCGTATTGGAAATGCGGCTTACCCGTATGCTGCCTCTTGGATAGGAGCGGTGCGCAGGAGGGTGCCTCTGTCGGCCTCCCGCAGAGCTTGGAGAGTTCTACCTGCTGATGAGGTAATATTTTTGTAATATTTTGCTCTTTTGTATTTGTACTTGTATAGTTGCCTGAGTTGTCTTCTTTGTAGGTGGTGTGGCGTCCTTTTGCTGACGCGCCTGTACCTGCCTCGGCTGCTCGTGCCCATTTCTTGTGTGGACGTCGGGTTTTTCTCCCGGGGGTGTATCGCCACATGTGGTATCTGGGGGAGCGAGTGTCCCTTCAGCACAGTTCGGGGGATAGGCTTGTCCCCAAGGACCCACCGGAGTCCATGCTGGCGCCGGATGAAGAGCTTGCCCGGCTCTATGTGAATGCTAGGGGCAATGCTGTTTACCGCTCTTGGAGGGACTTTGTACAAAGGAAGGGCAGCTATGACGACTTCTTGAGGAGGCTGGCTCCACCAGTACGCTTCGTACTGCCGGTGAGCTCTTGAACCTTGTATTCTTGTATCATGTATGAATGTTTGTAGGAGGATGAGGTTGATCCTGAGGACATTCCCTATGATGATAGGGTCATCCGCTATGAGAACTCGGACCGAGAACAGGTGGAGGTGACCATCCATGTAGCTTCTCCTCCGCACCGGAGATCGTATGATGCTGTACCCGAGCATTATGCAGCTGTAAGTACTTGTTGCATTTTCTTGAAACTGATTGTAATCTTGCATCTGGGAATTGATCTTGAATTTTTGTATGCAGGCGCCTCGGGTGAGAGTGCGTCGTTGGATGCTTTTGATTGATTCTTTGAAGAGGCAGTGTTCCAAGCTGACCCAGAAGCTTTCTGGCCGGGACAGAGAGGTTCTTTTCTTGATTTTGAAATTTGTATTCTGGAAACTCGAACCTGGATGTCTGATTCTTGAAATTTGTATTTTGTATAGGAGCGCTGTCGAGGCCGTAGAGGTTCCGTTGATAGGGAGCCCCAGGTGGAGACTTCTTCGAGGCAGGAGGGACCGAGCTTGGACCTAGGACAGGGGTCCGGTGCTGGTACTCATCAGAGGCACTCTGATGCTGATTGGGGAGCTGCCCCTTTTGTATATGCTGACCCTACCAGGCATTCCTTTGGGGGTGCAAGCAGTTCGAGGCCTTTCGTTCCTCCTCCCGGTTACTATTTCGGAGGGAGCGGTCCTCATCCTTGGAGTGCAGATCCTTGGACTTGCTGGCAGGAGATGGAGAGGATGCGTCAGGCGCAGATGTTTGAGGCACAGCGCCAGTTCATGGTGATGCAGCAGCCTTATCAGTACCCTTCCCCTCAGCAGGGACCCTATCGTTCTCCCGATACTCTTCGTATCTCGGAGCAGGATCCTGGTACCCCTGGGACAGAGCTGGATCAGGATTTTGAGCGCCTTAGGAGGCGGAACAGGAACAAGGAGCCCATGGTTGACATTACAGCTGATGATGACTCGGATTGACCCTGCATGGTAGCGAGTTCCAGCTTGCCTGGGTTGATTTTGTATAGGTTGGGTTGTATTTGTATGGATTTGAAATTTTGAATCTTGTATGACTTGAATTGGATTTTTTTGATGGTTTTGTACTTGAAATTTGCAAGGTTTGGAATCTTTGAATCTTGTATGGTTGAAAATTTGAATTTTGTATGCGTTGTGTGTGCTTTGAAATTTGTAGCTATATGCATGCATGAAAAATTTGCAAAAAAATTGAAAAAATTTGCCTATTTTTCGGGTGTATATACCCATATAAGCCCCCACTTTGACTGAGTTTTTTTGGTAAGAAAAAGCGCAAGTCAAAGTATATTCCACTTTTGCTTATGCATATGCGGACTCGACTTAGGACGCCGATCTAGGACTAGAATGCGTGAAATTTGAATAAATTGAACTGAAATCTGCCTGAAGCGCTGACTCGGACTGCATGAATTTCCGCGACTTGCGGCTTTGGAATCTTGAATAATGGAGGTTGTACTTTGCTGTCCGAAGCACTAAAGAGTGCGTACTCGGAACCATAAGAGAGGACGGTGGCCTCGTCCTTCGTTGCAGGCTCCTGCGCCTGGCGCCAGCGTGCTGTCGTGCAAGCCGACTCTTGTATAAATAGGGAGTATTCCGAATCGTTCCTTGCATCAATCCTTCCCTTCTAATCCTTGCATACTACTTCCTCACGAAAAAGAAGGAGAATATGGCTATGTCCTTTGAAAATGCCTTGAACTCTTGGCTTGGTTCGCTAGGCAAATTGGAGAAAAGGGAGCTCGATGGCATGCATCTTGGGGTGCTCGCATCCTTCCGGTTTGTAAAGCTGGATGTGCACTTCATTCTTCCTGCTTTGGAGGCTTGGGATCCGAATCATCATGTCTTCCGCTTTGGGAATAATGAGGTATGTCCCCTCCCTAAAGAGTTTAGCGCCATATTGGGGTGGCCCATTATGCCGGAGCCATGCATGCCTAGTGTTGAAGAACACTTTTTCTTGGGCTTTCAAAAATATTTGGGCTTGAAGCCCCCACTTTTGAGTGCTGTTGTATACGACAGAGGGGTGGACTTGTCTCTTCTTGTCACCTACTTTGCTGGGCTTGATGTTCCCAAGGTTTTCCGCTTGAGGGCCTTGAGTTTTTGTATCTTTTCTCGCTTCCTCTTTTCGAAGCAGGGGCTTGGCAATGGCGATGCCTCCCTAATAGAGATTGTAGAGCAGTTTGCTAGTGTCCGAGACCCAATGCCGCTCGTGGTTGGCGAAACATTGATGGGCCTTGACATGCTGAAGTCGGACCCCTCTTCTTTGCCGTCGGGAAGTCGGGTATTACTCCAAGTAAGGATCTGGAGCCTTCTTGTATATTGAATTTGTACTTGTATTTGAATCTTGAATGTTAATGCATTTTTTGTATACTCCCCAAGGTTTGTCTTATGGAGAGGCTCATGCTGGTGGCACCACCGGAGAACATGGAGAGCTATAAGAGAAAAGGGTTCACCGTGCGGCCCCTGATGTACGGCTGGCTTTCATTGGACGAGTGGCGATGCGCACTCTCTGGGATTGAATCTTGTATAAGGTGGGTAGTTCCTTGGTGGGGAATTTCTGCCATGAGACATACCCCTGGTTCTATTGCTTTGAGGGTACCAAGCCTCACAATGCTGGTCTTCTACTCGCCTGCCCGAGTGATGAGACAATATGGCTTGAAACAAGAAATCTCGGACTGTGCTGAAGAGAACTCGAAACCTGTTGAACTAAATGCGAGTCGATTTGAAGTTTGGAGGCGGTATTGGGTCGCCAAACCATTCTTGAGTATTTAGTTCCCACCCGAGCCAGTTACTCTGTCTGCTGGGTATATTATATGGATGAAAGGCCCAGGCCAGAGGGACATTTCTTTCTCCGGATCAGCTAGAGTGCGAGGTTCTAGGGCTAGACGCCTTACATCAACTGATTATGAGGAAGGTGACGAGAGCGTGGCCCGTCCGGTGCTTGACCGATCTCAGTCCAAAGGAGGTTCGTCATCCTCCTGTTTTGGAAGGCTTGCAAGTTCCTTCTCCCGCCGCTTGGGCAAGGGGAAGATTGATGATTGATTGCAAGAGGAGCCGGGGGATAATACTCAAGGTGCAAGGACTCAAGAGCATAGTCGCCCGACCCTAGATCTTTGTAGGCTGAATGTGTTTGAATTGTACTAGAAGGAATTGTGTTTGAAGAATGTGTTTGGAAGATGTGTTTAGAAAATGTGTTTAGGAAGTGAAAAGGCTTTTGAACTTTGCTTCACTTGATCCCAACCTTGTATTTGAATTAGCTTTGAAGGCCTTAGAGCCGAATAAACTCAAAAAAGTTATTGTGCTAAATTCCGTTTGAACATGCTTTGCTTTGAATTGGCACATTTGGAATAAAGACAACAACAATTAGATTTTGAATTTTAAGTTTGATTTGATTTTTAGGATGCCCTGAATTGAGGACATTTTGAATTTTTTTTGTATTAAAGTGGCCGGGCCTCGGAATGAGGTTGCCTACGTGTCCCGTTAAGGAATCAGGCCGGACGTAGTTGTGACTACCTTACAGGACTTTGAATTGGATTCTTGAATTTGAACTTAGAACTTAGACATAGAACTTCTTGAGTTGATCAAGGTTTGTGAGAGATCGGAATTATGTTCCATCGATGTCTGTTAGTTCGACTGCTCCCCCGGAGAGGATTTTCTTGACAATGTATGGGCCTGCCCAGTTGGGTTTGAATTTTCCCATTGGGTCCATAATGCTTTTATGAAGGGCTTTCAGGAAAAGCTCGCCTTCCTTGATGTTTCGGGTTCTGACCCTTTTGTTGAAATGTTTGGCCACTCGCCATAGACTTGTACATGGTGAGCGGCTTGAAGCCGATGCTCATCAAGCATGACTAGCTCCTCATACCTTGCTTGTACCCATGCAGCTTCGGGGATTTTTCTTTCGAGGACTATCCTTAGAGAGGGTATCTCCAGCTCGATAGGTTGTACTGCCTCCTGTCCATAGATCAATGAGAATGGGGTTGCACCAATTGAAGTGCGAATTGAAGTTCGATACCCCATAATGCGAAGTGCGGCTTCTAGGGCCAGTCTTTGTAATTGTTTGTCATTTTCATGATGATGGTTTTGACATTTTTGTTGGCTGCTTCGACTGCCTCATTAGTTTGCGGGCGGTAAGGCGAAGAACGGTGATGCTGAATTTCCCGGAGCATGGGTCCGTTGGGATTGTTGTATTGAAGATTGTACGGTATCCTCTTTCAAAGTTTGAACTATTGAAGCTTGTAGATGTTTCTAGAACTTGAACCTTTGAAGTTTGTAACTTGAATTTTGTACTTTGGAATTGTAGATTTCTTGCTTGGCACAACCTTGCTCGGTTAGAGATTATAGAAATTGAATTTAGAATCTTGTACTTGTTGAATGGGTCTTCACATTCTTCTTGGAAATGGGTTTCCCGATCACTGATGGACTTGTGAGGAACACCATATATGCATATAATGTTTTCTTGAATGAACTGGGACGCTTGCTTGGAACCCAATACCTTGAAAGATCTAGATACTTGGACTCTCGAATAAACCCGACCTCTAGCTGCATAGAGACTTCTTCTTGAATTTTGAGGGAAACATCCGGTTTCATGAGACGGAGTTTCTGCTTGATGGGCTTTGAACCTGGGATAAGGGGAATTATATGCTGACCGGTGCTTGGATCAACCCCTGGCATATCATGATAGGACCATGCGAAGACGTCTACGTACTCTGAAAGTAGCTTGATAAGATCATCCCGCTCTGCTTGAGATAGAGTCAAACCAATCTGAACTAGTTTTGAATCACCGCTGTTAGAAAGGTTAACTTTTTCTGTTTCCTCAATTATGGGCGTCCTGTTTTCATGATTTTCAATAAATTTTAGAGTTTCAAGGTCAGTTTCTTGTGAAGCAAGGTTATTTGGATTAGAAGTGTGTATTGAAATTGGACTTGAAGAGTTGGAGGAAATTGAAGTATTATTGAAATTAGCAATCATTACATCGACAACTTTAACTTGAAGTTCGACCTTTAGAGGCTCTTGATTGATGCAAGACTCTAGTCCTAGACTCTTAGACTCGTTGTTAGACTCAGATCTAGACTCATCCTCTGACTCGGACTCGCTCATCATAGATCCTTCGCCCACAGTAATCTTGAACATTTTTCCATTTGGAGCAGAGATCTTTTTGGTTAGGTCATCCGCGGGTGCGACCTGCTCCACGATACCCAGTCGGTTGCTTATGCTCTCCACATTGGTGCCGAGGCTGGCGACAGCTGTTATGAGCTGGGTGAGTTGATCGGCGGCAGACATTTGGACTGATTCTTGAAAGGGACTGGAAGTTTGATTTGTAGGAGATGAACTGGCTGCTCGTTCGATGCCGGCTATGAGTGAGGCTAGGGCTGATGGAGTTCTTTTCAACCTTTCTCCTCTTCGGCGAACCCACAGGATTCTTGGGCTCCTAGTTAGGACACACCACATTATTTAGAACTTTAGAACTTGAACTTTCCGACACATGATATGATATGCATGCAATGAATGAGACCTAGACTTGACTCTAAGTGCCACTCCGAAGATTCGGGATTTTGGATTTTGTACTTGTATTCGGGATTTGCAACCCGTTGGAAGTGTTTGAGAGGAGCCTTCATTCTTTGGTGGAAGTTGACTCTTTGTACTAGAACTTGGAATATCGAAAAAGAATATTTCGACCTATTGGAAATTGAACTATTTTAGGGGAATTTCAACCCATCAAGAATTTGGAAATTGGACTTGTACTAGGAGATTGAATTTTGTATTATTTCAAGGGAATTTCAACCCGTCAATATTTTAGGGGAATTTCAACCCGTCGGACTTGGAGTATTTGAAGGCAATTTCGACCCGATTGAAAGGGCATTGATTTTTGTATTATTTCAAGGGAATTTCAACCCGTCAATATTTTAGGGGAATTTCAACCCATTGGATCTTGGAATATTTTAGGGGAATTTCAACCCATCGGATGGAATTTTGAACTTGTATTATTTCTGGGGAGTTTCAACCCGATTGGATTTCGAAGTATTTTAGGGGGATTTCAACCCATTGGATTTCGAAGTATTTTAGGGGGATTTCAACCCATTGAATAGAATTTAGAAATTGAATTTGTACTATTTTAGGGGAATTTCAACCCATTTGGTATTTGGACTTGTATTATTTCAAGGGATTTTCAACGCATAATAGAATTTGAATTTGTACTATTTCAAGGGATTTTCAACCCATTGGAAAAGAGGGTTTTGAATTTGTATTATTTCAAGGGATTTTCAACCCATAATAGAATTTGAATTTGTACTATTTCAAGGGATTTTCAACCCATTGGAAATGTTTGGAATTTTGAATTTGAGAGCAATGGAAAGCAAGGATTTGTAGCTTGAAGATGAATTTGAAGTTTGAATTTGATTCGAAGTTTGAACATTGAAATGGGAAAGAGGCATTTTTGTATAGAGCATGAGATGTTTGAATTTGAATATTCTGGCGTCATGCCATTTGAAATTGGATTCGAAAATGGGAAAGTCCGGCATCATGCCGCTGTGGACTTGGAATTTTGAAGTGTTTGATCATGGAATTTTGAATTTGAAATTGAATGAGGGAAATCCGACATTACGCCAACATGGATTTAGAATTGGGAAATTTCGAATATGGGACTTGAGATTCGCAAGATTGAATATAGGAACTTTGAACTTGAGGTTTTGGAAAAGGGAATGGAAAAGTCGGCATTACGACGACATGAGTTTGGACATTTGAACTTGAGGTTTTGAGATTGAAATTGGTAATTTGAATTTGAGATTTTGAAGGATGGAATTGAACCTTTGAAGACTTGAACTAGAATTGAATTCTTTTTGAACTTGGAAGTTGGATGCTTGAACTAGAAAATCCGGCGTGACGCCGTTGGAATTTGAAAATTTGACTAGAAAATCCGGCATTATGACGCCGTTGGATTGGAATTTGAATTTGAAACTCGAAATTTGGACTAAAAAATCCGGCATTATGACGCCGTTGGATTTGAATTTTGAATTTGATCGAAATTTGGACTAGAAAATTTGGCATTATGACGCCGTTGGATTGGAATTTGAATTTGAAACTCGAAATTTGGACTAGAAAATCCGGCATTATGACGCCGTTGGATTTGGATTTGAAATTTGGCATTTGCGCGTGAGGCGTGTTTGAGGGTTTTGAATCAAATGGAGTGGCACTCCTAAAAGACCTTAAATCGGCGATTTAGATGCATGAGGTTTGAATGATGCTCCTAGGGATTTGGTTTCCTAGTTGGAGGCTAATTGTTTTTGGCAAGCTAGAACTCGAGGTTAGCCATTCACGCGTGCAAAGACGCCCACACAATGCACAAGTAGCACGTTGTCACACTAATCATGGATATGAATGCGACATGCAAAGTTCTCAACCCAAGGTCGGTCTAAGTTTTGTATGATGCAAGTGGTCGGCTTTGGGTGTCAAAAGATACTCGACTAAGAGACGGATCCGGCGACAACTTGCACATCCGCCTAAGGGACGTGTGTGTCGGCAGACGGCCTCCATACTTGACATCGGGAATGTCAAGTAAATGCCAAGTTTTGGTAGGCGCGGAACTGGTCACACACTTTGGTCGGAAACCGTATGGAGAGTCACCATTTCGTTTCCCCCGCGGCTAGTCCAAATGTAGAACACATCCGTTTGGGCAAAGGTAGAAATTCATTTTGCACAAATATGGTTTTCGAAAAATGCATGAAATGCCTAGAAATTGAAAATTGAAATCGCACTTGAATATTGTATTTGAAAAGCTCGTTTTTTGACATTCGTTCTCAAGGGTTGGGAGCGTCCTTCAAAGTACAGAAATAGATTGACTCCCCCTTGAAAATTTGAGCAAAATATGGGCAGCAAGCCACTGTGAGCCACTGTGCTGGATGCAGACAGTGGCGTTGGGCGCAGGAGGCTGCTGTTGTGGGGTTTTTCCGGTGAGATACCTCGGAGGTTTTCCGGTAACTTCTAAGGATTTCACAAGATTGTATTTTTATAGAGAGAGAAAGTAGAGAGAAGGCAGAGCAGCAATTGCTCTTTTTTGTATTGATTGTGACCCCTTTTTCTAGGGAAGTGAGACTATTTATAGTACTAGGTTTTTGTGGGAATGACCTAATATTCCCTTTACATGATTGGCTAGGGTGTGGGAGGAGGACATGTGTCCTTTCTCCTTACAATTCTCTGGCCCCTTTTGGTAACAGTGGGCTGTTTGGGCCTATTGCGCTTATTCATGCTACTTGGGATACCTACTACTTAGGCCCCTTTTCAGGTATGGGTACACTACATACATTTATACACTCTTAAATACAAATACATATACATTGTAGATACGTAGACTGGTACCCATGCTGTGGAGTAGTCTTCGTATGGTCTCTTCTTAGGGGGCGTAATACGTGCCATGTGTCGCATCCTCATTGGTACACGAATGCATGGTAATTTTGCCCACAACATTTGCCCCTCAAGAAGGGCATTTCTGGAAACTCTTTCCGGGTATCGCTTCTTGACCTTTGATTTGCATCTTCGTCTCTGGGACAGGTGTTGAGGTGGTGACACTTGTCACCTTTCTCCATTTTGCTCCCCCCTATATATAGAGGGGGGTAAAATTCATTTATTACATTTCATTTTCACAGAGCTATACACAGGCGATTTCCGGCGAACTCCCACCACCAGCAGGCGATTTCCGGCCACTGCAAGACTCAACTTGTTCTTCGCCAAACTCAACCTGTTCTTCACCAAACTCAACTTGTTCTTCACCAAGTACTTCACAGATCTTTCAAGGTTAGTTTTCGCCTTTCTTTCTTGTTTTTGTTATCTCCTCGTCATTTTTCCTTTTGTTAGTGGCCGGCCTCCTAGTACTAGGTAAGGGTTTTGAAGGTTTTAGTTGAGATTTTTCCGCCGTTCGTCTTTTGTCGGGGCGGACGTCCAATCGCGTCTTTTTCTTCATTGTTGGCCACTCCTAAGCCGTGCTTCGTTCACTATGCAGAAGGCATGGCTAGAACCAAGCAAACAGCGGATCCTACGCGCTTGCGCTTGCGGGAGGAAACATTCACACCCCTTAGGGAGAGGTATTCTTCCACCGCCCCGGCAGCCGACGAAGAATATGCCGAACTCTTTCAAGAGATCGACGAATATGTCGAGGTGGAGGAGCAAACGGCAAGCTCGTCAGGGGGTACAGCGAGCCAGGCAGTGGGGGAGTCGAGCGTCGCTCCATTGCCATCGGCCGCCGAGGAGCAAGAGGCTGCTCCCCAGCCTATTAGGCCCAGAGGACGGGAGGAGGCCTAACTGCTTCCGTCGGAGATTCACCCAGACATAGGCTGGATGCGGTGGCTAGACAGGCATGGGGCCAAGATGAGGGACGACCTCTGCGTGGGGGAGGGGTACCAGATGCGTGTGCCGGCCGGTCTGGACTCGACCGTCAGCCTTCTTGCCGAGGGAGAATTCCCAGTGTATGCCGCATCCATCAAGCTCGGCATGAGGTTCCCTCCACACCCCTTCGTTGTGGAAGTGTTAGATGGTTTTAACATTGGGGTGGCCCAGCTGACCCCCAACTCGTGGGCTGATATCTTTGGCTATATTGCCAAATGTGCGCTGAACGACGTGGAGCCGTCTTTCAACGCTTTTCTGCATCTGGTCTCCCTCTCTCGTTCCCCCAGTGCCGCCAAAGGGTGGTTTAATCTGAGCAGCCGTGGTACATACCAGACAGTGGTCGGCAAGCTCAGCAAATGGCATATGTGGAGGAAAAGGTGGGTCGTGTTTTACACGGACGACCAGGAGATGTACGAGAGGATGAGCCGCTGGAATTGCGATGCCAACTATATGGACCGTGACGAGCCCCTCCCACCCCTTACTGCCGAGGAGTGGGATCAGATAATGGTCCTGTTCAAGGCCAACACTTACCACTTAACCACTGATAAGACTTTCCATGTGCCGGCCGAGTGGTTGCCGCACATTAGTCAGTTTCGGAATGAGGCCTTTCTGGCGGCCGTAGGCTTAGGATATTCTATGACTCGAGGTTGTATGCCAAATTATGTGCCGTTCTGCGTTGGTCTATTCATTTTTCTAACTTTGGATTTCTTTTTGTTCACAGAGGAAGGGATGAGCAAGTTATCGGCGGCAGATATTGGGAAGGGCGACATGACCGATTGGATGGCCGACATCTATGAGGCCAAGATGCAGAAAGCCAAGGCCGAGTTGGAGGAGAAGGTGAGTATTCTCTTAGGTTGTTATCTTTGCAAGTTAAGCTTTTCCCGTCCAGTGTCTACAGTGGGCGTCTTTTTTAGTGACGAGCCGTTATCTTGACATGTGACCCGTGTTTTCTAAGGTAGGCCTCGTCACTTTTTAATGACGGGCCCTTAAATTATTGTTTTTCTTGCGGTTGCCAAGGTGCGCCTCGTCACTTTTTAAGACGGGCGTCCCTTTGGTGACGAGCCATTATTTTTTACAATTGACTTGTGATTGATAGGGAACGCCTCGTCATTTTCGGGACGGGCGTCCTTTTTAATGACGAGCCACTATCTTGTGAGTGACTTGTGATTGATAAGGTACGCCTCGTCATTTTTGAGACGGGCGTCCTTTTTAATGACGAGCCACTATTCAGTGAGTGACTTGTGATTGATAAGGTACGCCTCGTCATTTTCGGGACGGGCATCCTTTTTAATGACGAGCCACTATCTTGTGAGTGACTTGTGATTGATAAGGTACGCCTCGTCATTTTCGAGACGGGCGTCCTTTTGAATGACGAGCCACTATCTTGTGAGTGACTTGTGATTGATAAGGTACGCCTCGTCATTTTCGAGACGGGCGTCCTTTTGAATGACGAGCCCCTATCTTGTGAGTGACTTGTGATTGATAAGGTACGCCTCGTCATTTTTGAGACGGGCGTCCTTTTTAATGACGAGCCACTATCTTGTGAGTGACTTGTGATTGATAAGGTACGGCTCGTCATTTTTTAGACGGGCGTCCTTTTTAATGACGAGCCACTATCTTGTGAGTGACTTGTGATTCATCACGAGGCCAAATATCTGACTGTCCTTTACGTTCTTTTTTAGCAAGCTAAGGACGCGGCTAAGGCGTCAGGGAAGAAAAAGGGGACGACTCTGTCCCAATTGAAGAAAAGAGCCGTGCCGGCTGGCTCGGAGACTCCGAGTACCTTCAAAAAGCCCAAACCTATACCCCGCCGTCTGGTGAAGAAGGGAGAGTCAAAGGATGCTGAGGGGGGTCGCCCCGATGACGATGAGATTGGCGTGGACAAGCCGTCTCTGGTTGTGGACTTGGTGTCCAAATCAAAGTCTGGTGGGCATCCTGACGAGTTGGAGGACCCTCTTTCGGGAATTCCGGCCGACGTCCGTTCCTAGATTCCTGCGAAGGTGGCTCGCCGAGCTAGGTCATCGGGCGGTAAGTATTATTCGAACGTCGTTCAGACGTATCGAGCCTCCTCTGGCAGTTCTTCTTACTCTCCGCGTCATCCTAAGGCCGTTGTTTTTCCTATAGCTAAAGACAAAGGGAAGGAAGCAGCTGCTGCAGAGGACGAGAACGTACCCGCTACTCCTCACTATTCGTCAAAGGATAGGGTGGCGATATGCCGTAAGGTATTTAAGGCCGTCCCCGCAGAGTATGTAGCTTCTCTTCCTGGCCGCAAGACTGACGCCCAGTTTAGTGAAATCCAGGCCACCCTACTTGACGTGAGTCTATTTCCCACTTTGCTTGTACTTGTTTTTCTTTTCTTGTCATTTACTAACATGTAGCTCCTTTTGCAGTTGTTCTGCCGCATGGAATTCTGCAAGAGTTGGAAGACCCGCACTGCTGAGGAGCTCAAAGCTCAGGTGGCTGAGTCCACCCACCATGGCGACTATGCGTTCAAATCCATTGAAGAGGTCCGCCTGCAGATGCAGATGACCATAGACCTTCAAGCAAAGGAGGTAGCTTCATTGAGGTCTGACAAGGCCGAGCTGCTTAAGAAGATCTTGGCGCAGGACAAAGACATGGTGGCAATGGTCGAGGAGGCCAAGACAGCAGCGACGGAAATACGGACGCTCCAGGACCAGTTGCGGGAGTACCCTCAGGTCAAAGAGGCGGCTGAGGAAGCCGAGCATCTTCGGGGGGAGCTGGAGACGGCCAGGTTGCAAGTTCGCTCCTTGCGTGAGCGTCTTCTGGAATCCTATGATCAGGGGGAGCAAGCGGCCAAGGACGCTGCTAAGCACGCCTGGGAGAACCACATGCCAGAGTATGATCTTGCTTGGTTCCAGCGGCGATTGGAACACAGTGCCGCTGTGTTGGCTGCTGAGCGTCTCGGTCAGCCGCCCCCTGAGTTTGTATCTTCTGATGATGAGGACGATGCGGCTGCTCCCTGATTTGCTTCCTTCCCCGTTCTTCAAAATTTTATTCAAGTGTTCCCGTGCCTAAGGGCAAAAAACAATTATTTTGTTAAGTTTTGGCGCTGCTGGCGTCTGTACCATTGTGCCTGCTGAGCACACAACAATTTCTTTCTTTTTTGTTTTTGAATTCTGGGCTACTTTTACACGCCTTTCTACGGGCGTTGTTTTATAAGTAAATAGGTTGTTTTTGTTGCTTCTTTTATCTCGCATTTATTTGCTCTACATAATTTGATTATTCCTTAATCAATAGGCTTAATCAATAGGTATGGTAGCCAAGGTGCAACTGAGTGTACACTAAGCACGTTGGTGCCGCAGGCAACTGAGCATGCGCTAGGCACTAATGTGGTCGTCTCTTTCTTTGGCGAGCGTGTCTTTAACGATATTGATTGACGCAAGTCAATCAATAGGTATGATTGCCACTAGACAGGCTCGTCAAATGGACTGGACGGCCAAACGTTCATGTCGCCGAACTTTTGAGCAAACAACCTTTGTTTCAAAGTTATTGGTGCCGCTGGCAACTAAGCATGCGCTAGGCACCACTGTGGTCGTCGCTTTCTTTGGCGAGCGTGTCTATAACGATATTGATTGACGCAAGTCAATCAATAGGTATGATTGCCGCTAGACATGCTCGTCAAATGGAGTAGACGGCCAAACGTTCGTGCCGCCGAACTTTTGAGCAAACAACATTTGTTTCAAAGTTAATCGTGCCGCTGAGCTTTTGAGCGAACAACCTATGTTTCAAAGTTGTTCATGCCGCTGAGCTTTTGAACGAACAACCTATGATTTAGGGTTATTTGTGCCGCTGGCACTTACTATGCCGTACTGGTTGGCCAGCGGCTTGCTATACTGGGAAGGGAGTTGGATAGGTGATCAGCCTACAACTTGGTGCTAATCTGGGCCACTTCTTAGGCTTCAAACAATTAGTCTTGCTGAGAGTTTTTGCTAATCTGGGCCACTTCTCAGGCCGTCATACAATTAGGCTTTGGTTATGCATTGGAGTGTACATTTTTATATTCATTGTGTGAGCAATAAATATTACGAGACAAATAGAGTAGTATTATTTATAACTTTGCAAGGCGAATTTAGCCGGTTACAAAAGTAATTACTACCCTACTATGACCATTAGAGGCCGCCCCTTGGGCAATGGATCGTGGTAAGTAAGATAAAGCTTAGCACATATCTAGAAGAAATACTTCTTGAGATTGTCGGCATTCCAAGTGCGCAAAATAGGCCGGCCCTGCATGTCTTGAATGTGGTAGGTTCCATCTCTAACCTCATCATAGATCTCATAAGGTCCCTCCCAAGTGGGCGTCAGCTTACCCTGTTCGTTTGCTCGTCCTGTGGATTCCATTTTCCTGAGGACAAAATCTCCCACTTTGAGCACTCTATTAGAGACTTTCTTGTTGTATTCTCTTGCCATTCTTATCTTGTACAGCTGTTGTCTGAGCGCTGCATTTCCTCTAACCTCGGGCAGGAAGTCCAGGGTTGCTTTCATTGTCTCCCAGTTAGCATTTTCGTCATACAGCATGACTCTCAACGTTGGTTCGCACATTTCTATGGGTAGGACAGCCTCGGCGCCATAGGCTAGCAAGAAGGGTGTTTCACCGGTTGAATTCTTAGCCGTGGTGCGGATGGACCATAAGACATTTGGCAGCTCATCAGCCCATAGACCTTTGGCTTCGTCAAGCTTCTTTTTCATTCCTTCGGAGATAATTTTGTTGAACGCCTCAACCTGGCCATTGGCTTGGGGACGTCCGACTGATGCAAAGCAAGTGTGTATGCCGTGATCTGCCAGCCACTCTTTCAGCTTAGGCGTCTCAAACTGGGGCCCATTATCGAAGACGATAGCCTGTGGAATCCCGAAGCGAGTCATGATTTTCTTCCAAATGAATGCTCTCACATCATTAGTTTTTATGTTTTTGAGCGCTTCTGCCTCCACCCATTTCGTGAAGTAATCTACAGCAACGATGACATAACGCCTTCCTCCCGGTGCGGCCGTAAATGGGCCTAGAAGATCCATCCCCCACTTAGCAAATGGAATTGGGCTTGTAATGGGCGTCAGAACTCGTGCCGGTCGGTGTATTAGGTGAGAAAAACGCTGGCATTTGTCACACTTCTTGACCAGTGAAATTGCGTCCTCCTTAAGATTCGGCCAGTAATAGCCGGTTCGAAGTGCCTTTTCAGCCAAAGCCCTTCCACCGATATGCGAGCTGCACAACCCCTGATGAAGGTCTTCTAGAATTTCCTGCCCCTTCTCAGGTGTTACACATCTTAGCAAAGGACAAGAGTAGGCCTTTTTATAGAGGGTGCCGTTCCACATTTCAAACCAAGAGTATTTCTTCTGAAGTTTTGCCGCTTCCCTTGAGTCTTCGGGCAAGACTCCATTCATTTTGAAGTTTACTATGTTATCCATCCATGTGGACGTCCTGTCAAGAGTTTCCACCTCCATTTGCTCAACACTTTTGTGCTCTTTTACCTCCCAAAACACGTGCCGAGGGGTATCACAAGACGCGGAACTTGCCAATTTTGACAGGGCATCAGCTTGGTTATTTTCCGAGCGAGGGACTTGCCTTACTTCAAAACTTTTCAGTGGCTCTACTTCCTGATGGACGGCCTGCATGTATTTGATCATAGTCGGATCCCTAGCTTCGTAGGTCCCATTAACTTGGCTCACAATCAGTTGGGAGTCAGATAGTGCTACAATCTCCTCGGCGCCTGCCGCCTTACACATTTTAATGCCACAAAGCAGGGCTTCATATTCGGCTTCATTATTTGACGCCTGGAAGTTAAATCGCATAGCATACTCAAAAGTATCTCCTTCTAGGGAGTGACAGATTATCCCAGCTCCACATCCATTCTGTGTGGATGAGTCGTCTACATACACTGTCCACACCGTGTTTGTATTCTTGGCAAAGTCTGGCCGCGTCATTTCAACAATAAAGTCGGCACATGCCTGCCCCTTGACAGCTTTCCTCGGCTCATAGGTGATATCAAAGGCGTTCAGCTCTATTGCCCAATTCAGCATTCGTCCTGACGCCTCCAGCTTTGTGAAGGGCAGTTTGAGTGGTTGATCTGTGTAGACCACTATTTTGTGAGCTAAGAAGTAAGGACGGAGCTTTTTGCTGGCCATGAACAGAGCTAAGCCAAACTTTTCCACTGTAGGGTATCTAACTTCAGCATTTTGAAGAACATGACTGACAAAGTATGCCGGCATCTGTATTCCCTCCCTCTCTGTCAGTAGAACGACACTCAACGAGTGTTCGGACACGGCGAGATACATGTACAAAGTCTCTCCTAGCAAGGGACTAACAAGACGAGGCAAGGTATGCAAGTGCTCCTTTAATCTGACCAATGCCGCCTCGGCCTCGTCCGACCATTCAAACTTGGCCTTCTTTCTGACAGACCTAAAAAAGTAGTGGCACTTGTCTTCAGCCCTGGAAAGGAATCTGCCCAGGGCGGCCAAGCAACCTGTGAGCCGCTGGACCTCCTTCACTGTCTTTGGTGAGCTCATATCAATTACTGCCTGGATTTTGTCTGGGTTGGCTTCAATTCCTCTTTCATCAATCAAGAAACCTAAGAATTTGCCTGCCGTCACCCCGAACACACACTTCTTAGGATTAAACCTCATGTTGTAAGCTCGAATAGTCTCAAATGTCTCCCTGAGATCAGTTATGTGCGCCGCCCTCAGCTTACTTTTTACGATCATATCATCAATATAAGCTTAAATATTTTTGCCGAGCTGCTTAATGAACACAGTGTTAATAAGACGCTGAAAGGTGGCCGGTGCATTCTTTAACCCAAACGGCATCACTTTGTAGCAGTAAAGGCCTTGTTCAGTAACAAATGACGTTTTTTCCTGGTCGTCAGGCCACAACGGAATCTGATGAAACCCTGAGTATGCATCCATAAAGCTCATAATAGCATGCCCTGCTGTAGAGTCGACGAGCCGGTCAATCTTGGGCAATGGGAAACTGTCCTTGGGACATGCCTTATTGAGGTTGGTGTAGTCAACACACATTCTCCAGGTACCATTAGGTTTTTTGACGAGGACCACGTTAGCAACCCAGTCGGGGTACTGACTAGGCCTGACGAACCCTGCCTCCATCAACTTTTGTATTTCCGCGGCTGCCGCCTGATTTCTATCCTCCCCATGGTTCCTTTTCTTCTGACGAACCGGTTGAAGTTTGGGTCCACATTCAGCTTATGGACGGCCACAGCAGGATCAATACCCGGCATTTCGTCCACTGTGAAAGCAAAGATATCTTCAAGTTCTCTCAAAAGGTGGACCAACTCTGCCGCCAGCGGGTCGTCAGGAGAAATCCCGATGGGCACTACTCTGTCAGGTTTATCTGTGTTTAATACCACATTGAAATGAGCCCCAACAGGCTCTGGGCGTCTCTCTTCCATGTGCCCTGCTGATATAGTTAATGTTTCTTTGACGATCTTGGGTTGTGTGTCGCCACATTTTCGTTTGTTTCCCGATGTCTCTTTCTCTTCATCCGTCCCCCATGCTTCTGGACTCAAGGTGGTTAGGTAGCAATCTCTAGCTTGTTGCTGGTCACCATGTATAGTGCTGACACTCCCATCGTCACAAATGAACTTAAGAAGCATCAGATGAGTCACAATGACAGCCTTTACCCTATTCAAGGTGGGACGCCCCAAGATGATGTTATATGCCGTCAGGTCTTTCACTATGAGAAAACGGACGTCCATTTGTCGAGATTCCTTTTTATTTCCCATCCTCAGAGGAAGGGAAATTATGCCGACTGGGTGGATGATACTACCTCCGAAGCCTATAATGGGATAGTGGATTTTCTCAATCTTTGAGGAATCATGTTGCAGCCGATTCAAGCACTCTAGACTAATTATGTCCGACGAACTTCCTGTATCAACCAAAATACGCCTAACCCTCAGATTAGCAACTTTTAACTCAATTACCAAAGGATCGTCATGCGGGGTGGAGATTTTCCCACGGTCGGCCTCGCCGATTTCAACTTTTGGAAACGGGTCAACTGTGGCCTTGCCGGACAGCATCACTTGCCCCAATCGCTTGGCATAATCCTCTGGCCCCTCATGGTCGGCCCGCCGGCGGCCAATCCTCCGGAGATGACCGCTACGCACTCTGGGTCGGTACGATTCCCATCTTCCTCCGAGGGAGGAGATTTGTTTTTCTTGTAGAAGGGTTTGCCAGCACCTCCCGTGTTCCTGCTGATATAACTCTTTAAGAATCCCTTGGCGGCTAGGCCGTCCAATGCCCTTTTCAAGCTCTTACATTCTTTGGTGTCATGCCCAATGTCACTGTGAAAGTGACAGTACAGTTTTGGGTCCCTACTTTCTGGTGGCGACTTCATGGGAAATGGACGATCAATGCCATATTTGGACCCGACGTCCATCAGAATTGTGTACATGTCTGTGTTATACTCAAATCGCTCCCGATCATAAGTTCTGGACCGTTTCTGGCCTGCCGCCCCGGGAGCCCTGTCTGACTCTTTTGCAATAGCCCACGTCCCGTTAGGCCGGCTCTTCTTTTCAAATTTCTCCTTTTTTGCCGCCGGCTCGGCGGTATCACTTCCTCTGGGATCTTTCGGGACGCTGCAAATCTCTGTTGCATGGATGAAGGCCTCGGCCTCATCCAGCACTTCTGGCATTGTTCGGACGCTTTTCTTTACCAGATCAAACTAGAAAGAGCCCTTTTTAAGCCCTCGAATGAAGTTATCGAATGCAACACCATCTGGCAAATCCGGAATTTGCCCTGCCTCTAGATTGAAACTCTTCACATAGCTCCTCACAGACTCGTCTTTCCCTTGCTGAATCCTACTCAGATGCATGCTCGTCTTCTTTTCTTCCTTGTGAGCCATGAACCGAGTAGAGAACAATAGCTCGAGCTCCGAAAAAGAGCGAATAGTTCCGGCTGGAAGTGTCTCGAACCACTTAGATGCTACTCCTTTGAGTGTGCCCGGAAAATACTTACACCAGGTTGAGTCAGTTGTTCCTTGGACATACATGTGATGCCGGTAAACCAAGAGGTACATGTCTGGATCTGTGGTCCCATCGTAAGCATCAATGTTGGGCGGCTTGACTTTAGGTTCCCTCGGGGCTCTCATGATGGAGTCTGCAAAAGGGGTGGTGTGTCCTAGGGCCATGTTGGACACCCCCTCCTGAATGTGATACACAGGATCTTGACGCCTTGAGTAGGGTACCCGCTGGGAAGACTCGCGTCCGCGAGTTTGACGGGTTGGACGGGTGACCCCTGGGCGCGCCTGGCTCAGATGCGTGTAAGTTGGATGAGGGAGAGGTCTATCCGGCATGACGGGGGTTGACCCAGTGTCAGAAAGTTCAGACTCAGAGTCAGGCAATTGCTCTGGGCGTGGCTGCTCACGTCCTCGGGACGTTTCTCCAATCAGCCGCCGTGGCAGTCGGCGTGGTAGGTAAGACATTGCCTGATTGGGCTGACTCGCTGGCGGCTGCCTCCTCAGGTCCTCGCCTGTCTGCCTGGTCCAGACGTTTGGGGGGCGCAAAGAAAGTGTTGGTCTATTGCTTGCCGGCCCCACATGATTTGCAGCCACAGCAGTGGTGTAGATCAGCATACTCTTCTGTACCTCAGCATTAACTGTCTTTCCCATATCAGCTTGGAACTCAGCCAAAATAGCCCGAAGAGCACCCACAGAGACAGGCATATCAGGGTTCTCCTCTATTACTGTATCCGCCCGAGGATCCAGGTGTCCTCCAGGAGGGGTGCGATTGGCCTGGTCGTCCTCCTCGCTGAGCACCTCTACCTCGGCAGCGTGACGAGGGGTGTGCCCGGCCGCAAATATACGCGCGGCATCTCCAGTGATTCTCGTGGCCGGCGTATGATGTTCAGTCGGCATTTCTCTTTCGAGGGGTGGCCGCTCTACTCGCGTAGGCCGCCCAGTATCGTTGTCCTGTCGTTGATCTTTCATGTTACCGTACCTCCCCACAGACGGCGCCAAATGTTGTGGGGTTTTTCCGGTGAGATACCTCGTAGGTTTTCCGGTAACTTCTAAGGATTTCACAAGATTGTATTTTTATAGAGAGAGAAAGTAGAGAGAAGGCAGAGCAGCAATTGCTCTTTTTTGTATTGATTGTGACCCCTTTTTCTAGGGAAGTGGGACTATTTATAGTACTAGGTTTTTGTGGGAATGACCTAATACTCCCTTTACATGATTGGCTAGGGTGTGGGAGGAGGACATGTGTCCTTTCTCCTTACAATTCTCTGGCCCCTTTTGGTAACAGTGGGCTGTTTGGGCCTATTGCGCTTATTCATGCTACTTGGGATACCTACTACTTAGGCCCCTTTTCAGGTATGGGTACACTACATACATTTATACACTCTTAAATACAAATACATATACATTGTAGATACGTAGACTGGTACCCATGCTGTGGAGTAGTCTTCGTATGGTCTCTGCTTAGGGGGCGTAATACGTGCCATGTGTCGCATCCTCATTGGTACACGAAGGCATGGTAATTTTGCCCACAACAGCTGCGCTTGGCGCCAGTGCTGCCATCCAGAACTTTAGCAGATCAGTGGCTTGATGCTCAAAGTCTGCTCGTATTTTCGAAGTTGAAATCAGGAACTCCCCAGTGGAGTCGCCAGAATTGTAGGGGGTGTTTTTGGATTTTCCCCTACGGGGGCGGTTGTTTTAGAAACCTTCGTATTTTTGTACCTTGTAGGAGTTGCCACCAAACATTGTTTAGGGTCTTTTTTGGAAAGACCGTAAATGACTCTATTAGGATAAGACTTGAATCTTCGAAACGGATGGGTGAGATCCGGGCAAGGGAACGACATGCTTATTCCGCGAGCTTTAGAAATAATTCAAGTGCGTGACACAACATTTTCAAAAATACCCTAGTTTAGACTATGTGGGTTTGAATTTAGGACAAATTGAATTTATACTTTGTATGGCGGTCACTTTGCTTTAAAGTTAATTTAAGGGAACCTAAGATCGGTTTGTCCAAAAAATTATCTTTGTTAAGCGTGATGTAACCTTGTATTTTGTTGTATTTAGCATGTGTGGTGATGAAAGCAATAAAGCAAATAAAGCAACATCACAATAGTAAATAAGTGCGGAATTAGTAAATACAAGACCCCCTAGAGATGGACTAGGGAGTAGGTCCACATTTCCTAGAAGGACTGGGCAAGTACAGTTGCATAATTGAAAGTGCGGAATTGAAATGCGTTATTGAAAGTGCGGAATTGAAAGTGCATAATTGAAAGGTGCGTAATTGAAATTGCAATATTGAAATTTGTACTTGGGCACATGAGATCCGAACGCCAAACGGCTACTTAAAAATAAGTGCGCTCGACACGAATTCAAAGCCAAAAATCTCAACTTGGGAGAAGTTTCTCATCCCAAAGTATCCTAGATTGTGCATATAGAACTTGAACTTGAAAGCTTGAAACTTGAAATATTGAACTTGAACTTGAAATATTGAAATATTGAAATTAAGAGACTTGAATCTCAAAGATCGGGCCTTTTAATGTTGGAAAAGGTTAGATCTTTGATATGCTCTTGCTTTGAAAGGATCCTAGTTTAGGGAAGTAGTCATGACCAACCCTAAACATTGTTGGATCTTGAAATTTGAAAACTTGAACTTGTATATTGAAAAAAGGAGTGTTGAATCTCAAAGAATAAACCTTTAAAAGTTAGAAAGGCATCATCTTTGATTACTCCATACTTGAGAATGATTCTAGTTCAATGAAGTGATTACAAACATCTTTGAACATCCTTGAATCTTAAAAGTTTGCATTTTTGTATTTTGAAAAGTTTTGGATTTTGAAAAGATGTATGATTGTTGCAAGTGACACTATTAGTAGTAAAAATGCCAACTTGCTAATCATTTTTGAAATAGGAAAATCAAAGAAACATGATTGAATATGGTGGGATTCGGAATTACCTATTTAGGTTTAGGCAAGAAATCCTTTTAGAGCTCCCAATTGCTTAAAACTTGAAGATTGTATGGTATTTGTGGAGGATTTTGTATTGATTTTTGTATTGAATATTGAGGTGCAATTTTTGTATTACGACGTTATGCGTCGATTTTACCTCCTTAATGCTTGGAATTAGGGGGTTTTTATAGGGGGAATGGCTGCTAAACGCCAGCCATTGCCAGCGCAGCACGCCGAAGCAGCGCCCAGAGCTAGTGATGTGGCGTGAATGCCGCCAAAACAAGGACACGGGCTTCGTCCTTGATTTGTATTGATGTACCTTCGTACAAATAGTACGATGTTTGGCACGTAGTGTTTTCTTGGGGGTTAAGACTTGATTTTGCGTCTAAAAACAAGCCGTTTCGGGTTTTGAATTTCAGTTTTACGGGATGAGGCCCGGCTTGCTCGGTTTTGTGGGTCGGCGCCCGAATTTGGCTTGCCTTATATGATTTTGAGTGGAAAAGGCTTAGTAAAACCAATGGAATGGTCTACTAGATGATATTGTAATTGGATTTTGAAATTGGATTTTGAAATTGGTTTTTTAAAATTGTTTTTTTTGTACTGAGTTCCGGAAGGGGAACGGCCTCGGGGACTGGATTTTTGCTCTTGTATTTTGGAGATGTTCTTAGCAATTGGGATTTCCGCACGGAGTTGCTCCGACCGCCTAGTAAGGATAATGGTATCGTCATCATCCTAGAGGGGAGACACGATTTAGGTCTACAAGGTGTCCCCGGAGTAGTCAATTCAGAAAGAATACCGCATTCTTTAAGATGGTCATCAAACTCGTGGTTAAGATATTCACCTCCTCGATATGATCTTAGAGCTTTAATTTTCTTGGCAAGTTGATTATCTACTTCATTCTAAAATTCTCGGAATTTCTCAAACGATTCAGACTTGTGTTTCATTAAGTAGATATAGCCTTATCTAATGAAATCGTCTGTAAACGTTATGAAGTAACTAAAATTACCTCTAGCTTTCAAACTCATAGGCCAACATACGTCCGTATGTATTAGCCCTAGTAGTTTTCTTGCTCTTTTTGAAGGAAATAATGCCCTTGGTCCAAGTTTGCATTTAAGGAATTTAATGCTAAGTCTAATAAATGCGGTTCAATATTAAATTAACAAGTTAATAATTCAGTGAGATCAAGTGAACTAATGCCTAGCTAGAGGTCGCTTCAGTTCAAGTGGAATTAATAATATTAATCCACAACTTACTCTTGTCTGAACCCGTAGAGTCACAAAAATAGTACGTGAACGGATCAAGTATTCAAGTGAATTTATTATTCATTAAGTACTCCATTTATGATCATTCAAAAATGACGGATCTTGGTTCCAGTGGGAGCTGATATCGTCAAAAGGCATAGTAAAGAAATACTTCGGAAATGAAGATATTGCCGGAAACGGAAATATGGTTCATAACGGAAATATAAATATTATCCAAGTCGTAGATGTTGTCGGAAACGGAAACATGGTTCGTAACGGAAAATATTATCGGAAATAGAAATATTACCGAAATCGGAAATATTGCTGGCAACGGAAATATTACCGGAATCGGAATTATTGCCGGAAACGGAAATATTACCGGAAACGAAAATATTAACGGAAATGTAAATATTTGTTCGAAACAGAAATGGATTCCGGAATCGAAAAATGAATCGGAAGCTCGACGAGCGACAAGCCGACAAGCGAGCCAGCCTATCGCTCGACAAGCAAAAGGCCAAGCGCATAACACTGAGCATGAAGCCCAGCGCCATCGCCCAGCCGATGGGCCTGGAGCGCTGTTGGCTGCGAGAAGCAAGGCAAGGCAACAGCAGTGAGCAGCCCGCCAAGGCCAGACTGCAGCGCGCTAGGCCTTTGGCCAGCTGCGGCTGTAGTTGGGCCTAGGCAGGCACGCGCGCCAGTGTGGCCCATTGTGATGCGTTGGTTGCTTCGTCTTGGGCACCAGGAAAAGTCCGATTACTTAGTTTCCAAGTAACTTTGGGATTAAGTATTAGTTTTCCTAGTCCTACTAGAATTGGATTAATTCATAGTTTAATTATTGTTTCAGTTCTAATTGGATAAGGATTTCAATCCTAGCAAGGTTGGTAATTCTTTTCCTAGTAAGACTCAAACTCCTTATTTCCTACACTATAAATATGAGGCTAGGCCCTCATAATTTGATACAACATCAAAAACAATATTCTTAACTTACATTGTGTTCAAGGGAGAACATAATAGCCTAACCCGAATACATAAATCCTTAAGTAAAATCCTAGTTGGTTGAACCTAAGGCGGATCCGAACGTGTTGTGGACTTTCTACGGAGGGGCAACATTTGGGGCTCTAAACACTTGTTCATGTTCGGTTCGGGAGCATCTAGGGAAGGCACACATCACATTGTATGTAACCTAAATTATGCTAATTGACTATGTGGCAATTAATTTGGATTCCGGCTTTTTGGTTTTTCCGCATGAATTATATTATTGTATTATTCATAACCTAACAGTGGTATCACCAGCCTCTAATTAATTCCATAATCAATTATAGTTAACACGGATTAAATTTTATAAATTTGCAATGAATTAAAGGGGTGGTTAATTTCGTGAATGTAATTGATTGCAAATTCGTGCGATTATTTGATTATATGTTCGCAGGATTTTTCGGCAGTTTTGTCAATAATGGTCGAAATCTTATGTTTTTATCGTGAATTTCGCATGTAAACGACATTTTAAAATTTTGACAAAAATCATAGATTTGATGCCGAACCAGAATTCCCAAATTCGAAGCCTAACTATGACTTTTCGGAGATTTTTGTTTTTCGAATGCATAATTTGTAATTATTATGATGTTAAATTAAATATTTGCGAATCTTGTATGTAAATCTTGAATTTATGATTGACCTACTGTATATGTTTAACAATTTTAAGGTCTAATTTTGTTAATTACCAGTTGTTGGCCCGTGCGCTAGCGCGCACGGTCCCCCAAGATATAAAAATTTGTTATGTTATATAAGATTACGGAAAAGATCAGTGCAACACACTTAATAGCAAATGAAAAATTATTGTTAATGATCAAACCTAAACTTGGGGATAGATACGGATACAATTAAACGACACTTAGACCTGCTATCGTCAATGAGCAAACTCGTAATTAGGGAGCCTTTAGTACAATATAGAAAAACTTCAACTTTACGGTTGTTAGTTGGGCTTTATTACATTGTAAGTAGTCTGCTTAGTGGGGAGTCCTTTCAAGAATATGTATTATCAGACCCATTCTTTGTAAAGAAACCGAGGAAATCGATGCAAAGGCCACCTTTGTGTTCTTAATTGTCCTCACTATAGACAAGCAGAAGGTTCACATCAGTAAATTAACTATTTAACATTGAAATCAAAGCAACTTCAAGGAACATAATCCATCAATGAGCATGACCTTTAAGGTTGAGGTAGACGGCTAGGACTTTCGGTGAATCATAAACAGAAATTACACTTCGTCCCTGTTAAAAAGCAGACAAATCGTCCAGTTATGTATCTTTTTCAAGAGATAAATATACAATAATTCAATACACACAGATATTAGAACAGTAATTAGAGAACAACCAGGTATCTTGCTACCTCAATTCGAAGTTACTCAAACTCTTATAACTTATCAAACAAACTATATTTATAATGAAAGGAAAACCTTAAACTCTTACTTTCTAGGAGAACCCAGTCGTTGACAACCAATAGCTTATAAAACAAACTATACAACCCCCCGCTCCCTCAGATTCTTACTTTTTAGTGAGAACACAGGCGTTGATGACCGGGGCCCATAACTTAGGTCAGAATACGACAAAGGTACGTGAAATCATAAATAAATAAATATAATTTGAGAAATTTTCATCACGTTGTAAGTACAAACTTGTACAATATTCACTTCAACTTGGAGCACAATAAACCACACTTTTCGCTAATCCGAACTTGGGGGTAAGGGGGTGATTTTGTTCACACAAAACACAGAGAAGGAAACTAAAAGATTTTAATAGCCATCTGAAACACCTAGAACTTTGCAAGTACTATAAAACCATTTGTATCGAATTACTTACACCAAATGAAGGCTGGTAATCAACTGAAGCTCCACCCTTCTCACCACTGAATTCACCAGGTGGTCCACGAGGTCCTGAATAGTAACCCTCACAGTCACCGAACCTTGGTCGCTCACCCCCAAACCTAGGTGGGCTACTGTAAACAGACAAGACAAACCATTTAACAAGAAAATAATCACAGGGAAAAAAGACCAGTTAGCTAGAGAAGGCACAACACACATAAGCAGCAAGCAAAAATATACCGTGGGCGATCACCACTGGGACCCATGGGACGACCAACAGCCAGGCGATCACCACCGGGACCCATGAAACAACAGCCTTCATCTGCTTCTTAAGGGTAAGAATTCAATACCATCGTTTGTCTAGTACCGGTAGTAGTGCATCCAGGCAAAGGTCTCACAGACATACTCCTTCGACTTAAAGCTCTGCATGAGCTTAATCACTTGCAGATTTGGGATATCGATGTTAGGATGTTTTGCAAGGTTGTAGTCCTCCTTAGCAAAGCACACACCCTACGCTCACAAACACTGTTCAATTAGGAGTTTAGGACAGGTACGGACGTACCAGAGTACCACACCCGTCTCAACACATAAACACACTTACTCCCCCGTTCCTGAATACTACGGAATCTACTATAGTACCCTTTACTAAAGGTCACTTTTAAGAATCAGATTATCATTATTACTCCTTAGGTATGGACAAGTTGTAAGTTTTAACATAGTAGCTTTATAAAATGGAGTATGGTTTTGGGGAAATCCAAAAATAGAATGCAGTTAATTTTTTACTGACCGATGGAGTACTTTGGAACAGATATGTCATATGTCGATCACTCCAACATTTGACTCTCAAACAAATCTCCATGGAATCCATCAATAATAGCATGCTCTCACATGGTAGCATGCTCTGACATGGTGGTAGAAAACAATGTGTTGTTCAAAATTAGCAAAAGGTTTCTCAAAGGAACAACACCAAGTCAATCATTTGCACAAACTTTAGACAACAAGAACAATATCTTAAATTGAAAATTGCAAATAATTAAGAAAATTGAATCCATACAAATCAAACACAGAGGGTATTACATTTTAACTACGACACATAAACTATATCCATTCAACAAATCAAATGCACACGTCTTGCGTATCTTCAAATTGCAATCTCGCACCAATATATTTCCCAGAAAAAACAATAATCTCTTACCAGTATATTTCTCAGGAAAAAACAATAAAACTCATAGCGCGTATATCATGAATTCATAAAAACCTAATACAATGATACAGAAACCCAACAAAACAGAGCAAAAAATATACAAATTCACAGATGACCAGATTTGATATTGTGATTAGGATTTAGGAGATAGAAATGGACCTTGGAAGAGGTACTTGGAAATATCCTTGCAATTCTTCTCTGAGATAATCTACATGAAATAAAAGAGAAAGAAAATGATTAAAATTACACGATGGAAATTACAGAAGGTTGATCGAGTAAAGGAGGAGGGAGGGAGAGGATGAAGACGAACCATGGCTGCGCTTGAGATTGGAGGAGAGAGATGATGCAAACTTCGGAGGCATAAAGAGACTCAAGCAGCAGCTACCAAAAGTTGTAAAAGGATCTCCTCCAAAACCGTAGTTGTAAAAGGATCTCCTCCAACACCTCTTTCATTTATGTCTATGTAAAATAGCTAATAGAAATCTAGGTAACACCTTTTTAATCAATGCACTCACCCTAAACCCTTAACTTGTAGTTGTTTTCCCGGTCATATTAAACTTGCAACAAAAGATACATGTCTTCATGTCTACATTAAGGATTTCCTAAAAGACCACCCTCTTCATTCTCTTCCAAGGAACGCTTTTCTATTGCATCAATGCTGGATTCCTCATCCTCTTATAGGCCCTTCGCTTCCAAGCCAACTGACCTAAGGTGCCTTTCCAAGACGTCGCTCCTAGAAAGCCTCCACTAATAAATGGTCTTTTTGCAGCATGTGTTGAACCTTTTTAAAGGTTTCCTAACCATTATGAAAAGTAATTCTTATCAGATTATGTTAAGAAAACTAAACTTGTGAAATCAAATATAATTATATCAGATGCAACAAATAATAGCTAAAGTTTGTGTTCATACGTGTTCGACTCTAATGGATATAATGAAATTCAATGCTCAATACGACGACCAATACAGTTTTTGTATTGTTCATTTGTGTCTGATATTGTGATTAATTTTATGGAAACTGAATATGATGTATAACTGATATTTGGTGACAGAGGAGGCTTACAACATGTGTATTCTCATTGATAGTCTCCATGAAAATCACTCAAGAATATGGTGGTAGCATCCAGAGTTAGATAAAAAAAACCAATTTCCAAGCCAACCAGTTTCAAATTCACTGTCTTCATCCCCTCCTTCATCTATACTTTACCGTCTCTCCCTAACCCTGATCCCCAATCCACTCTCTAGCTCTCTCCAATTACAAGTATTTATTCACATATATAATTCAATTTATTCAAACTAATCCGATAATATATATAGAGGGGACAAAAGCCAAGCACCAAAGTTTCAAAAGTAAAGAAATCTAACCTTTGAAGAAGTAGAGGACCTACAAGGGTCGTGAGGGTATCCTTTGCGCGCCTCTAATACTCTGCCCCCTTCTCTTTCCTTAAGAAGATGTATTCTTCTAGAACAGAGAGTAGCTGAACCTAGATGGAATTAGTTACATACACTAGTAGTGAAAACAATCACTGTATGAAGATAGCAAACTCAAACTACAGCTTTACAGGGAGCAAATATGACCAAGAAAATAAATGAATAAGACACATTCAAATCTAGCTAGCTTAATGGCCCGTATTTCCCGAGCTTCGAGCACTATTTGTATTTTGTAATTTAGGAAGCAAAACTATTAATTAGTAACTATAAAAAATAACTATCTAACCGGTTACAAACTCATTGGCTCATACATAAGTCGAGAAAATATCATATAACATTATCATATTGATTTAGTATTGTTATTTAGTTAGTACATTAACAAATGTCAACCCCCCCCCCCCTCCCCTCTATCCCAATCATTCAGTTGTCTTTAAATATTTTGCTATTTTGTAGAATTTAATTCGTTCCTTACTACAAAACAAGCACTGCGATGTTTCGAACACATCTGGGCGACATACAAAATGCAATGCCTTTAATATCACAACCAACAACAAAAGTGATTGAATGTAGCAAACATAAAGCCAAGAACAATAAGCTTTTGTCGGCGTAATTAATAGTCAATTATTGGTTCAATAGAAAAATTACAAACAGATAATTGCAGGTAAAACATGGATTTGAAAGAATCAACAATGGCATTACAGTGTAAATACCCCGAAACGATAATCCTGATTTTCTACAAAAAAAATTTAAAAACCAGAAATAAATGTATAAAAACTTCAAAATAAATTAATACATTCAAGTGAAAAATGGAAGAAATACCTTTAGCAGTAGGCCATTGATGCTCGAATTGATAAACCCTAAAAAATGAAGAAACAAAAATCAATGAGAAGATGCAAACGATTGAAAAAGAAAAACTAACCAAACCTTGAATGAGAAACACGAACCTTCCGGAATGCCGTCCAAGTCAAATGAATGCGAACCCCAATCCATCTCATTTTGAAACCCTAATCTTTCGCCTCAAGCTCTCTCAAAGTCATTTGAATCAGCAAATTATGAGTATTTGTGGAAATCTATTTGTGCAAATAAAAATGAAATCATACCCAGAAAAAGATAAAAGAATGAGATTTTTTTTTGGTACCAACGCTATGGGAGGGAAGAGGGCGGAGCCGCGGAGGTACCAAAGGCATGGGAGGGGAGAGAGGAAAGCAGAAGTAAGCATTTTTCTAAAGGGATAAGGGTGAGGTGGTAATTCATGAAGAATTTAAGGGCAGAATCGTAATTACACTATTTTTAAGGAAAATTGGGAGGCATCTCTTCCTTTTAAAAGGGTTAGGATACAACCTAATTTGTAATTATAATTAATTTGTTGAATTTCAAATAATTTAGAATTTGTTTTGATTTTCATAATTAATTGATAATTTAATTAGGATCCTATGATTAAAAACCACCATAAAATTTGTTAAAATTGAAATATTTAAATTTTATGACCTAGATTTTAATCCCTAAGAAATCATGTAATCGGAAATTAATTTGAAAAATAAATTTTTGATTTTCGCCTAAATTTAGTGAAATTGATATGGATTATTAATTTGTCGTTAAATTTAAATATAAAAGTTTTGATTTTCATGAATCGTTCACGATCTTGCACGCACGAAGCAATGGAAGCTAAGTGTTACCCTTAAGGGGTGTTGCATTGTGCGGGCATGCAACGACGAGCAAGGGAGCTCGTCGCCCATAAGGTACGAGGCAACGAGGAAATGCACTAGCATGCGCGTGCGGGCAGCTTGTGCAGTGTGTGTTGTGCGAGTGATCGAGCAAGGCGAAAGGGCAACGCTGCACACGCCCAGCAGTGCTGGCGTCGAGGCAGTGTGCGATGGCTTTCGAGCCATGCGCGTTTGCCAGCCCGCGTTGTGCCCAGCAGCAATGGCGACGAGGCATCGATGGATGCCCTCGTGCCATGCGCGCAAACTAAGCAAGCAAGCAGTGGCAGCCAGCGATGGCATCGAGCCAATGGGCGCTGGCGAGGGCCTGGCTATGCGATGGCCTAGGCCATGCGTGCAGTCAGCTCTTGTGACGCTGCAAGCCTTGGCGAGGCATGGGCCTTGCCTTGGCCGATTAACTTGTCTAGTTTTGTTTTAATTTTCGGTTGAAAAACGATTTTAATTAAATTTAATTTCGTAATTTGATTTTTCTCGAAATTTAATTTTGATTAATGTAATTATTATAATTTATTTTATACTAATTATTTTAATAAAATTTAAACCTTGGTAAAATTATAATTAATTAATTTTAATCAACTGAAAATAATAAAAGGGATTTAAAATTATTTTATGTGAGCTTTTTAATTAAATTTGTAAGTTTTCGGTTGGACTAGGAAATACAATTTTATGTATGAAATTTGTAAAGCATGTAAATTCTTGGTTTTAGTGGGAGCTTTTAGTCATTAAACTCTTGATTAGGTCTTTATTCCTTTAAGGTTAAAACAACTCGATTAGAACTAATAAGGTTGAATAATTTGTAGATTGTTGGAACCTTTGATTAGTTGCTGCAAATGTTTAACTTGCTATGTGGGCCATTCATTGATAAATGAATGGATGAATGGTATATTGTAAATGTACTATTTTGCAGGTTGTGGAAAGTGACTAGTATGGCCCAAATAGGATAGTAAATATGGTCTACGTACCATTAATTTGAATGTAAATTTGGTCTTATGCACCAAAGTTTTTATTTAAATATGGTCTACGTACCATCAAATAGTAGTAATTAGTTTAATTATAGCATATCCTATTTGAAGAAAATGGAGCCTCCCATGGTGAATTCAAGACGGAGTTTCAAATCCATTTTCAAGACGGAATTTGAAGTTGAAGCTTCAAGATGAAGTCGGGTCATACTAGATCACATTTAAATCTTATGCATGCTTTAAGATATTTATTGCTTTAAATATGTCTTGATATTATGCATGAGCTTGAGGCTTGATTATGTTGCATGATTAAGGATTTTAGTTTACTTAAAATCTAACCAACATAGTAAGAGCCCTAAGTTCCAAACTTTAAAATTGAGTTAAAAGGTGTCATGCCAAAATAACGCTTACTTGGATATCCTTTACATCAATCTAGTAATTGTTTTCCACCATAGCGAGGTGTTACTTATTGATTCTAAAGGGTTAAGGTACACAATGTCGTGAGTACATTTGTCGATCAATTAGTGATGGTTTTCCGCCATATAATTAGCGAGGTGTCACTTCTGATCGTAGTACACAATTAGTTGTGAATACAAGTTGATTTTGGTTGAACTCAACGATATAAGTAAGGAGTCCTTTTATGTCGTGGCAAATGGGATAGGTTTTCCTAATAAGTTCTTAGACGTGCCTATCAACCAAGAATAGTTTCTAGACTATTATCAAGGGATTTGCTTACCTAAAATATTTTAGAATCAAGTCGAATCGTGCTTTAATATTTCAATAATTTTGGGGTCTTGGATTCATTTTATTCACACCCGCCGGAACTAAATATTTCGAATAAAATGCCACTAACTTGTTTAAATTGCATGATTGCTTTAATTTTCAAGTTATTACTCATGATAAATGTTTATTCTTTTCATGCTTCAATGTATGTTTTAATTATTGTTTTTAATTAAATATCTTCCCCTGCAGTAAATCCTTTTAGAAAGGTAACAATAAATTTCCTCGATTGATAGTGAATCTTTCTATAATGTACGTTTCTTATAGTGACTTTTATGGTTGTTTTCGAGTATCAAAGTCGAATGGAAAACCGATTGGTGCTTGTGAATTCAAAATACAATGTAGTTTTGAGATCATAAAGCATTTAGTTTAAACGCTCAAATTTACCAATGGTTAACAACCTAATATCTTTGTCCATTTAATTCTCGAATGAGTCTAGTCCCTAGACATTCGAATAGATTGATGCTTAGAGAACTTTAGAAGCTTCTAGTAAGATCATCTAGTTGAAGCAAAATATTCAACATAAATAAAATGGTAAGACCTTTGTTATAGTGACATTGGACATGTCTAACAAAGTATAAAAGTCAACACTAGAGAAGTCAATTCTTAAGACTATAAGAAAGGGTACAAGAAATAGAAAACAAGGAACAAGTGAAAAGGAATTTACAATTCCTTTTCTACCTATAAGTTTATGTTTAAAGAGAAGTGACCTATCAATTAAACTTCCTTGGTATCATAGCTTGAGGTTCTTACTTTGGTAATAACTCAAATGATGGAAGCTAGGATACACTAATGACCTACAAGTGGGAAATGAAGCATGGCATTGCTACATTAGTTGTAGGGTCATCTAGTTTGTTTTAAGTCCTTTCAAGGCTGGAACTTAATGGCTATTTTGTTCCATAATCAGCATACCTAAATTTCTGTTTTCAAACACAGAAAGACTCACATTCAGAAAAACAAAAACAATGTGTGTTTGTTTATTTGAATGAAATGGTCATTTACGGGTTGAGTCAATATGCTTGATTAAAACAAACAACTCTTTAACAATAAAGAACTTTACTAGGTTCAAATCAATCTCTTGATTTGAGTTCCTAAAATCTTTGGCATTATTACTTAGACCATATCAACAAGGTAACATTCAAAAGCTCTATTTTGATGGATTTTTGAAAGTAGATTGATTTCTAGATCAATTCAAGACAAGCTAGTCTTACTTGTTGAAACTAACAAAAGATATGAACTATTGTTAGAACGCCTGGACAATAGAGTTCAAAGCTAAAGAAAGATTTTATGACTTTATTATTTCACATGGTTTTGAGTGAATATAGATTTATTTACTCAAAGTGATATAAGTTTGAATCTGTTTGGCTACTTCACATATTCATAGAAAAGTATAAAAACGTCCACTTGACAAGAAATCATAAAGATCTAGGTTAGATCATGTTGATGATTACTTATACCAAGAATGATCATCAATTATTGTGTGTTGTAATTTCACAATCTAGCTCCATAAGATATGGTTTATCTAAATTGGAATGATCGAAGTCAATTAGTACTTGATTCGATCAATGATGAATCATAAAGATTTTTCCTATAATTTCTAAACAAAATGCTCAACTACCACCAAACTAAACCAAATCCGGTGAGAACCACCCCTTAATATGATAACTGAGAACTAATCTCAGCCGTCGATCAAACCAATCCAACGGCCCAAGCTCCACCCGACCAAATGAAAATATTAAGGGTAAATTTGTAATTTTAAAGTTCTGAATGACCTCTCCCTTCCAACCTGATTTCCAGATTTCTTCCTCTCTCTTCCTACTGTTTTCTCTCTCCTCCTTCAATTCCTCTGCGATTTTTCTCATCTTCGCTCGCGTTCATCGCAGCCTTCGCTTTTCAACCTTTGAATCTTCTCCTTTATTTGATTTTCGTCAAGTAAGTATTCAATTTATTTTATCTCTTATACTTTTGATTCAATCATTTTAAGTTTCGATTGTTGTAACTAGGGTTTCAAAAAAAATTGTTTAAGAATATTTGATTTTGGTGGCAAAAATTAGGGCTTTTTAAATTGCAAATTTTTCTTTAATTAGTTTTTAATTGAAATTTTTGCTTTTTATTTGATTTTTTTTCCCGCTTTCGCTCGAATATTGTGCGTTATAGTTTGTATGTTGAAGAAAAAAGGAATAAATTCTTTATTGTCTCAATTTTTTCGATTGAAGTTTATGCAATTTATTCCAATTTTTTGAATTGAATTGATTGAATTCGGTTTTTACTTTTGATTTTCTGAAATATGCTTAATTTTCTAGAATTGAGTTGATTTGGTCACTGGATCAAATAACTGTTAGTGATTTGCTTAAGAACTCGGACGTTCTTAAGCTCACATGTTATTCTAGTTTATGATATAGTAGTATGTTGGGTGGTTCTTGAAAATATTGAAACATTTTGATCCTTTTTGCATACATTCACCGTTTATATCAGCTAAGATAGCTAATTCTCCTCCCCTGGTTCCAACTGATAGATGTGAACGAAAAATCAAAATGATTAATGTTAAATCACCTTAGTAGTAAATCTTATTGCTTTTACTTGGAGTAATGTTCAAATTCACGAGTTTATGGTATAATGTATCTGTCTCGACTACACTATGTTGTTCCTAGTGTAGCTGCTCTGGTTTGCTTGTTGTTGTAAGGTTTTCTAAGGTGAGAAGGTCATGCTTAGGGTTCGATCAGTTTCTGGTCATGTTATGTTTGTGGGTTTTTGAAGCAAGTTGACCATGGATGACTTTGTGCTATTGGTTTCAGTCAGTCTACTCTTCTTGGCCATTGATCTTAGGTGACTAGGAGGACTTATTGTGTCGTTTGGTTGCAGTGGTGGGTTTTATGTGATGGTGATTCTGGTCTGTTGAGCTAGATGCTTGAATGTGCGTTGGGTCTGATTTTTGGCCTGTTTTTATGACGATCCTGGTCAGGTTAGTTGTGTTGTATTTTCAGGTGCAAGATTATAGGCTAGTATAGGTGTTGCGCATATTGGTATTAGTCTCAGGTGGATGTAAGCTGCTGTTGCAAGCGGTTTGTTTTTCAGGGAGGGACTGTTACAGACTTGCAGGTCAGTCAGGGGTGGTATGCTGCCATGATTGAAATCTTGGGCAGTTGTTCTGCTTTATTTGGCTGCTGCTAAATCTTGTGTGTGAATAATTGCATCAATACCCTTACTGAGCTAATTTTCACAAGTAATCGGGGCCTTTACTTTTGAATTATTTTGATTTACTTTTTTGGGTTTTGCTTTACTTTTATTTATTCTATTTAAAAACACTAGCCTACTAGCTCAATTGGTAGAGCATTGTGCAAATGCACAAAAGACGTGGGTTCGAATCCCACGTAGGTTCGTTGACTTTTGAGTTTCCTTTATTTAATTTTGAGTCTATATTGTTTACTTTTGAGTTTATATTATCTACTTTTGAGTTTATATTATTTACTTCTTAGATTTTTCGAATTACTTCAGAATATTATTGGGTTTTTTGGAGTTGTTTGTCATTTTTACAATTGAAGTTTATTATTTTGTTTACTTTTATAAGGATTTAGTTTACTATTAGAGCGATTTAGTTTTCTTTTGAGCATACAACCCAGAGCACATATTCACAACATCAAATCACTACAGCTAGCCACGAGGTTTGCCACCACAGACAATGTTTGCCACACAGTTCCATTCAAGGACACCACCAGAACACAAAAATCGTAATCTACTATGGGTTGTTTTATTTACTTTTGAATTAGTTTTATTTACTTTTACGAGTTCTTTGTTTACTTTTACATTGAACAAAAGGAAAATCGTGTCAATCTATTTTAGAGCAAATAATCTTTATCTTTGAATCAAATCGATGAGAATGAAAGTGAAAACAGTTCCACTTTACTTTTGGAACAATTCCATTTACTTATATCTTTATTTTCTTTACTTTTATATATTATGCTTTCCTTTTGAAAGAAGCTTTATAATTATTTTCTTTTTTAGTTTAATGTACACTAATTGTACATGTACTTTAGAAATACTTTGATTTACTTTTGATTTATTATGATTTTCTTTTATTTACTTTGGAGTTCCTTGTATTTACTTTTGAATTTTTTTTAACTTTAGAGACAACCTATGTAGGAATCGAACTTACATCTCCTATGCATATGCATAGTGCTCTACCATTTGAGCTAATAGGTTTAAACACATCTAGTAATAAAATACTCAACTCCAACTGATATTAAGTCATACAAAATACTCAACACGATCTCGTCTTCTTCGCAATACATACACCACACTCAACACCTTCAGAACAAGCCATCACCCACCCTAGCACACAACTACCCGAAGACCTAAAACCACCAACATCCCTTGCCTAGGAAACAGGACCACCGCAACACAGGAACTAGCACCGCATCAAACCTTATTTCACAGTAGTAACCCAACCATGCTAACTTGACCAGCAGTCCTTTAGACAGCTGAATGCATCAGATCAGCACGACTAACGTAAGCAACACAACCTTGCTGACTGACTCAACTTATGTAAACTAACAACAACTATAACACACTACACAAATAACAACATAATAGCATAAACACGATTGAAACAGAATATAACGACCAAAACTGACCAACATAATTTTGGCTTAAACCTGGCAAAACAACTTAAAGCATGGAACCACATACCAAACCAACAACACAGGAACAACATAACAGCAACACAGATCAGAGAAACAGAGTAGTCAAGAAGATCAGAAATAGCAGTAAGATCTAAACAGTAGCAGCAAACAACAACAACACAACTCAGAACATGGTTGGATCCCAGTAAGCTCGTGAATCACTCACTGCAAGACATAAGCAAAAAAAGCGTAGGAGAAAAAGAGATGTTGTACAAACATATATCGTTTAGAATATTTACTTTTAATTTTAATTAATCTACTTTTACTAATTATTTATTTACTTTTGAGGCTAACTAATTTACTTTTTAGTATATGGCAGTAAAACCTTGCTGGGAAACTACACGAGCATCTCGTATAGCTGTATCGAGAAAACTGCATACAACAACTACTTTCATGCTTAATGGTTTCAGATTTATACAGAAACCAAAAGGAATTGCAGGGAAACATACATTATAATCTTATTTAGTTGGGGCCTATTTGACAGAAATCCATAATCAATAGCTAACAACAACAGAGGCTCAAAATCAGTGCCTCTAGCACCACCTAACAAATCAGTGGCACCCATTTGACAAAAACCCATAATCAGTAGCTAACAACAACAGATGCTTCCTCAACTTAACATCCAACCTTTATTTACTTTTAATTTAATTAATCTACTTTTACTAAATGTTTATTTACTTTAGAGTCTAACTAATTTACTTTCTAAATTAAATTATAAACTCTACAAGGCCTAAAATTGCTAAGTTTACCTTTCTATGTCGGTACCGATGGAGATAAAGATGCCACATAGACATCTCTTTTTATCTTAATTTTAGTCTTTTGAGAAACAGCATGTTAGTTGTAGTAAATTCCTCAACAACAAGGAACTCTGCAACATTTCTAGTTGGTGTAAATGACTGGCAGTGCGAAAATCTGCAACACTAATTATGTTTTTAGTTAGACACACCAAAAGTACACAGGTACGGTGAACTAAAACCAGAACAGCATGGCTGGCAGATGGTTGGATGAACGAAAAATATGTACCTCACACCATGTCTGCATCATAAGAGGCTTCCAACAACTCTAAATCCAGTCCTAAGATTTTTTTTCTAAGCCATCACTTAACAAACTACAATTATAGTTGTTTTGGCCTTTTTCTAAGCAAATACAGCCCAAGCTCATAACATCTACACTCCAAACTCAAGCCAGGGAAAAAAAACACAACTCCTAGCCTACTGACAATCTTTTCAGACCCGAAAACCGAATTACATTCGCCTCCTTCTATTCATCAACTTTTAGCGAGGTTTAATTTACATTTATAGAGATTTACTTTACTTTTGGACAATTTAAGCAACCCTTTCCTCATGTATTAAGCTCAAAGAAAAATTAGCAATGAAAATTGAAGTAATTAATAACCTAAAAATCTAAATGAACTAAATTGGCAGCATATACCTCTATATTTGAGAATTTTGGAATGGAATCACGAAATTAAACAACAATCTTGACTAATTCAACTGTGACAAATCACAGAAACATTCACTTGAAAATTGTTCATTTCGACCTTCAAAATTAGAACAAATTTAAGAAACAAAATGTTAATACCTAATCTAGGATCAAATTTAGTTCGCAATCAAAATTTAAGAAATCAAATACATATAAATCGAACAAAATTCGCATGTTTACCTTTAAATTTGAGAAAATTGGCAGCAAATTCACCAAATGATACAATGTAGACTCCGATTTTGAAATCGATTTATAGATTCGAGACAGAAGTTAAACACTCATAAAAATTTGAAGAATTGGAGAGAGAAAATGCGTATTGGAGATCTGATACGGTTATGGATGAAAGTGATAGTCTTATGCTAGCAATTGGAACCAAAACTGATTTGGGTTCAATGGCTCATTTTGTGTGCATGGTGACTTGGATTGAGTCAGCTCGTTATATGGTCCTTATTATCAAGGTGGTACGTTAATCAAACTGGTCCGTTTAATCACATTGGTCCGCTTGTTTAAACAGATTGTACTATTTTAATTGCTTTGGTTAAAGTCGGTTTAATAAAGGGATATTTGTTTAAATCCCAATTTAAATTCAGTCATTACTTAGCTTTGATTATTGCTGTTTGTAAGGAGAGTTTTAAGCCTTTGTAACCTCCAATTTAGTGACTGAATTAGGAGGCTTTAGAGCTTGTAACTGCCAGTTTTAAAGGCTCTTAAATGGCTCTTAATTAGCCGTTTAAAGCTCTTGTAGCTGTTGGTTTTTGGCTATTTATAGTCAGCTTCTTGATTGGAATAAACAACCAACTGGATGATTAAAACACTTGTTTGTTACATTTCGAATTATAGTTCATAATTCAGCTTTTTTTCTTTGTTTTGGACGCGTTTCCTATTCAAAGAACTGATTGTGAGTCAATAGGTCTTGTCTTGCATTCACGATCAACGAGTTAAAGGTCTAGCTTGTTAATCAACTATCCTTGTTTATACAACGAGTTTTTAAACTCGTATCATTAGTGGTATCAGAGCTGCTGTTCGTGTGATCCGCCCAAAAAAAAAAAAAAAGAGAAAAAAAAAGAGCTGCTGTTCGTAATTCTTACAAACTGAAATATGGATTTTGATGATCCTGACTTTCTACAACATCTCCAAGAAGCCTTGAAGAACGTTAGAGATGGGGGGTATCGTAGGCCTCCTAGGCGTGACCTACGGGCTATGGATGAATTCAAGGTCACCGAACTTCCTAAATTTGTTGGTGGAACAGATCCGAAAGCCTATTTGGAGTGGGAGCGCAAAATAGAGAGAATGTTCGATTTCAAGGACATTGATGATGAGAAGCGTTGCAATTATGCCATGTTGAAGCTAGGACGAGGGGCTTCATTGTGGTTCGAGGGACTGAAATCCAAGAGAATACGTGAAGGGAAGGAGAAAATTCCCTCTTGGGAGTCTTTGAAACGTAAGCTACGTAAAAGGTATGTGCCAACAACTCATAGAATAACAACTTATCGTAAAATTGCCGAATTGAGGCAAGGACAAATGAGTGTGGCTGAATATATTGATGAGTTTGAAAAGTTGTCCTTAATGGGAGAAATTGAGGAAATTGAGGAACAAAAACAGTCCAGATTTTTAAGGGGTCTAAATTATAATATTGCCAATACCGTAGACCTTTATCCATATTCTGATTTTGACACTCTTTGTGGACTTTGTTTAAAATTGGAAAATCAAGGGAAGGCAAAATATGGGGGAGGGTCTAGTATGGATGGTAAATCCAAGTCTTGTGCTAAATCCGAACCTAGCTTGAAACCAAACACATCACCTAGTACCGTAGGTTCAAGTAATTCTACGGCTGCCCCTAAACTATCTAACCCAACCAAAGAAACAAGTCTGTCCAAGGTGCGTTGTTTTAAGTGTCAAGGGTTTGGGCATTATCAAAATGCGTGTCCAAATAAACGAGTAGTGACCTTGAGAGAAGCTGTTGAATGTCGTGAGGAGTTGTTGGAAGAGGAAAAGAGGTTGGGGGACGTATTTGTGTTTGATGAGAGTGGTGATGAGGAGGAAGAGGAAGGGTATGAGGCTCCAATTTATGACACAAATCTGGTTCTTAGAGCGCTACAAACTCAAATTTCACCTACTGATCTAGACCAACGAGATCAGTTATTTCATACTAAATGTCTAGTGAAAGATAAGTGGTGTAGTGTAATTGTTGATGGGGGGAGTTGTACCAATGCTGCTTCTAGTGAAATGGTGTCAAAATTAGGCTTAATCACTACTGCCCATCCTAGGCCATACGCACTCCATTGGCTTGATGATGGTAATAGTGTAAAAGTGTCGAAGCAAGTAAGGGTTGGTTTGACTATGGGTTCTTATGTGGATGAAGTTCTTTGTGATGTTATTCCTATGGATGCTTGTCATATTTTGTTGGGTCGTCCTTGGCAGTTTGATAGGGACGTGATTCATAAAGGGAGAAGCAATGAGTATGAATTGAGAGACAAAGGCAAGAAAATTGTGCTAAAGCTTATGTCATCTCAAGCGGTTCGATCCATGAGTGTGAAACAAAAGAAAAAGCCGAATCTCACCATGTTGGCTAGTGAACGAGAAATTGAGCAAGCTCTTGATCATGGAGAGTTGGTGTATTTGCTCGTGGCTAAGGAGAGTCCAATTGAAGGCCAAAATTGGAAAGAAGGCAGTCCCATTGACGAATTGCTGTTTGAGTTCAAGGATGTATTTCCGGATGAATTACCACCAGGTTTGCCCCCTATTCGTGGTATTGAACATCAAATTGATCTTATTCCAGGAACTTCTTTGCCTAATAAGGCTGTCTATCGTTGCAATCCGGAGGAAACAAAGGAATTACAAAAGCAAATTGATGAACTTGTGAATCGAGGCTATGTTAGAGAAAGCTTGAGTCCATGTGTTGTTCCGGTGTTGCTTGTGCCTAAGAAAGATGGAACATGGAGAATGTGTGTTGATAGTAGGGCTGTGAATAACATTACCATCAAGTATCGTTTTCCAATTCCGAGACTTGATGATATGTTAGATGAGCTCCATGGTTCGAAGTTGTTCTCAAAAATTGATTTGCGAAGTGGTTATCATCAGATTCGGATGCGTGAAGGAGATGAGTGGAAAACGGCTTTCAAGACAAAACATGGTTTGTATGAGTGGACCGTCATGCCATTTGGTCTCACTAATGCTCCTAGTATGTTTATGAGGCTAATGAACGAAGTGCTTAAATCATTTTTGGGCAGATTCGTTGTGGTATATCTTGATGACATCTTGGTGTATAGTAGGAACGAAGAGGAGCATCTGATTCATTTGAGGGATGTTTTTGAAACACTTAGAGCTCAAAGACTCTATGGGAAGCTAGAGAAGTGTTCATTCCTTGTTGACAATGTTGTATTCTTGGGCTATGTGGTTTCGAAAGATGGAGTGTCCGTGGATCAGTCCAAGATCGAGGCTATCAAATCGTGGCCTAATCCTAAAACTATAAGTGAGGTGCGTTCATTTCATGGTCTTGCTTCATTTTATAGACGTTTCATTCGTGATTTCAGTACTATTACTAGTCTTATCACTAGTTGCTTGAAGAAAGGTGCTTTTGTATGGGGAGAGGACGCTCAAAAGGCGTTTGATGTGATTAAAGAGCGTTTGTGTGCTGCTCCTATTTTGGCGCTGCCAGATTTCTTTCAATCTTTTGAGGTCGAGTGTGATGCTAGTGGAGTGGGGATTGGTGCTGTTTTGATCCAAGGTAAGCGTCTCATAGCTTATTTTTCGGAAAAGTTAGGGGGTGCTCGTTTGAATTATTGCACTTATGATCAAGAGTTCTATGCCATTGTTAGAGCTTTGGATCATTGGAGTCATTATTTGCGTTCTAGCCACTTTGTTTTGCATTCTGATCATGAATCTTTGAGGTATATTAATGGGCAACAAAAATTGAGCCCAAGGCATGCTAAATGGGTTGAGTTCTTGCAATCCTTTCATTTTTCTTCGAAATACAAAGATGGTAAAAGCAATGTGGTGGCTAATGCATTATCACGACGGTACACTTTGCTTGCTACACTTGATGTTCGTTTGTTGGGGTTTGAAACCTTAAAAGATTATTATCATGATGATGGTGATTTTGGAGTTGCATTCGAGAAATGTGCAGTTGGTGCTTATGGGGAGTACATGTTGCAAGATGGGTTTCTTTTCAAAGGTAATCGCCTTTGTATTCCTAAGCATTCAATTCGTGAGTTACTAGTGCGTGAGGCTCATGGTGGAGGATTGGCTGGTCACTTTGGCATAGCCAAGACCTTGGAAATCTTGAGAGAACATTTCTTTTGGCCTAAAATGTTAGGTGATGTAACGAACATTGTGAATAAATGTGTGACTTGTCATATGGCCAAGAGTTCTTTCAAACCCGGTTTATACTCACCTTTGCCGGTTCCAGTTCGCCCTTGGGAAGATGTATCCATGGATTTTATAGTGGCTTTACCTCGTACTCAAAGAGGTAAGGATGCTATTATGGTCGTGGTGGATAGATTTTCAAAAATGGCTCACTTCGTTGCTTGTCACAAAACGGATGATGCTTGTAATGTGGCTGATTTGTATTATAAGGAGATTGTTCGTTTGCATGGAATTCCAAAGACTATTGTTTCTGATCGAGATTCCAAGTTCTTGAGTTACTTTTGGAATACATTGTGGAGAAAGGTGGGAACCAAGTTGTTGTTTAGCACTTCACATCACCCTCAAACTGATGGGCAAACAGAGGTGATAAATCGAACCTTGGGAACGCTATTGAGAGGGTTGGTAAGTAAAACGCAAAAGGATTGCGATGTCAAGCTTGCTCACGCTGAATTTGCTTATAATCGGTCTCCTACTTATGCTACTGGTCATTCTCCATTTGAGGTAGTATATGGGATTAATCCATACTTGCCCTTGGATTTAATTCCATTACCAAAAGATGAGTTGGTTCACAAGGATGCCGATGCTAAGTTAAAGTCTATGATGAAACTGCACCAACAAGTTCGTGAGCGAATTGAAGCTATTAATGCCTCTTATAAACAGAAATCAAATAAGAATCGCAAACCGAGATTGTTTGAAGAAGGTGATTTGGTTTGGGTTCATTTAAGGAAACAGCGTTTTCCAAGCAAACGCAAGAACAAGCTTATGCCTAGGGCTGAAGGTCCTTACAAGGTGGTTGCACGTGTGAATGATAATGCTTACAAGATTGAGCTTCCGGGAGACTATGGTGTCCATGCTACTTTCAATGTAGGTGATCTTTCACCTTATCTTGATGATGATGGCCTTGCTGAATTGAGGTCAATTCCTTTTAAAGGGGTAGGGGATGATACGGTTATGGATGAAAGTGATAGTCTTATGCTAGCAATTGGAACCAAAACTGATTTGGGTTCAATGGCTCATTTTGTGTGCATGGTGACTTGGATTGAGTGAGCTCGTTATATGGTCCTTATTATCAAGGTGGTACGTTAATCAAACTGGTCCGTTTAATCACATTGGTCCGCTTGTTTAAACAGATTGTACGCACTTATTATTTTTAATTGCTTTGGTTAAAGTCGGTTTAATAAAGGGATATTTGTTTAAATCCCCAATTTAAATTCAGTCATTACTTAGCTTTGATTATTGCTGTTTGTAAGGAGAGTTTTAAGCCTTTGTAACCTCCAATTTAGTGACTGAATTAGGTGGCTTTAGAGCTTGTAACTGCCAGTTTTAAAGGCTCTTAAATGGCTCTTAATTAGCCGTTTAAAGCTCTTGTAGCTGTTGGTTTTTGGCTATTTATAGTCAGCTTCTTGATTGGAATAAACAACCAACTGGATGATTAAAACACTTGTTTGTTACATTTCGAATTATAGTTTAAAATTCAGCTTTTTTTCTTTATTTTGGACGCGTTTCCTATTCAAAGAACTGATTGTGAGTCAATAGGTCTTGTCTTGCATTCACGATCAACGAGTTAAAGGTCTAGCTTGTTAATCAACTATCCTTGTTTATACAACGAGTTTTTAAACTCGTATCATTAGTGGTATCAGAGCTGCTGTTCGTGTGATCCGCCCAAAAAAAAAAAAAGAGAAAAAAAAAGAGCTGCTGTTCGTAATTCTTACAAACTGAAATATGGATTTTGATGATCCTGACTTTCTATAACATCTCCAAGAAGCCTTGAAGAACGTTAGAGATGGGGGGTATCGTAGGCCTCCTAGGCGTGATCTACGGGCTATGGATGAATTCAAGGTCACCGAACTTCCTAAATTTGTTGGTGGAACAGATCCGAAAGCCTATTTGGAGTGGGAGCGCAAAATAGAGAGAATGTTCGATTTCAAGGACATTGATGATGAGAAGCGTTGCAAATATGCCATATTGAAGCTAGGACGAGGGGCTTCATTGTGGTTCGAGGGACTGAAATCCAAGAGAATACGTGAAGGGAAGGAGAAAATTACCTCTTGGGAGTCTTTGAAACGTAAGCTACGTAAAAGGTATGTGCCAACAACTCATAGAATAACAACTTATCGTAAAATTGCCGAATTGAGGTAAGGAAAAATGAGTGTGGCTGAATATATTGATGAGTTTGAAAAGTTATCCTTAATGGGAGAAATTGAGGAAATTGAGGAACAAAAACAGTCCAGATTTTTAAGGGGTCTAAATTATAATATTGCCAATACCGTAGACCTTTATCCATATTCTGATTTTGACACTCTTTGTGGACTTTGTTTAAAATTGGAAAATCAAGGGAAGGCAAAATATGGGGGAGGGTCTAGTATGGATGGTAAATCCAAGTCTTGGGCTAAATCCGAACCTAGCTTGAAACCAAACACATCACCTAGTACCGTAGGTTCAAGTAATTCTACGGCTGCCCCTAAACTATCTAACCCAACCAAAGAAACAAGTCTGTCCAAGGTGCGTTGTTTTAAGTGTCAAGGGTTTGGGCATTATCAAAATGCGTGTCCAAATAAACGAGTAGTGACCTTGAGAGAAGCTGTTGAATGTCGTGAGGAGTTGTAGGAATAGGAAAAGAGGTTGGGGGACGTATTTGTGTTTGATGAGAGTGGTGATGAGGAGGAAGAGGAAGGGTATGAGGCTCCAATTTATGACACAAATCTGGTTCTTAGAGCGCTACGAACTCAAATTTCACCTACTGATCTAGACCAACGAGATCAGTTATTTCATACTAAATGTCTAGTGAAAGATAAGTGGTGTAGTGTAATTGTTGATGGGGGGAGTTGTACCAATGCTGCTTCTAGTGAAATGGTGTCAAAATTAGGCTTAATCACTACTGCCCATCCTAGGCCATACGCACTCCATTGGCTTGATGATGGTAATAGTGTAAAAGTGTCGAAGCAAGTAAGGGTTGGTTTGACTATGGGTTCGTATGTGGATGAAGTTCTTTGTGATGTTATTCCTATGGATGCTTGTCATATTTTGTTGGGTCGTTCTTGGCAGTTTGATAGGGACGTGATTCATAAAGGGAGAAGCAATGAGTATGAATTGAGAGACAAAGGCAAGAAAATTGTGCTAAAGCCTATGTCATCTCAAGCGGTTCGATCCATGAGTGTGAAACAAAAGAAAAAGCCGAATCTCACCATGTTGGCTAGTGAACGAGAAATTGAGCAAGCTCTTGATCATGGAGAGTTGGTGTATTTGCTCGTGGCTAAGGAGAGTCCAATTGAAGGCCAAAATTGGAAAGAAGGCAGTCTCATTGCCAAATTGCTGTTTGAGTTCAACGATGTATTTCCGGATGAATTACCACCAGGTTTGCCCCCTATTCGTGGTATTGAACATCAAATTGATCTTATTCCAGGAACTTCTTTGCCTAATAAGGCTGCCTATCGTTGCAATCCGGAGGAAACAAAGGAATTACAAAAGCAAATTGATGAACTTGTGAATCGAGGCTATGTTAGAGAAAGCTTGAGTCCATGTGCTGTTCCGGTGTTGCTTGTGCCTAAGAAAGATGGAACATGGAGAATGTGTGTTGATAGTAGGGCTGTGAATAACATTACCATCAAGTATCGTTTTCCAATTCCGAGACTTGATGATATGTTAGATGAGCTCCATGGTTCGAAGTTGTTCTCAAAAATTGATTTGCGAAGTGGTTATCATCAGATTCGGATGCGTGAAGGAGATGAGTGGAAAACGGCTTTCAAGACAAAACATGGTTTGTATGAGTGGACCGTCATGCCATTTGGTCTCACTAATGCTCCTAGTACGTTTATGAGGCTAATGAACGAAGTGCTTAAATCATTTTTGGGCAGATTCGTTGTGGTATATCTTGATGACATCTTGGTGTATAGTAGGAACGAAGAGGAGCATCTGATTCATTTGAGGGATGTTTTTGAAACACTTAGAGCTCAAAGACTCTATGGGAAGCTAGAGAAGTGTTCATTCCTTGTTGACAATGTTGTATTCTTGGGCTATGTGGTTTCGAAAGATGGAGTGTCCGTGGATCAGTCCAAGATCGAGGCTATCAAATCGTGGCCTAATCCTAAAACTATAAGTGAGGTGCGTTCATTTCATGGTCTTGCTTCATTTTATAGACGTTTCATTCGTGATTTCAGTACTATTACTAGTCCTATCACTAGTTGCTTGAAGAAAGGTGCTTTTGTATGGGGAGAGGACGCTCAAAAGGCGTTTGATGTGATTAAAGAGCGTTTGTGTGCTGCTCCTATTTTGGCGCTGCCAGATTTCTTTCAACCTTTTGAGGTCGAGTGTGATGCTAGTGGAGTGGGGATTGGTGCTGTTTTGATCCAAGGTAAGCGTCCCATAGCTTATTTTTCGGAAAAGTTAGGGGGTGCTCGTTTGAATAATTGCACTTATGATCAAGAGTTCTATGCCATTGTTAGAGCTTTGGATCATTGGAGTCATTATTTGCGTTCTAGCCACTTTGTTTTGCATTCTGATCATAAATCTTTGAAGTATATTAATGGGCAACAAAAATTGAGCCCAAGGCATGCTAAATGGGTTAAGTTCTTGCAATCCTTTCATTTTTCTTCGAAATACAAAGATGGTAAAAGCAATGTGGTGGCTGATGCATTATCACGAAGGTACACTTTGCTTGCTACACTTGATGTTCGTTTGTTGGGGTTTGAAACCTTAAAAGATTAGTATCATGATGATGGTGATTTTGGAGTTGCATTCGAGAAATGTGCAGTTGGTGCTTATGGGGAGTACATGTTGCAAGATGGGTTTCTTTTCAAAGGTAATCGCCTTTGTATTCCTAAGCATTCAATTCGTGAGTTACTAGTGCGTGAGGCTCATGGTGGAGGATTGGCTGGTCACTTTGGCATAGCCAAGACCTTGGAAATCTTGAGAGAACATTTCTTTTGGCCTAAAATGTTAGGTGATGTAACGAACATTGTGAATAAATGTGTGACTTGTCATATGGCCAAGAGTTCTTTCAAACCCGGTTTATACTCACCTTTGCCGGTTCCAGTTCGCCCTTGGGAAGATGTATCCATGGATTTTATAGTGGCTTTACCTCGTACTCAAAGAGGTAAGGATGCTATTATGGTCGTGGTGGATAGATTTTCAAAAATGGCTCACTTCGTTGCTTGTCACAAAACGGATGATGCTTGTAATGTGGCTGATTTGTATTATAAGGAGATTGTTCGTTTGCATGGAATTCCAAAGACTATTGTTTCTGATCGAGATTCCAAGTTCTTGAGTTACTTTTGGAATACATTGTGGAGAAAGGTGGGAACCAAGTTGTTGTTTAGCACTTCACATCACCCTCAAACTGATGGGCAAACAGAGGTGATAAATCGAACCTTGGGAACGCTATTGAGAGGGTTGGTAAGTAAAACGCAAAAGGATTGCGATGTCAAGCTTGCTCACGCTGAATTTGCTTATAATCGGTCTCCTACTTATGCTACTGGTCATTCTCCATTTGAGGTAGTATATGGGATTAATCCATACTTGCCCTTGGATTTAATTCCATTACCAAAAGATGAGTTGGTTCACAAGGATGCCGATGCTAAGTTAAAGTCTATGATGAAACTGCACCAACAAGTTCGTGAGCGAATTGAAGCTATTAATGCCTCTTATAAACAGAAATCAAATAAGAATCGCAAACCGAGATTGTTTGAAGAAGGTGATTTGGTTTGGGTTCATTTAAGGAAACAGCGTTTTCCAAGCAAACGCAAGAACAAGCTTATGCCTAGGGCTGAAGGTCCTTACAAGGTGGTTGCACGTGTGAATGATAATGCTTACAAGATTGAGCTTCCGGGAGACTATGGTGTCCATGCTACTTTCAATGTAGGTGATCTTTCACCTTATCTTGATGATGATGGCCTTGCTGAATTGAGGTCAATTCCTTTTAAAGGGGTAGGGGATGATACGGTTATGGATGAAAGTGATAGTCTTATGCTAGCAATTGGAACCAAAACTGATTTGGGTTCAATGGCTCATTTTGTGTGCATGGTGACTTGGATTGAGTGAGCTCGTTATATGGTCCTTATTATCAAGGTGGTACGTTAATCAAACTGGTCCGTTTAATCACATTGGTCCGCTTGTTTAAACAGATTGTACGCACTTATTATTTTTAATTGCTTTGGTTAAAGTCGGTTTAATAAAGGGATATTTGTTTAAATCCCCAATTTAAATTCAGTCATTACTTAGCTTTGATTATTGCTGTTTGTAAGGAGAGTTTTAAGCCTTTGTAACCTCCAATTTAGTGACTGAATTAGGTGGCTTTAGAGCTTGTAACTGCCAGTTTTAAAGGCTCTTAAATGGCTCTTAATTAGCCGTTTAAAGCTCTTGTAGCTGTTGGTTTTTGGCTATTTATAGTCAGCTTCTTGATTGGAATAAACAACCAACTGGATGATTAAAACACTTGTTTGTTACATTTCGAATTATAGTTTAAAATTCAGCTTTTTTTCTTTATTTTGGACGCGTTTCCTATTCAAAGAACTGATTGTGAGTCAATAGGTCTTGTCTTGCATTCACGATCAACGAGTTAAAGGTCTAGCTTGTTAATCAACTATCCTTGTTTATACAACGAGTTTTTAAACTCGTATCATTAGTGGTATCAGAGCTGCTGTTCGTGTGATCCGCCCAAAAAAAAAAAAAAGAGAAAAAAAAAGAGCTGCTGTTCGTAATTCTTACAAACTGAAATATGGATTTTGATGATCCTGACTTTCTATAACATCTCCAAGAAGCCTTGAAGAACGTTAGAGATGGGGGGTATCGTAGGCCTCCTAGGCGTGATCTACGGGCTATGGATGAATTCAAGGTCACCGAACTTCCTAAATTTGTTGGTGGAACAGATCCGAAAGCCTATTTGGAGTGGGAGCGCAAAATAGAGAGAATGTTCGATTTCAAGGACATTGATGATGAGAAGCGTTGCAAATATGCCATATTGAAGCTAGGACGAGGGGCTTCATTGTGGTTCGAGGGACTGAAATCCAAGAGAATACGTGAAGGGAAGGAGAAAATTACCTCTTGGGAGTCTTTGAAACGTAAGCTACGTAAAAGGTATGTGCCAACAACTCATAGAATAACAACTTATCGTAAAATTGCCGAATTGAGGTAAGGAAAAATGAGTGTGGCTGAATATATTGATGAGTTTGAAAAGTTATCCTTAATGGGAGAAATTGAGGAAATTGAGGAACAAAAACAGTCCAGATTTTTAAGGGGTCTAAATTATAATATTGCCAATACCGTAGACCTTTATCCATATTCTGATTTTGACACTCTTTGTGGACTTTGTTTAAAATTGGAAAATCAAGGGAAGGAAAAATATGGGGGAGGGTCTAGTATGGATGGTAAATCCAAGTCTTGGGCTAAATCCGAACCTAGCTTGAAACCAAACACATCACCTAGTACCGTAGGTTCAAGTAATTCTACGGCTGCCCCTAAACTATCTAACCCAACCAAAGAAACAAGTCTGTCCAAGGTGCGTTGTTTTAAGTGTCAAGGGTTTGGGCATTATCAAAATGCGTGTCCAAATAAACGAGTAGTGACCTTGAGAGAAGCTGTTGAATGTCGTGAGGAGTTGTTGGAAGAGGAAAAGAGGTTGGGGGACGTATTTGTGTTTGATGAGAGTGGTGATGAGGAGGAAGAGGAAGGGTATGAGGCTCCAATTTATGACACAAATCTGGTTCTTAGAGCGCTACAAACTCAAATTTCACCTACTGATCTAGACCAACGAGATCAGTTATTTCATACTAAATGTCTAGTGAAAGATAAGTGGTGTAGTGTAATTGTTGATGGGGGGAGTTGTACCAATGCTGCTTCTAGTGAAATGGTGTCAAAATTAGGCTTAATCACTACTGCCCATCCTAGGCCATACGCACTCCATTGGCTTGATGATGGTAATAGTGTAAAAGTGTCGAAGCAAGTAAGGGTTGGTTTGACTATGGGTTCGTATGTGGATGAAGTTCTTTGTGATGTTATTCCTATGGATGCTTGTCATATTTTGTTGGGTCGTTCTTGGCAGTTTGATAGGGACGTGATTCATAAAGGGAGAAGCAATGAGTATGAATTGAGAGACAAAGGCAAGAAAATTGTGCTAAAGCCTATGTCATCTCAAGCGGTTCGATCCATGAGTGTGAAACAAAAGAAAAAGCCGAATCTCACCATGTTGGCTAGTGAACGAGAAATTGAGCAAGCTCTTGATCATGGAGAGTTGGTGTATTTGCTCGTGGCTAAGGAGAGTCCAATTGAAGGCCAAAATTGGAAAGAAGGCAGTCCCATTGCCAAATTGCTGTTTGAGTTCAACGATGTATTTCCGGATGAATTACCACCAGGTTTGCCCCCTATTCGTGGTATTGAACATCAAATTGATCTTATTCCAGGAACTTCTTTGCCTAATAAGGCTGCCTATCGTTGCAATCCGGAGGAAACAAAGGAATTACAAAAGCAAATTGATGAACTTGTGAATCGAGGCTATGTTAGAGAAAGCTTGAGTCCATGTGCTGTTCCGGTGTTGCTTGTGCCTAAGAAAGATGGAACATGGAGAATGTGTGTTGATAGTAGGGCTGTGAATAACATTACCATCAAGTATCGTTTTCCAATTCCGAGACTTGATGATATGTTAGATGAGCTCCATGGTTCGAAGTTGTTCTCAAAAATTGATTTGCGAAGTGGTTATCATCAGATTCGGATGCGTGAAGGAGATGAGTGGAAAACGGCTTTCAAGACAAAACATGGTTTGTATGAGTGGACCGTCATGCCATTTGGTCTCACTAATGCTCCTAGTACGTTTATGAGGCTAATGAACGAAGTGCTTAAATCATTTTTGGGCAGATTCGTTGTGGTATATCTTGATGACATCTTGGTGTATAGTAGGAACGAAGAGGAGCATCTGATTCATTTGAGGGATGTTTTTGAAACACTTAGAGCTCAAAGACTCTATGGGAAGCTAGAGAAGTGTTCATTCCTTGTTGACAATGTTGTATTCTTGGGCTATGTGGTTTCGAAAGATGGAGTGTCCGTGGATCAGTCCAAGATCGAGGCTATCAAATCGTGGCCTAATCCTAAAACTATAAGTGAGGTGCGTTCATTTCATGGTCTTGCTTCATTTTATAGACGTTTCATTCGTGATTTCAGTACTATTACTAGTCCTATCACTAGTTGCTTGAAGAAAGGTGCTTTTGTATGGGGAGAGGACGCTCAAAAGGCGTTTGATGTGATTAAAGAGCGTTTGTGTGCTGCTCCTATTTTGGCGCTGCCAGATTTCTTTCAACCTTTTGAGGTCGAGTGTGATGCTAGTGGAGTGGGGATTGGTGCTGTTTTGATCCAAGGTAAGCGTCCCATAGCTTATTTTTCGGAAAAGTTAGGGGGTGCTCGTTTGAATAATTGCACTTATGATCAAGAGTTCTATGCCATTGTTAGAGCTTTGGATCATTGGAGTCATTATTTGCGTTCTAGCCACTTTGTTTTGCATTCTGATCATAAATCTTTGAAGTATATTAATGGGCAACAAAAATTGAGCCCAAGGCATGCTAAATGGGTTAAGTTCTTGCAATCCTTTCATTTTTCTTCGAAATACAAAGATGGTAAAAGCAATGTGGTGGCTGATGCATTATCACGAAGGTACACTTTGCTTGCTACACTTGATGTTCGTTTGTTGGGGTTTGAAACCTTAAAAGATTAGTATCATGATGATGGTGATTTTGGAGTTGCATTCGAGAAATGTGCAGTTGGTGCTTATGGGGAGTACATGTTGCAAGATGGGTTTCTTTTCAAAGGTAATCGCCTTTGTATTCCTAAGCATTCAATTCGTGAGTTACTAGTGCGTGAGGCTCATGGTGGAGGATTGGCTGGTCACTTTGGCATAGCCAAGACCTTGGAAATCTTGAGAGAACATTTCTTTTGGCCTAAAATGTTAGGTGATGTAACGAACATTGTGAATAAATGTGTGACTTGTCATATGGCCAAGAGTTCTTTCAAACCCGGTTTATACTCACCTTTGCCGGTTCCAGTTCGCCCTTGGGAAGATGTATCCATGGATTTTATAGTGGCTTTACCTCGTACTCAAAGAGGTAAGGATGCTATTATGGTCGTGGTGGATAGATTTTCAAAAATGGCTCACTTCGTTGCTTGTCACAAAACGGATGATGCTTGTAATGTGGCTGATTTGTATTATAAGGAGATTGTTCGTTTGCATGGAATTCCAAAGACTATTGTTTCTGATCGAGATTCCAAGTTCTTGAGTTACTTTTGGAATACATTGTGGAGAAAGGTGGGAACCAAGTTGTTGTTTAGCACTTCACATCACCCTCAAACTGATGGGCAAACAGAGGTGATAAATCGAACCTTGGGAACGCTATTGAGAGGGTTGGTAAGTAAAACGCAAAAGGATTGCGATGTCAAGCTTGCTCACGCTGAATTTGCTTATAATCGGTCTCCTACTTATGCTACTGGTCATTCTCCATTTGAGGTAGTATATGGGATTAATCCATACTTGCCCTTGGATTTAATTCCATTACCAAAAGATGAGTTGGTTCACAAGGATGCCGATGCTAAGTTAAAGTCTATGATGAAACTGCACCAACAAGTTCGTGAGCGAATTGAAGCTATTAATGCCTCTTATAAACAGAAATCAAATAAGAATCGCAAACCGAGATTGTTTGAAGAAGGTGATTTGGTTTGGGTTCATTTAAGGAAACAGCGTTTTCCAAGCAAACGCAAGAACAAGCTTATGCCTAGGGCTGAAGGTCCTTACAAGGTGGTTGCACGTGTGAATGATAATGCTTACAAGATTGAGCTTCCGGGAGACTATGGTGTCCATGCTACTTTCAATGTAGGTGATCTTTCACCTTATCTTGATGATGATGGCCTTGCTGAATTGAGGTCAATTCCTTTTAAAGGGGTAGGGGATGATACGGTTATGGATGAAAGTGATAGTCTTATGCTAGCAATTGGAACCAAAACTGATTTGGGTTCAATGGCTCATTTTGTGTGCATGGTGACTTGGATTGAGTGAGCTCGTTATATGGTCCTTATTATCAAGGTGGTACGTTAATCAAACTGGTCCGTTTAATCACATTGGTCCGCTTGTTTAAACAGATTGTACGCACTTATTATTTTTAATTGCTTTGGTTAAAGTCGGTTTAATAAAGGGATATTTGTTTAAATCCCCAATTTAAATTCAGTCATTACTTAGCTTTGATTATTGCTGTTTGTAAGGAGAGTTTTAAGCCTTTGTAACCTCCAATTTAGTGACTGAATTAGGTGGCTTTAGAGCTTGTAACTGCCAGTTTTAAAGGCTCTTAAATGGCTCTTAATTAGCCGTTTAAAGCTCTTGTAGCTGTTGGTTTTTGGCTATTTATAGTCAGCTTCTTGATTGGAATAAACAACCAACTGGATGATTAAAACACTTGTTTGTTACATTTCGAATTATAGTTTAAAATTCAGCTTTTTTTCTTTATTTTGGACGCGTTTCCTATTCAAAGAACTGATTGTGAGTCAATAGGTCTTGTCTTGCATTCACGATCAACGAGTTAAAGGTCTAGCTTGTTAATCAACTATCCTTGTTTATACAACGAGTTTTTAAACTCGTATCATTAGTGGTATCAGAGCTGCTGTTCGTGTGATCCGCCCAAAAAAAAAAAAAAGAGAAAAAAAAAGAGCTGCTGTTCGTAATTCTTACAAACTGAAATATGGATTTTGATGATCCTGACTTTCTATAACATCTCCAAGAAGCCTTGAAGAACGTTAGAGATGGGGGGTATCGTAGGCCTCCTAGGCGTGATCTACGGGCTATGGATGAATTCAAGGTCACCGAACTTCCTAAATTTGTTGGTGGAACAGATCCGAAAGCCTATTTGGAGTGGGAGCGCAAAATAGAGAGAATGTTCGATTTCAAGGACATTGATGATGAGAAGCGTTGCAAATATGCCATATTGAAGCTAGGACGAGGGGCTTCATTGTGGTTCGAGGGACTGAAATCCAAGAGAATACGTGAAGGCAAGGAGAAAATTACCTCTTGGGAGTCTTTGAAACGTAAGCTACGTAAAAGGTATGTGCCAACAACTCATAGAATAACAACTTATCGTAAAATTGCCGAATTGAGGTAAGGAAAAATGAGTGTGGCTGAATATATTGATGAGTTTGAAAAGTTATCCTTAATGGGAGAAATTGAGGAAATTGAGGAACAAAAACAGTCCAGATTTTTAAGGGGTCTAAATTATAATATTGCCAATACCGTAGACCTTTATCCATATTCTGATTTTGACACTCTTTGTGGACTTTGTTTAAAATTGGAAAATCAAGGGAAGGCAAAATATGGGGGAGGGTCTAGTATGGATGGTAAATCCAAGTCTTGGGCTAAATCCGAACCTAGCTTGAAACCAAACACATCACCTAGTACCGTAGGTTCAAGTAATTCTACGGCTGCCCCTAAACTATCTAACCCAACCAAAGAAACAAGTCTGTCCAAGGTGCGTTGTTTTAAGTGTCAAGGGTTTGGGCATTATCAAAATGCGTGTCCAAATAAACGAGTAGTGACCTTGAGAGAAGCTGTTGAATGTCGTGAGGAGTTGTTGGAAGAGGAAAAGAGGTTGGGGGACGTATTTGTGTTTGATGAGAGTGGTGATGAGGAGGAAGAGGAAGGGTATGAGGCTCCAATTTATGACACAAATCTGGTTCTTAGAGCGCTACAAACTCAAATTTCACCTACTGATCTAGACCAACGAGATCAGTTATTTCATACTAAATGTCTAGTGAAAGATAAGTGGTGTAGTGTAATTGTTGATGGGGGGAGTTGTACCAATGCTGCTTCTAGTGAAATGGTGTCAAAATTAGGCTTAATCACTACTGCCCATCCTAGGCCATACGCACTCCATTGGCTTGATGATGGTAATAGTGTAAAAGTGTCGAAGCAAGTAAGGGTTGGTTTGACTATGGGTTCGTATGTGGATGAAGTTCTTTGTGATGTTATTCCTATGGATGCTTGTCATATTTTGTTGGGTCGTTCTTGGCAGTTTGATAGGGACGTGATTCATAAAGGGAGAAGCAATGAGTATGAATTGAGAGACAAAGGCAAGAAAATTGTGCTAAAGCCTATGTCATCTCAAGCGGTTCGATCCATGAGTGTGAAACAAAAGAAAAAGCCGAATCTCACCATGTTGGCTAGTGAACGAGAAATTGAGCAAGCTCTTGATCATGGAGAGTTGGTGTATTTGCTCGTGGCTAAGGAGAGTCCAATTGAAGGCCAAAATTGGAAAGAAGGCAGTCCCATTGCCAAATTGCTGTTTGAGTTCAACGATGTATTTCCGGATGAATTACCACCAGGTTTGCCCCCTATTCGTGGTATTGAACATCAAATTGATCTTATTCCAGGAACTTCTTTGCCTAATAAGGCTGCCTATCGTTGCAATCCGGAGGAAACAAAGGAATTACAAAAGCAAATTGATGAACTTGTGAATCGAGGCTATGTTAGAGAAAGCTTGAGTCCATGTGCTGTTCCGGTGTTGCTTGTGCCTAAGAAAGATGGAACATGGAGAATGTGTGTTGATAGTAGGGCTGTGAATAACATTACCATCAAGTATCGTTTTCCAATTCCGAGACTTGATGATATGTTAGATGAGCTCCATGGTTCGAAGTTGTTCTCAAAAATTGATTTGCGAAGTGGTTATCATCAGATTCGGATGCGTGAAGGAGATGAGTGGAAAACGGCTTTCAAGACAAAACATGGTTTGTATGAGTGGACCGTCATGCCATTTGGTCTCACTAATGCTCCTAGTACGTTTATGAGGCTAATGAACGAAGTGCTTAAATCATTTTTGGGCAGATTCGTTGTGGTATATCTTGATGACATCTTGGTGTATAGTAGGAACGAAGAGGAGCATCTGATTCATTTGAGGGATGTTTTTGAAACACTTAGAGCTCAAAGACTCTATGGGAAGCTAGAGAAGTGTTCATTCCTTGTTGACAATGTTGTATTCTTGGGCTATGTGGTTTCGAAAGATGGAGTGTCCGTGGATCAGTCCAAGATCGAGGCTATCAAATCGTGGCCTAATCCTAAAACTATAAGTGAGGTGCGTTCATTTCATGGTCTTGCTTCATTTTATAGACGTTTCATTCGTGATTTCAGTACTATTACTAGTCCTATCACTAGTTGCTTGAAGAAAGGTGCTTTTGTATGGGGAGAGGACGCTCAAAAGGCGTTTGATGTGATTAAAGAGCGTTTGTGTGCTGCTCCTATTTTGGCGCTGCCAGATTTCTTTCAACCTTTTGAGGTCGAGTGTGATGCTAGTGGAGTGGGGATTGGTGCTGTTTTGATCCAAGGTAAGCGTCCCATAGCTTATTTTTCGGAAAAGTTAGGGGGTGCTCGTTTGAATAATTGCACTTATGATCAAGAGTTCTATGCCATTGTTAGAGCTTTGGATCATTGGAGTCATTATTTGCGTTCTAGCCACTTTGTTTTGCATTCTGATCATAAATCTTTGAAGTATATTAATGGGCAACAAAAATTGAGCCCAAGGCATGCTAAATGGGTTAAGTTCTTGCAATCCTTTCATTTTTCTTCGAAATACAAAGATGGTAAAAGCAATGTGGTGGCTGATGCATTATCACGAAGGTACACTTTGCTTGCTACACTTGATGTTCGTTTGTTGGGGTTTGAAACCTTAAAAGATTAGTATCATGATGATGGTGATTTTGGAGTTGCATTCGAGAAATGTGCAGTTGGTGCTTATGGGGAGTACATGTTGCAAGATGGGTTTCTTTTCAAAGGTAATCGCCTTTGTATTCCTAAGCATTCAATTCGTGAGTTACTAGTGCGTGAGGCTCATGGTGGAGGATTGGCTGGTCACTTTGGCATAGCCAAGACCTTGGAAATCTTGAGAGAACATTTCTTTTGGCCTAAAATGTTAGGTGATGTAACGAACATTGTGAATAAATGTGTGACTTGTCATATGGCCAAGAGTTCTTTCAAACCCGGTTTATACTCACCTTTGCCGGTTCCAGTTCGCCCTTGGGAAGATGTATCCATGGATTTTATAGTGGCTTTACCTCGTACTCAAAGAGGTAAGGATGCTATTATGGTCGTGGTGGATAGATTTTCAAAAAACGGATGATGCTTGTAATGTGGCTGATTTGTATTATAAGGAGATTGTTCGTTTGCATGGAATTCCAAAGACTATTGTTTCTGATCGAGATTCCAAGTTCTTGAGTTACTTTTGGAATACATTGTGGAGAAAGGTGGGAACCAAGTTGTTGTTTAGCACTTCACATCACCCTCAAACTGATGGGCAAACAGAGGTGATAAATCGAACCTTGGGAACGCTATTGAGAGGGTTGGTAAGTAAAACGCAAAAGGATTGCGATGTCAAGCTTGCTCACGCTGAATTTGCTTATAATCGGTCTCCTACTTATGCTACTGGTCATTCTCCATTTGAGGTAGTATATGGGATTAATCCATACTTGCCCTTGGATTTAATTCCATTACCAAAAGATGAGTTGGTTCACAAGGATGCCGATGCTAAGTTAAAGTCTATGATGAAACTGCACCAACAAGTTCGTGAGCGAATTGAAGCTATTAATGCCTCTTATAAACAGAAAAATCAAATAAGAATCGCAAACCGAGGTTGTTTGAAGAAGGTGATTTGGTTTGGGTTCATTTAAGGAAAGAGCGTTTTCCAAGCAAACGCAAGAACAAGCTTATGCCTAGGGCTGAAGGTCCTTACAAGGTGGTTGCACGTGTGAATGATAATGCTTACAAGATTGAGCTTCCGGGAGACTATGGTGTCCATGCTACTTTCAATGTAGGTGATCTTTCACTTTATCTTGATGATGATGGCCTTGCTGAATTGAGGTCAATTCCTTTTAAAGGGGTAGGGGATGATACGGTTATGGATGAAAGTGATAGTCTTATGCTAGCAATTGGAACCAAAACTGATTTGGGTTCAATGGCTCATTTTGTGTGCATGGTGACTTGGATTGAGTGAGCTCGTTATATGGTCCTTATTATCAGGTGGTACGTTAATCAAACTGGTCCGTTTAATCACATTGGTCCGCTTGTTTAAACAGATTGTACGCACTTATTATTTTTAATTGCTTTGGTTAAAGTCGGTTTAATAAAGGGATATTTGTTTAAATCCCCAATTTAAATTCAGTCATTACTTAGCTTTGATTATTGCTGTTTGTAAGGAGAGTTTTAAGCCTTTGTAACCTCCAATTTAGTGACTGAATTAGGAGGCTTTAGAGCTTGTAACTGCCAGTTTTAAAGGCTCTTAAATGGCTCTTAATTAGCCGTTTAAAGCTCTTGTAGCTGTTGGTTTTTGGCTATTTATAGTCAGCTTCTTGATTGGAATAAACAACCAACTGGATGATTAAAACACTTGTTTGTTACATTTCGAATTATAGTTTAAAATTCAGCTTTTTTTCTTTATTTTGGACGCGTTTCCTATTCAAAGAACTGATTGTGAGTCAATAGGTCTTGTCTTGCATTCACGATCAACGAGTTAAAGGTCTAGCTTGTTAATCAACTATCCTTGTTTATACAACGAGTTTTTAAACTCGTATCAAGATCGACTTTGGGCAATTTTTGACGAAATTTCGACGAACCAGAAGGAAACCAAAGACTATAGAGGAGTGGTGAAGAGAGAGAAACTATCATTTCTTGCGAGGCAGAGAGAAAGTAATCGCGCAACCAAATTTGCGAGATTTGATCTCAACTGTCCGTTTTGTTTTAATCCAATGGCTATCAGAGGTTCTCATTATAAGGTAGGTTCTCACCAGAACCTTGTTTTAATCCAATGGCTATCAGAGGTTCTCATTATAAGGTAGGTTCTCACCAGAGGGATTTTCGAAGTTCTTCAGAAAATCCGAACACTTATCTTTAAGGACTTTAGAAGTGGCTTTAAAGAATAGACATCTCTTAGAAAACTTTACAAATGCTTCAAGGAGAACAGAATATTCAAAGGACTTTCAAGTGGCTATTGATATTCTATTGTTTGATGTTCTAAACCCATGTAGGCATAGAGTTTAGGTCACTGAAGCTATAAGATTCTTCTATTAGATAGTTAAGAAACCTACAACTTGCAGTCAAACAATTATCACGAAGATTAATGAGTTTGTGACGTGTAAGAAAGCTATGACAAAACCTAGATTCCCCAAAATGGTTAGAGGCCATATATAGACTCAAATGTTTTAGATGGTTAAAGGCCATAAAACAAAATCAATGTTTTGATGACAATTTGATGACAAATTTGAAGTTTTGTTGATTTGCAAGAATAGATTAACACATATTGGATGCAAATTGGTTTTAAGGTTGAAAAACTATCAAACATGAAAGTGTGTCTTCACACGAAGCTAGATTAGTTACTAAAGGTATCAAGCAAATTCATGGCGTGGATTGTGTTGAAACCTCATGCAAAATCGTGATGCTATATTCAATAATTCAAGAAATGATTGCATATTGGTACATATGGCAATTGGATGACAAAACGTATTCCTCAATTAAATGTTGGAAGAAACTATGTACATGGTATGTCATAGGATTTGTGGATCCTGTTAGGTTATGATACATATGACAATTCATAAATCATGCGGAAAAACCATAAAGCCAGGAAAACATATTATTTACACATAATCATTTAGCATAGTTTAGATGCATACTCTTTGTTGCACGCCTTCCCTAGCTGCGCCCGAACCGAACAAGAACAAGTCTTTAGGACTCCAAGTGGCGTCCCTCCGTAGATAGTCCACAGCACGTCCGGATCCGCCTTAAGATTGACCAACTAGAATCGCCCTTAAGGTACTATTATTTTCGGCACTTTATAGGCAAATGTATGACTGAATTTTTCTCTCAAAAACTCACTTTGAATACTTGAATTCTCTCTATAAATATGTGACCCTAGGCACCTATTTATAGAGTTATGGAAAAGGTTTTGGAATCCTATTAGGATACTAATTTATTTAATTATAACCCTACTAGGACTCTAATTAAATAATCATTATCTAATAGTTTTAGGATTTAATCATATTTTGAATCCCGATTGCTTTAGGATTCCCGCACAAGCATTGCACGAGCACCGTACACCCGCGCAAGCCTTGCGGCCCACGCTAGGCGCACAGCGCTCGGCCCACTGCTGCTGTGCTCTCGCGCGCGCGCCCCAGGCCTTGGCTGGGCCTGGCCTTGCGCTGGGCCTGGTCGAGGCTTGGCACGCGATGGTGCGTGTTGGCTCGCTGGGCGATGGCCTGGCTTCGTGCTGGGCCTTCGTCTAGCGGGCCTCGTCCGATGCTAATTCGTACGATACGCTTCCGATTAAATTCCCGATTCCGGAATTCATTTCCGATACGAACAATATTTAATATTTCCGATTCCGGAAATAATTTCCGTTTCGAACAAATATTTAATATTTCCGTTTCCGGAACTATTTTCCGATTCCGATAATATTTCCGATTCTGACAATATTTCCGTTTCCGGCAATATTTCCGATTCCGGCAATATTTCCATTTCCGATAATATTTTCCGATACGTACCATGTTTCCGTTTCCGGCAACATCTACGACTTGGATAATATTTATATTTCCGATACGATCCATATTTCCGTTTCCGACAATATCATCGTTTCCGGAGTATTCATTTCTTGCCTGTGACGATCTCAGCTCCCACTGAAACCAAGATCCGTCGATTCCGAATATCCATAGATGGAGTATTTAATGCCATTAAATACTTGATCCGTTCACGTACTATTTGTGTGACCCTACGGGTTCAGTCAAGAGTAAGCTGTGGATTAATATCCTTAATTCCACTTGAACTGAAGCGGCCTCTAGCTAGGCATTCAGCTCACTTGATCTCACTGAATTATTAACTTGTTAATTAATACTGAACCGCATTTATTAGACTTAACATAGAATGCATACTTGGACCAAGGCATTATTTCCTTCAGTCTCCCACTTGTCCTTAGGGAAAAGTGTGCATTTCCTAATTCCTTTGTCGCTCGATGCTTGCTCTTGAACATAAGGTAAGAGTTGTCATCCTTATTATGTCCAGAGGTGTTCCTCGGTTTCAGAGTTCAACTAATCAAATAAACAGATAATCATAGCCTATGATTCATCCGAGCACGGCCATGCATTTCACAGTTTCTAGCTCTCCGAGTGGCCTTGTACAACTTTTAAGCATCTCATCCCGATTTATGGGAGGACAATCCCAATCTTGCGATCTTGAGATTAGACTTCGTTTGATAGGTGATTACCTGAGCGTTGCCTTTATGGCCTCCTTTTACGGTGCGGACGGTTGGTCAACGTCAAAGCAACCAGTTCTCAAACAAGTAATCTCAAATCACTCAGGTATTGAGGATTTAGTGTCTAATAATTTTAATGAAATTTACTTATGACAGATTTTCATCTCTTACAGTAAAGTTTCATAGGTCTTGTCCGATACTAGTCTTCCCAAAGTAAGTATCTATGCAAATGATTATGACATTGCCATGTCCACATAGTTCAAGAAACAGAACTACTAGTCATCTTGCATTCTAGTCGTCTAACGTTTTCTATGCGTCCAATTTTATAGAAAACTCCGACTAGGGACCATTTTCAACCTTTGACATTCAAGTTCACTTGATAGACATTTCTTAGTCACAGGACTGGTCCTGACAGTCTATCTTGAATATATCGTCAAATTGAAGGGACTCATCATTTAATACTAAACCCCATGGAATATGAAAATACATTTCATATATGATAAATGTTCAACCCCATTGTTTTACAACCATGGGCCTCAAACCCATCTTTAAAACAATTCATGGAATTCAAAGCTATGCTTGATTTCCAGTGCTACAATGTGAGTGTTGTTTCTCACTTGTTGCATAGGTTTAGTTATCATGCTTTGCCAATCTTAATATCCTTTTCATCGAATGTTCTTCGAGATAGATGATAAGATCTTTTGAGTATGTTTATTTTGTGATCTAGTCTTTTCTTGCTTCAAGAGTGGTTCTACGCATTTTTTCAATGAAGAACCATCAAGCCAGCAGACATGTGATCTACCCAAGTTCAGTGAAGAACTCTTTAACATAAACAACCCTGTTTTATTGCTTCTTAGGCAATAAGTACTTTTACTTCAACTTTATAGGTTGCTAGTGATGCTTTGTTTGGAATTACTTATCCAAGCAGTTCACATATATGTGGAATACTTTCCAGCTGTATCTTAGAACATAGAAATTAATATTTTAATATCCCACGCAACAACTCATGGTCTCCAATCCATGTTGCCATTTCAAAACACGATGCTCTATAGCTCGTCCTTATCAATGGTTAACTCCAAAGGGATCTTGCTTGATCCTTTGCCAGTGTTTCTGCGTGTAGCATCAATATTTAGCATATCTTTATTTCCTTGAATCAAGAACTATTCCTATGTACCTTTTCAAGTACCATAAGTGTTCTTGATCTCAATCTAGTTGATCTTCACTTAGATCAATAGAGATTGGTATATGTTCGTCATGCCTAAAGTCATACGATACGTTTTTGGCGATCCTAATATTATATTATATACATGATAAATTCTTTTGCAGAATAATTCCTAATTGAATTCTATTCATGTAACGTTAGCTCATTCAGTTACAGTAGATACTGAATCCAACTAAATTCTTTGACATATAATATAGGTGAAGAATCTCATTAGATTCTTTGATGTTTAACTTAGTAAATGCTTATACATAGTTCAAACATTCATTACTTAGATTTATTCATATGGATCGAATATCTCCAATGGAGTCTTTCGTGTTTGATTTAGTAAATGCCATTACTAAACAATATCATAAGATCTTTGTAAATAGATCTTAATACCCAGTATGTACTAAGTTTCGCCTTGGTCCATCATTGATGAATAATTTCAAACCTAAGTCATTAGCATTTGAATGTTATTTCACAATAGAGAGATATGTGTGATACACATAGGACCAAATAAGTTTTACGTACTCCCACTAAACTTCTTATATATCTATAAGAATCATGTATATTTTATGAAACTAAAATACTTATTAGCTTCACTAAAATACAATTCCAATTCCCAATTGCTTGCTTAAATCTGTACTTAGATTTTATAAGCTAGCTTTCTCTTTCAAGCATTTATTTGGATCCACAAATCCTATGACATACCATGTACATAGTTTATTCCAACATTTGATTGAGGAATACGTTTTGTCATCCAATTGTCATATGTACCAATATGCAATCATTGCTTGAATCATAGACTTGAGCATTACGATTATGCATGAGGTTTCAACACAATCCACGCCGTGAATTTGCTTGTAACCTTTAGCAACTAATCTAGCTTTGTGTGTGAACACAATTTCATGTTTGATGGTTTTTATCCTTAAAACAAACTTGCAACCAATAGGTGTGAAACTATTCTTGCAAATCAACAAAATTTCAATTTTGTCATCAAAACATTGAGTATGTTTTATGGCCTCTAACCATTTAAAACATTTGAGTCTATATATAGCCTCTAACCATTTTAGGGAATCTGGGTTTCGTCATAGCTTTCTTACAGGTCACAAACTCATTAATCTACATGATAATAGTTTGACTGCAAGTTGTAGGTTTCTTCACTATCTAATAGAAGAATCTCATAGTTTCATTGACCAGAACTCTATGTTTCTTTACTATCTAATAGAAGAATCTCATAGTTTCAGTGATTTGAACTCTATGCCTACTTGGGTATAGAACATCAAACAATAGAATATCAATAGCCACTTGAAAGTCCTTTGAATATTCTGTTCTCCTTGAAGCACTTGTAAAGTCTTCTAAGAGATGTCTATTCTTTAAAGCCACTTCTAAAGTCTTTAAAGGATAAGTTCGGATTTTCTGAAGTACTTCGAAAAGCCTCCGGAATGTCCGTTTATGTTTGTTGTTCGCCTCGAAAACTTTCGAGGTCTATTTTCTCCCACTTGTCATTTTGGAAACGAATTTCCAAAAGGACATTATTTCGAGCAAACACACATTATGTTCTCAAAAATTCGTGGTAGAAACAATACCCTTGTGTCTCATTTGAATAAATCACAATGAAACATATATCTATACTTGGGCCTTAGTTTGTCGAATGACAAACACTAAGCTCCCACTGAGTTTTGCAACTCTCTAGATATATTTTATGAAAAGTTATTCTGAAATTACTTTTCAATAGCTTTGACGAATTTGGTTTAGTTTGGTGGTGGTTGAGCATTTTGTTTTAGAAATTATAGGAAAAGCCTTTATGATTCATCATTAATCGAATCAAGTACTAATTGACTTCGATTATTCCAACTAAGATATGACATATCTTATGGACCTAGATTGTGAAATTACAACACACAATCATTGATGATCATATTTGGTCTCAAGTAATCATCAACATGATCTAACCTAGATCTTTATGATTTCTTGCCAAGTGGATTTTATACTTCTGAAACTTTGAACTAGCCAAACAGATTCAACTTATATCACATTTGAGTAAATAAACCTATATTCACTCAAATCCATGTGAAATAATAAAGTCATAAAATCTTTCTTTAGCTTTAAACTCTATTGTCTAGGCGTTCTAACAATAGTTCATATCTTTTGTTACTTTCAACAAGTAAGACTAGCTTGTCTTAAATTGATCTAGAAATCAATCAACTTTCAAAAGTCCATCGAAATAGAGCTTATGAATGTTAACTTGTTGATATGGTCTAAGCAACAATGCCAAAGATTAGTGGAACTCAAATCAAGGGGTTGATTTGAACCTAGTAAAGTTTTTATTTAAAGAGTTGTTTGTTTTAATCAAGTATATTGACTCAACCCGTAAATGACCATTTCATTCAAATAAACAAACGAACATTGTTTTTGTTCTTCTGAATGTGAGTCTTTCTGTGTTTGAAAACAGAAATTTAGGTATGCTGATTATGGAAGAAAATAGCCATTAAGTTCCAGCCTTTGAAAGGACTTAAAACAAACTTAGATGACCCTACAATTAATGTAGCAATGCCATGCTTCATTTCCCAATTGTAGGCCATTAGTGTAGCCTAGCTTCCATTGTTTGAGTTATTACCGAAGTAAGAACCTCAAGCGGTATATGATACCAAGGAAGTTTGATTGCCAGGTCACTTTCTTTAAACATTAACTTTTAGGTAGAAACGGAATTGTAAGTTCCTTTCACTTGTTCCTTGTTTTCCTATTTCTTGTACCCTTTCTTATAGTTTTAAGAATTGAATTCTCTAGTGTTGACTTTTATACTTTGTTAGACATGTCCAATGTCACCAACAAGGTTCTTACCATTTAATTTATGTTGAATATTAAGTTTCAACTACATGATCTTACCAGAAGCTTCTAAAGTTCTCTAAGCATCGATCTATTCGAATGTCTAGGGACTAGACTCATTCGAGAATTAAATGGACAAAGATATTAGGTTGTTAACCATTGGTAAAGCTGAGTGTTTAAACTCAATGCTTTGTGATCTCAAAACTACATTGTAATTTGAATTCACAAGCACCAATTGGTTTGTCATTCGATTTTGACATTCGAAAACAACCATAAAAGTTGATATAAGAAACGTACATTTTAAATTGCTCACTTTCTCTCTTTTCCGTGAATCGTTCTTGGATTCACTACCAATCGAGGAAATTTACTGTTACCTTTCTAAAAGGGTTTACTGCAGTGCAAGATTTTTAATTATAAACAATAATTAAAAAATTCATTGAAGCATGCAAAGTCTAAACATTTATCATGAATAATAAACTTGAAAATGAAAGCAATCATGCAATTTAAACAAGTCATTAGCATTTTATTCGAATTATGTGTTCCGGCAGGTGTGAATAAAATGATTCCAAGACCCTAAAACCATTGAAGAATTAAGCAAAGTTTGTCGACTTAATCCTAAAACATCTTAGGTAAGCAAAATCCTTTTGCTAATAGTCTAGAAACTATTCTTGGTTGATAGGTACGTATAAGAACTTATTAGGTAAACCTATCGATTTTGCCACGACATAAAAGGACTCCTTACTTATATCGTTGAGTTTCACCAAAACTAACATGTACTCACAATTATTTGTGTACCTTGCCCCTTTAGGACCAATAAGTAACACCTCGCTGAGCGAAAACTATTACTAGATTGATGTAAAGGATATCCAAGCAAGTGTATATTTTGGCATGGCACCTTTTAACTCAATTTTTAAGTTTGGAACTTAAGGCTCTTACTATGTTGGTTAGATTTTAAGTGAACTAAAATCCTTAATCATGCAACATAATCAAGCTTTGATCTCATGCATATTTAAGACATATTTAAAAGCAATAAATAACTTAAAACATGCATAAGATAAATGTGATCTAGTATGGCCCGACTTCATCTTGAAGCTTCAACTTCAAAGTCCGTCTTGAAAATCTCCGTGGGAGGCACCATTTTCTTCAAATAGGATAAGCTATAATTAAAACTAATTACAACTATTTGATGGTACGCAGACCATATTTGAATTGAAAAATAATTTTGGTACTTTAGACCAATTACATTCAAATTAATGGTACGCAGACCATATTTTCTATCCTATTTGGGCCATACTAGTCACTTCATAACCTGCAAAACAGTACATATACAATATATACCATTCACCCATTCATTATCATGAATGGCCCACATAGCTGGTTAGTAAAACACATTATGCATCACATAAACATTTGCAGCAATTAATCAAGGGCACCAATAATCTACCAATTATTCAGTCATTATTAATTCTAATCAAGTTGTTTTAACCTTAAGGATTTGTAGACCTAATCAAGAGTTTATGACTAAAAGGGCTCCCACTTAAACCAATAAATTCATATGCTTTACTAATTTTAAACATAAAAATGTATTTCTAGTCTAACCGGAAACATACAAATTTAATTAAAATTTAAAGCTCATATAAATTTATAATTGAATCCAAAAGGTTTAATTTAATTTCAGTCGTATTTAAATTAATTCATGATTTTAATTTTAGTAAAATAATTAGAATAAATAAAATTTATTATAATTACAATATTCAAAATTAAAATCCAAGAAAATAATTTAAATTATTAATTTTAAAATTAATTAAAATTACGTAAACTGAAAATTTCAAATTAAAATTTCAAAACGATCTAATCGTAACGCAACAACCCCACGCAACGTACGCCCATGGGCCACACGCACACAGCCATCGCTGGCCATGTGCGCGCAGCCCATGCGCTGCGTCGCATAGCTGCTGCTGCTATCCTTCGCAAGCCATCGCGCGAGCTGGTGCTCGCTGCGCGCGCGCCAGCGCTCGATGCACGCGAGCCATCGTTCGCTGCGCGCGCTCGCTGCGCTCGCTATGCGCGCTCGCCAGCGCTCGCTGCGCGCGCTCGCCAGCGCTTGCTTTGTGCGAGCCAGCGCTCGCTACGCGAGGCATCGACGCTGGGCGCAGCACTCGTGGCACGCGAGGCTGCGCGCGCTTGCGCGAGGCAGTGCGCGTTGTGGCGCAGCTCGCTTGCTGCCCACACGCGACTGTTGTGCCTTGCATTCGCCCTCGCCCATTCGTCCATTGCTCATAGCCCACGACACAAGGCAGGGCTGCTGCCTTGTGCTCGTGCACCATGGCCTTCCTCATTGCATTCGTGCCGCATGGGCGACGAGCTCCCTTGCTCGTCGTCACATGCCCGCACTATACAACACCCCTTAAGGGTTACACGTAGCGTCCATTGCTTTGTGCGTGCAAGTTATATGAACGAATCGCATAAAATTTAAAAAATTTATATTTAAAATTAATGACAAATTAATAAATAATATTAATTTCATAATTTTAGGGCGAAAAAATCGAAAATTTATTATTCAATTGATTTCCGATTAACATGGATTCAAGTCTAGGTCATAAAAATTTAAAATTTATCATAAATTTACAATTTTTATGGTGGTTTTTAATCATAGGTATCTAATTAAATCATAATTAATTATGAAAATCAAATTAATTCTAAATTATTCTAATTTTCAACAAATTAATCATAATTACAAATTAGATTGCATAATTAACAAGGCTAGGCATTCAAACTTGTTAAACATATACAGTAGGTCAATCAAAAATTCAAGATTTATCAACAAGAATCACAAATATTTAATTTAACATCTTAAATTTACGAAATTTTGCATTCGAAAAACTAAAACCTCCGAAAAGTCATAGTTAGGCTTCGAATTTGAGAATTCTGGGTTCGGCAGAAAAATACTTTTTTTGTCAAAATTTTAGAATGCCTTTTACATGCGGAATTGACACATAAATCACTCGATTTGGACGAGTAACGAAGAAAATGCCGAAAAACTGCGTACGTATAATTAAATAAACGCAATTTGCAATTAATTAACAATTACGAAAATTAATCACCCCTTTTAATTCTTGCAAATTTGTAATATTTAACCATGTTCATGCAATTTAGATTATGAAAATAATAAGGGGCTCGTGATACCACTGTTAGGTTATGATACATATGACAATTCATAAATCATGCGGAAAAACCATAACGCCAGGAAAACATATTATTTACACATAATCATTTAGCATAGTTTAGATGCATACTCTTTGATGCTGCCTTCCCTAGCTGCGCCCGAACCGAACAAGAACAAGTCTTTAGGACTCCAAGTGTCGTCCCTCCGTAGATAGTCCACAGCACGTCCGGATCCGCCTTAAGATTGACCAACTAGAATCGCCCTTAAGGTACTATTATTTTCGGCACTTTATAGGCAAATGTGTGACTGAATTTTTCTCTCAAAAACTCACTTTGAATACTTGAATTCTCTCTATAAATATGTGACCCTAGGCACCTATTTATAGAGTTATGGAAAAGGTTTTGGAATCCTATTAGGATACTAATTTATTTAATTATAACCCTACTAGGACTCTAATTAAATAATCATTATCTAATAGTTTTAGGATTTAATCATATTTCGAATCCCGATTGCTTTAGGATTCCCGCACAAGCATTGCACGAGCACCGTACACCCGCGCAAGCCTTTCGGCCCACGCTAGGCGCACAGCGCTCGGCCCACTGCTGTTGTGCTCTCGCGCGCGCGCCCCAGGCCTTGGCTGGGCCTGGCCTTGCGCTGGGCCTGGTCGAGGCTTGGCACGCGATGGTGCGTGTTGGCTCGCTGGGCGATGGCCTGGCTTCGTGCTGGGCCTTCGTCTAGCGGGCCTCGTCCGATGCTAATTCGTACGATACGCTTCCGATTAAATTCCCGATTCCGGAATTCATTTCCGATACGAACAATATTTAATATTTTCGATTCCGGAATTAATTTCCGTTTCGAACAAATATTTAATATTTCCGTTTCCGGAACTATTTTCCGATTCCGATAATATTTCCGATTTTGACAATATTTCCGTTTCCGGCAATATTTCCGATTCCGGCAATATTTCCATTTCCGATAATATTTTCCGATACGTACCATGTTTCCGTTTCCGGCAACATCTACGACTTGGATAATATTTATATTTCCGATACGATCCATATTTCCGTTTCCGACAATATCATCGTTTCCGGAGTATTCATTTCTTGCCTGTGACGATCTCCGCTCCCATTGAAACCAAGATCCGTCGATTCCGAATATCCATAGATGGAGTATTTAATGCCATTAAATACTTGATCCGTTCACGTACTATTTGTGTGACCCTACGGGTTCAGTCAAGAGTAAGCTGTGGATTAATATCATTAATTCCACTTGAACTGAAGCGGCCTCTAGCTAGGCATTCAGCTCACTTGATCTCACTGAATTATTAACTTGTTAATTAATACTGAACCGCATTTATTAGACTTAACATAGAATGCATACTTGGACCAAGGGCATTATTTCCTTCAGATCCAAATAATGCTTGAAAAGGAAAGCTAGCCTATGAAATCTAAGTACAGATATAAGCAAGCAATTGGGAATTAGAACTGTATTTTAGTAAGCGAATAAGTATTTTAGTTTCATAAAATATACATGAATCTTATAGATGTATAAGAAGTTTAGTGGGAGTACGTAAAACTTAATTGGTCCTATGTGTATCACACACATATCTCTCTATTGTGAAATAACATTCAAATGCTAATGACTTAGATTTGAAAGTATTCATCAATGGTGGACCAAGGCGAAACTTAGTACATACAGGGTATTAAGATCTATTTACAAAGATCTTATAATATTGTTTTAGATTAAGTAATGGCATTTACTAAATCAAACACGAAAGACTCCATTGGAGATATTCCGACCCATATGAATAAATCTAAGTAAAGAATGTTTGAACTATGTATAAGCATTTACTAAGTTAAACATCAAAGGATCTAGATGAGATTCTTCACCTATATTATACATTAAAGAATTTAGTTGGATTCGGTATTTATTGAAACTGAATGAGCTAAAGTCACATGAATTAATTCAATTGAGAATTATTCTGCAAATGAATTAATCATGTATGACATAATATGAGGATCGCCAAAAAGGTATCGTATGACTTAAGGCATGACGAACATACACCAATCTCTATTAATCTAAGTAAAGATCAAGTAGATTGAGATCAAGAAAAACTTATGGTACTTGAAAAGGTACATAGGATTAGTTCTTGATTCAAGGAAATGAAGATATGTTAAATATTGATGCTACACGCATTAACACTGGAAAAGGATCAAGCAAGATCCCTTTGGTGTTAACCATTGGCAAGAACGAGCTATATGCATCGTGGTTTGAAATGGAAACATGGATTGAAGACCATGAGTTGTTGCGTGGGAAATTAAATATTAATATCTATGTTCTAAGATAAAACTGGAAAGTCTTCCACATATCCGTGAACTACTTGGATAAGAAAATCCAAACAAAGCATCACTAGAAACCTATACAGTTGAAGTAAAAGTAATTATTGCCTAAGAAGCAATGAAACAGCAATGTTTATGTTAAAGAGTTCTTCACTGAACTTGGGTAAATCACATGTCTGCTGGCTTGGTGGTTCTTCATTGCAAAATGCGTAGAACCACTATTGAAGTAAGACAGACTAGATCACAAAATAAACATACTCAAACGATCTTATCATCCTATCTCGAAAGGCATTCGATGAATAGAATATTAAGATTGGCAAAGATGATAACTAAACCTATGCAACAAGTGAGAAGCAACACTCACATTGTGGCAATGGAAATCAAGCATAGCTTTGAATTCCATTAGTTGTTTTAAAGATGGGTTGGAGACCCATGGTTGTAAAACATCCGAATTGAACATTTATCATATATGAAATGTATTTTCATATTCCATTTAATTTTGGTTTAGTATTAAATGATGAGTCCTTTCAATTTGACAATATATTCCAGATAGATTGTGAGGACAAGTCTTGTGACTAAGAATTGTCTATCAAGTGAACTTGAATGTCAAAAGTTGAAAATGGTCCCTGGTCGGAAGTTTTCTATAAAGGTGGACGCATAGAAAACGCTAGACGACTAGAATGCAAAATGACTAGTAGTTCTGTTTCTTGAACTATGTGAACATGGCAATGTCGCAATCATTTGCATAGATACTTACTTGAGAAGATTAGTATCGGACAGGCCTATGAAACTTTACTGTAAGAGATGAAAATCTGTCATAAGTAAATTTCATTACATTATTAGACACTAATCCTCAATACCTGAGTGATTTGAGATTACTTGTTGAGAACTGGTTACTTTGACGATGTCAAGCGTCGCATCGTAAAAGGAGATTATAACGGCAACGCTCAGGTAATCACCTATCAAACGAAGTCTAACCTCAAGATCGCAAGATTGGGATTGTCGTCCCATAAATCGAGATGAGATGCCGAAAGTTGTACAAGGCCACTCGGAGAGCTAGAAACTGAAAAATGCATGGTCGTGCTCAGATGAATCATAGGCTATGATTATTTGTTTATTTGATCAATTGAACTCTGAAACTGAGAAATACCTCTGGACATAATAAGGATGACTACTCTTACCTTATGTTCATGAGCAGGAATCAAGCGACAAAGGAATTAGGAAATGTACACTTGCCCCTAAGGACAAGTGGGAGACTGAAGGAAATAATGCCCTTGGTCCAAGTTTACATTTAATGAATTTAATGCTAAGTCTAATAAATGCAGTTCATTATTAAATTAACAAGTTAGTAATTCAGTGAGATCAAGTGAACAGAATGCCTAGCTAGAGGCCGCTTCAGTTCAAGCGGAATTAATAATATTAATCCACAACTTAGTCTTGACTGAACCCGTAGGGTCACACAAATAGTACGTGAACGGATCAAGTATTTATGTGAATATATTATTCATTAAGTAATCCATTTATGATCATTCGGAAATGACGGATCTTGGTTCTAGTGGGAGCTGAAATCGTCAAAAGGCAAAGTAAAGAAATACTCCAGAAATGAAGATATTGCCGGAAACGGAAATATGGTTCATAACGGAAATATAAATATTATCCAAGTCATAGATGTTGCCGGAAACGAAAACATGGTTCATATCGGAAAATATTATCGGAAATAGAAATATTACCGGAATCGGAAATATTGCCGGAAACGGAAATATTACCGGAATCGGAAATATTGTCGGAAAAGGAAATTATTTCCGGAATCGAAAATATTAACGGAATCGTAAATATTTGTTCGAAACGGAAATGGATTCCGGAACTGGAAAACGAATCGAAAGCTCGACGAGCGACAAGCCGGCAAGCGAGCCAGCCCATCGCTCGACAAGAAAAATGCCAAGCGCATAGCACTGAGCACGAAGCTCAGCGTCAGCGCCCAGCCGATGGGCCTAGAGCGTTGTGGGCCGCGAGCAGCAAGGCAAGGCAGCAGCAGGGAGCAGCCCGCCAAGGCCAGACTGCAGCGCGCTGGGCCTTTGGCCAGGTGCGGTTGCGGCTGGGTCTAGGCAGGCACGCGCGCTAGTGTGGCCCATTGTGGCTGCGTTGGTTGCTTCTGAAGGAAATAATGCCCTTGGTCCAAGTATGCATTCAATGCTAAGCATCGAGCGACAAAGGAATTAGGAAATGCACACTTGTCCCTAAGGACAAGTGGGAGACTGAAGGAAATAATGCCCTTGGTCCAAGTATGCATTTAATGTTAAGTCTAATAAATGCGGTTCAGTATTAATTAACAAGTTAATAATTCAGTGAGATCAAGTGAGCTGAATGCCTAGCTAGAGGCCGCTTCAGTTTGAGTGGAATTAATAATACTAATCCACAACTTACTCTTGACTGAACCCGTAGGGTCACACAAATTGTACGTGAACGGATCAAGTATTTAAGTGAATTAAGTACTCCATTTATGAATATTTGGAATCAACGGATCTCGGTTCCAGTATGAGCTGAAATCGTCAAAAGGCAAAATATGAATACTCCGGAAACGATGATATTGCCGGAAACGAAAATATGGATAGTATCGGAAATATAAATATTATCCAAGTCGTAGATATTGCCGGAAACGGAAACATGGTACGTATCGAAAAATATTATTGGAAATGGAAATATTGCCGGAATCGGAAATATTGCCGGAAACGGAAATATTGCCGGAATCGGAAATATTATCGGAATCGGAAATATTAAATATTTGTTCGAAACGGAAATAAATTCCGGAATCGGAAGTGAATTCCAGAATCGGAAAACGAATCGGAAGCGCGACGTACGAAAAAATCATCAGACGAGCTTGCTAGACGCAAGGCCCAACACGAAGCCAGGGCCGCGCCTAGCGAAGCCCGCTCAGCGAGCAAGCAAGGGCAGCGAGCCCAGCCAAGCAAGGCAGGCCCAGCCAAGCACGGAGCAAGGCCAGGCCCAGCCGAGCAAAGCAAGGCAGGCCAGCAGCTGCGCCCAGCAATGGGTCGTGTGCTGCCAGCGCTGCTGGGCCGAGCCGCGCACAACGCGCCCCTTCGTGGGCTGCGTGTGTGTGTTCGTGTGATGCTACGAATCCTTAGACGCTTATTGATTGTTCGATTAATGGTTTTCCTAAATCCACAAGAGTTAGTTGTTTGATTAAGCACTTAATTCAAAAGGATTAATTTAACTAGAGTTCTAATCGAATTAGTAAATTGAATCCTAGTGGAAATCTAAGTCCGATATTTCCTCCCCATAAATAGGTGATACATAATCACAATTTATAACACAATAATCATAAGTACTCATATAGTTTTAAGTTTAAATTAACTTAATAATTTGTCTAAATAATTAAGCTTTCGAATAACATAAAACCTTAGATAATATTCTAGTTAATTGAGTCTAAGGCGGATACGAACGTTCTATGGACTATCTACGGAGATACGGCATTTTGAGTCCTAAACTTGTTCTTGTTCGGTTCGGGAGCAGCTAGGGAAGGCACGCGTCACATGTATGTATCCTAAATTATGATAATTGACTATGTGGCAATTAATTTGGATTCCCGGATTTATGGTTTTTCCGCATTAAATATTTGTTTTATATTTGTCATAACCTAACAGTGGTATCACGAGCCTCTAATTAATTCCATAATCAATTATAGTTAACATGGTTAAATTTTATAAATTTGCAATGAATTAAAGGGGTGATTAATTTTGTTGAATGTAATTAATTGCAAATTCGTGCGATTATTTAATTATATGTTCGCAGGATTTTCGGCAGTTTAGTCAATAATAGTCGGAATCGTATAATTTTATAGTGAATTTCGCATGTAAACGACGTTTTAAAATTTTGACTAGAATCAAAGATTTGATGCCGAACCCAGAATTCCCAAATTCGAAGCCTAACTATGACTTTTCGGAGGTTTTAGTTTTTCGAACGCAAAATTTATACTCCCTCTGTATTTATTTAAGAGATACACTTGCCTTTTCCGGCCGTATTTATTTAAGAGATACACTTGCCATTTTTAGTAACTTATCAACCCCACCATCTAATTAAATAATATATCTACACCCCACCCCCAACCCCCACTCCCTAAAATGACATGGTCCCCACTTGTTTTTCTTATTAAAATATCTACTCAACCCCACTTGTTTTATTACTTTATTTCATTCAATTATTTTTCTTAATACTCGTGCCCGGCCAAGTGTATCTCTTAAATAAATACGGAGGGAGTAATTTTTATGATGTTAAATTAAATATTTGCGAATCTTGTATGTAAATCTTGAATCACTGATTGAACTACTGTATTGTTTAACAATTTTAAAGCCTAATCTTGTTAATTATACAACCTAATTTATAATATATTCTAATATTTAATAGCAGGGAGGTTGGAGAGCCACGTGACCCCTCCTGGAATTTCAGAATTTTATTATATTTTTTAAAAAAATAAAAATTAAAAGGACCTTAGATTCCTCTAGCTATTTCTGTTCTTTCATCCCGTCGTTTCGCTATCTATTCTCTAGCCTAAAAAAAATATTGAAATTCATCCGTAAACCAACTACTCTCCAATCTTTCATAATTCTCTTCCTTCTCGTATGAGTTCAATTCAAACGTTTTTATTTTGCAAAAACATGGAAGTGAGTAAATCAAATTCACTTTTCAAAAGTTTTCCTTCTCTTTTTTTTCGCTATTTCCTCCTTTCTACAGAGTATTAGTATTATAGTCCAATTCAATTTGTGTGGAATGTGATGAATATTTTTCTCTATGGTGGAAATTCAAAGACAAAAGGATCTAGAGAAGAGGATAATTTTCCAGATTGGAAATTATGACACTAACAAGCCCTAAATATATGCAGAACAAGGTTTGTATTTTAATTTCAAGATTGGTTTTGTTTTCGGCATTTCAGGACATTTTTATATCCATGTTGTTTTATTCGTTTCTGAAGTATTATAGTCCAATTCAACTTGTGTGGAATGTGATGAATATCTTTATCTCTTCTGTTTCATTAGTTTTTGAAGTAGTTGTCTAGAATTTTAAGCCCATTTTCACAAATTATTATTCTAATGTAAATAGAATATTGAATCCGACCATATTGATTGAAAAATCATTAGGTGAATAAAGATTATACCTTTCCGGGTGTGGAAAGAATGGTAGTGGTTGAGATAGCATTAGCAGATGCCATTTTTGCAGATTATCGAAGAGAGGAGGAGAGAGAAATGAGGTTGGTGTGTTGAAATGGGTAGTGAGGAACTGAGGATAAGGAGCGAAGGCTGTAACTAATAGAGTGAGGGTTTGTACTTTGGCGTGTGTAAACATTTCTCTAAAATGAATTTGTATCGCTCTAATTAGTTCTTCAATGGTGTTTTCTGGATCAATCAACCCATTCAAGGTTTATCTCCATCTTTTTTCATTAATTATTGGCAGTTTTCTAGGAGTTTCTTTTTTTAGAAATTGGTTTAAAGTAATTCAGAGATTCATTTTCACAAGTTTTGGCATAATAAGAGGAAATTTCAATTGTTGCAGGTTTATTTGTTAGTGTTAGTCCGTTTTGTTGTTCAAACAACTAGGTAAGTTCTCTATTCTTCCAGAAGTTTAATCAAATCAATTAAATTCATTTTTTTCGTCAAGTACTATGTTCTTCCAAAATTTTGATCAAATCAATTAAATTCATTTATCCCGTTAATTGTTGTTATTTTTTGTTTATGTCACAAGCCCTCTTTAATGTTCATTTTTCATTTTCTTTTGAAGTAAGGGTTTCATTCGATGTTGAAACAATTAGTTTAAGTGTTAAGTCCGGAGGAACAATGTTAGGGACTTCCAACTTCAATGGTTCGAAAAAAGATCTCGCTGATGATTTCGCAAAGTATAATTATAAATCTGAATGGTACTGCTACAACTTGAGAAACAAGGTAGCAATTAACTCCAATGTTGTTTACAACTATGCCTTTACTTCGTAACTGTTCATTTAATTTTGATGGAATTTTGATGGAATTTTCTAGGTTTTTCCTTAAATTGGATAATTGAATTGGAGTAATATGTTACTTTGATACTATGTTATAAGTCGGATACCCATACCGGACAATGGTACGTGTCCAAGTGTCCAACCCTGCTATTTTGTGAAAAAATTGCATAATTTTGATCTAATATGAAGTGTCAAAGTGTCCATACCCATGTTCGAGTACCGAGGATACGACATGGGTATTTGATGTAAAATAAAGAGTCCATGTAACAAAGATTTGATATCTAGACTTATGAGTAAGCATTCCATGTGTGAATGATTGATTCTTTTAATGTGAATGCTTTCCAAATTCTTATAGGTTCGCATTGATTTCAAATAGTCGTGGGATTAGTAGCCCGTATTTATGGAATATTTCAATATTGATTGGTAAATAACAAAGTGTAGTGCAAAACAACTATGGTCAAAGAAGGGGGCATTGAAATTGTGAGATAAGAATTTCATTGGATTGGGGTTACAGGGGTTATATTAACTCCATATGGATACTCAAACGGTTACTCAAATCTGGAAGGAAGATTAGAACATTACCAACTTTTCAACCAAACCCTCCCCCAATCTAATCTCGATTTAACTGTATAAATCATTAGTGTTTTATTTTTTCTTAAAATGGGAATGTGAAATCACCTTATGTGTTTATTTTGTAAGAATTTCTTTGTTTATGGTCCATGTACTTCATTTGGTTTCTGTTGCTGCCAAATCTTGGTAACTTTTGTTTAGGTTGATAATTTTGTGCCTTTTTTTGTTCTTGATTGTTTGAAATCTGAAATCTTTTTCCTTACTTTAGCAATTCAATTCTGATGGGTTATACTTTTGTTTATGCAATGAATTTGATAATTACTTCAAGCTATTACGAAGTATATCATAAGAATCCATTGGTTACTGCTTAATATCGTACCTTACTCCATTTTTGCAATTTGTATTTTGTGATTTATTCAGTAATATCAATCTTAACTTCCTCTTCTTCACCCCCACACCCCTCCTTATGTATTTCTCTATCCTCTAGGACTCTCATTTCCTCGATAAAATTGCTGGTAAGTTTTCAATTTTAGTTTACATTCTTACAATTTGATTATATTTAACTTTTAATCCAACTGGGTTATAGAAATTTGGGTTGTTTAATTTCTATTCATTTTCAAATTTGGAAGAATGATGGCTCAACTTTGAAATTTCAGTGAATTAACAGAGATTGTTGATTGGGAATTTATTGTAAGAAGGGTTACAGAAATTTGGGTTGTATAATTCTGTTTCATTTTCAAATTATGAAGAATAATGACTCAACTTAAGAAAGAAATTATTTCCAGACTTTACTCATTTCCCCTGCTTTCTTTATTTATGAAATACTGAAGTGGGTTTGGTCAATTGTTCATCGTGTTTTATGCCAAATTGTTGAATTGGTAAAGAAACGTTTTTTTTTTCCAAAATTTCAAATTATGTTTTCTTTTAAATGCAGTATGTTTGATTAAGACTCTTGAGAGCATTTTAGGGGTTTAATTAAAGGGTGAACTGGTGTTTGAATTTGCTGGGTTTTACAGATAATTACTGTTTAATTTAATAGAATTGTATGAATCAGAGGAATCATAATTCTAATGTATGTTAAGAGCAACTCCAATGGTTACAAAATGGACTTGTTCATAAAAAAAAACATGTGAGCAGGTAGCCTACCATTGGTACAACAATGATATAAATAGCTGTTAAAACTTTGTAGCTATTTTGGGCTACGTAACTCAAAAAAATATAGCTCAAATAAATAGATTATTTAAATTAAATATTATAGGGAGCTACAAAGTATTGTAGCCCACCAATGTGATAATTTGTAATTTTTAATCAATTGTAGTTAAAAATTTGATGAGGCAAACTTAGCCACAACATCTTATAGCTCACCATTGAGAGCATTTTAGGGGTTTAATTAAAAGGTGAACTGGTCTTTGAATTTGCTGGGTTTTACAGATAATTACTGTTTAATTTTAATAGAATTGTATGAATCAGAGGAATCATAATTCTAATGTATGTTAATCATGTTTGTTGCCTTCTAATTTAACATTCATGTTTACTTTACAGTTTGAATCAGTAAACTTCCTTTAACTCCTCTATTTTCCAAATATAACATAATTTCAATGTTTTTCTTATACATAAATGTTGTAGCATTATATTGATCAATGTGGACTTTCTACCATTTCCGATCATATTTAGGTAATTATGTTAATCCTACTTGGTTCATTGGGTGATTGGTTAATAGTTTATTGTTTGATTGGATCTTTTGAAAGAGTAGTTGATTTGTTAGTAATGGTTTGTTGATTGCAAAGTCGTTGCAATTGCTTTCCTATCTTAGTTTTCCTAAACAGCATAGGTTCCTATTCTTTTGGGGATCAAAATATGGATCTTGGCTTAATTAGGCATTAGTATACTCAGTTGTAGACAATCAGTAACTGGAGAACTGCTAGCTACGATTCATGTATAAATTTATAAAAATGACATAACAGAAACAGGACAAACTAAAAAACTTCACATTTTTGAATTTCTGTTCTAATTTCTAATTTTTTGGTTAAACTAATATGTGCTTATGGGTGAAGGATTACTGCTATTCCCTGCTGTTATATATTAGAATAGATAAGTTTAAAATGCATTTTAATTGCAGTATATCACATACTGAAGGGGATTATCAAAGCAAAGTATGGACAAGATTCTTGCAATGTAGGAGACAAAGGTAGTTTTACGCCAAATGTTCAAGATAACCGTGAGCGGCTGATCTTACTTATGGAAGAAATTGAGAAGGCTGGTTATACTGGTAAGGTAAGAGGGTGCTATCTAGTGCTAGACTTGAAGTTCTCTCTTTGACTAAAGTTCCTTTGGGAGTTGTACTTATGAGTAGACTGTGAATTATGCAGATCAAAATTGGGATGGATGTTGCAGCTTCTGAGTTTTATACCAAGGATAGGAAATATGATCTAGATTTCAAGAAACAGCCAAATGATGGATTTCATGTGCATACAGCTCAAGGTGATCTTGGTGACCTCTACAAAGAATTCATTAGAGATTTTCCTACTGTTTCAATTGAAGATCCATTTGGCCAAGATGACTGGAATTCATGGGCTTCACTACAATCTTCAGTAGACATCCAACTGGTAGGAGATGATTTGTTGGTGACTAATCCAAAGAGAATTGCTGAAGGGATTGAGAAAAAGGCTTGCAACCTAGCAAGGGATGAATTCCTATAATGGTTTTAATTTGACCGCTTATATGGAGGTAGATTAGAAGTTATAATTTGTATAAACAATGACCTGCCATTAGGCTACATAAATATTTTTTATCTAACGTTTCTAAACATAAGATACGAGACTTCCATTATGCAATTGTGATAAATGAAATTTCTTATTTAGGTTGTTGTTACGTTTTGTAATTTGTACATTATCGGGCAACTTTATCGAAACTTCATGACGCATATTGTTGCTTTGACATTATATTAGCTATATGCCTACAATGTATTTGAAATAGAATTGTTTTCTTTATTATCAGATGGTGGTTGAAACTTACGGATCAATGAATCTTTGGGAGAAGAGGAAAGGGTGAAACAAATGGGAGACACACTATTGACTATTTTGTTAACGTATGCTTGAATAAAGTTCAAATTTCATATTAATTATTATCCTTTTTGCTTTAATTTAGTGAATTTGATATGTTTTTGGTTTGTTTGGAATACAATCTCTACACTGTCATGGTACTCTTTACCTTTTTTTCCCATCATTTTTTTGGCGACTTAGGACTTACTAAACTTACTAATTAATGATCTGTTGTGTTGCCCAAATTCACACAATAATTTTACTTCCCTTTTCAACTTATATTACCCTCTTCGTTTTTTATAAGAAACACGGAAAAAATATAAATACAATCTTATGAACATGATGATGAGATAAAATTACTTTATTTATAAGTTTAAAAGTAACATGAAAACCGTGCATAGCACGGGATTAAAACTAGTTGTAATTAATTTGTTGAAATTCGAATAATTTAGAATTTGATTTGATTTTCATAATTAATTAGCAATTTAATTAGGATCCTATGATTAAAAAAACCACCATAAAATTTGTTGAAATTTAAAAGTTTTAAAATTTTATGACCTAGATTTGAATCCATGAAAATAAATATAATCGGAAATTAATTTGAATAATAAATTTTCGATTTTTCGCGTAAATATATGAAATTAATATGAGCTATTAATTTGTCAATAAATTTAAATTATAAAAGTTTTAATTTTTATGAAAAGCGCTCATGAATCTTGCACGCACGAAGAAATGGACGCTAAGTGTTACCCTTAAGGGGTGTTCCATAGTGCGGGCATGCGACGACGAGCAAGGGAGCTCGTCCCCCATGCGGTACGACGCAGCGAGCAAGGATGGCACTCGCGCGCGCGGGGGGGGGGGGGGGGGGGGGGAGGGGTGCAGCCCTGCTGGGCGGTGTGGGCTGTGTACACGTGGGCGAAAGGCGAGAGCAAAGCATCGAGCACCAAGGCCACGCAGCGCGGGCAGTGTGTGCTGGCTCGCCCAGCGAGCATTTCCCCGCCCAGCGAGGGAGCTGCTGCGCGTAGGCGTAGCTTGCTCGGCTTGTTGCGTTCTACGCGTGGCTTCTCGTGCTTGTGCTACGACCAATGCGAGTGGCGGCCCATGGGCGCTGCTGCTTAAAGGCCTCGACGAGGCATGGGCGCAAGCCTATGGCCTTGTCTTGGCCCGTTGGTTCGTTTTAATTTTTCGGTTGAAAACGATTTTCATTAAATTTAATTTCGTAATTTAATTTTGAATAATTTAATTATTATAAATTTATTTATACTAATTATTTTACTGAAATTAAAACCTTGATAAAATTCAAATTAATTAATTTTGATCAACTGAAAATAAAACAAAGGATTTAAATAATATTTTATATGAGCTTTAAATTTTAATTAAATTTGTAAGTTTTCGGTTGGACTAGGAAATACAATTTTATGTTTAAAATTTGTAAAGCATGTAAATTTCTTGGTTTTAGTGGGAGCATTTTAGCCATTATACTCTTGATTAGGTCTACGTTCCTTTAAGGTTAAAACAACTCGATTAGAATCAATAAGGATTGAATAATTTGTAGATTATTGGAAGCCTTGCTTAATTGTTGCAAATATTTATGTGATGCATAATATGTTCTACTAACTTGCTATGTGGGCCATTCATTGATAAATGAATGGGTGAATGGTATATTATAAACGTACTGTTTTGCAGATTATGGAAAAGTGACTAGTATGGCCCAAATAGGATAGAAAATATGGTCTGTGTACCATTAATTTGAATGTAAATTTGGTCTAATGCACCAAAGTTTTTAATTTTAAATACGGTCTGCGTACCATCAAATAGTTGTAATTATTTTCAATTATAGCTTATCCTATTTGAAGAAAATAGCGCCTCCCATGGTGAAATTCAAGACGGAGTTTCCAATCCATTTTCAAGACGGAGTTTGAAGTTGAAGCTTCAAGATGAAGTTGGGCCATACTAGATCACATTTATATCTTATGCATGCTTTAAGTTATTTATTGCTTTAAATATGTCTTAATTATGCATGAGATTGTGGCTTGATTATGTTGCATGATTAAGGATTTTAGTTCACTTAAAATCTAACCAACATAGTAAGAGCCTTAAGTTCCAAACTTTAAAAGTTGAGTTAAAAGGTGCCATGCCAAAATAACACTTACTCGGATAACCTTTACATCAATCTTAGTAATAGTTTTCCGCCATAGCGAGGTGTTACTTATTGATCCTAAAGGAGTAAGGTACACAAATAATTGTGAGTACATGTTAGTTTTGGTGAAACTCAACGATATAAGTAAGGAGTCCTTTTATGTCGTGGCAAATGAGATAGGTTTACCTGATAAGTTCTTAGACGTACCTATTAACCAAGAGTAGTTTCTAGACTATTAGCAAAGGATTTGCTTACGTAAAATATTTTAGAATTGAGTCTAAATACATAATGTGCTTAATTCTTCAATGATTTAAGGATCTTGGATTCATTTTATTCACACCTGCCGGAAGGCCCGGAACAATAACTTCGAATAAAATGCCAATGACTTGTTTAAATTGCATAATTGCTTTAATTTTCAAGTTATTACTCATGATAAATGTTTAGACTTTGCATGCTTCAATGTATGATTTAATTATTGTTTATAATTAAATATCTTTTACTGCAGTAAATCCTTTTAGAAGGGTAACAATAAATTACCTCGATTGGTAGTGAATACCAAGAACAATTCACAGAAATGAGAGAAAATGAGCAATTTAAAATGTACGTTTCTTTTATCGACTTTTATGGTTGTTTTTGAGTTTCAAAGTCGAATGGAAAACCGATTGGTTCTTGTGAATTCAAAATACAATGTAGTTTTGAGATCATAAAGCATTGAGTTTAAATACTCAGCTTTACCAATGGTTAACAACTTTGTCCATTTAATTCTCGAATGAGTCTAGTCCCTAGACATTCGAATAGATCGATGCTTAGAGAACTTTAGAAGCTTCTGGTAAGATCATCTAGTTGAAACTGAATATTCAACATAAATAAAATGGTAAGAACCTTGTTGGATGACATTGGACATGTCTAACAAAGTATAAAAGTCAACACTAGAGAAGTCAATTCTTAAGACTATAAGAAAGGGTACAAGAAATAGGAAAACAAGGAACAAAAGAAAGGAATTTACGATTCCGTTTCTACATATAAGTTTATGTTTAAAGAGAAGTGACCTAGCAATCAAACTTCCTTGGTATCATATACCGCTTGAGGTTCTTACTTCGGTAATAACTCAAACAATGGAAGCTAGGCTACACTAATGACCTACAAGTGGGAAATGAAGCATGGCATTGCTACATTAGTTGTAGGGTCATCTAGTTTGTTTTAAGTCCTTTCAAGGCTGGAACTTGATGGCTATTTTGTTCCATAATCAGCATAACTAATTTCTGTTTTCAAATACATAAAGACTCACATTCAAGAAAAACAAAAACAATGTTTGTTTGTTTATTTGAATGAAATGGTCATTTACGGGTTGAGTCAATATGCTTGATTAAAACAAACAACTCTTTAACAATAAGAACTTTACTAGGTTCAAATCAATCTCTTGATTTGAGTTCCACTAACTTTTAGCATTGTTGCTTAGACCATATCAACAAGGTAACATTCAAAATCTCTATTTTGATGGAATTTTGGAAGTTGATTGATTTCTAGATCAATTCAAGACAAGCAAGTCTTACTTGTTGAAAGTAACAAAAGATATGAACTATTGTTAGAACGCCTAAACAATAGAGTTCAAAGCTAAAGAATATTTTATGACTTTATTATATCACCTGGATTTGAGTGAATATTGGTTTATTTACTCAATGTGATATAAGTTTGAATCTGTTTGGCTAGTTCAAAGATTCAGAAGTATAAAATCCACTTGGCAATAAATCATAAAGATCTAGGTTAGATCATAACGATGATTACTTTAAGACCAAAATTAATCGTCAATGATTGTGTTGTAATTTCACAATCTAGCTCCATAAGATATGAAATATCTACGTTGGAATGATCGAAGTCAATTAGTACTTGATTCGATCAATGATGAATCATAAAGACTATTCCTATAATTTCTAAACAAAATGCTCAACTACCACCAAACTAAACCAAATTCGTCAAAGCTATTGAAAAGTAATTTCAGAATATCTTTTCAATAATATATATATATATATATATATATATATATATATATATATATATATATATATATATATATATATATATATATATTGCTAAACTCAGTGGGAGCTTAGTGTTTGTTATTCGACAAACTAAGGCCCAAGAATATAGATATATGTTTCATTGTGATTTATTCAAATGAGACACAAGGGTAATCTTTCTACCACGAATTTTTGAGAACATAATGTTTGTTTCCTCGAAATAATGTCCTTTTGGAGATTCGTTTCCAAAATGACAAGTGGGAGAAAATAGACCTCGAAAGTCTTCGAGCCGAACAAAAAACATAAACGGACATTTCGGAGACTTTTTGGAAGTTCTTCAGAAAATTCGAACACTTATTCTTTAAGGACTTTAGAAGTGGCTTTAAAGAATAGACATCTCTTAGAAGACTTTACAAGTGCTTCAAGGAGAAAAGAATATTCAAAGGACTTTCAAGTGTCTGTTGATATTCTATTGTTTGATGTTCTATACCCAAGTAGGTATAGAGTTCAAGCCGCTGAAACTATGAGATTCTTCTATTAGATAGTGAAGAAACATATAGTCCAGGTCACTGAAACTATGAGATTCTTCTACTAGATAGTAAAGAAACCTACAACTTGCAGTCAAACTATTATCATGTAGATTAATGAGTTTGTGACATGTAAGAAATCTATGACAAAACCTAGATTCCCTAAAATGGTTAGAGGCCATATATAGACTCAAATGTTTTAGATGGTTAAAAGCCATAAAACAGAATCAATGTTTTGATGACAAAATTGAAATTTTGTTGATTTGCAAGAATGGTTTACACCTATTTGTTGCAAATTGGTTTTAAGGATGAAACTATCAAACATGGAATTGTGTTCACATACGAAGCTAGATTTGTTGCTAAAGGTTACAAGAAAATTTACGACGTGGATTGTGTTGAAACCTCATGCAAAATCGTAATGCTCCAGACTATAAATCAAGCAATGATTGCATATTGGTACACATGGCAATTGGATGACAAAACGTATTCCTCAATCAAATGTTGGAAGAAACTATGTACATGGCATGTCATAGGATTTGTGGATCCAAATAAATGCTTGAAAAGGAAAGCTAGCTTATGAAATCTAAGTACAGCTTTAAGCAAGCAATTGGGAATTAGAATTGTATTTTAGTGAAACTAATAAATTATTTTAGTTTCATAAAATATACATGATTCTTATAGATGTATAAGAAGTGTAGTGGGAGTACATAAAATTTAATTGGTCCTATGTGTATCACACACATATCTCTCTATTGTGAAATAACATTCAAATAGACTTAGATTTGAAATTATTCATCAATGATGGACCAAGACGAAACTTAGTACATACTGCGTATTAAGATCTATTTACAAAGATCTTATAATATTATTTTGGATTAAGTAATGGCATTTACTAAATCAAACACGAAAGACTCCATTGGAGATATTCGACCCATATGAATAAATCTAAGTAAAGAATGTTTGAACTATGTATAAGAATTTACTATGTTAAACGTCAAAGAGTCTAAATGAGATTCTTAACCTATATTATATGTCAAAAGAATTTAGCTGGATTTAGTATCTACTGAAACTAGATGAGCTAATATAACATGAATAGAATTCAACTGGGAATTATTCTGCAAAAGAATTTATCATGTATGATATAATATGAGGATCGCCAAAAATATATCGTATGGCTTTAGGCATGACAAACATATACCAATCTCTATTTATCTAAGTGAAGATCAACTAGATTGAGATCAAGGAAAACTTATGGTACTTGAAAAGGTACATAAGATTAGTTCTTGATTCAAGGAAATAAAGATATGCTGGATATTGATGATACACGCATAAACACTTGCAAAGGATCAAGAAAGATTCTTTTGGAGTTAACCATTGACAAGGACGAGCTATAGAGCATCGTGTTTTGAAATGGCAACATAGATTAAAGACCATGATTTGTTGCGTGGGAAATTAAATATTAATTTCTATGTTTTAAGATACAGTTGGGAAGCCTTCCACATATCCGTGAACTGTTTGGATAAGTAAATCCAAACAAAGCATCACTAGCAAGCTAAACAGTTGAAGTAAAAGTACTTATTGCCTAAGAAGGAAAAAAATAGGGTTGTTTACATTAAGAGTTCTTCATTGAACTTGGGTGAATCACATGTCTGTTGACTTGATGGTCCTTCATTGCGAAATGTGTAGAACCACTATTGTAGCAAGAAATACTAGATCACAAAATAAGCATACTCAAAAGATCTTATCATCCTATCTCGAAAACCATTCAATGAAAAGGATATTAACATTGGAAAAGCATGATAACTAAACCTATGCAACAAGTGAGAAGCAACACTCACATTGTAGCATTGGAAATCAAGCATAGCTTTGAATTCCATGAACTGTTTTAAAGATGGGTTTGAGGCCCATGGTTGTAAAACATTGGGGTTGAACATTTATCATATATGAAATGTATTTTTCATACTCCATTTAATCTTGGTTTAGTGTTAAATGATGAGTCCTTTCAATTTGACAATATATTCAAGATCGACTGTCAGGACCAGTCCTGTGACTAAGAAATGTCTATCAAGTGAACTTGAATGTCAAAAGTTGAAAAAAGGTCCCTGGTCGGAGTTTTTCTATAAAGGTGGACACATAGAAAACGCTAAACGACTAGAATGCAAGATGACTAGTAGTTCTGTTTCTTGAACTATGTGGACATGGCAATGTCGCAATCATTTGCATAGATACTTACTTTGAGAAGATTAGTATCGGACAGACTTATGAAACTTTACTGTAAGAGATGAAAATCTGTCATAAATAAATTTCATTACATTATTAGACACTAATCCTCAATACCTGAGTGATTTGAGATTACTTGTTTGAGAACTGCTCACTTTGACGTTGTCAACCGTCGCACCGTAAAAGGAGGCTATAACGGCAACGCTCAGGTAATCACCTATCAAACGAAGTCTAACCTCAAGATCACAAGATTGGGATTGTCCTCCCATAAATCGGGATGAGATGCTGAAAGTTGTACAAGGCCACTCGGAGAGCTAGAAACTGAAAAATGCATGGCCGTGCTCAGATGAATCATAGGCTATGATTATCTGTTTATTTGATTAGTTGAACTCTGAAACCGAGAAATACCTCTGGACATAATAAAGATGACTACTCTTACCTTATGTTCATGAGCAAGCATCAAGCGACAAAGGAATTAGGCAATGCACACTTGTCCCTAAGGAGAAGTGGGAGACTGAAGGAAATAATGCCCTTGGTCCAAGTATGCATTCAATGCTAAGTCTAATAAATGCGGTTTAGTATTAATTAATTATGGAAGTTAATAATTCAGTGAGATCAAGTGAGCTGAATGCCTAGCTAGAGGCCGCTTCAGTTCGAGTGGAATTAATAATACTAACCCATAACTTACTCTTGACTGAACCCGTAGGGTCACACAAATAGTACGTGAACGGATCAAGTATTTAAGTGAATTAAATACTCCATTTATGAATATTCGGAATCAACGGATCTCGGTTCCAGTGGAAGTTGAAATCGTCAAAAGGCAAAATATGAATACTCCGGAAACGATGATATTGCCGGAAACGGAAATATGGGTCGTAACGGAAATATAAATATTATCCAAGTCGTAGATGTTGCCGGAAACGGAAACATGGTGCGTATCGGAAAATATTATTGGAAATGGAAATATTGCCGGAATCGAAAATATTTCCGGAAACGGAAATATTGCCGGAATCGGAAATATTAAATATTTGTCCGAAACGGAAATAAATTCCGGAATCGAAAATATTAAACTATTGTTCGAATCGGAAATTAATTCCGGAATCGGAAAACTAATCGGAAGCGCGACGTACGAAATAATCATCGGACGAGCTTGCTAGACGCAAGGCCCAACACGAAGCCGCGCCTAGCGAAGCCCGCGCAGCGAGCAAGCAAGGGCAGCGAGCCCAGCCAAGCAAGGCAGGCCGAGCCAAGCACGGAGCAAGGCCAGGCCCAGCCGAGCAAAGTAAGGCAGGCCAACAGCAGCGCCCAGCAATGGGCCGCGTGCTGCCAGCGCTGCTGGGCCGAGCCGCGCAGAGTGCGCCCCTTCGTGGGTGCGTGTGTGTGTGTTCGTGCGATGCTACGAATCCTTAGACGCTTAGGATTGTTCGATTAATGGTTTTCCTAAATCCACAAGAGTTAGTTGTTTGATTAAGCACTTAATTCAAAAGGATTAATTTAACTAGAATTCTAATCGAATTAGTAAATTGAATCCTAGTGGAAATCTAAGTCCGATATTTCCTCCCTATAAATAGGTGATACATAATCACAATTTATAGAACACAAAAATCATAAGTATTCATATAGTTTTAAGTTTAAACTCACTTAATAATTTGTCTAAATAATTAAGCTTTCGAATAACATAAAACCTTGGATGATATTCTAGTTAATTGAGTCTAAGGCGGATCCGAACGTGCTGCGGACTATCTACAGAGGGACGACATTTGGAGTCCTAAACTTGTTCTTGTTCTATTCGGGAGCAGCTAGGGAAGGCACGCGTCACATGTATGTATCCTAAATTATGATAATTGACTATGTGGCAATTAATTTGGATTCCTGGCTTTATGGTTGTTCCTTATGAAATATATGTTTTATATTTGTCATAACCTAAAAGCTTCGTCTTGGGCTGCAAGAAAAGTCCGATTACTTAGTTGCCAAGTAACTTTGGGATTAAGTATTAGTTTTCCTAGTCCTACTAGAATTGGATTAATTAAGAGTTTAATTGTTGTTATAATTCTAATTGGATAAGAATTTCTATCCTAGTAGGGTTGGTAACTCTTTTCCTAGTAAGACTCAAACTCCTTATTTCCTACCCTGTAAATATGAGGCTAGGCCCTCATAATTTGATTCAACATCAAAAACAATATTCTTTACTTACATTGTGTTCAAGGGAGAACATAATAGCCTAACCCGAATACATAAAACCTTAAGTAAAATACTAGGTTGTGAACCTAAGGCGGATCCGAACGTGTTGTGGACTTTCTACGGAGGGGAAACATTTGGGGCTCTAAAGACTTGTTCTGTTCGGTTCGGGAGCAGCTAGGGAAGGCACGCATCACATTGTATGTAAATTATGCTAATTGACTATGTGACAATTAATTTGGATTCTGGTTTTATGGGTTTTCCGCATGAATTATTTTATTGTATTATTCATAACCTAACACTTTCTCCCAATTTTGAAAAAGGCTGCTTTGTCATTTTGCCAAGTAAACATGATTCGCATTGATTAATCTTCTATGAGTCGAATGATTCTAGAATTCCCTTCTTTTGAAGTCTTTCCATGCGCTTTATGTTTATATGGCCTAATCAACAATGCCACAGATATGCGAGATCCGAATCACCAGTTTTATCCCTTTTGGTATTTATGTTAAATATTTGTTTGTTCGTATCAAGCACATATAGACCATTTTCTTGTTTTGCAGAACCATAAAACATGTCATTCAAGGAAAAAGAGAAACTATTGTCTATAAATTGAAAACTAAAACCATTAGAATCCAAACTTGAAACGGAAATAATGTTTCTGGTGATACTAGGAACATAGTGATGGGATTTATAGTCCCGAAACAATCCCGAATCCAGGATCCATGTATAAAGTGTAGTTTAAGCAATACATACTATTGTAGCGTGTACTTCTAGTTGCCTCACAAACACGAGGAAGAACTCCATGTGTAGTTCATCTACAATAGTCCACTGACATGTTCAGATCCGCCTTGATTCCGTTAGCTTAGAACTTCCACATGGTATTTCTGCTTTTTGAGAAACCTCACTCTTGGAGGCAAAACTAAGAATTAGGGTTCTTAGATATGCTCTAGGGATTGATTGTATATTCAGTTGTGTTAGGAACAACTTAGGCATATTAGGTTATAATAATAACCTAAAATGACGTGTGTGCCAACCAACCAAGCACAAGGCCCAGCCGGCCAGCACACACACGCACAAGCCAGCAGGCCTTCACCGCGCTAGGCCTTGGGCCGCGCCCAAGCCAGTATGTGTCACTAGTGGAAAAACAATCATTTGCATCACCACATTTGCCTCGCACATTTAAACATGTGACGCAATTGACAGTTCTAAGCTTTAAAATTAGTCATTTGCGTCGCAGAATTATTAATCTGCGACGCAAATGACTCTAAAATGTTCTCAGAGTCATTTGCGTCGCAGATTAGTAATAATGCGACGCAAAATATTACCTCCTTTGCGTCGCAGAATTACTAATCTGCGACGCAAATGACTCTTTAAGTCACCTGCGTCGCAGATTAGTAATTCTGCGACGCAGAGGAGGTAAAAAAAATTCGGAAGTTTTTAATTATTCCTCACCCACGCGTACTGCACCCTAATTTGTCGAAGAACAAAACAAACAGGCGCAGCTACCTTCACGACTTCACCCTCATCCTCCATCGATCTTCGATCTTCTTCACCCTCATCCTCCATCGATCTTCTTCACCCTACACCAGGCGCAGCTACATTTAGAGAGAGTTTCGCTGGAACCGTAGGCCACAGCCGCCGCCGCCGCCTCCATTGGAGAATGCCCACTGAATAGGAATCGATCCCTGTCTCCATCAGGTACACTTACTTACCCTCAATTTCCATCTTCTTCACCCTAATTCTTCAATTGATTCCCTTATTTACTCAATCAGGTACACTTTCATTGAATTTTGTGGTTACTTTTTTGTTTAATTTGAAAGATTTAGGGTTTCTTTTTTTGGGTTTGGGATTTGGTGAGAAATTACGTGAATTAGGTCACTAATTTCCAATAATTTAGAACAATGAGGGGGTGAGTGTGCGTAATATTTTGCTAGGGATTATGAATTTGTTTTTGTTAATTTTGCGCAGATTTTTTTTGTTCTGACATTGTGTTCATTTGAATGTTCTGTTGCAGTGGTTTGGCTGAATTGAGTCTCGTTTGGGAGTAAGAAGATTTACTCCGATGGTAAGTTTCATTCCTTATGTTTCCAAAATGTATGAGACTATAGTAAGACTTTGAATTATTGTTGTTTGTTCTTGATTAAGCTATACATTTTGGCTTGCAAATGTTAATCAGCTTGAAGTTGTATGAATTCAGATAGAAGTTTGTATCTTTCTTCTTTACTTACTGACTTTGAATAACTCTCTTTGTTTCCTTTTTTTCTTCTTCTTAATTTTAGTTTTCATCCGAAATTTGCATTGTTTGTTTTAGAATGATTGATTGTTTTGATATATTGTGATTTCTTTGCTAGATTTTTTTACTCTTTCCCCCCTTAATTTCCTGGTATATTTCTTGTTGATTTCATAGATGTTTTTATTGATTTGGATTGGTTAGTTAGTGTTATAGTTGAGAATAATGGTTGGTTATTGATCTGGTTAGCGCTTTTAGAGTTTTGTTGGAAAGTTGAGAATTTTTGGTTTAATTTCTGAAGTAGACTAGAAATGTGTCATGAGGAAGGGGAATAAGGTGCAGTGATATACAATGTCCTCTTAATAGTATCAGTTAATGGCGACCAATTTGACCATAGACTGGTCGTTCCAGACTCCAGAACGAACTTGCTTAAAGTTATAGTAAAAAGCCTAGAACATCAGTTAGGACAGATTTGTGGCTTAGTGTCGCACGAACGCTGTAAATTCATAATTTAGTGTGCTTCAATTTTAATTTCTCGGCTTTTTTTTTCTCGGTTCAAATTTTTATTTTTATTTCATATTGTAATTTGTTTGATTTTGGTCTGACAATGGAGTTTTTTTATGTAACAGGCGAATATGCCGGAGAAATTGAACCAGTGTAAGCTTGATGCTCGCCGTGAACAATGCCTTTCGCAAGGTCCTGCATTCATTTTCTTTTCTTTTTTTGATTTTTACAGTTCTGTATTTTTCTTGCATAAATTAAATTGGAATCTTGCATCCACTAATTATCTAGAGCTTGCTCTCTTTTTTTCATTCACAATGAATTTCCTGGGCCCTTTGATTGTATTGGCATATCTTTCCTTTTATATATTGTGACTGTCAGGAAGACGTAGGATAACCTTGGTTATTATGGGTGCTTCATATGTAACCATATCTAACTTGGATGTTGGATAACCTTTATTTTTGGTTGTTTCTGGTTGGTAGTCTTTGTGATGATCAGTTGGGAAGTGTATATATGCCTGCTTGCTATGGTTGTTTTATTATTAATGAAACTTGCAAGTGTCCTGAGGTTTGTGATGATCAGTTGGGAAGTTGTTTATTCTAATGAAACAGAGAGCATGTTGCGTAGGTTGTACTATGGCTATCATGAAGAATGTTTTAAGGTGTCTTTCGGTGAGTTTCTATTGCTTCAACTGTTGTAGGAGCTTACAACTCCAATGTAATACGGGCGAAGTTTATTAAAAGTTTGTAAACTAGAATTATGAGTTTGTACAGCAGATAAGTATTGTGGTTTGCGTGGGTTTATTTTCTTCAGTTTTTCCATCGCCTTGATGAATTTTGCAGGCACAAACAATTTTTTGAGCTTGCTGAAACTCTTGGACATTTGTTTTCATGAACTCTTATGTTCATCTGGTTCTTTTTGTAGGATCTTTTACCTGTTTGCTGTTGCTTTTCTGCTGATCTACCAGTCACTTTTCCATCTATTTCACCACCTTAGCTGCAATTTTCTTCGATGGAGGTTGTAGGAGTTGAAATTCTCTCTCTGACAGAACTATTAGCCATTTCTTGGATTGGATTTGGCTGTTGATGAAATGACTCTGCATCATATTGTAGGATTGCATTAAGTGCTTCTTGTACTAACTTTATGGCTGCAGTCTGTTGCAGTCCAAGTTTCTCTGTCTTTGCAACTTGGTCATCAACTTCCTAGAGATTGTTGCTGTTTTTACTCAGCTCCATATTCAAGTTACTCATCTCATGGCTATTGTTTCCATCTCCACTTTCTTTTTCATCTGCTTGAATGATATCTTGGGCCTCATTCGTTTATGGTTCACTTAAACTTTTATGTTAAAAGTGTAGTTAGGTTATCAACATGTTGGGTGATCTATGGTGAATTTGCCTTTTATTGGGTTGTAACTAAAATATTAAAAAACGATTTTTTTTTTAAAAAAAAAAAGTCATTTGCAACGCACATTTAGCTAATGTGCGTGGCAAATGACTTTTTTTTCGCCTAAAAGTCATTTGCGTCGCACATTTAGCTAATGTGCGTTGCAAATGACTTTTCAGGCATGGTGCTGAAAAGTCATTTGCGTCGCACATTTAGCTAATGTGCGTTGCAAATGACTTTTCAGGCATGGTGCTGAAAAGTCATTTGCAACGCACATTTGCTAAATGTGCGACGCAAATAAGGTTCATTTGCGTCGCACAAATGTGCGACGCAAATGACTTTTAGTCATTTGCGTCGAGAGCTTTTGCCACGCACGATGTGCGACGCAAATGTGCTTAAAAGTGCGATGCAAATGACCCTTTTTCCACTAGTGTGTGCAGCGCTACTGCTGCTGCTGCACTTTGTGGCCTGTGCACGCACACAGCCGCATGGTCGTGGGCCTGCGCATTTTTGTGTTGCAATTCTCTTGAATAACGCGCGCCCATGGGCCTAGAGTGCTTTGCGTACTCGTCTCGTGGTCCGCCCTTCATATGCGCCAGATGACTTCTTCGGTCAATGCTTATCTTATAGTACAATACTATCGAACATCTTAAGATATGCTTATCCGTTTCGCCTAGCTTACGAATATACGCAATATGATATACAATTTTGATCCAACGTCTTATCGTATAATTATGTTTTCCAAACTCACTTCCCAAAAAGACATTAAATGAATTTCCTATTCATGTAATCCGGTGATTTATTTTATGTCATTAATGTGACCTTATAGGTTCAGTCATGAGTAAGTTGTGAGCCTAATAAGGATTAAAACTCACTGATCAGAAATATTGCTCCAGCTAGATGTTCCGATCACTTGATCTTACTGGATTAATTATTCATAATTAATCTGAATCTTAGTATTGGACCAATGCACCTTGGGTGAAGGACATATTTCCTTCAGTCTCCCACTGGTCCTTTAGACAAGTGTGCATTCCAATTCCTTTGTCTCTTAGCGTTACTTACTGAACATAAGGTAAGATCCAAGCCATCCTTATTAGGCCCAGAAGTGTTTCTCGAATTACTGAGTTTAACTATTAACTTTTACAGATGGTTAAGCCTTAACCAATCTGAGCACGGCCATGCATTTTCACAATATCTAACTCTTGAAGAGGCCTTGTACAACAACAACACCATATCCTATCAAAGGTAGGAGGAAAATTCCTTCTTATAACTTATGAACAGCTTACTTTGATTCATAGTTAGCCTGAATACTGCTTTTACAGTCTCCTTTTACGGTGCGATGTTTAGAGAGCATCAAAGCGAACTAATTCTCAAAAAAGCATCCATAACTACTCTGGTTTTGAGAAATAGGTTCCAATAACCATTTAATGAGAAAGACTTATGACATGACTTTAATCTCTTAAAGTGTTCTCATGGTCAATCCGATACGAATTCTAATAAGTATCTATGCAAATGATTTCTAACATAGTTCAAGAAACTAAACTATAAATCAACTTGCAATCTAATCTTCATTACTCATGTTCGCCCAACCATTCATTGACATGGATTAGGGATCCTTTTGTGATTCAATATTCAATTTCACTTATGGGCGTTTATTAATCAAGGAATCCATCCTTGATATCCCATTTGAATGTTTTGAATCACTTGGACTTCATCATTTAATACTAAACCATGATTAAATGAAATATGAAATATAATTTCATAAATGATAAATTTTAAAACCAAATGTTTTCTAATTTATGGGCCTCTAACCTAAAATAAAACATTTAATGACTTACAGATATGGGTCTTTAATTTCACCCAATACTTAAAACATTTATGGAACTCAAACTTGATTCCATTTCTGAATATGAGTGTTGTATCTCATTTGTTGTAGAGGTTTAGTTTATCATACTTTGTTATTCTTAACATCTTTTCTATCGAAAGCCTTTCGATGTAAGATGCAGTGATCTTTGAACATGTTTATAGAATGATCTAGTATTTCATCGCTTTTAGAATGATTCTCATATTTAAAATATAAAAACATCCAGATAGCAGACTTGTGATCAACCTGAGTTCATTCAAGAACTCTCAATATAAACAATTCTTTTTTATTGCTTCTTAGGCAATAATTAATTCAATTCAATAATGTAGAATTTCCAATGATGCTTCCCTTTTGGAATACTCCAACCAGTTCACAGAGATGTGGGAGGTTCATCTTTCGACTGAGAACTTAGAAACTAATAATTGATTAAGTTTCCCATGCATCACATATGGTTTTGAACCTATGTTACCACCTTTTAATCGGGACGCTTAATTGCCCATGTATATTTGTTGTTTGCCTAACAACCAGTTCCAACTTTTGCTTAGGCAATGCATGTAGCATCAAAACTTTAGTTCATCTTCATTCCTTCTTATCAAGTTCTCATCCTACATGTCCAAATGTATTTTATGTTCTTGATATTATTCTAATGATCCTAGATTTTAGATCAAGAGAAATTGGTATAAATTCGTCATGATCTAACACTCACGAGTTTATCTTGGCGATCTATATATCACACCGTACATGATTGATTGTAATGCAAAAACCATTCTCAATTTAAAATCTATCCATGTAACTTTTAGCTCATTTTGTTTCATGAGATACCGAGTCTTGCTAAAATCTTGGCATTGCCGTGATATAAGGTGAAGGTTCTTGTTCAAGGTCCTTCATGTTTAACTTTAGTAATAACATCCTAAATTTACACATAGTTAAAACATTCATTACTTAGACTTACTCATATGGGTTGAGAGTCTCTTTTGAGTATCTCATTTGTGTTTGTTTTAGTAATTACTTTTACAGAATCCAAACAACAATTTAGATCCTATCCAATAGATCTTTGACCCAATATGTTCTAAGTTTTGCCATGGTTCTAATATTGACAAACTAGTCTTATATGCACACGATGTGTGCGAATATAAGGAACATATTGGTGTTATTACATTTAAACCTGAAATAACATGTAAAAATATAATATAAATGTGATGCCTGCGAATATAAGAAACAGATAAGTTAGATAGAGTCGAACGCATATAAACAAATTGATTAAAATGGTAAGAATTCATTTAAGGGGCTAGATTGATTAAAATGCTTCTTTGGGCTTTCCTATTGGGTAGGTTGTCATTATATTCTCTATTCTAAAAGTGTGGAGGGTATTTTAGTAATCCAACGGGGACACCAAAAGTGGATTTACTAAAATAACCTCAACTCTTCACTTATATAATAGAGATACTTTCAAATCCAACCATTTAGAATTTGAATGTCATTTTCAATAGAGAGATATGTATCTCATATATAGAACCATTAAAGTTGACTTAGCTCCCTCTAAACTCCTCATGTATAAGATAATCCTTATATTCAAAAATTTATGATTTCTCAATAGCCTTGTTTGAAAATATGTTCCAATTCCCACTTGCATGCATTAATCTAGAAATAGATTTCTTAAACTTGATTCTTTATCTAGAATCCAAAACTTTTACATTGTGTAATATACACAACTTCTTCCAACAAGACCAATTGAGGAGGATGTTTCGTTTTCTAATTGCCATATTTACATATGCAATGATTGCAAGATTTATCCAAAATAGTTCAAGCATTCCGACTCGGTGAAAAAGATTTCAACATTATCAAGACCATGAAATTGTTTGTAATTTTTAACCACCAATTTAGCTCTAATTTTGTATGTATATACAATATCATCTTTGCATGTTATTAAAAACATGTTTGCAACCAATGGGTGTGAACCCTTTATGCAAAATCAACAAAATCATAGACTTGATTCTTAAGATGAAGATATTTCGGATTTAATGGCCTCAAACCATTTTATGATTTAATAGCCTCAAAATCTTGAATATATCGTCAAATTGAAGGGACTCATCATTTAATAAACCACAAATTAAATGGAAAATGAATTCTATTGATTTATATGAATGGTTAACCAAAACGTTTTACAAAGTATTAAACTCTAAAACTTTGAAACATTAATTAAGGACATCAAAGCCATTCTCCAACATGCTTGATTCCCATAGCTGCAGTGTATGAGTTGTGCTTCGCTTGCGGCAGAGGTTTAGTTAATGGATCTGAGATGTTGTCGTCAGTTCCAATCTTGCTTATCTCGACTTCTTTTCTTTCAACGAACTCTCGTAGAAGGTGAAATCTATGAAGTACATGCTTGACTCTCTGGTGGTGTCTAGGCTCCTTTGCCTGTGCAGTAGCTCTGTTATTGTCACAATATAAAGTTATTGGTCCTTTAATGGAGGGGACTACACGAAGTTCTCCTATGAATTTCGTTAGCCAAATAGCTTCCTTTGTTGCTTCATGTGCAGCAATGTACTCCGCTTCAGTTGTAGAACCTGCAATGGTGCTTTGCTTAGCACTTTTCCAGCTTACTGCACCTCCGTTGAGGCAGAAGACAAACCCAGAATGTGATCTGAAATCATCCTTGTCGGTTTGGAAACTTGCGTCCGTATAGCCTTTAACAATTAGTTCATCATCTCCACCATAGACCAGGAAATCATCTTTGTGCCTTTTCAGGTACTTCAAAATATTCTTGGCAGCAGTCCAATGTGCCTCTCCTGGGTCTGACTGGTATCTGCTGGTAGCACTGAGTGCATACGCAACATCCGGGCGTGTACATATCATAGCATACATTATTGAACCAATCAATGATGCATATGGAATCCCACTCATTTATCTACGCTCATCTAGTGTTTTTGGGCACTGAGTCTTGCTTAGAGTCATTCCATGAGACATGGGTAGGTAGCCGTGCTTGGAGTCTGCCATGTTGAACCTTTCAAGCACCTTATTGATATAAGTGCTTTGACTAAGTCCAATCATCCTTTTAGATCTATCTCTATAAATCTTGATGCCCAGTATGTACTGTGCTTCTCCTAGATCCTTCATCTAAAAACATTTCCCAAGCCAAATCTTGACAGAGTTCAACATAGGAATGTCATTTCCGATAAGTAATATTTCATCGACATATAATACTAGAAAACCAGTTTTGCTCCCACTGACTTTCTTGTATACACAAGATTCGTCTGCGTTCTTGATGAAGCCAAAGTCACTGACTGCTTTATCAAAACGTATATTCCAGATCCTTGATGCTTGCTTTAATCCGTAAATGGATTTCTTAAGCTTGCATACCTTTTTAGCATTCTTTGGATCCTCAAAACCCTCAGGTTTGGATGTATACCCGTAGGACGCAGCATGCTGGAAGGCGACGACTTGGGCACCCAGGTAAGCTCCAAAGTCTGTCGGAGCTCCCGCTCCCCCCAAAAACCAGGCAGGACCTTTAGCACCCTGGTATAGGATCCGACACCGAGACTGAAGTCAGGCCTCCCTCAACGCCTCTGTCTCCTCTAGCTCGGCACAGCAGGACCAACCCACCTGGTTGAAAACCCAAAAAAACAGACAAATCAAATAACTCGCATAAAATGAGATAAAATAAGTAAGGGACGGCTGGGAATACTTACCAAGTCAGGGCGCCCAGCTGCAATCATCTCCCTGAGCCTCTTCATGGATGGGCGTCTCTTCAGCTTCCCAGCAGTGCCCCACCAGAGGGCAGAAGGGTAACCCTCGGCCACTCTACTAGACCGAGGGGCGAAGAAGGGCAAGCGCTAAAAAGCCCACAACTGCAAGAAACAAAACAGTAAAGGCATATAAGTAAAAGTACGCAGCTGTAGACGCCTACTTTTGTCCCCATTCCCGAAAGGGAAGGTTCGATGATGAGAACATAAATCTCCACTTGGCAACGCATCTCCTATAAAATAACGAATCTCAATCACCCTTTCATTTCAGTCAAAACTGCTATTTATAGAACCTGCTAATAATAGTAACCGCCGTAAAAGGTAGTTGTTAAAAGTGGCAAAGTCATAAAAGATAGAAACATGTCAGAATTAGGTGTTGCACTCCAACATAAATCCTAAAAGAGATAGAATTTGCATTCCTGGTATAATTCGAAAATAAGAGTCACGTATGAACTAAATTCCTAACGAACCTAGAGTTCGTAACGGGCCCAAACGCATTCCGTCATAAAGTTAATACGCACTAAAAGACTCGGATAAATCTCCCAAAGAGCTCCGTGTTCTAAGAGTCCAAATCTGACAAGAACTCGGCCCAGATCACATTATCAACGCCCAGCCCTAGGCGCCGAAATCTTTGGCGCCCAGCTCTGGGCGCTGAAAATGCCTGGGGCCGTTTTATTTCCGGATTCTTTTTGGATTCGTATCTTAAAAATCTATCTTTCCACAAACTCTTTCCCTATAAATACAACCTCAAAACCGACGTGAAGACAACACATAATTCCATAACCTGAGTATTGACTCTAGCCTTAAGCCTAGCCTCACGCTGCAAAATTGATCCGGCGTTCTATCGCAATCGACCCAAAAGTCGAACAGAACGCATCCTGCCCCTTGTAGCTGATGAATTAAGCCTAAATACTGGAACACTGGTTAGAAACCGGCCCGAGATTCGTTAAATAAAAGGAGAAATAGCAAAACCAAGTGGTTAGTTTTCTGAGAACCGTAACGCACCTCTCAAGGGTGCGTTGTAATGTGTCCCTCATATGATTTAATCGCTTTCATCACCCTTTTATAAAATTGTCAAACTATCAACTTGATTGATCTGTCACGCCTAATAAGATAATACCTTGGACAATTGAATTAGCATGCTAGGTACCTTACATCAATCTAAATAAGATAATCACGATCGATTTAGTGTTATGTGTTGCATATTGCTAAAATCAATTCAGAATAGTATAATAGTTTAACGCATGTCCCTTCAATTATTTATGCTGAGCTAGTAAGGATAACCTGCCTCTGGAGTTATCGATGAGCACTCCTCTCGGTAGTTACAGTCCCCCGAACTCTCAATCTCTGCCCTGCGGGTGTACGTTGAGCGATCCCCACACTAGGGATCACAAGGGAACCTATGGCCGTCGTGGTCGAACATAATTGCACTCCCTTTATGTCACGATAACCGGGTTTTGTCAGTTTTTCTCATTGTCGTTAAAAACTGAATGGCGACTCCTATATTACTAGTCGATTGGGTGTAAACTCACAGGAAATCCAATTACACTTGATCTGACAACGTCACGCCCACGAGGGACGAGGTCACGCATTAGCCTCTTGCTTTTTTCGACCCCCTCACAGTGGCGACTCCACTGGGGACGTTAATGAAATACTCGTGCTCGTAGGTAATCAAAATAGACGAAGGGTGAAACGATCCTACTCCGTGTTTATTTCCTTATCAAGTTGGGACGACCTGAAAATCAGCATATTAATGTGAACGGACAGAACCGCATAACGAATCTTGGCTCCCTTGGTGTGTTTCATCTCGGGAGTTGGGACTAAGGATACCCATCGCCACCCGGGAGGTGCATACGCTTCGAATGTTGTCCACTCGACACTTTCACTAGTAGTACACCTGTCCCAAACCCAATCGCTCGCCCAGTAGGTCCCTCCCATTGTTGCATGCCCCCTTGGCTTACATCGTGATTGGCCTCTTGGGACGAAATTCGTCTGTTGAATGCACTACCTCGACCGGGGCACGTGTTGGATCTACGATAGAAGCGATACCAAGCCGGCGCAAATATTACCCATAGAAGCCTATCATAAACTACGTGACATATTATCCTTGCTTCATGTTGTAATGCTAGTTATGTGTAGCGAATTATGTAATTGTGTTGAAATTGTGTGTAACAAATAATACCGGAAAAAACCAACGACCCTAAAAATTGCCCAAACATTCATAAACCCCGATTGGCCAAAGAGTTATACCAAAATACGTGTTCCGCAACCCCGGGCGATCGCCACAAAAATAAGCGACGCCTAGGACGGCCTCTAACGGCTCCCACAACGCTGCACAACGCGTAAAGGACGTTATTAGGCAAGCACGTAAAATTAAGTCGTACGACAAAAAAGAATAGTTGAACAGAATACGAGTACCAGTCAGGGACGCATTTTCAACGCCCCTGGCTGGGCGCCAATCATTTTCAACGCCCAGAGCAGGGCACTGAAGTTGCTGCCTGGCCTTTTGGTCAGGCACAGCAGCCTCGGTGCCCGCGCGTAAAATATACGTAGCAATAAAAAAAATTCGCAACAAATTTGCTACGAGGACGTATGAAAAAAGGCCCTCGATTCTAAGAACGACTTATAAAATAAATATCTCCTTTGTGTCGTTGTTAGGCTTCCCATAACGACAATGTTCGGCACCAAAACCGAGCATGCTAATTAAAATAACCTTGAATGTCACACAGGCAAATGTTTCGAAAATCCAAAGAATGACCAATAGAAGAGCCAAAAGTGTACCAACAAAAACGAAATTAGAAAGCCAATAGAAAGAGTCAAAGTCTAGACTAAGTAATGCTTAACTTTGGGCCTAAACTTTAGCTTGTCTTATGCAGTGGGCTGGTTCTGCCACTTGGTGTCGATCTGAAAGTCAAAGGTTAGTACGTCTCGAAGCTACATCACCAACACAAGGTCTAGTAACTCCAAGCTCCATCCGCCATTCCCCCTTTCAAGGATCTCCGCCTCCCCAACTTCGATTCGCACCCTCAAACACGTCCATGGAAGAATTACGAGACCAAATGGTCCAAATGACCCAACTTATGAACCAATTGAAAATGGAGTTAATCCTTAGCAGCTGCGCAAGCCAAAAATGACCTCGATAACGAGAAGAAGATCGAAAAAATGGTTCTGCAGCAAACCATGGGGAGCAAGTATTTCTCCCTCGATCCTAAACCTTTTCCCGGCAAACTACCGGAAAAGTTCAGTTCATCTGACTTACCAAAGTTCAAAGCCACGGACAATCCCCGTGATCATCTCTTGAGCTTCGTGAATGACATGAACTTGAAAGGTGTGGACAAGTCCATGTATTTGCCTGCCTTTCCTTTGTCCTTGGAACCTGTGCCACTCAAATGGTATTACCACCAGGACCCTAAGCTCTTCCCCACTTGGGAGGACTTTGTCAATGTCTTCGTCAAGCAATACTCGTCGAACATGGATTTTCAAGTCACCATGCGCGAGCTGGAAGTACTCTTCCAAAAGAAAAATGAAGGTTTCACGACCTATTTTGCTAGATGGAGAGACCAAGCGGCCCAGCTAATCAATAGGCCTCCTGAAACAGAATTGGTCCAAAAGTTCATTGACAACCTAGACCCAGCTTATAAACAACACCTTAGGTACTTGGGCCTTGATACCTTCAAAAGGGTTTATGATGTAGGAATAAAGATCGAGGATGACCTTGCAAAAACAGTACAAAGCAAGCCTGCATACAAAAGTAACACCTACAACAGGGGCCACACGCCTCAAGCCCAAGAGGTCCACGCCTTAGAGGAAACCCCAACCCGAAGGAGCCTTGGAAGGTGGACCCGAGATCGAAAGTTTGCCCCACTCGGGTCAACTCTGGTACAAGCCTTCCAAAGACTAACCAATCAAGGAAAGCTAAGGCCCATAGGCCCCACACCTGACCCTTCATTCAAAAGTAAATATTGGGTCGAGGGCACCTATTGCAAATTCCATCAAGGAAATGGGCATGACACTGAAAACTGCTGGAATCTAAAAAACACAATCCAGGATATGATAGAGGATGAAATAATACCTCTCCCTAACGTTGGCAAACCCAACAACAACAAGAGCCCACTCGGTTCTTGTCACATCTCTCTCGACCAACCAGAAAATAAGGACTTTGACCCTACGGTGTATATCACGCCTCAAGGTGCACCACTCACCGTGGTCCCTATGGATCAAATCGAGAGAGAAGTGTGCGGCGTGTGGGATGATGATGCTGAAGATGACTACCTGTCTCAAGTGTCGGGCCAGGACCTCTTTACTGAAACTTGGCCCGGGCATGCTCCCATTGACACCACCCCTCAAGAGTCCGAAGTTGACAATCTCACTCGGTCCGGAAGGGTATACCAACAGGATATTCGCCCACCCCCTATGGATGACATCCCAGTCAGACAGACTCCTGAAAACGTGCGGCACACCACCGTCGCAGAAGTCATCGAAAATCCTCTCTTGAAGCAACTAAAAAGAACTAAAGCCGAGATTACCATCTGGGATCTCATGTGCACTTCAAAGGAACATCGTGAAAAAATCATTCGCTCACTTGACCTCATCTCAGTCCCTACGGACATCACACCTGACTCGTTGGTTAACCACGTCACAAGAGATGTTGAGGAAAAAGAAATAGTTTTTACTGACAAAGACTTACCTAAAGAAGGAGGCGCCCACAACAAGGCCCTCTACCTAGTGGTTGGATGCAAAGGACAAAACATCCCCCTAGCACTCGTAGATAACGGTTCAGCGGGAAATGTTTGCCCATTGCGAACCGCCCATTGCTTGGGACTAGGAAGCGATGACTTCCAAACCTCCACGCAAGGAGTACGAGCTTATGATAACTCTCGAAGGCCTGTGTTGGGAAAAATCAACCTCACAATACAAACCGGGCCCGTGGCATGTACCACGGAGTTTCAAATAATCGACATCAAGCCCACTTTCAACCTCCTCTTAGGACGCCCTTGGCTCCATGACTTAGGAGGTGTGGCTTCCACCCTGCATCAAATGGTTAAACTTAACCATAACGGGGTAATTCTGGAAATACGCGCCCCTACTCTCGACGTCAGCTGTACTATGGTTGGAACGGCCGACATTGCGGAAGACCTTTACGGTTTTCAAGTGGATGAAACCATCCAATTCATTGAGGACTATAATTTAGCATTTCTAGATCCGCGTGCATCCCGGGTCATCCCTAAAATATTGCTAGCTCAGGGCTATTTCCCGGGAACTCCATTGGGCATAAGGAAGAAGAAGTACGTGTTCCATCCCCCATCCAACAAATCTACTCCCTTTGGCCTAGGCTATGAACCAACGGAGGAAGATATTGCTGATCACTTGTCTAGGCTACGCCTCAAGCCAGCCAAGACAAAACGAGCCACCCTCCTTTCCCCATATCAAAGAACTGTTAACGGTATGTTTGTCCGGGAAGGAGAAGAACACCCATGCTCTGACTTCCCTGAACCCTTCGTTCAGAATGGCCTGCTAAAGCCCGAATTCGAAATTTTCCATGACTGTCATACTTTGGATGAGGCACCCCACCTCACCAAGACTGAAACCGCTGAAATATTGGACAACCAAGCTCTATGGACATTGTTTAACGAATCGAAGCCTATGGAGGACGAGGCTGTGATGACTACCCTAGCTCTAAAAGATGAAAGTTTCGATCCAACTCGGTTAATCAGCTCCAGGCAGGGGCAAACGAAAAGAATAAAATATAAATATATGTGCGCAAATAAACGATCGATTACCTGCAGCAATAGGGGGCTCCCCTTAAAAATTTCAGACTTGGCATCCTTCTTTAACTCATCCGCACTCAGCAAGGTCTCGGCAACAACCAACGGCATAATGGAATAACAACTCTCCATCTGGCTGATCAAGGGGAACAACCTTATGTCACCGAACTCGCCATTATTATTCGACAGTAAATAGTGGTTCAACAAGCAGAATACCAATGCTCGAATATTCAATTTCTGTTCGATCATATTCTTACTAGGTCTAAAATGGTGTTTCACAAGCTTTGCCAAATTAACCTTATCACCCACAACGATCTCAGCGAGCATGTTAGCATCTAGTCCTAGGAAAGCCCCTATGGTTGTTTTACCCTCTTCAACAGTGACAGGGGTAGCAGGAGTAGCATTGGTAGGATAACCAAGGATCGCGACAAACTCATCTGGCAGAGGGCACACTTCATTGCCCCGAAAAACAAAAACATGGTGATCAAAATCCCAAAAATCTAGGGCCGCATACAGAAAGTTATAATCAATATTAATTTGTTGTAAGCCTAAGAATGCCTCTAAGTGGTATCCTTTCAACAAAGCCTTTTCTGTGGGATTAAGGGCTCTTAGCCAACGCCTAACAACTCGTTGGAGGGAGAAAGGAGGAATCGACATGGCAAAAATAGAAAAGAGTAAAAGCTAGGCAATTGTGAGAGAAAGGAAGATGGAGAGTGGTGAAAAAGAAAGACGTACTTGACCTCTATATATACACGAAAGCATCAAGTGACATCCTGATCCCATTCGGAAACGTGTTAAGAAATCCGGAATTAAGAAAAGAAAACTGTCGAAATAGCATTTCCAGCGCCCAAGGCTGGGCGCCGAAATTATTAACGCCTTGCCAGGGGCGCCGGAAATCTAGTCCAAGACCCGGACCCTTCAAAACGCGGAGCAGGAAAGGACTTAAAATCGTACGAGGCCCTGTTGTAATCAAGATCAAGCCCAAAGCACCTTTAGAGCCCGAATAGTGAAAACAAATGTTAAAACTTGTCGAAACTTAGACTCATCTCAAGGAAAAAATAGGTGTACATTTTTTAAGGAATTATAAAAAATCAAGGTCATTCTTCGAAACACAAAAACAAAATCGAGTCGTTGGTTTCTCAAATTAAAAAAAGTGTTTATTTGTCAAAAGATCAATCCGGGCCAAAATAAGGTCGATGTATTAATTGTTGAAAAATGGAGCAAACTTTGTCGCCCGGAAAATGAAGTCGCACTCCACGACTTCATCAAAGTAGCATACCACTACAAAGATGAAAGATCGCTCGCACTTACGAGCACGATCCCAAACACGATCAAGAACATTACAAAACGCGTATCCCCAAGGAACCTCTTTGACAAGAAATGACCGTCAAGCACAAATGCTTGGGGGGCTCGAAAGAAAATAAACATTTCAAAAGAGAGTATGCAAAGTTAAAACAACATTCCCAGACTACGCTGTACGAAGTCCCGTGTTTGGATAATCTCAAAAGATAAAACCGAATTACGACCTCAAGACAAAGGTCGCCGTTGATACTTATACGTAGTCCCCTAATCAAGGACCCAGGTAGCGGCAAAATTGAACCGTAAAGACAAGCTCAAAACCATGAAAGATGATGACCGCAAGACAATGGTCCGTCTAAGCACGTTGCCAACCCACATTCAGGTTGCAACTAAATCCGAGCATCCCTCGAAAGAGTTCGCTCTTACAAGAATGAATAAAAAAGAAATTCTCAAAAGAAATTCCAAGAACAAATGAAATAGGGACTTGCCCACCTCAATCGGGCAAGATCGCGCCACGAACCGCGCGGGTCCCACATCTAAAAGACGAATCCAGGTTCGCTCACCTCCAGCGGGCGGGGCGTCCACCCTTAGCGGACAGGGCTCGCCCACCTTCAGCGGCGGGGTCTGCGTCACTAACCATACAGGTCCTCAGTTTTCGAAAATGAAATCTTCAAAAACACAAAATAGGCTCGCCATCTTCAGCCGGCGGGGCCTACGTCACAAACCGCGTAGGTCCTTATTTTCAAAACATCAAAACAGATTCGTCCACTTCTATCGGACGGGGCGTCCACCCTCAGCGGACAGGCTCGCCATCTTCAACCGGCGGGGCCTACGTCACAAACCGCGTAGGTCCTTATTTTCAAAACATCAAAACAGATTCGTCCACTTCTATCGGACGGGGCGTCCACCCTCAGCGGACAGGCTCGCCCACCTTCAGCGGGTGGGGTCTGCGTCACTAACCGCGCAGGTCCTTAGTCGCTGCAGCGATAACCTTTTCTGGTTTCCCTTTTCCAAAAATCAAAGGATTGGTTTTCCGTTTTCCCAAAAAAAAGCGATGTGCTGGATTTTCCTTCGTTTTACGTCCTATAAAAACAAGGGGGGTTTCTCGTTTAGCTAACCTTAAAAATGAGAATCTTTTAAAACGTTTTACCTCATGATTGGGCTTGGCCAGGCCTAGTTACACTTTATAGCTTTAATTTCGAAAACATCTTTAGATACTTCCAATGACAAAGTGAGGGAGTTTCTATACTATCAGTTAACAGATTCCAATGACACGTGAGGAATGTGTTAACGCTTCAAGTGATGACCCTTAAGTCAAATGTTATCACTCGGGGGCTCGTGAGACCCTCGCAAAACAGGTCACATACACCATGGCTTGTATGACGCACTCCGTCTAGTACTTTGACCATCGTCTCATCCCGAGACTCAGTCAAAGTGGGGGCTAACTGTAGACGCCTACTTTTTTCCCCATTCCCGAAAGGGAAGGTTCGATGATGAGAATATAAATCTCCACTTGGCAACGCATCTCCTATAAAATAACGAATCTCAATCACCCTTTCATTTCAGTTAAAATAGCTATTTATAGAAACCTGCTAATAATAGTAACCGCCGTAAAAGGTAGTTGTTAAAAGAGGCAAAGTCATAAAAGATAGAAACCTGTCAGAATTAGGTGTTGCACTCCAACATAAATCCTAAAAGAGATAGAATTTGCATTCCTGGTATAATTCGAAAATAAGAGTCACGTATGAACTAAATTCCTAACGAACCTAGAGTTCGTAACGGGCCCAGACGCATTCCGTCATAAAGTTAATACGCACTAAAAGACTCTGATAAATCTCCCAAAGAGCTCCGTGTTCTAAGAGTCCAAACCTGACAAGAACTCGGCCCAGATCACATTATCAAAGCCCAGCCCTGGGCGCCGAAATCTTAGGCGCCCAGCCCTGGGCGCTGAAAATGCCTGGGGCCGTTTTATTTCCGGATTCTTTTTGGATTCTTATCTTAAAAATCTATCTTTCCACAAACTCTTTCCCTATAAATACAGCCTCAAAACCGACGTGAAGACAACACACAATTCCATAACCTGAGTATTGACTCTAGCCTTAAGCCTAGCCTCACGCTGCAAAATTGATCCGGCGTTCTGTCGCAATCGACCCAAAAGTCGAACAGAACGCATCCTGCCCCTTGTAGCTGATGAATTAAGCCTAAATACTGGAACACTGGTTAGAAATCGGCCCGAGATTCGTTAAATAAAAGGAGAAATAGCAAAGCCAAGTGGTTAGTTTTCTGAGAACCGTAACGCACCTCTCAAGGGTGCGTTGTAATGTGTCCCTCATATGATTTAATCGCTTTCATCACCCTTTTATAAAATTGTCAAACTATTAACTTGATTGATCTATCACGCCTAATAAGATAACACCTTGGACAATTGAATTAGCTTGCTAGGTACCTTAAATCAATCTAAATAAGATAATCACGATCGATTTAGTGTTATGTGTTGCATATTGCTAAAATCAATTCAGAATAGTATAATAGTTTAACGCATGTCCCTTCAATTATTTATGCTGAGCTAATAAGGATAACCTGCCTCTGGAGTTATCGATGAGCACTCCTCTCGGTAGTTACAGTCCCCCAAACTCTCAATCTCTGCCCTGCGGGTGTACGTTGAGCGATCCCCACACCAGGGATCACAAGGGAACCTATGGCCGTCGTGGTCGAACATAATTGCACTCCCTTTATGTCACGATAACCGGGTTTTGTCAGTTTTTCTCATTGTCGTTAAAAACTGAATGGCGACTCCTATATTACTAGTCGATTGGGTGTAAACTCACAGGAAATCCAATTACACTTGATCTGACAACGTCATGCCCACGAGGGACGAGCTCACGCATTAGCCTCGTGCTTTTTCGACTCCCTCACAGCAGCCCATTTAGCACTCTTAAAGTAAAGAACATCAAATACGTACCTCGATGAGTCGTGGCACTACACATAGAGAAATCGGCCTCATTGACCTATCTGGACCGTCAAGGACCCGCACAACCACACCCATATAGCTAATCAGGTTCGCATAGGCTGCTTCGCCATAGAAGTACGAATCTAACTCGGACAAGTCGTTGACCAACGAAATCAGCCAAGGGTCCACCCTCTCAGAACGGTTCGACAAGATCGTCAAACTCAAAAACAACAAGTAGAACACGCGAGCATACATCCTCGCCGAAGCACCAGAAGGGCTACCCTCCGCCAAAAAGTCTACCAGCAAGGAGTAAGGCATCCCCTTCCCCTTGTACTTGGCCACCTCTACAGCCAAGTCATCCCCAATGCACTCTCTAACCGTCCTCTGCGACGGCATAACTGTCTCCCTAACAATGTAAACCGGTCTGCCCGTGAAGGACAAACCCGTAAGCGTAGTGTAATCCTTGGGGGTAATAGTCATCTCGCCCCACGGGAAGTGGAAAGTGTTGGTGGTATCCCACCACCACTCCAGAATCAGGCGCACGAACCGCCTATATGCATTAAGTCCCACGACCTCCCTAAAGACGCACACCGTCGGATATAAAGGGCAGGCCTCCACCACTACACGAGTCCGCTCGTCCAGCTTCCCTAAGCGCTCCACGAAAATCGACCCACCATAAGGTCAGCAAGTTGTATCTGCCTCAGCCTTCCCGGCACGGAACCGGGACACCACGTGATGCTCCGGGTCGTGGTGAAGATCGACCCCATCGTACTCAATCGATCCCAACCAAGCAGGCCCATCCTCAGGGTCCCCTTCCAAGATTCCAACGGAGGAGACAAAGAGGCATCCCTTGTCCTTCGAGAGCCTCGAGCACGGTAAGTACCCTCTCGCTGTTAGGTTATGACAAATATAAAACATATATTTCATGCGGAAAAACCATAAAGCCAGGAATCCAAATTAATTGCCACATAGTCAATTAGCATAATTTAGGATACATACATGTGATGCGTGCCTACCCTAGCTGCTATCGAACCGAACAAGAACAAGTTTAAGACTCCAAGTATAGTCCCTCCGTAGATAGTCCACGGCACGTTCGTTTCCGCCTTAGATTCAATTAACTAGAATATAGTCTAAGGTTTTATGTTATTCGAACTTAATTATATTGGCAAATTATTAAGCTAGTTTAATCTTAAACTATATGAATACTTGTGATTGATGTGTTATAAATTGTGATTATATATCACCTATTTATAGGGAGGAAATATCGGACTTACATATCCACTAGGATTCAATTTACTAATTCGATTAGAACTCTACTTAAATTAATCCTTTGTATTTTAGTGTTTAATTAAACAACTAACTCTAGTGGATTTAGGAAAATAACTAACCGGATTCGTAGCGTTGCACGAACACACACACACAAGCACAGCCCACGGAGGGGCGCGCTGTGTGCGTGGCTCGGCCCAGCAGCGCTGGCACGCAGCCCATTTCAAGGGCGCTGCCAGCCTGCCTTGCCTTACTCGTTGGGCCTGGCCTTGTTTCGTGCTCGGCTGGGCCTGCTTGCTTGGCGGGCTGCTGCTGCTCGCTTGTTGCGTTTGCGCGGGCTTCGCTAGGCGCGGGACTGGCTTCGTGCTGGGCCCTTGCGTCTAGCAAGCTCGTCCGATGTTTTATTTCGTACGTCGCCTTCCGATTCGTTTTCCGATTCCGGAATTCATTTCCGATTTGAACAATATTTAATATTTCCGATTCCGGGATTTATTTCCGTTTCGAACAAATATTTAATATTTCCGATTCCGAAATTTATTTCCGGTTTCGATAATATTTCCGATTCCGGCAATATTTCCATTTCCGGCAATATTTCCGATTCCGGCAATATTTCCATTTTCGATAATATTTTACGATACGTACCATGTTTCCGTTTCTGGCAACATCTACGACTTGGATAATATTTATATTTCCGATACGATCCATATTTTCGTTTCCGGCAATATCATTGTTTCCGGAGTATTCATAATTTGCCTTTTGACGATTTCAGCTCCCACTGGAACCGAGATTCGTTGATTCCGAATATTCATAAATGGAGTATTTAATTCACTTAAATACTTGATCCGTTCACGTACTATTTGTGTGACCCTACGGGTTCAGTCAAGAGTAAGCTGTGGATTAATATTATTAATTCCACTTGAACTGAAGCGGCCTCTAGCTAGGCATACAGTTCACTTGATCTCACTGAATTATTAACTTGCATAATTAATACTGAACCGCATTTGTTAGACTTAGTATTGAATGCATACTTGGACCAAGGGCATTATTTCCTTCACTCGCCTCATCGGACGAGAAGAAGGGTAACGTGGCTGCATGACGTAACCCGAAGTCTCCCCCTCGGCGGAGGATGAACTGTCGTCCGACATACTACATTTCGCAAAAAAATTCGAAAGGGCATAAAGCATCACACCTCAAAACCCAGTAATGCAAAGCAATTACATTCCAAAAATTCCACAATACGACAAACTAGTGGCATCGGACAATTTCGTTCCCTAAATGTGGTATGTTACTAAGTTCACAAATTAATCCATACAGGCGAATTCAACCACAGACAATTCCGAACATCAAAATCATGCATTTTCTATCATCTATAGACCATGTATTGCAAGCACAACATCAAAAACTACATTGCATTCCAATATCAATTCGTAGGCACACTTGGGGGCTAGTTTTGAACAAGTTCAAAATTACCCAAAATCAACATACTTGCAGAAATTAACATGCTTAGGCACTCATACATGTTATAAACATCATATACAAGCAAACAATTGCAAGAAATTAGGGCAAATATCGAAAACCCCAATTCAATTTGGGCATGAAATATCATACGAATTTCTATTCAAAATCAAACCAAAATGCAAGTTAAACTCGAAATTACTTACATATATGTGATTTAGATCAAAATGGGAGCAATTTTGGTGAAGAAATCGTGCAAAACCGAGCAAACACGATGAAGAACGAGTAAGAGGAGTGAGAAAATCGCAAGCAAGCAAGCAGCAGAAATGGCGAACTTCCACTGCATTGTTCGTATTTAAAGAAAACATGTGCTGGAATTTTCCAACGCTCAAATTCAAGCGCTGGAAAATTTTAGCGCTCGGATTCAAGCGCTGGAATTTTCCAGCGCACATTTATTTCACTCCGACTAAATGTTGGGCCATTCAACCACATTTCTTATCAAATAACCGCTTAATCTTGTTCCGTTTTGCTTCCCGCAGAAAAGTAACGGTATTTCAAAAAAAAGAGTCTATATTCGGGCGGCCCACTAACAAGCAACTGCATTTCCAAATCACCGTAACCCATTTTAGGTGACGGTTATTTTATTTTTAAAAAAAAGAAGAAAAAACCAGCAACACAAAGAAAATTTCAAAACTTATCTGCATTCAAACATCGGTATTATGAAAAGATTTTTTGTAATCCGTATCTCGGATTCCGTTCAGGTGTATTCATTCCTTACTAAAAAATGTCGCGGTTTTTGTAATCCGTATCCCGGATTCCGTTCAGGTTTATTCATTCCTTGCTAAAAAATGTCGCGGTTTTTGTTATCCGTATCCTGGATTCCGTTCAGGTTTATTCATTCCTTTCTAAAAAAATGTCGTGGTTTTTTGTAATCCGTATCCCGGATTCCATTCAGGTTTATTCATTCCTTGCTAAAAAAATGTCGCGGTTTTTTTAGTCCGTATCCCGGATTCCTTTCAGGTTTATTCATTCCTTTCTAAAAAATGTCGCGGTTTTTGTAATCCGCATCCCGGATTCCGTTCGGGTTTATTCATTCCTTACAAAAAAATGTCGCGGTTTTTGTAATCCGTATCCCGGATTTCTTTTAAGTTCATTCATTATTCTGTTATTTAGTATTCTGTCCTTAAAAGTCAAGTTAAGTGTCTGTTTTCGAAAAACCTTTTTCCAAAATGTCTTCAATGACTCTATGAGAAGTCCGTTCAAGTCAGTAGCTTCCCAATGACTCGTGAGGGAACTGTTGACATTCTAAGTGATGACCCTTCAGTCAAATGTTATCACTCGGGGGCTCGTGAGACCCTCGCTCGGACTTCAATTCGTTTCAACCAAGCTAGGTCCCAGATGCACTCCGTCTACCAATACTTTGATTGTCGTCTTGTCCAGACTCAATCAAAGTGGGGGCTAACTGTAGACGCCTACATTTGTCCCTAGGCATGACACAGTGTGTTCGATGATGAAACCAAACACCGCTTGACTAAGCTTTCCTAAATATGATGCAAACGATCCATGACTGACTGATATCCCATAAACCATATTTCCATTTTTAGAAACTACTATTTATAGTAACTTCTATGCTTGAACGCTGCCCAAAATAGTAACCGTATAAGATAAAATATCTGAGTGTTTAAATTGCACTACAATTTATCATTTGATAAAGGTTAAGAGTTGCATCCCAACTCATATTCTTAAGATAGAAAACGTGATAAGATTCGGCAAAAACTGATAAAGACTGGAAAAGTGAACTAAAACACCAGCGCTGGAAAATTCCAGCATTGGCATTCCAAGCGTCACTAATTTCCAACGCTCAAACCTTGTGCGCTGTTATATTCCAGCGCTACAGTTTGTGTCTAGGGATGTCAGTGGGGCGGGTTTCGCGGGAGACCCGCCCCGCATCCGCCCCAAGTAGGCGGGGATGGAGGTAGATTTGGCGGGTGATGGGGCGGGGATGGGTATGAAATTTGTACCCGCCATGGGTGATGGGGCGGGTGTGGATTTTGTGTTGAACCCGCCCCATCCCCGCCCGCTCCGCCCCATCCCCACTCGCCCCGCCCCATCCCCACTCGCCCCGCTTTATACCCGCCATGGGTGATGGGGTGAGTTTGAATTTATTCGCATCTTTAGGTGATAATATAAATTTTGGTGAGATTTTTATGTTTTTTGTTTGGAATTTTTTTGTTATGACGAGTATTTTTTTCGATTATATAGGTTACTTTAGTCATAAGGTATTTTTTTCTATAGTTAACTTTAATTACTCCGTATATATGGCAAATGTTTGCTAAATAAGAAAAATTAGGCGGGTATTAGCGCGGGTATGAAGCGGGGATAAGACGGGGATGGATACCCAGTTGGGTGGCGGGGCGGGGATGGACTTTAGCTTACACCCGTTGGGGCGGGGATGGGGATGAATTTTGTACCCGCCATGGGTGATGGGGCGGGGATGGGGATGAAAATTTTAGGTGGGGATGGGGATGGAGGGACCTACATCCGCATCCGCCCCGCCCCATTGACATCCCTATTTGTGTCTTACAAAAATCACACAAAAGATAGAATTAATCCAGCTGTCACCAGAATAAATTTTGGCGCTCAAAGTGCAAGCACTAGAAATAACCAGCGCTCCTGATCCAAGCGCTGGAATTTTCTAGCGCTGCACAGATCTCAGTTGGAAAATTCTCATTTCGAATATTTATCTTATTCTGGCCTATTTTACTCTAAATAGGGCCTCTGAAAATCGGAAAATAGCACACACTCCTGACCCTAAACCCTAAAGCTTGAGTATTGACCGAAGCTTTTCTCTGTCCTGTATTCGTGTGTCTGCCGCATTTAACACACTGTTAAGCAGAGCCTGCCCGCACGACCACCTGATAGCATGAATACTGTCGAAGTGCTGAAACCTAAACATAATCCTAAGCCTAAAATACTCAAAACTCTGGAAGCATCTCGTCCCATAGTTAGTCAGTCATCGGAAAGTTCTAAAGCCAAACGGAAAGCTAGCAAAGTCAAGTGGTAGGTGTTCTTGAGAACCGCAGTAAAGCCTACGCTTTGCTGTAATTTGAATCTATAATTTATTGCTTTCTTCTCCATATAAATATGCTAACTTTAATTTGTTATATTGTTCATGCTTAAATCAGATAATACTTGGACAAATCGGTTTATTGTTAAGCACCTTGAATCAATCTAAATCAGCGTTTTGACATCTGTTTAGTAATATCTGTGTATTAAAATCAATCAAGAGTAGTAATGTAGCATAACGCATGTCCCATCATCGTCACAATTGAACTAGTAAAGACCGCGTCGCGTAGGCTAATGCTGGGCACTCCCCGTATTAGTAAACGTCCCCCGAACTCTCAATATCTACTCCGCTGGATGTACGTTGAGCGATCTCCACGTCAGGGATCACAAGGGAACCTATGGTCGTTGTGAGTCAAATATGTTTGCACTCCAGGCATATCACGATAACCGGGTTTTGTTAGTTTTTTAAAACTGAATGGCGACTCCTAAAGATTAGTAAAAAGAGGCTAACGCCCACAATTAGTTCCTATTTACTTAATATGCTTGCCACATCCAAGGGGAAAAGTCGTGCGGGCCGTATACTCTTTCTAAGAGGCGCCCCGTCGTATTTTTCGACCCCCTCACAGAATCGTAAGATTCTACCATTTGAATCGCGATTTTAATAACGATATACAACCATATCGTAAAGTTTAGCGCTTTCAAAAGAATAGAAAACGTAAACAAAGCCTCTAAATTATACAGTAGTACATAACAAAGGACGACCTCAGAGGTAAAAATGGATTATGTAATAATTTGTACTATACTTAAAGTACCTATTTTTATACAGTATAACGGATATAGTATGCATGTAATAACTTGTACTATACTTACAGAACCCATAAAATATAATAATATGTACTATACTTACAGAACTCGTACTATATCCCTTGGGAAAATCCATTTTTATTACATGGTTTTTGATAAGAAGGTGGCATAGAATTTCATATTTTTGATGTTAGAGCAACATAAGGCATAAAAAATTCACACTTGCGGTGCTGAAGAAGGAATGTTTCACATTGAACCTATATGGTGAGAAATGTTCCCTATTAGAGATACAAAAGTTATTAGAGGAAAGAAAAAAAATTATTGTATGAAAATTTCACCTGTGGTTTTTGGTAAGTGTCATGAGTTAATCATCAGACGTCAGTATCACAAATTATCCTTTGCCAACCAAAAAAAAGCCAAATGGAACCAAGCATCATTTCATTTTAGATGATATCCTCCCTGGAAGATTTTTTAAGGTTTAGGAGTATTGTTTCATCAAAATGTTCATTTTTACCAATGTCGCTTGTGCTTCCCCCTGTTATTTGGGCCAACTTTTCACAGCAACACATAATAAATAAAATAGAGGGAATGAATAAACATAAATTATCCAAACAATGAAAGATCAACCGGCTAGACAAAAACGATATGCTCGACACGTGATTACAAAAACGATATGCTGGGCCAGGCCTTTGCGCTGGACCTGGTCGAGGCTTGGCGTGTGTTTGTTGCGCTTTGGCTTGCTGGGCGATGGCCCGGCTTTGTGCTTGGCCTTCGTCTAGCAGGCCTCGTCCGATGCTAATTCGTACGATACACTTCCGATTAAATTCCCGATTCCGGAATTCATTTCCGATACGAACAATATTTAATATTTCCGATTCCGAAATAAATTTCCGTTTCGAACAAATATTTAATATTTCCGTTTCCGGAATTATTTTTCGATTTCGATAATATTTCCGATTCTGACAATATTTCCGTTTCCGGTAATATTTCCGATTCCGGCAATATTTCCATTTCCAATAATATTTTCCGATACGTACCATGTTTCCGTTTCCGGCAACATCTACGACTTGGATAATATTTATATTTCCGATACGATCCATATTTCTGTTTCCGGCAATATCATCGTTTCTGGAGTATTCATTTCTTGCCTTTGACGATCTCAGTTCCCACTGAAACCAAGATCCGTCGATTCCGAATATCCATAGATGGAGTATTTAATGCCATTAAATAATTGATCCGTTTACGAACTATTTGTGTGACCCTACGGGTTCAGTCAAGAGTAAGTTGTGGATTAATATCATTAATTCCACTTGAACTGAAGCGGCCTCTAGCTAGGCATTCAGCTCACTTGATCTCACTGAATTTATTAACTTCTTAATTAATACTGAACCGTATTTATTAGACTTAACATTAAATGCATACTTGGACCAAGGGAATTATTTCCTTCAGTCTCCCACTTATCCTTAGGGACAAGTGTGCATTTCCTAATTCCTTTGTCGCTCGATGCTTGCTCTTGATCATAAGGTAAGAGATGTCATCCTTATTACGTCCAGAGGTGTTTCTCGATTTCGGAGTTCAACTGATCAAATAAACAGATAATCATAGCCTATGATTCATTTGAGCACGGCCATGCATTTTACAGTTTCTAGCTCTCTGAGTGGCCTTGTACAACTTTTAAGCATCTCATCCCGATTTATGGGAGGACAATCCTAATCTTGCGATCTTGAGATTAGACTTCGTTTGATAGGTGATTACCTGAGCGTTGCCTTTATAGCCTCCTTTTACGGTGCGACGGTTGGTCAACATCAAAGTAAGCAGTTCTCAAACAAGTAATCTCAAATCACTCAGGTATTGAGGATTTAGTGTCTAATAATTTTAATGAAATTTACTTATGACAAATTTTCATCTCTTACAGTAAAGTTTCATAGGTCTGTCCGATACTAGTCTTCCCAAAGTAAGTATCTATGCAAATGATTACGACATTGCCATGTCCACATAGTTCAAGAAACAGAACTACTAGTCATCTTACATTCTAGTCGTCTAACGTTTTCTATGCGTCCATCTTTATAGAAAACTCCGACCAGGGACTATTTTCAACTTTTGACATTCAAGTTCACTTGATAGACATTTCTTAGTCACAGGACTGGTCCTGACAGTCTATCTTGAATATTTCGTCAATTTGAAGGGACTCATCATTTAATAAACCACAAATTAAATGGAAAAATGAATTCTATTCATTTATTGTGAATGATTAACCAATAATGTTTTACAAAGTATTAAACTCTAAGACTTTAAAACATTAAACAAGGACATCAAAGCCATTCTCCAACATGCTTGATTCCCATAGCTGCAGTTTGCGAGTTGTGCTTCGCCTGCGGCAGAGGTTTAGTCAATGGATCTGAGATGTTGTCATCAGTTCCAATCTTGCTTATCTCGACTTCTTTTCTTTCAATGAACTCTCGTAGAAGGTGAAATCTACGAAGTACATGCTTGACTCTTTGGTGGTGTCTAGGCTCCTTTACCTGTGCAATAGCTCCGTTATTATCACAATATAGGGCTATTGGTCCTTTAATAGAGGGGACTACACCAAGTTCACCTATGAACTTCCTTAGCCATATAGCTTCCTTTGCTGCTTCATGTGCAGCAATGTACTCCGCTTCAATTGTAGAATCCGCAATGGTGCTTTGCTTAGCACTTTTCCAGCTTACTGCACCTCCGTTGAGGCAGAAGACAAACCCAGACTGTGATCTGAAATCATCTTTGTCGGTTTGGAAACTTGCGTCCGTATAGCCTTTAACAATTAATTCATCATCTCCACCATAGACTAGGAAGTCATCTTTGTGCCTTTTCAGGTACTTCAGAATATTCTTGGCAGCAGTCCAATGTGCCTCTCCTGGGTCTGACTGGTATCTGCTCGTAGCACTGAGTGCGTACGCAACATCCGGGCGTGTACATATCATAGCATACATTATTGAACCAATCAATGATGCATATGGAATCCCATTCATTCGTCTACGCTCATCAAGTGTTTTTGGGCACTAAGTCTTGCTTAGAGTCATTCCATGAGACATGGGTAGGTAGCCTCTCTTGGAGTCTGCCATCTTGAACCTTTCAAGAACCTTATTGATATAAGTGCTTTGACTAAGTCTAATCATCCTTTTTGTAAATCTTGATGCCCAGTATGTACTGTGCTTCTCCTAGATCCTTCATCGAAAAATATTTCCCAAGCCAAATCTTGACAGAGTTTAACATAGGAATGTCATTTCCGATAAGTAATATGTCGTCGACATATAATACTAGAAAAGCAATTTTGCTCCCACTGACCTTCTTGTATACACAAGATTCGTCTGCGTTCTTGATGAAACCAAATCACTGACTGCTTCATCAAAGCGTATATTCCAGCTCCTGGATGCCTGCTTCAATCCGTAGATTGACTTCTTTAGCTTGCATACCTTTTTAGCATTCTTTGGATCCTCAAAACCCTCAGGCTGTGTATAAACACAGTTTTTGTTAAAACGCCGTTTAAGAAAGCGGTTTTGACATCCATCTGCCATATTTCGTAATCGTAATATGCAGCGATTGCTAACATTATCCGAATAGACTTTAGCATTGCAACTGGTGAAAAGGTTTCATCGTAATCCACACCGTGGACTTGCCTGTAACCTTTTGCAACCAATCTAGCTTTGAAAACTTCAAGTTTCCCATCCTTGTCCTTTTTTAGTTTGAAAACCCATTTGCTTCTTATGGCTTGGTAGCTATCTGGCAAATCGACCAAATCCCATACTTGGTTTTCTGACATGGAGTCTAATTCAGATTGCATAGCTTCTGGCCATTTCTTGGAGCTAGGGCTCGTCATAGCTTGTTTGTAAGTCACAGGTTCATCACTTTCAAGTAATAGAACGTCATAGCTCTCGTTCGTCAAAATACGTAAGTACCTTTCCGGTTGAGATCTATATCTTTGCGATCTACGCGGGGTTACATTTCTAGATTGTCCATGATTCTCACCAGGTACTTCTAAAGATCTCTGAGTTTCATCCTGAATGTCATCTTGAGCATTCTCTAGAGTTTGTTGTTCGACTCGAATTTCTTCGAGGTCTACTTTTCTCCCACTTGTCATTTTGGAAATGTGATTCTTTTCCAAAAATATACCATCTCGAGCAACAAACACCTTGTTCTCAGATGTATTGTAGAAGTAATACCCCTTTGTTTCCTTTGGATAGCCCACAAGGATACATTTGTCAGATTTTGGATGAAGTTTGTCTGAAATTAATCGCTTGACGTATACTTCACATCCCCAAATCTTAAGAAAAGACACATTTGGAGGCTTTCCAAACCATAACTCATATGGAGTCTTTTCAACAGCTTTAGACGGAGCTCTATTTATAGTGAGTGCAGCTATATTTAGTGCATGTCCCCAAAATTCTATTGGAAGTTCGGCGTGACCCATCATTGATCTAACCATGTCTAGCAAGGTTCTGTTCCTCGGTTCTGACACACCGTTCCATTGTGGTGTTCCAAGAGGAGTCAATTCTGGTAGAATTCCACATTCTTTCAGATGGTCATCAAATTCATAGCTCAGATATTCACCACCTCTATCAGACCGCAGTGCCTTAATCTTCTTGCCTAATTGATTCTCTACTTCACTCTGAAATTCCTTTAATTTGTCAAAGGATTCAGACTTATGCTTCATTAGGTAGACATAACCATATCTACTGAAGTCATCAGTGAAAGTGATAAAGTAGCTGAAACCACCTCTAGCATTTGTACTCATTGGTCCACATACATCTGTATGGATTAAACCCAATAGTTCTGTTGCTCTTTCTCCAACTTTAGAGAAAGGTTGCTTTGTCATTTTTCCAAGTAAACATGATTCGCACTTACCATAATCCTCTAAGTTAAATAGTTCTAGAATTCCTTCCTTTTGAAGTCTTTCTATGCGTTTCAAGTTAATATGGCCTAATCGACAATGCCACAGATAGGTGAGATCTGAATCATCCTTTTTGGCCTTTTTGGTATTTATGTTATAAACTTGTTTGTCGTGATCTAATAAATAAAGTCCATTGACTAATCTAGCAGATCCATAAAATATCTCTTTAAAATAAAACGAACAACTATTGTCTTTTATTAAAAAGGAAAATCCCTTAGCATTTAAGCAAGAAACAGAAATGATGTTTTTAGTAAGACTTGGAACATGGAAACACTCTTCCAGTTCCAAAACTAGCCCAGAGGGCAACGACAAATCATAAGTTCCTACAGCTAATGCAGCAATCCGTGCTCCATTTCCCACTCGTAGGTCGACTTCACCCTTGCTTAACCTTCTACTTCTTCTTAGTCCATGTGGACTGGAACATAAGTGTGAGCCACAACCTGTATCTAATACCCAAGAAGTTGAATTAGCAAGTATACAGTCTATAACGAAAATACCTGAAGATGGAACGACTGTTCCATTATTCTGATCTTCCTTTAGCTTCAAGCAATCTCTCTTCCAATGCCCCTTCTTCTTGCAATAGAAGCATTCGGATTCAGAAGTGGGTTGACTGACCTTCCTCTTTTCAGACTTGGCGCCAGTTTGCTTAGTTGGGCTGGCCTTGTTGCCACCTTTCTTAGCATTCCTCTTCTTTCCAGATTTCGTGAACTTGCCCCCACGCACCATAAGCACATCTTGCTTATCACTTTTGAGCGTCTTTTCAGCGGTCTTCAGCATACCGTGAAGCTCAGTGAGCGTTTTGTCCAGACTATTCATACTGTAGTTCAGCTTGAACTGATCGTACCCGCTATGAAGAGAATGGAGGATGGTGTCTACAGCCATTTCCTGAGAGAACTGCTGATCCAGCCGACTCATATTCTCAATGAGTCCAATCATTTTGAGAACATGTGGACTTACGGGCTCGCCTTTCTTAAGCTTGGTCTCAAGAATTTGCCTATGGGTCTCGAACCTTTCGACTCGAGCCAGATCTTGGAACATGTTCTTTAACTCACTGATGATCGTGAAAGCATCTGAGTTGATGAACGTTTTCTGCAGATCTGCACCCATGGTTGCAAGCATTAGACATTTCACTTCCTTATTGGCATCAATCCAACGATTGAGGGCTGCCTGAGTGACCCCTTCGCCTGCGGCTTCGGGCATCGCCTCTTCCAAGACATACTCCTTTCCTTCCTGCATAAGAACTATTTGCAAGTTCCTTTGCCAGTCAAGGAAGTTTTTCCCGTTCAACTTCTCCTTTTCGAGAATTGATCGAATGTTGAATGAATTGTTGTTTGCCATAATTAAAACTACAAAAGAATAAACAAATAAATAATCATTCACAGTTTCTCTTAATAAACTTAAATTCTAGCATACATGCATAATTTAATGTTCATTAAGCATTTTATTCAAGTTATGTGTTCCGGTAGGTGTGAATAAAATGATTCCAAGACCCTAAAACCCATTGAAGAATTAAGCACATTATGTATTTAGACTCAATTCTAAAATCTTTTAGGTAAGCAAAAGCCTTTTGCTAATAGTCTAGAAACTACTCTTGGTTAATAGGTACGTCTAAGAGCTTATTAGGTAAACCTATCGATTTTGCCACGACATAAAAGGACTCCTTACTTATATCGTTGAGTTTCACCAAAACTAACATGTACTCACAATTATTTGTGTACCTTACCCCTTTAGGATCAATAAGTAACACCTCGCTGAGCGTAAAACTATTACTAGATTGATGTAAAGGTTATCCAAGTAAGTGTTCGTTTGGCATGGCACCTTTTAACTCAATTTTTAAGTTTGGAACTTAAGGCTCTTACTATGTTGGTAAGATTTTAAGTGAACTAAAATCCTTAATCATGCAACATAATCAAGCCACAATCTCATGCATAATTAAGACATATTTAAAAGCAATAAATAACTTAAAACATGCATAAGATAAATGTGATCTAGTATGGCCCGACTTCATCTTGAAGCTTCAACTTCAAAGTCCGTCTTGAAAATGGTTGGAAACTTCGTCTTGAATTTCACCGTGGGAGGCGCCATTTTCTTCAAACAGAATAAGCTATAATTAAACTAATTACAACTATTTGATGGTACGCAGACCATATTTAAATTGAAAAAACAAACTTTGGTGCATTAGACCAATTACATTCAAATTAATGGTACGCAGACCATATTTTCTATCCTATTTGGGCCATACTAGTCACTTCATAACCTGCAAAACAGTACATATACAATATATACCATTCACCCATTCATTATCATGAATGGCCCACATAGCTGGTTAGTAAAAACACGTTGTATGCATCACATAAATATTTGCACCAATTTAATCAAGGGCACCAATAATCTACCAATTATTCAGTCCTTATTAATTCTAATCAAGTTGTTTAACCTTAAAGGATTTGTAGACCTAATCAAGAGTTTATGACTAAAATTGCTCCCACTTAAACCAATAACTTTATATATGCTTTACTAATTTTAAAAATAAAATTGTATTTCTAGTCTAACCGGAAACATACAAGTTTAATTAAAATTTAAAGCTCATATAAAATTACAATCGAATCCATTTATTGAATTTATTTTTCAGTTGAATTAAATAAATTTAAATTAATTCAAGGCTTAATTTTAGTAAAATAATTAGTATAAATTAAAATTTATAATAATTATAATATTCAACATTAAAATCCAAGAAAACAATTTAAATTATTAATTTTAAAATTAATTAAAATTATTTCTGAAAATTTAAAATTAAAACTAAACGCATCAATAGTTTGCAAGACGAGGCACTTGGGCTTGCGCCCAATCCCCATCGAGCTACGAGGCCCATGCCCCGTGCCATTGACCGTTGCACATTGCCCGCACAGCAACACCGCACACACGCCCCATGGCCACGCACACACGCAGCCTCGAGGGCCACGCTGCGCGCAGCTAGGTGTTGTGTCGTGGTTGTCTACCTTGCGGCAGGCTTGGTGCGTCGTGGCGCAGCGCTGCTGCCCACACGCATCTCGCTTGTTGCTGTGTGCCCATAGCCCTCGCCCATCGCCCTGCACGCACGCCCAGGCGTAGAGCCTTGCGTGCCGCATAGCTCGTTGCTCGCTGCATTCGTACCGCATGGGCAACGAGCTCCCTTGCTCGTCGTCGCGTGCCCGCACTATACAACACCCCTTTAGGGTAACACGTAGCTTCCATTGCTTTGTGCGTGCAACATTTATGGGGGGTTTCATAAAAATTTAAAATTTTTAATTTAAAACTAATGACAAATTAATAAAACATATTAATTTTATAATTTTAGGGCTAAAAATCGAAAATTTATTAATCAATTAATTTCCGATTAACATGGATTCAAATTTAGGTCATAAAAATTTAAAATTTAACATAAATTGACAATTTTTATGGTGGATTTTAATCATGGATACCTAATTAAATTATTAATTAATTATGAAAAACAAATCAATTCTAAATTATTCGAATTTCAACAAATTAATCATAATTACAAATTAGGTTGTACAATTAACAAGTCTAGGCATTCATAAATGTTAAACATATATTGTAGGTCAATCAAAAACTCAAGATTTATCAACAAGAATCGTAAATATTCAATTTAACATCTTAAATTTACAAACTTTTGCGTTCGAAAAACTAAAACCTCTGAAAAGTCATAGTTAGGCTTCGAATTTGGGAATTCTGGGTTCAGCCGAAAAATACTAATTTTGTCAAAATTTTAGAATGCCTTTTACATGCGAAATTGACACAAAAATCACTCGATTTGGTTGAGTAACGAATATTCTGCCGAAAAACTGCGTACATATAATTAAATAAACGCAATTTGCAATTAATTACGAAAAATAATCACCCCTTTTAATTCCTTGCAAATTTGTAAAATTTAACCATGTTCATGCAATTTAGATTATGAAAATAATAAGAGGCTCGTGATACCACTGTTAGGTTATGATACATATGACAAAACATAAATCATGCGGAAAACCTTAATGCCAGGAAACATATTATTTACACATAATCATTTAGCATAATTCAGATGCATACACTTTGTAGCGTGCCCTCCCTAGCTGCGCCCGAACCGAACAAGAACAAGTCTTTAGGACTTCAAGTGTCGTCCCTCCGTAGATACTCCACAGCACGTCCGGATCCGCCTTAAGCTTGACCAACTAGAATCGCCCTTAAGGTTCCTAGGATTTTCGGCTAAATAGGTTGCAAGTGTTTGGCTGATTTTTGCTCCAAAATCTTACCTTTGAATACTTCAATTGTGTGTATAAATCTGTGACCCTAGGCACCTATTTATAGTGTTATGGAAAAGGAATTATAATCCTATTAGAATACAAATTTATTTAATTATAATCCTACTAGGACTCTAATTAAACAAACTTTATCTATTAGGATTAGATTTAATCATATGACGAATCCCGGTAGCCTTAGGATTTCGAGTAACACACACGAGTGGCGCACAAGCACCGCACGCAAGCCTTACGGCCCACGCACAGCGCAAGGCCCAGCTCGTCGCTGCCTTTGATCCGCGCGCGCGCCCAAGGCCTTGGCTGGACCTGGCCTTTGCGCTGGGCCTGGTCGAGGCTTGGCGTGTGTTTGTTGCGCTTTGGCTTGCTGGGCGATGGCCCGGCTTCGTGTTGGGCCTTCGTCTGACAGGCCTCGTCCGATGCTAATTCGTACGATACGCTTCCGATTAAATTCCCGATTCCGGAATTCATTTCCGATACGAACAATATTTAATATTTCCGATTCTGGAATAAATTTCCGTTTCGAACAAATATTTAATATTTCCGTTTCCGGAATTATTTTCCGAGTTCGATAATATTTTCGATTCTGACAATATTTCCGTTTCCGGCAATATTTCCATTTCCAATAATATTTTCCGATACGTACCATGTTTTCGTTTTCGGCAACATCTACGACTTGGATAATATTTATATTTCCGATATGATCCATATTTCCGTTTCCGACAATATCATCGTTTCTGGAGTATTCATTTCTTGCCTTTGACGATCTTAGCTCCCGCTGAAACCAAGATCCGTCGATTCCAAATATCCATAGATGGAGTATTTAATGCCATTAAATACTTGAGCCGTTTACGTACTATTTGTGTGACCCTACGGGTTCAGTCAAGAGTAAGCTGTGGATTAATATCATTAATTCCACTTGAACTGAAGCGGTCTCTAGCTAGGCATTCTGCTCACTTGATCTCACTGAATTTATTAACTTGTTGATTAATACTGAACCGCATTTATTAGACTTAACATTAAATGCATACTTGGACCAAGGGCATTATTTCCTTCAATATACAGGGTAACACAACCCTCGTCTTCAAAAAGAATACATACCTCTTAAATAAAAGTCGAGGCAAATGAAAAGAAATAACTCCAATTAATTGTTGGCTAACCTTCTCCAGTTATCTCCATTTTCAAATGAAACAGCATCCTAACCTCTCTATCCTAGACATGAAGAAATATGAATCTCGTCCCTTCGTAAAAAATGCAACCTCTAGTACAATTGACTGCCTACTCACCATCCTTGACAACTTTGAGATCCAACTATACGTATTCGGTAGACTTGAATTATCTTGTCCTGTCCATACCAGATTCACAACAACTTATTTCCTTTCATGCAAAAAGAGCGCCATGAAAAGACACTACCGTAAAAAGACCCATACATTCTCCATAAAAGCTGATGTCTAACACTCTGTAATCATGAAGCCAATTCTTCCGGACTTACACGCAATTTCCTCGGCCATCGATCGATCGCGCGAGTACGACCCCATTGAAGACGAGAGTGAGGTACAACAAGGCCATTTATGTCCACCGCCCACAAGTGCGAAACTGCCAATAATTTTCTTCAAAGCCCGATGCCGGAGGGGCACCTCCGATTTCTGGTCCCCTTCGCGTAACTTTCATTCCTTAGTTTGAGCTTGCTCGTGAACGGAAGGACGAATTCATTACACTCCATATCCTTAGAACCCCAGTTGCTTTATGAACAACAGCAACATGAATGAGTTGATCCCAACATGCAACTTATTTTTTAACAAAAGTAGTAACCAAATGACATATGTGAGTTCTATAAAAGATATCTAAAATGCCCTCTTACACCAGTTCTTAAAAACCACATAAATGGTATTACATGATCGCTTGAAACAACAATTTCATCCATGCAAACATCTGGCATGTCAATTAGATTTATATCAAGGAAATACAATCTTCAACACGTCATATTTCTCAGAATGTATTATAAAATGTTGCAGGAAGAGGGAACACAAAAGAAGAAAAGATAATAGCATATTAGCATAAAAATTGAAATCCTATATGGCTGCATCGAATGTCTAACATCATGATGGATACGAATCACTGCAGACTTCCCTCTTTCCTTCAAACTGCAATGTCTGCAACAACATTTTTCATACCAACTAAATTTTTATACAGATTAACACCTTAACTCTTGACTTTTTTCCCGATTCTTAAACAATTAAACTTCATTCTTATTTTATATTGTAGGTTCTACTGCGTTCTATCATAATATAAATCAACTTATGACACACCTACCAGTCTACTACGGTTAACTTACCCATTTCTTCTTTACGTCAAGTAGAAAGTGATTCCCCTTAAATTGTCGTCCTCCGTTGATCAACATGGACACTATTAAAAGACCAAACCAATCTATACCTAGTCTATAAAAAGGAAAACCATTGATTATTATATGACAAGTGTCACCTCCATTATATTGATTATTATATGACAAATGCCACTTCCATCTTATTGATTATTATATGATAAGTGTCACCTTCATCTTATTGATTATTATATGACAAGTGCCACCTCCATCTTATTGATTATTATATGAGAAGTGTCACTTCCATCTTTCATCTATAAATTTGTATTTTTTTTCCAACTTTTCCTTTTGTCGTTTGTTATACGAATTAGTTATGTTACAGCTTCAACACATCTTTCACTCTATCTGGCTCATTGAACACCAATTCACCATTTAATTTATGCGAAGTACTTTAGATTATTCAACCTCTCCACTTCATTTCCTGCTTTAACACTCATAATTCACCATCAAATTTATACGAAGTATATACCTAGTATTTAAAAAGGAAAACCAACTTCATTTTAAGGACACGTAAGCAACACCATTTTAAATACACATGGCGGACACATAATCGTCACCACTTAGAAGACACGTGGCCAAGAATACATAATCAATTCTTCATTTAATACGCAATAAGTCATCTCAACATTTCATCATCCCTTTCCAATTTAGTTTAACCGTTTAGAACAATTTAATTAGAGACATCGGGTAATACATTGGCGGTTATGGTGAATCAAGAATGAAAAACGTTTCAGATGGTTATAATTCTCGGGTTAATAAATTTGACTATTTATTAAACCTACATGTTTACAATATTTTATAGACCGACATTCCTTCCTAACTTATTTTTCTAAATTTCTTCATTATGAATTTTTTTACTATTTTCCTATAAGTGGTTGGAAGTTAGAATTATGTTATTAACTTCTAATTCATGCCCACCCCTCTGTTTTTTGGGAAAATATATCTTTTAATGAGGTTGGTATTAGTTAATGTTATCATTATATTCATTTTTTTAGCCCATTTAAATCAATGGTGCATCTTCTTTGCATCCCGTTGCCTGACTTGCCTCAATAATCATCATATTTAATTTCAAGTTCTTTTACAAACGACTTAAAAAACCGACAACATGGATGCATATTTGTTTTGAAATCTGTATGACATCTACTACTACCACACCCCTAACTCTGTAAGCATATTTTCGAGTTTTTAAAAAATGGTTTAGTCTTTGATATTTTCCAGAATTTTGACATATCACGTCTGGTTAGCTTGATCAACAACTCTTAATTCTTAGGTCATTTTCCTTTTTGTTAGTTTTCTTGATTGTGATGCAAGATATGGTGCAAAACTTCATGTATACTTGGCAATTGAAACATAGCTTTTTAATCCAACAAACAACAATCGTGAATTTCTTAGCACATTGAAGATTTGTGGATTTCTTTGGTTTAATCCAAAGAATACACATGCTTAGCTTCCCTTCAAAAAAAAAATACACATGCTTAGCTTAGGCCCTGTTCTGTTCGACTTATTTTGACTTATTTCAGATAAAATAAGTTCAGATAAGTTCAGTTAAGTTCAGATAAGTTAAGATAAGTTCAGTTAAGTTCAGATAAGTTCAGATAAGTTCAGATAATATAAGTTTAGCAAAAATAAGTTTTTTTCAGACATTTTCACACACAAATAAGTTTATTTCAGACAAAATAAGTTTTTTTCAGATAAAATAAGTTCAGATAAGTTCAGTTAAGTTCAGATAAGTTCAGTTAAGTTCAGATAAGTTCAGATAAGTTAAGTTAAGTTCAGATAAGTTCAGATAATATAAGTTCAGTCAAAATAAGTCCAATAGAACTGAGCCTTAGTTACTCTGTACTAGCATATTTCTCTTATTCTCATTTTTTAAAAAACCCCTTGGATAAAAGCTATACTCCTAAACTAAGAATGTATTTGTGGTCTTGTGGGAACTCATAATATATTCCATAAAAGTAATCATTCCACCCAATATATCTTGGAAATTTTATTTTGTCTACGTACTATCAAAATAATTAGTGAGAGTTTTTAAGTTAAGTATTATACATTTATACCTTTATCATTTTGGTATATCAATTTACCATTTTTTTTAATTGAGTTTTCTAAAATATAGCCCGTGCATAGAACGGGCCAAAAACTAGTCTATTACTATATACTAAAAGAGACACCAGGAATGACACGTGTCACTTCCTGGTAAAAAAAAAATCCCGCCAAAAACTCTTTCCTAAAAAGACATATTTATTTTATTCTTTTTTATTTTCTCTCCTTTTGTATAAATGTTTATATATGTAAAAAAATATAGGATTATGGAATATGCCATTATTAAAATTTTGGTAAAATTTTAGTCAAATTGTCATGTCAATAATAGAAAATATTCTTACTCGATATTTTGGTCAAATTAGCATATTAAATATATCAAATATTTTAGTCAGATCATTATATTAAACATATAAAATATATACGGAGTAATACGTAGTAAATTAAAATATGATAAAATGAGTACATTCGAGATTATTAATTTACGCAATAGATTTAAGGGATAAATAATTCAATTAATTTTTTTATAAAAAAGATAGTCAAATAATACTTTTTAAATATCCGTGCGTGCACGGGACCTAATCTAGTTAATATAATAAAGCGGAGGCGAATCAATAGTCAAATGACACGTGTTATCTATTTGAGGAAGAATTATTAAAAAAAAAAAAAGAAATTGGGGGTTGTAGGTGAACAAGGGTTTGGGTTTGGGGATTCTCTCTACAATTTTTATCTCCGTTAAATCTGTTAAATTCCAACGTTCCTTCAACCTCGGGTATGAACTGACAATTTTACCCCTGTGATGATCCAAGCAATCCAAAATCACAGTTATAAAACCTCCTTCCTCCCTCCCTTGAACGCTAAAACCAAATCCCTCTCTTCTTTCTCTCTCCAACTCGATCTCCATCTTTCTCTCTCCTCTTCATGCATCTGTCATCTCCGTCGCCAACTCCGCCGTATCCTCCTTCGTCATCGTCTCCGCGCAACCGCTTCAACAACCATCCAGGCAGGCGTCTCCTCCCACTCGCCACCCTCTTTCACTCGAATTTGAACTCGGACTCGAACACTAGAGCTAAATCTCCACAAGGTGAGGATATTTTTTTTTTTATCTTCGATTAGAATTTCGAATAGAATCCAGATCTATGTTCTCACGATTATTAGGTGTTTAAACTCGAATTTGATTTTAGGTTAATTTGTTGCTCTTCAGATTTTAGGTTTCGGAATTAGGTTTTTTCAATGTAATATAGCTTTCCTTACCGTAAGTGATGATTGATTGTTAGTCATACACTCCTCATTTACTCCATTGATGATTGTTTAGTTTTCTCAGTGCCTCAGCTTGAAGTTTCTAGGTACTGAACAACAATGCCATTGTGCCCTGAGTTTGCTGGATATAACTTTGGAGACTGCTTTTTTCTTGACTGATAATATTTTATGTATAGGACAGCCAATACACTTATCCGGTAGCGCGAATGTTTAGAACTTTAGACGTGTTCTTATTTTGAGGCTTTGTTGATTTCTATTTGCTCCTTTTTTTTGTATCAAATAGAAGAGTCCAAGCGCGTATGTTAGAGTCGTGTCCTTGTTCTTGAGCCTTTGTTGATATGTTATTGTTCGTACACTGGTTTTAGGTGTTAGGTGATTTAGGACACTAAGGGGAGGCATATGTGATAATGAAGAACACATATATTTACTTTGGAGAAAACATTTATTTTCTTATGAGGGTTGTGGTGATATGAACATCCTAGAACCGTTATCAATGCTCCCCATTTCTATTTGCTCATGGCAGTGATTGAAAAAGCTTCTTCTGGCTTTGTTAATACATTAGTTATAAGTTCTAGTGGAATTATTAAACACCCTTCTCAATAACCATGGTTTCTCTCTATACCGATTATCCTTAAGTTTAGTTGGACTGGATTTAACCTCGAGGGGATAGATAAGGAGGGGGGTTGTCACATCTTCTTGTGTTTTGAGATGTAGGTTGGGGCAGTGGATAATGTAGTAGTCAGTCATTAAAGATTGACATGAGAAATTAACCATGGCTTGACCCAATTAAACCCGAGAAATTGGTAACTCTTATTTAGATCAACATGAACACAACTGAGATCCAAACCTACGCCCAATGCTAAAAAAATCTGAATCATAATTTAGTCTGGTTTGTAATTGACACGGACGCTAATCTAAGAAAAACAAAAATACAATTCAAGTCGACTTGTTATTAGTTATTACTCCCTCCATCCCTTAATACTCGCCCCGCTTTCCTTATAAAGCCGTCCTTTAATACTTACCCCGTTTCTATAAATGGCATATTTTTATTAATATTATATCATTTCTCTCACTTAACCATGACCAACATATATTCCTATTTCCTAAAAGACATTAAAAAATTCAACCCAACCTCACACCCACCCCTTTATTTGACACACTTTTCACTAACTATATTAAAAAAACATCCCACTATCAACTACCACCTAATAAATTAATAAGTCAATTGAATTGCCTAAAACTTTACCCCGGTCATACCAGGGCGAGTATTAAGGGACGGAGGGAGTACTAGATTTGATAAAAATGATAGGATACATGTAAATATATGTAATTATGTCAATATGATTTTATTGCTTTACGTATTGGTTAGGTGTATAATTTTCTTCCTAGTTTATAGCCTAGATGCAAGCCTATGATCAATCTTGTGTGTTTTATATTACTAACTTGGTTGGATATCAAATATCAAGGACTTGACTTCTTTTATGCTACTAGATTTAATCTTGAAAGAAGTCTATTCCCCGATCATTTTTTTAACCAAGTTATTAATATACAACGTGCAAGATTGATCATATGCTATAAACTAGGAAACAAATTATAGACTTAATGAATACATAAAGCACTAAAATATTATTGACATAATTACACATATGCTATCAAAAAACCTAAAAATCTATGAGCCGACTTGTTATTGACATATAAAATCAGTAATTACTTATTAATTTCACTCTATTCAACAAGGCTTGTTATTGATCTAGTTTGATACTTATTGACTTGGTATATTAACAATATTTGATCAAAATTGTATGTTGATAAAAACTTGCATTAGTGTGATAGTAATCCTAATCAACCTGTAAGTATTTATTGTTGGTTTCTAGAAAGACCAAAAGCATGGGGGTTTGATGGAGCAAAGGAGAAGAAATAGCTTTAGAGAAATGATGTGATGGCAATCCTATGGAGCATTTGGCTGAGAGCAATTACCGCATCTTGGTGTTACTGTTCCACGTGAAATAAGTGTGGAATTGAATATATTTGTTTGTGTCTTTATTGGCTAAGGAGGGCTGCGGCATTCTAAAGCTATAGAATAGGAAATTTCAAAGAACTAGGCTAATTTGCATGTATGTCTAGTGTTTATTTGTGTGGACACCTGTCTCTTGCATTATTCCTTTATTTCAATGGCTTAATAAGGTACTTTATCTTATTTAATAAAATAAATAAAGACCGAAAGTGACTTGTTTGGTTGACCAAAAATAAATCTGGAATCTGAGCAACCCTGAATTCGAGTTGACCCGACTCTGTTGTTTAAAAATCCAATCTAAATGTGTAATTAACTAATTACCCGATCCGAACTTGGTAAAGATCCGAGTTTGACCTTAACCCATGATTATATTAACAGAATCTGAAACAACTCAAATGGATGAACTGAACCAGAATAACCCAAACCAGGCGTAACCTAATGACCGTGGTTATCTATGTGTGGTGATTGGCTGCTGGGTAGCAAGGTACAGGTTTTAGATATGTGATTGTAAAAGGTGCACGCCACACATCTATCTGAGGCATAGGATGGTAAGGGTCAATCGTTTTTATTGGGCTAGGCAAGGCAATTTCAAAGATGCATAGAAGAGTTATCAAAGATTTGAAGGTGCTAAGTGGCAGGAAAGTTTATTGATAGATTTGTGTATACCATATTACCATGTGATGTCCTGAAGATGGTAGGCCATGGGGTAAAAATGAAACAAATTTAATACTTCGTATAATTTTTTTTAAAATCTGATAGGAGTAGCTTCATCTTGCTTGCTTGAATTTTAAGTGCCGCCTTTCCCAAACCTTTAAGAGTATTAAGCTCCCTCCACATTTCAACCTGCTGAACTTCTTTACCAAATAGTCATACACGTAAATCTCATTTATGTAACCTGTATTATACTTCGTTGTTGACCCCATTTTGCGTCTTTTCAGTCATGTATAGCCTTTGATTGCATGCATTTACCCTAATTATCAATGAAGTGATAATTATATGGGACTTCAAATAAATTTCAGTGGGTAGTGGAGCAAAGTGAAATTAGCATTGTATTTTCGTAAGTTTTGAGCTGTTGTACAGCCGTATTGGGATCTTAGTAATACCATAGTTTTATTGATTTTGTAGATAAACTGTTCCATATGTCTTAACTGCATGAAAAATTTGTCTTTAGCCCTCCTTTTGATCATGGGTGAGACCCCCTTGGTGTCTCTCATATGTAACTCTTATTTTGGGTTTTTTCACTGACCTGTTTTATTCATTGTAAATTTGTAATACTTGTATTTAGGTCCTACTGTTATATTCCATTTGATGGCTAATTGCCTTTTCATTTCTCTATCCTGAAACTTACATAGCAATTGATATGTACTAGTACACTGCACCTTTTTATAGTTTCCAAAGGTGCTGTAAAATGTCTGGTGTAGGGCTTCGTTCTCTCTTATTTACAATTTTCCCCCTTTTTTTGGGTTTGTGATGGCAGGGAATATTTAGGACAACCAGGTGTTTTTGGATATGTCCACTAGCCTTACTATTATGTCTACTTTTCACCAACCCTTTCGATAATTCTTGCTTTTAACTGTGTGTAATTTAAATGACTGTCCTGTCTAGACTGTTACTGTTAATTTACTGTATGATTCGTCTTTTATAAAAGTCATGATTTATATGTTAATATGACTTGCTTATACTTACATCTTAAGTTATTTTCACCTTTGATAAGGATGCTTTGACAAGTTTTAAAGAAACTGAATCTTTTTTCTTAAATTGATGCTACAGGTTTATGAATGTATGTGAGAAATGGGATCCCGTGGGAGGCTATTATTTGATCTTAATGAAACCCCCGTGGAGGTTGATGAAGAGATTGATTTTCCATCTGGTGTCCTGCCTCAAAAAGTTCTCCCTTCTTTAAATTCCTGCACGTCTGATCTTCTTGTGTCATCAGTTGCTCCAACCAGCATTGTAAATAACAATGCCTTCTCTCATGCTTCTTCCGTTTCCGTTTTTCAACCTTTTGTCAGAATAAAGGAGTCCGGATTAGATAGGATTGTTGATCAGCAAAGGGCTAGAGATATGGACTGTAATACTTCATTGCCTGAGGTAGATGAGAATAGTGATAGGAAAGAGGTGATGAAGGTGAATTCAGGCAATATTTATGCTCAGGTTATCGAAAAAGAAGAAGGAGAATGGTCCGACGGAGAATGTTCTGAGCCCCATGTAAGCCAAAGGATGGAAGATAATTCATCTGCCAGTGGCAATAAAGACTTAAATGAGCAAGGAATCCCTGATGTTGCAGCAAATAATTCTTCTTCTGGGACGTCGTTGAAGAAAAATTCCCGTGATTCTAGTCCTGCTGATTCTAGGAAAATAAAACATGATTATGCTTCAGCTAAACCAGATACATTTCCAAATGATATAACTGGTGGCACCAGCCAGAATATGAATGGAAATGCTGAACGCAATACATCCGTTGATTTTCAGGGAGATTCAGAGTCAGTCTCTAAACAAAAGGAAGTCAAAGGAGCTGAAGCGATCCATGCTTTGAAATCTGCTAATAGTCTAGGTAAACACAAGCTTGATGAGCACAAAGAAGCAATGTTGGGGAAAAAGAGGAGCCGTAAAACAATGTTTTTAAATATAGAAGATGCTAAACAAGCTGGTGCAGTAAAGTCATCAACTCCGAAGAGACAGACAGTTCCAACACCAAGCAGCACTCGTACGGTCAAGGGATCCCGAAATGCACTTTTATCTGCAGAGCGAAATGGAGAAAAGCAAAGCGAGCCTGCGATCAGGGATCAGAATCAGGTGGAATTGTCATGCAATGAAGAAAGTAATCCCATGGAACCTATTGATCGTAAATCTGAATCCAACAGTGATGTGAATGCAGGGCTTCTAGCTAGGCCTAGAAGACTAAATAGTTGTAACGATCTGTCGACAGAGGGAAACACCAGGCATAATTTGTGGAAACAACCTACTGATCCGAGGCAGTTTAAGGATCCACAGACCCAACCAAGGAAGCTAGCTTCAAGTAGTCATGGCTCAGGTTTAGTTGATGTAAAACAATTAAACAAAAAAAATCCTCCTAAGAGACAACTTGTGACCAATCACCAATATCAAGATACTTCAGTGGAGCGTCTCTTACGAGAGGTGACTAGTGAAAAGTTTTGGCATAATCCAGGTATCCTAAATTATTTACTATAATATTTTGTTACTAGTGTGTGTGTATCTGGTTGAATTTTTACTACCTTTTCACAGTGGACATTTTTTTTTTTTACTCTCGAAGTGCTTGTATGAGTTCTTATTTTTTTCCTGTGCTACTCAGCTTCATATTTTAAACGTTAAAGGTTATGCAATGAAGAATTTGAAACATAATTGATTAAAATTTTGAATGTAAATTCCATTATCTTGACATGGAGAAATTTATCAGCCATCAGTTACCTCCTCCTTGTATAAGTTTTTTGAAATTTGTTTCTATGGCAAGATTCAGAGGTTTTGAATTTCAAACAATTAGATTATTTTTCTTCCCAGGTCCATTCTTGATTATGTTATTTTTTTACTGTATATTAGTTGATTGGTAATGGAAGAGGAAGTGCATTCTGTTGAGGTGCATACTAGGCAAGAATAAAAGAATTAATGAACGTGAATTCTTGCTCTTTTATCAAGTGATCAGTTGATTTGTTCGTGTGGAGCAAGGGCCTCTTTCTTGTTCTATTGATGAACTTATTGCTTCCTTTCTTGACTGTGATCGTTTTTATTTTAACTTTTGGCAGAGGAATGTGAGCTTCAGTGCGTCCCTGGTCGGTTTGAATCGGTGGAAGACTATATCAGAGTTTTTGAGCCTCTGCTTTTTGAGGAATGTCGAGCACAGCTATACAGCACATGGGAGGAATTAACCGAAACATCTGCAAGAGACGCACATGTGATGGTCCGTGTGAAATCTGTTGAAAGGCGAGAAAGAGGTAATATGGATGATTCTTTTCCTACACTTTATGTTTCAATAGTATGATCAGCTAGTTCTATACAACTTGATGAAAAAGGACATGGGCAAGCGGTTGGTTTGATTTTCCTGTGTTTGGTAAAATAATCAAGGAATTAGTGCCAATGTGCCATTTAATTAGAACTACAGCTGCTTACCTGTAGTGGTTGCCCAAACCAGCCAAACTAGGGTTCCTATTTCACCCTAAGAAAGTTATATGCAAAATTCTACCTTGATTGTCTCTATGTTGTCGTTTGAGCATTTGTGGTACGCCAATTGATAGTATTGAAATTTTTAAGGGTTTGAGAAGAAACCTAAATCTTTAAATAGAACAAAGTATCTGCATAGGAGTTGTTCTGATTCCTTTTTAGTATAGTAATATTAATTTGTTAAGAGTGGTATATAAACTGTAGAGTTCTCCATAATTTTGTCTCGGTACCTGTGTCCAGATTAAGGACAGTGTCCTTGTTTCAAAAGTTTCCATGATTAATGTGTCAAACGCTCAGGTCCTTCCCTATCTGATATCTATACGACTGCTTCATTGTTTTTCCTTTTCTCTAGTTTCTTTCAGGAATATGTGTCTTTACTCTAAAGTATAATACGGAGTAATATATTGGCTAATTGCAAAAAATTGCTTTCCCCGTTAGATTTCACTGTGTATTCTTAGCTGCTTGCCTGACTTGATTTTATTTTTCGGGGGTGCTAGGATGGTACGATGTGGTAGTTCTACCTGCAAATGAGAACAAGTGGACTTTTAAAGAAGGTGATGTTGCAGTTCTTTCCTGCCCAAGGCCTGGTTCAGGTTTGTCATAAAAAACACTTATTTGAGGGTTTTTTCTTCATCTGCGCGTACGTTGTTAATTTTTTTTCCTTTCTGTTTCAAGCAGTCAGATCTAGGAGAAACAGTACTTCATCTGCTGAAGAATATGAAGAGCCCGAAGGGAGTGCTCGTACTGTTGGTACAGTCAGAAGACACACCCCGCTTGACGTTCGTGATCCTCAGGGTGCAATACTACATTTTTTTGTTGGGGGCTCTTATGATCCAAATAGGTCAGCTTAAAGATCTTAGATTTTTCTCGTTCTTGTTTCATGTTCTGCACTTTATACCATTATATTCCAGTTTCTACTATTCATGCATAATCCTAAATAATCTATTTTCTGCACAGCGCTGCTGATAGTGATCATGTAGTGAATAAGCTTCAGCCTAGAAGCATCTGGTTCTTAAGTGTGCTTGGCTCTCTGGCAACAACGCAACGCGAGTACGTTGCATTGCATGCATTTCGTCGGCTAAACGTACAGGTGAATTTTGTTTTAAATTTTATTGTGTGTTTGAATGAGAATATTGAAAGGCAAGGGGAATGAGGGAGAGTGAAAGATCTAATTTCTCTTGGAAATAGTAGGGCAGTTAGAAGAACAATGAATTGGATGGAACTATTTTCCTTCCCTTTTTAATAAAACGAATTTGTCCACTTCTTCCCTCGGATTTGTAAGGAAATGGAAGCGCAGTTCTCCCCCCCCCCCCCCCCCCCCTAATGGCTTGTTTTCTTGACCTCCACTCATGTCCCCTCCCCTTGATAATGTTTGACAGCGCGCATTGTTAACGTTCTGCTGTATTAATTGAATTATTGTTCCATGAATCTCTCACTGTCATGATCCGAATTTCAAATTAAAAAATGCAGATGCAAAATGCAATCCTCAAGCCAAGTGCTGAACAATTCCCCAAATACCAAGAACAGACTCCAGCTATCCCTGAATGCTTCACTCCAAATTTTGTTGATCATCTTCATAGAACGTTTAATGATCCTCAGCTATCAGCAATCCAGTGGGCTGCAATGCACACTGCAGCTGGTACAAGTAATGGGGTGACCAAAAGACAAGACCCATGGCCATTTACTTTAGTTCAAGGTCCTCCTGGGACAGGAAAGACACATACAGTGTGGGGTATGCTAAATGTGATTCATCTGGTTCAGTATCAACATTACTATACAGCGTTGCTTAAAAAATTGGCACCTGAAAGCTATAAGCAAAATAATGAGAGAAATGCTGACACTGGTTCTGCGGGATCTATTGATGAAGTTCTCCGAAGCATGGATGAGAACCTATTTCGCACTCTACCAAAACTCTGTCCAAAACCTAGAATGCTTGTTTGTGCTCCATCTAATGCTGCTACAGATGAGTTGCTTGCACGTGTTCTTGATCGCGGATTCATTGATGGAGAGATGAAGGTTTACAGGCCAGATGTAGCACGTGTTGGTGTCGATACACAGTCGCGAGCAGCACAAGCTGTCTCTGTTGAGCGTAGAACTGAGCAGCTTTTGGTCAAAACTCGTGACGAAATTTTTGGGTGGTTGCAACAGCTGAGAGGTCGTGAAGCTCATTTGTCTCGCCAGATGGCTACTCTTCAGGTGCAACTGAATTCTGCTGCAGCGGCTGGCCGTTCTCAAGGTTCTGTTGGAGTGGATCCTGATGTTCTTATGGCACGGGACCAGAATCGTGATGCTTTATTGCAAACTCTTGCCGCAGTAGTTGAAGAGAGGGATAAAGTCTTGGTCGAAATGTCTCGTCTTCTTATTTTAGAAGGAAAATTTCGTTCGGCCAGCAGTTTTAATTTGGAGGAAGCTCGTGCCAGTCTAGAAACAAGTTTTGCTAACGAGGCTGAAGTTGTGTTCACTACACTCTCAAGTAGTGGTCGCAAGTTGTTTTCACGTCTTACTCACGGCTTTGATATGGTTGTGATTGATGAGGCAGCTCAAGCTAGTGAAGTAGGTATCCTTCCTCCACTCGCTCTTGGTGCAGCCCGTTGTGTTCTTGTAGGTGATCCTCAGCAGCTACCTGCAACAGTAATTAGCAAGGCAGCTGGAACTTTGCTGTATAGCAGAAGCCTTTTTGAGAGATTTCAGCAGGCTGGCTGTCCGACAATGCTATTATCTGTGCAGTATAGAATGCATCCTCAAATCCGGGACTTTCCTTCAAGGTACTTTTATCAGGGACGGCTTACAGACAGTGAAAGTGTTACTAGCCTGCCTGATGAGAGATACTACCAAGATCCTTTACTTAGGCCATATGTATTTTTTGATATTACTCATGGTCGTGAGTCACACAGAGGTGGTTCAGTTTCCTATCAGAATATACATGAAGCTCAGTTCTGTCTTCGTATGTATGAACATCTACATAAAGCAGCAAAATCATTGGGATTGGGTAAAATCACTGTGGGTATAATAACACCTTATAAGCTGCAGTTAAAATGTCTCCAACGCGAGTTTGGGGATGTTCTCAATTCCGAGGAAGGCAGAGATCTGTACATAAATACTGTGGATGCTTTTCAGGGGCAGGAACGTGATGTCATTATCATGTCTTGTGTTCGTGCCTCCAATCATGGAGTTGGTTTTGTTGCTGATATACGTCGAATGAATGTTGCACTTACTCGAGCACGAAGGGCTCTTTGGGTATGGTAAAAAATTTCTAAGCTAGATTTATACTAAGTCATGTGTCCTGTTGTGAAAATTGTTTATCCATGATAGTATGGGTCTGATTTTGTTAATAACTTTGACTTGACAGGTTATGGGGAATGCTAATGCTCTGATGCAGTCTGACGATTGGGCAGCTTTGATTACTGATGCAAAAGCTCGAAAATGTTACATGGATATGGATTCGCTTCCTAAAGAATTTTTGATAACTAAAGTACCTCCTTACAATTCTTTTTCTAGTAAGTTCTCTTCTGGTGCTAGGGGCTCACGCCCAGGTGGTCCACGACCTAGGTTATTTGATTTGCATATAGAGTCCAAGTCTGGACCAGTTTTAGATGAAGAAAAACCAAAGCATTTCTCTAATCGCAAGGACTAACAATTTCTTTAAGAAATTGATAAGAATTTCTGTAAACACAATTATTTTTCTGTGCCTACCAAGACATCTTCTGACCAGGAGGTCCCTTAATCTGGCATTCAGAAGCAGCAGCAGCAGCCATGTTGTGGTATTAAGTGGGAGCACTTGACTGGTAGTCAAACCAATAAAAGGGTCTTTGCTGCCTGTGCTGTCAGAAATATTTGCTACTGATTTGACAACGAACGAACCTTTGAAAAAAAGATCAAATCGGCTGAAAGATCCTAGATTCATCTTTTGGCACTGTGAGTTTCTATGGCTCTTGGTCCATCATGGGATGGCCTCACTGGCCATGAAGTTTGCTTGCATGGCAAGCAATTGCTTCAGCAGACGTGGTCCATGCTTTAGTTGAACCTCTCCGATCATGTTAGCACGATCTATTCGTAATGAGGAGATGTCAGAGGGGACCTGATTGTCTTGCTTTTTGGAGCAGCAATTGTTGATTGTCAAGTATATGGGAGCTATGATCTTGTTGACATGCCGCTGATGTTATTCAATGTGGCTTGAAAGTACTCATCGAAGATCTGTGCTGCTACTACGACGGAGCTGCTAGCCTGGCTGCAGTTGCATTTTGAGGATGCTGTGCATATATTTGGAAAGTGCATGGGCATTTTTTTATCAGTTGCTTATTTATTCAGATCTACCAGGAAACTACCTTTTTCATTTTTTATAAAAAGAAATTTATAGAAAAAGTACATGATTGATTTGTACAAGAAAAATCTACTAGTCAACAGGTATAAAGGATGCTTTTGGAACAATTTTGTACATACAAGATTCAGCAATAGATGAAGAATTCTTTCTTTTGCAGCTCTAGCATATAGGGATTAGCTATTGATTAATTGTGCACCGGAAGTACTATTAGTTTCTTTAATTCGAAATACAGGGTTTTGTTTATCTTACTGCATATGTTTCAGATGTTCAGTAATCAGATGTTCTTCCCAGGTTTATTTGATCTACTGCAGCATTGCCACTTCGCCTGCCTGTAAATCATGCTACTGCTAATGTAATACTCTGAAAATTAAATTTCTCGTTTGCTTTGCCAGTCGCCATAAAATGTGAGCTTTCTTATGGGAAATGCGAAAGCTGAAGCTCGCCATTTATCTGAGATGTATTGGAAGCTCCTATCCTGTGTTTGCTTACTTTTTTTTAACATGCTTGGTTAATTTTTGTATGTTATTACATGTTTGGTTCGTAGATTCATGCATAACAAAACCCGCTTGTGTATGAAAAGTTGCGAATACTTGGTTATGTAATTTTCCCGACAATGTAGGCCAAGTGGCCCATTTTTTAAGGTTAATGGACTGACTTTTAGCCCATAGGTGCGTCTAAGTTGACACGAGATAACGGGACAACCCGAGGGACAATGCTTAGTTTGGGTTGCATTTAGCAACTAATAAGCTGCAGTGAATCAGTTATTAGTAGCAAAAACTAGATATACAAGGGTTAAACATACAGCTTCACAGATGCTTTTGTCTCTCCTCTCCTATGGAGCTGATTGTTTTATCTTCCTATCCTTGCAACACTTATGCGTCGTTTGGTTTGGCGTAAAACGTTTTCAGTGAAAAATAATTTTACATGAAAAACATTTTCCAAAGGACAAATACAATTTCAAATTAGTTTTTCCTTTATTTGGTTACTTATAATAAAATTAATAGAAAACGGAGCAGATGAATGAAGATTGATGAGAAGAAAAAAAAAAAGGTAAGGAAAATAAGTGAAATAATTGTTTCCCTTCCTTTCAGTTAGAAAAGGTCCACATTTGATGGAGTTATGAAAATTTATTTTTTATCTCTTACCAAATCAAACAACGTAAAATGATTGAAAAGAGGAAAATTATTTTTCTTGAAAACATTTTAAATCAAACCAAACACTCACTTAGACTCTTAAACACTCGTATATACGATAGTACTCGATGTAAGAGCTTCAAGTAGGTGCTTATTTAAGGAGACGTTACTATGTACCAATGGTAACGCGCGGCGCAAGCAGCAGCTGCTTTCCCATTTTTAAGTTACTTGATGTACAATAATAGAAAGGTGGACAACAATCAAAGGAGTGTGTGAAGAATAAAATTGAAGTCCATGTTGAAAATCTGTATAAACTCATGTTGCACGATTGTGACTTTGTGAGTGTGACTGCAGCTTCTGACCTTCTGTGTTGATTCAAGTTAGAAATTTAATGAAGATACGGAATACTTGACTTATGGAGATTGCGAGGATACATGAAGTACGTGTTTTAGTTTACTCCTTCCATTTAACAAATATAGTCAATTTGGTCAGGGTCGTCTCCGGCAATATGGAGGCCATGTGCTATATATTGGGCCCCTACAAATTTTTACGGGCAATTATTTTATGTAAAACACATAATTATTATATTCACATTGTTTTATTTATACAAAATGTAGAGTCAAATTAATAATATGGTTAACGTTTTATGTGTGATGATTTGAGAAAATTGATGAAAATGATGTTTGGTTAGACATGGAAAAAAAAAAACAAATAAAAAAGGGGACAAGGGAAGAATTGAACTCTGGTTTCAGCTATCACATTTATGAGTTCTTACCAATTGGCACAAAGATTACCTAACACATAATAAAGCAACTGTTAAATATATAATACTAGTAGCGATTACGATCCAGCTATTCGGCAATGCGATTGATCTAGTGTTAGAGTTATTATTACATAACAATGAAAGGTGGGGAGGAGTTAGGACGAGATATAGAGGATGAAGGAGATGAAACCATGGTTGCGCGTTGTGTTTAACGAAGAGAGAGAAAATGGGATGGAGACTTGGGACGATCGAGTTTTTTCAGAAAGACGTTTTGTACAAGCAGGGAAGGGAAGGGAAGGGAAGGGATGCACATAAGCTGATTTTCTCATTCATAAAGAGTATTTAATTTATTTATTTTTAACTTTGCGAGGAAAAGAGACCCGTGTATCGAGTAAAGGGGTCTCTCTTTTACTTTCATGCGTGAAAGTGGTAGGCCCCAATGTTGACAAGACCCGTGAGCATACATAAGGGGTCTCTTATCTCTCATATGTTTTATCGTAAATTAATTTAGTGGGCCCATATGTAGAATAGAGACGCGTTATTAATAATATTAGATCTCTCATATCAAAGAGACCCTTTATTCAAATAGTGGGTCTTTTATTTGAGGTCTCTTTGCCCATTTTTGTAGTAGTGCCTGCAGCATTGTAAACCAAACTTACTACCTACGTCATGGGTTACAATATTTGAGAATGATTTGATTGTGAACGACGTTTGTCGTGGATGGTTTAATTTCATACTACGTTATTTATACAATAATATATAAGAATGATATATTTGTGGTGGTTCTGTCACGCTATAACTTATCATTTAATTAGATAAATTTTGTAAAGTAGTTTGTAAAAGATATTTGTGATAAGTTACCCAACCATATTATTTTATCCCCATTCGTTTTTATCTTTTACGTAGTATTTAATATAGAATAAAATAAAATTGTGACTGTACAATCCTACGTGACGCTCCAAAATCTCTTGAAAAAACTCCCCTTTATATATGTATATTAGATTTGTTATTGGGGGGTTTTACCAACATAATTTCTTTTTGGGCCTCTAAATTTTGTGGCCTCGTGCTGTAGGTCCGATTGAACCTCCCTTTAGCCGGCCCTGACTTTAATCTACAATGTGATCTATATATGTTAATCATTGATGGGTTTTTTCCTACACCAAATTTGACCCCTACTAGTAAGATCACCCCTTCCTCAGTCCTCACTAGGGTTTATCGGCCCTGAAATACTCTTTCTCTATTTTTTTTAATTGACCTTTTTGATGTTTTTTTAGTTAACATGTTTTTTTTGAAATGTTTTGTGAGATGCAGTTCCAAGTTCCAACGCTATCCTTATCTTATCACATTTTTTGTTTTTTTTGTTTAAAGAGTAACTTGGATAGGTATAATTAAGGCCATTATTGTCTTTAGAGTTTCTTTTTCACTCGTTAATTTATATGCCTTGGAACCAAAAAGAAGGAAGAAATGTCATTTGACATATAATTAATAATAATTTCATATATCACTATGATAAAATTAATAATTCACATGTAATATAGCAATAACAATTTCATGTATCTATTGAGGATAACGCAGTTATCCTATATGATAGAATATCGAATATAGTAGAGTTATGTTATAACTAGGCTATATGATATAAGATAGAAGTCTATATGAATTAGGAAACCTATGAAGAGTAGGAGATCTAGTTTGTATTATAAATAGAGGCGTATGCCCACAAACACAATACAACACAACATTATATTTCTCATCAATAATATATTTTATCAGTATCCCTATGGTAAAATATTAATGCTCAACAAAAAAAAGGAAAGAACAACAAAAAAAAAAAAAACATTTTCAAAAGTTTTAGTTGGTCTGAAGTTTGAAGTTGAATTACACAGTATTAAATGTGAAGCACAAAGATAACATCACCGATTAAACTATAATAAAGTCTTGGTATAATCATTCCAGTCACCATTCACCAAGATCACCAACAGCATAAAGCAATATTTATTTTATGTTCTATTTTATGTTTATTTATAATAAACGCCTTAAATAATTAGCTAAAAGTAATTCAAAGCATGTGTGCTGATCAGAGTGATTAAATTAATTACTGAAAAGTGGAAAAAAAAAAGAGAGAAGAAAACAGGTTGACATAAGCAGGCAAGACCGCAAGATGCAACAGCAAATTGTCTGCTTTGATTAAATGTTATCATAATTAATTAATCAACATCATTATTTTAAGAAAAAATTGACATAAATAATCCCAACTTTCACCATCTTTTAAAAATAATCTCAATTTTAGATTATTTTAGAATAATCCAAATTTTAGGGGTTACCTTATCAAAATAATTCGAAATGTTTTTTTCTTGTCATTACCAATCCATTTTGGGTCTATTGTACATATGCAAATTGATCGTTTGGATTATTTTGAGAAGATAACTCTTAAAGTTTGGATTATTTTGAGAAGAGTGAAAGTTGGAATTATTTATGTCAATTTTTCATCTAATATTTGTAAGTACTATTATTATTTATTTATTTGTAATTTATATAATTGGTTATAGTTTAGCTTTATACAAATGTGTTCCATGAAAAACTGCATGCCTTTTAAACAGAAGTTACGGCTTTTTAGAAAGAGTAATTATGATAACTACTAACTACAAGTATACTACTCGTACTATTTTAGCCTGCATGCCTCTTCTATTAGCCGACCTAAACTTGAGTATCTCCCTATTCTACTATTCTACTCGAGTACTCGCTCGTTACAGGGTGCTACTTACTCTATTATTAGTCCAGAATTAATGGTCGAAACATTTATTACGGAATACTACGTACAAATTTTCAATTAATGCACTTCTTCGTACTATTTATGGTTAACCATATTTTTTTCCAAATGAACACATCCATACTTCTAAACAAGTACTGCACCCTAAAAATGAACACATTCGTACGTACTATCTATAGTCTGTATAAGTTTCGGATTATATTTTTGCATTACTAGATTAATTTCTGAGCCTTATTTACAACTATTTTTTTATGAGATCGTTAATCGGGTATCATTTTCTTCTATTATTAATGTTATTATTACCCCACTAAAAATTAAAAAAGCTAGATGAATAACATGTTATTATATTAGCCCGCTACTTCGATCTTATCTTGAAACATATTAGTATAAATTGAATGTACATTGACAATAATATCACAACAACAAATTCCATGAGAACTTGATTGCCCAATGACTGTAAAAGGTATTAACCAATCAAATTAACCTAATACTAATTAAGTTCAATACTATGGACATTTTTGTGAAGAAACACATGCAAATGTGTAACCGATTTTCCTTTATTTTTTACTTGATAGAAGAGAAAGGGATCAAACATGAGATTGTAAAGGTAAGTACAGACAAAGCTTTACTAAAAAAAGATCAAAAACACCAAAAGTTAATTAAGTTGTAATCTTCATTAAAATACCACCAAAATTAATATTCCCCTAATTAAGTCAGATTGTCTTCTTTTTTTCCACCAAAATTACCTCAGCTTGAAATTACAAAATAGGCTTCTCCTAAAAATTTAATTTAAAAAAAAAAAAAAGACCTGGCAAAAGGTAAGAATCTACTACTGTAAAGTGGCACTGGTTAAGCATCCTCCTGTAATTTCCACCAGCTTTTGTTTTAATCATATATTGTAGCTGGCCTTTCCTGCTTCTGTTGCTTTTTCTGCTGCTGCTGCTACTGCTACTGCTAATCTGCTACTTCCCCTTTCATTTTCATCTAAAAAGGCCCAGTATGATGTAATATACCAGTGTTATTGGTAGAGCTATCAGCATTCCAAATATTACCCTGCATCCATATATTTATGTCATGTTAGCAACAAGGGAGCACCAGTCCGCCTAATTGTCCAACAGTTAGTACAAGATACGGAGTGTTACATGCAAGAGTCCCGGCTTATTGCCTAACAATTACCGATTTTACATAATACACTTGTATGGTTTTCGTGTTTATGTTTTATATCAGTATTTCCCGGCTTATTGGCTAACAGATAGAGAGATATTACACGCACTCGTTTGGTTTTACGTGTTTTAAGTTTCATTTCAGCATTGGGTGGTTGGATTTGATTTAAAACATAGATTATAGACCTGATCATCTATTTCTCGGCCCGCTGGCCCAACCCAACCCGGACTGAAAAAGTGCGGATTTGTGTAGCATAAATATGCATTTTAGATCAAAACCCAGCTCCACCCGAAAGCCCGTACCAAATTTATGGGTTTCGGCGTGATTTTTTGTATGTTAAAGCGCAGCCTGTACCCGAATAGATTCGCTTCAAAGTGTTTATTGTTGCAGGACAGATAAGGAAATATATCAATTTTACGAATATATAGGAGGGAGAAGTAGTACGCTGTGCTGAGGATATCGGGATGAACATTGTACTCTTTGGCAAAGACGAAAGGTACGATTCCTTGGGGTAGAGCAGCCTGAGAACAAAATTAAACGAATAGAATATTATAGAGTTAGATTGAAACCCATTCATTCAACAGCTGAAAGACAATTGATAGTACAAGTAGGAAGTATGGATGACCACAATTACCTGTACTATGGCAACATGTAAAAGGGTCCCTCTTAACCCAACCGCGATGGAGGAAGCTGCCATGACGGCCGGACCAGTGATAAACCTAACCGCCGCTGCAAACGAAGCCACTGAATTCCCACAAGCTATTATCCTCGGCTGCAATGCCATGAACAACCCTGCAGTTTGACACATACAGTGAGATTGACTGCCTAAAACATGGAAATCATATCATCTTTATGCAAACTTGATATGCAAGAGTACTAGTGCTTACCAAGACTGAACATGGCCATTCCTAACCCGGCATCTGAGAGAATTTTGATCGAACTAGCCACGATTGCAGGCATTTCAACATTCCACCTGCAGAATTTTCAGAAAACACAACTGTAAAATTCAAAATTACACCATTGTACTGATGAAATAAAGACTGATTTTCAAGATTACACACCTGAAACAGATCAAGGACCAACAAAGACCAATAAGACTAGAGTATGTGTTAGGGTTCCTGATGAGTTTCCTCCAAACCATGATCAGTATCAGCCTTGTCATGACGCTAGCAGGGGGCATGTTTGTTGCCTTTGCTTCACTCTGAGCAGCAGCTTTGGGTCGAAGTTCGGTGGTTGAACTCGAACCTAGCTTTGATAATGTTGGACCATCAACTTCTGCCCCATTCCCACCATTTTTGTTCCCGAAACTAAACTCATCCCTTCCATAATCATCATAATCTACAAATTAACACATAATCAATGTTATGTTATGTAAATTCATTAATGAAGCATTCATTCAATTAACAGTAACTATACATTGCTAAAATTCACCAAATAAGGCCAAAAATCATGAACAATTATAGAAACGTGTTTCCTAAAACCCTCAACATTTTAGACAGTTTTAAGTCAAATTACCACAAAATCCCCAACATAACCCACCAAATCTCTCGCAGTTTATGGAGTGATTAATGACATTACAAACCAAAAACATATAAAACAGGAAAACGACATAAAATAGCAACATCTGCAGATATTATCAACAATTAAAAAATCACATAGAAACCAAAAACACCAAATATAAACAAGCAAGAAATTGAGAGAACAAACACAAGTCAAATTCAATTATTAAATTTTCTTTGCTTTTGGGTCAAATAGGAGAAAAGTAATATCGAGCCAAATAACTCATTTAATTTTTTACCATGTCAAAAATATTACTGTATTTTATAACAAAACAATACTCCGTAATAAAAAGTTAGAAAGTAAACCTTTAGTATTAGGAAGCGCTCCATGATCATGAGTATTATAACCAGCAGCAGCACCACCTCTGAAAACATGTAATCCTCCTTCTGAAACTGGTGAAGCACTTGAACTCCATACAAACATATGAAGATCTTTCCCACCACCACCTTCACCCTTCTTCTTTGCACCACCACCACTACCACCATTCACTACCGCTGTTGGCCCGGCCGCAGGAGAAAATATCCCAGCAGTAGGTGGTGCAGGATACCCACTACCACCTTGACCACCTCTTCCTCCAAATGCCGGTGCAACACCACCACCACCACTTTCCTCATCAAACCCCACATTTCCATAATTAGAAGTTCTGGGACTAACAGTACTCAAACCCTTTCCATTCACAAACGAGTAAAAATCAGTGTGATTAAAACTAGAGCCTCTTGGGGTCTGATTCCTGGAAGATTGTAATGAATAAATCTCCGCATTTGTCAAATTTGACGGCCGAGGAGTCAACGACACCCCATGAGAGTTCCTGGAGAAGATTTCCGACCGAGAACTCGCTGATTTTCTTACTTTCACATGAAGCTTACCATCTTCACCAATGGCGGCCTCGGTTTCGAGGGGCTCCTTACCATCAAGCGAGATAATATCAGAATCAACCTTAAACGAAATGATGGAACCAGCTGTATCAGGAAACTGCTCTGAAATCAGGAGTCTTGCACCCCTATACTCAAACAAAAACAACATTAAAGTGTACCAAATTATACACTGTAACACCACAATTTGCACCATAAGAGTTCCCGATTCATCCCCGTACATTCCCTTTAACAGGGGAATCCCCATTACCAGAGTGTTTGGTAAAGTGGAGAGAGAAAACAGGGTAATTGACCATTCTAAAGACCCTCTTGAACTCAGCTTAGACCAGAGGAAAAGGATGACTAAAACGATGAGTTTTTGCAGGGTGTCTGCTGCTATGAAACGGTAGTTCATTGCGTAAGGGTTGTTTGTTGAAATGAAATGGAATGACAAAAGTGGGACAGCGAAAAGTGCGACGAATCTGTTGATTCCTGAACATTGATCTGGTGAAAATATTTTCCACCATTTTACTGAACCATATGCTAAGATCATAGCCACATAGAGTGGAACTACTGCAGTTAAAACATGGTATAAATCTATCAGTTTAATCATCTTTCCTCTGTTTTTTTCTGGGCTTTTGATGAGATTTGGACTACCTAGATGGTGAAATTCTGTATTTTTAGTGTAAAATGAAGAACAAAATGGGTTTCCTCTGTTTTTGTTAGGGTTTTTGTGGGGGTTTTTGAAGTGAAAAAGATGAGATTTTTTTAGAAGATGGGGATTAACCCATTTGAGCTGGGGGTGTAAATATGGAGAAAAAGTATCGGGAATTCGCCGGAAAGTTGATTTTCCGGCGAAAGATTGGAGCTTTTAGAGAGGGAAGAAACACAGGGCTCAAGGAAGGAGGAGAGAGAAAGGAGGAGAAGTGTGTAGTGTTGTTGTGTGGGTGGAGGAAGCAAAGTGAGGAGTGAAGGAAAGAGTATATTTATGGAGGGATTGGTTGAATGGCAGACAAAGAAATTAAAGTTGGGTCTTTGTGTTTTCTGTCCTTTCTTTTTGCCAATGGCATGCGTTTTTTTTTTTTTCTCTTTCGGAATTCCAAGTTTTTGGCATCGGAAAAACCAGAAAAATATCTTAATTTTGTTCGGATGTTTAAATTCCATTCCAATGAATTCCAAAAATAGTGATTGTGTTAGAATTTTTGTTACGGGTGTGGAATGGAATGTGGAATCTAGTACGAGAGGGAAAGGTAATGGTAATTTATGAAAAGGTTACGTGTACACCACCGTTAATTTGTTGACACATTATAAAACCAACTAAAAAATGAGAATGAAAAACAATAAATATGTCATTTTCACCAATAGAAAAGCATGGTGTACAAATGTCTTGTACACTATGTGTACATGTAGTAGGATCCGGAAATTTATATTGGAATACTTATTGCAAATGTTTTGTTAATATTGTAGAGATAATTGAAAGTGTTTGGGCTCCCAATCGGACACCTATTAGGCCAACAGTCCAAAGCCCAATGGCTCTATACACAACATAACCCCATTCTAACCTATATGGCTTGTCAGCCACCAACAAAGGCCCAAGGCCCAATTGCAATAAATGACTTATGGGCATTTATTACACAAACCTACATAGGCCGTCAAGGCTCACACCTCAAGGTACGTCCAATTTATTGTCTTAAGACTACTCTCTAGATAACTCTATCTAGAATCCGAGCATCGCTTTTAGTTAGGCATCAGAAGGGCTTTCCTCGGAAACACCCCCGAGGCTAGTAACATTGTTATTGTGCAGGTAAATTCGGACACAACTCACTCAAGCAAGCAAGATCTTCTAACGAAAAGGGCCTTCATACGAAGCCCATTGTTTCAACACCAGAAACAATTTGGCGCCGTCTGTGGGGAAGAACACTTCAAAGCCTTGGAAAATCAACCATTTTTGCTCTAACAATGGATAATAACAATAATCACAACGCTGATAACGATGTCATCGTTCGCACGGATTTGGAATCTGAAGCGGAGATGCAACCACGGTCAGAGGTGAGGTCACAGCCGAGCAGGGCTACGACCACCATGACCGCAAGACCACCAGTCCCAACCCGGGAAGAGCTACTGCGGCCATAACTATCATGCAAAACTTCCTCTTCAACGAGAAGGAGAAAGGATTGGCAAATGACCGCCGACAAGAGAGGATCACTAGGCGGCGGCTGAACATGCCACCTAGTGAAGAGGTTGCTAGACCGAACAGAGTACTTCCTCCCATGTTAGGAACTCACCTCACATCAAAGTGGGTGGAAAGTACGTGGGATACTCAGAAAAGGGCCCAACAACAACCAGAATGGTTCGCAAGGCCATCACCTACTCTGCAAGCTCTCCCAAGCAAATCGACCACACAGAATACTCGGATCCGAAGCTCGATACTCAGCAGGTTGAGACCATCGGTTCACGAGAGATTAGGTGAGTCGAGCAGATCCAGTGAGCGACCCGAGGTCAGCAGCTGGTCGGCGAGGAGAAGACACAGGAGGCACGACCGAACCCTTAGCCCTCGACGTACACCCGAGCGTTCCAATGCTAGAACCTCGGCGAGTGGAGGCATAAGAGCGAGGCTGGGGAAGAGGATCATGACCCCTACATCATCCCCGTTCACGGAAGAGATAATCATGGAAGAGATACCAAAGGTTAGGCTGCCAGCACACCTAACATATAACGGGACTACGGATCCGAGAGACCATGTCATCTCCTACGAGCAGCAGCTGTCCTTGAGCCTCTACTCCGAAGCCTGTTGGTGCAAGTACTTCCCAACCACGCTAACCAGAGTGGCAGGAGATGTTAGGTTATGATACATATGACAATTCATAAATCATGCGGAAAAACCATATAGCCAAGAAAACATATTATTTACACATAATCATTTAGCATAGTTTAGATGCATACTCTTTGTTGCGTGCCTTCCCTAGCTGCGCCCGAACCGAACAAGAACAAGTCTTTAGGACTCCAAGTGTCGTCCCTCCGTAGATAGTCCACAGCACGTCCGGATCCGCCTTAAGATTGACCAACTAGAATCGCCCTTAAGGTACTAATAATTTTCGGCACTTTTAGGCAAGATATGTGACTGAATTTTTCTCTCAAAAACTCACTTTAAATACTTGAAAACTCGTTATAAATTGTGAACCCAGGCCACATATTTATAGGGGTATGGAAAGCGAATTGGAATCCTATTAGGATACGAATTAATTAAATTAGAATCATAATAAAACTCTTATTTAATTGATTTATCAAATAGAATTAGGAATTTAATCATTAAACGAATCCTGTACGTTTTAGGTTTCGTATGTGAACACAAACACCCACGCACGCACAGCAGCCCACGAGGGGCGCCATGCGCGCGCGCGCACAGCCCGAGCATCGCAGCCCACGACTGCCGCAGCCTTGGGCGCGCGCTGGGCCTGCCTTGCGGTGGGCCTGGCGCAATCTTGGGCTGGCGTGTTGTGGCGCGCGTTTCCCTTGCTGGACGTGGGCCTGGCTTCGTGCTGGGCCTTCGTCTAGCAAGCTCGTCCGATGCTAATTCGTACGACGCGCTTCCGATTAATTTTCCGATTCCGGAATTCATTTCCGATACGAACAATATTTAACATTTCCGATTCCGGAATTAATTTCCGTTTCGAACAAATATTTAATATTTCCGTTTCCGGAATTATTTTCCGATTCCGATAATATTTCCGATTCAGACAATATTTCCGTTTCCGGCAATATTTCCGATTCCGGCAATATTTCCATTTCCGATAATATTTTCCGATACGTACCATGTTTCCGTTTCCGGTAACATCTACGACTTGGATAATATTTATATTTCCGATACGATCCATATTTCCTTTTCCGGCAATATCATCGTTTCCGGAGTATTCATTTCTTGCCTGTGACGATCTCAGCTCCCACTGAAACCAAGATCCGTCGATTCCGAATATCCATAGTTGGAGTATTTAATGCCATTAAATACTTGATCCGTTTACGTACTATTTGTGTGACCCTACGGGTTCAGTCAAGAGTAAGATGTGGATTAATATCATTAATTCCACTTGAACTGAAGCGGCCTCTAGCTAGGCATTCAGCTTACTTGATCTCACTGAATTATTAACTTGTTAATTAATACTGAACCGCATTTATTAGACTTAACATTGAATGCATACTTGGACCAAGGGCATTATTTCCTTCAGGAGAGTGGTTCAGATCGCTGCCGAAGGGAACGATCGACGGTTGGAAAGATCTGAAAGAAAAGTTCCGTGTACAGTTCGTGAGCAACAATCGCCCCGAGCGAACTACCGCTGAACTGACTTCCATCCAGCAAGAGATAGATGAGAGTCTCCGTGATTTCATGGCTCGATTCATGAAGGAATCAACCAACATCCCGAATCTGCAGCCCGACGTGGCAATCTTCGCTTTGAAGCACGCCCTCCAGGAGGGAGGTTCCGCGACAAACTGTCGATGAAAAACCCCACCAAGATAGCCGACGTGCTCCAAATGGCGGATGCATTCATCAGAACCGAAGAGTTCAACAAAGCCGTTGCTAGATTGGAAGGTCCTCGGACCCGAGGGATATGAAAACCAATCAGAGTAAGCCCGAGGGCAACTCAAGAAAGGGGAAAGAGAAACAGGGTGCGAGAGAGGCGAGCCCAAAGAAAGACGGGAGAAAGGGTGAACTTCAACCCAAATACACCAACTACACTCCACTCACTCTGCCCCGAAAAGAGATTTTCAACCTCCACAAGAACGATGAAAAGTGGAAATTTCCAGGGAAGCTCAGAACCAACCCCCTTGGCAGAAACAAGAACAAGTGGTGCGAGTTCCACGATGACTTCGGCCACCACACCGAGGAGTGTAACGTGCTGAAAGACAACATCGAGGACCTCGTCCGCCGAGGATACCTAAAGTAGTATCAGTTAGACCGAAGGGAGGAAAAGGAAAAAGCCACAAATGACAAGCCACAAGAGCAAACCCAGAAAAGGATCTACGAGGCCACTGGGCAAAAGAAAAATGACATCTTAGTGGTGTTCGGGGGACAGAAGTCCAACCATGCCAGTAAGAAGCACTTAAGATCACTTTCCCACCGAGTCAACTTCAGCGCTGTGGGGGATAATGAACCCCATCCTCCAAACATGACCTTCACCGCTGATGACTGCCTCGGAGTCCAATACAAACATGGGGATCCTTTGGTAATATCCATGGATATCAACAACCACAATGTTCATAGAGTATTGGTGGACGGGAGAAGCTCTGTAAGCATTATCTTTAGAAACTGCTTCGAGCAGTTGATCCTCGGGGAGGGAGAAGAGTTACTGACCAAGGTCAGCTACCCGTTGATCGGCTTCAACGGCTCCGCAACAATCCCCCGAGGAAAGATCACCCTACCAGTCACAGTTGGCCAAGGCCAAGTAGCAAGAAACGTCCGAGAGGAATTCTTAGTGATGGACTGCGATTCAGTGTACAACGTCATCATAGGACGCACCATGATACACAAAATGCAAGCAATCCCATCCACGTACCATCAATTGATGATATATGTCTCGGATGCAGGCTTCGCCGAACGAGTAAAAGAAGAACTTGCAAGCAATCCCATCCACGTACCAAATTGATCTTCAAGAGGTCGGAAGAAGAACTTGCCACACCGCCATCCGAAAGCCAAGGCTGGGGGATGGTTCCGAAGATGATGAAGATCAATTTGACCCCCAAAGAGGGGGAAAAGAGGCAAAGAGGAGAAAGGCTGGACCGAGCAGTCTGGTGAAACCCGCAGAGGTTGATGCTTGACCCGAAACCCCTTCTCCCGAGCCAAATCAAGAAATGGAGGATATCTTCCTCGAAGATGACTCAGACAGGAGTGTCCGAATAGGCAAAGGCCTAAGCTCGGGACTTCGAATCGATTTGATCCAACTACTCAGGAATCACAAGGATATTTTTGCATGGTCGGCGGCTGACATGCTAGGGATAGATCCGAAGATGATATGTCACAAGTTGGATGTCAACGCCGAAGCCCGACCAATCAAACAGAAAAAGAGGAATTACTCCTCGGAGAAAAACAAAGCCATCGCCGAGGAGGTGAAAAAGCTGCAAGAGGCCGGTTTCATCGAGCCATGTATGTACCCCAAGTGGTTAGCCAATGTGGTGATGGTCAAAAAAGTTAACGGTTTGTGGCGCATGTGCGTAGAATTCACGGACCTGAACCGAGCCTGCCCCAAGGATTGTTATCGCCTGCCAAGGATAGATAAGTTGGTAGACTCCACAAGCGGTCACGCGCTGCTCAGCTTCATGGATGCCTTTTCAGGTTACCATCAAGTATTCATGCACCCCGATGATAGGGCGAAGACAACATTCATCACAAGTGCAGGAGTGTTCAACTACAAAATGATGCCCTTCGGCTTGAAAAACGCCGAAGCAACCTACCAAAGGCTAGTTGATCACGTCTTCGCTGATCAAATGGGAAGGAACACCGAGGTTTATGTGGACGATTTCATAGTGAAAAGCATCAAGGAAGAGGACCACATCAAAGACTTGGCCGAGACCTTCGGCAATCTGAGAAAGTATAACATGAAACTGAACCCAAAGAAGTGTGTCTTCGGGGTGAAGGCAGGAAAGTTCCTCGGATTCATGGTGAGCGAGAGGGGAATCGATGCAAACCTGGATAAAGTCCAGGCAGCATTAGACTTACCCGAGCCGAAGACAAAAATAGACGTGCAGAGACTAACTGACAGGTTAGCAGCACTGTTAAGGTTCATATCGAAAGCTTCGGACAAAGGGCCCCCCTTCTTCAAAGCTCTAAAACCAAAGACCCTCTTAGGAGGAGAAGCATAACCTATCAAAAAGAAAGGCGTCCCGAGAAAGGTGGACCCCGAGCTAACATGGGAGCAAGAGAAAAGAGATGCGTTCTAACATCTCAGGGCTCCTCTGGCCCAACTGCCGACACTGGCTAGACCGAAAGAGGGGGAAACCCTATACTTATACGTCGTAGTTAGTCCCGGGACCGTAAGCGCAATACTCCTTAGGGAGGAAGAGAAGAAGCAACAACCAATCTACTTCACCAGCCAAACTCTAACAGGTGCCGAAACTCGGTACCCGGTCATTGAGAAAGTAGCTTATGTAGTGGTGGTAGCTGCACGAAAGCTAAGACCCTACTTCGACTCTCATCAGATCGTAGTATTGACCGACCAACCGCTCGAAAAAGTACTAGATAAAATAGATTGGTCGGGAAGATTGGTTGCATGTGCTTTTGAACTATCAGAATTCGGCATCAAGTATCAGCCGAGGACAACCATCAAAGCGCAGGCACTCACTGACTTCTTGGCCGAATGCTCATACCAAGAAATGGTGGATGACACAAAGACCACTTGGGAAGTCTACACTGATGGATCTTCCACAGTAAATGGCTCGGGAGCCGGAGTTGTGTTGATCCCTCCAACAAGAAAAAGCGTAGAGTATGTCCTGAAGTTTGGCTTCAATCCAACTAACAACGAGGCCGAATATGAGGCTGCAATCGCAGGGATAGAGCTTTGCTTATCTCTGGAAGCCGAACATGTTTGCCTCTAAACTGATTAACAGCTTGTAGCCAACCAAATCCGAGGGGAGTATGAGGCCATATGGCCAAGTATGACAGCTTACCTAGCAAAAATCAAATCCTTTACGTCAAAGTTAAGATCATTCGAAGTCATCCTCATTCCCCGAGGCCAGAATACACAAGCTGACGCATTGTCAAAACTTGCAAGCTCAACGTTCATCGACCTAAACAGGTCGGTCCATGTGGGAGTTCACCAAGAAAGGAGCATTGATTTGCCACCCCCTACAATATGCAATTTATGTCCTGAGCCGAGCTGGATGGACGCAGTTATAGCATACAAGGAGAGGGGAGAACTTCCCAAAGAAAACCTGCAAGGAAGAAAGTTGAAAAGATTCAACAGGTGGTTCATCATTGATGCCAACGGAGAGCTCATGAGAAAGCCATTTTCAGCCCCACTGCTGAAATGTGTCGGGCCAACCGATGCTGACTACAGCCTGAGGGAAATCCACCTCGGCATATGTGAAAATCACATTGGAGGTAGAGCCTTGGCACATATGGAACTTCGGGCCGGATACTGGTGGCCCACCATGGTTTCCGAAGCAAAAGCGATGACAAGGAAGTGTGAGAAATGCCAGAAATTTGCACCGGCTATCCACCAACCAGCTCAAAACCTACAATCAACACTCTACCCCTTACCATTCGCAAAGTGGGGGTTGGACATCATCGGTACCTTCCCCTCGGATGTGAACCAGAAGAAGTGGTTGATAGTAGGCGTTGACTACTTCAGCAAGTGGATCGAAGCCGAGGCAGTTTCTGCCATCACCGAAACACAAGTCCGCAAGTTCATTTGGCAAAACATCATCACAAGGTTCGGCATACCAAGGCTGATGGTCTTCGACCATGGGAAACAGTTTGACAACACCCCACTGCAAAACATGTGCAAGCAGTTCGGGATCCACCTAGCTTACTCAGCAGTGTGCCATCCTCAGAGCAACGGGCAAGCCGAAGCCGCGAACAAACTCATCCTCAACGCACTCAAGAAGAGAGTTGAGGACGAGAAGAGCAAATGGCTAGAGGAGCTTACTGGAACGCTTTGGTCCCTTCGGACCACCGAGAAAGAGGCCACTGGACAAACACCCTTCCATTTGGTGTACGGTTCCGAGGCTGTCATCCCTGTAGAAATCGGAACAGAAAGCTTGAAGATCCAGTCATACAACAAGTATTATGGAGTCCATGGAGAAAGCAACGACCAACTTCTGTCCAAAGCTCTCGATCTACTAGATGAAGCCCGGAACAACGCCAAAACTCTCAACGCAGCATACTTACAAAGGGTTAGCAAGCATTACAACCGAAGAGTCAACGCCAGACCCCTGAAGGTCGGCGACCTAGTGCTCAGAAACGCTGCCGCAGTTCAGAAAGGAAGGATCCATGGAAAACTCTCAGCAACCTGGGAGGGACCATACATCATCCACTCTGAGAAGAGGGATGGCACTTTTATGCTTAAACAATTAGATGGAACAATCTTGAAGAACCATTGGAATGCCGATGTTCTCAAGAAATATTTCGTATGATCAAACCTTCTTTGTAATCCAAGTAAGTCGTTTAATGAGAAGTGGAAAGCCCTTGGCACCATGTGTTTCATTAAACATATCTCCCTATTTTATTTCATTGTCTTTTCATTATATGCATGCAACCTCAGAAATGATCAATCCGAAGTTAAAATTAAAACCGAGTTAACTATTCCTTGGATAAAATTCCAAGAAATGGTTAACCCAGGAAACCAACGCCCAAGGTACCGTCCAAAATCCCCGGATTTGCGATACCTCGGAAAACTCTATTCGCAACAACAGTCTCTCGAATCATGTTATAACGAGTTCGGCTCAGATCTACGGATCGCCGAGGTCATAACTAAGAGCCAGACTAGCGGTTTCTTACCTAGGTTTCCGAACCACAAGAAACCGGAAGAACAAAAATAAAACGAGCCTCTTAGCAGATTGACGGATCTGAAGAACTCAGAAACAAATTGAGTCTCTTAGCAGATCTACGGATCCGAAGAACTCGAAAACAAAATGAGTCTCTTAGCAGATCTTCGGATCTGAAGAACTCAAAAACAAGGCGAGTCTCGTAGCAAATCTACGGATTTGAAGAGCTCGAAGCAAGACAAGTCTCTAAGCAAATCTACGGATTTGAAGAACTCGAAACGAAGACAAACCCCCGAGCCGGGCTAAACAAACTTTCGGAGCTAAAGAAAAATTAGACAAAGGCAAAGCAATCAAATAGCAAAGTGAGGCCATTTTTCATTCAATATTCGGGGGAACAAAGTACGATTACATCAATTAAACTCGGCACAACACGAGAAATCCTAAAAAATTGAAGCAAAATGACCCTAAAGCTAAAATCGGCAGCTATTAACAGATGATATCGGCCTACCGAAGTACAAGGAAAGCAAAAAGAAATTATTAAAGTACAATGCATCGCCTAGGCAAAAAGGGAAGAGGTTTAAGCACAAGTTCAGAAGGCCTCAACTAGAACCATCCGACTCTGAGGAAGACGACTGCCCGAGTTCCTAAGGGATATCACCAGCAGGCTCCTGAGGTGTAGCCTTCGAAGAGGTGCCCACATTAGTGTCACCCTCAGAGGCAACCTTCCGAGCTTGATGCGCCTTAGCAGCTTCCTCTCATGCCTCTTCTTCTCAAGGGTCTTAAACCTTTCGGAGTCGAGCGCCACGCGGACCTCGAGATCCCCAACCTCCTTGCCGATGATCTCCAACGCAGACGTCCCTTCGGACGTAAACTCAACGACCTACTTCTTAGCCTCCGCTAGCTCAGAAACGAGGAAATTGGCCTTCCGATCAAGGTTCGGCACGTCCCGAGCATAAATCTCTTCGAACTTGGCCAGACGCTTCTCATCATGATATTGACAGTCGGCGGAGAAAGAAGTCCAGAAGTGGGCCTAGAAAGAAGAAAAAGGGGGTTTGAGTAAGAAGATCAAGAAAAACGTAAAGAGAGAAACGAAGAGAAAGTTGCATACCTTGTTCATGTGATATTGAGCCATCTGAGTGGGATGACTCGCCTCGGCTCCCTGAACTCGGAACTGAGTAATACCCCGCAACATGTTCTCACGAGCCGCACCAGGTCCAACCATGGATCCCGCGTGAGCAGCAGGATCCTCGCCCAGAACCGCGGGCCGAGTATATTGTGCCATGATCTCCCGAACCTCCTCGGGAATCGTCCTCACAAGGACGTCGAGGCAAGGGTCAGTGTGAATTAGCCTCTCCAACGCAGAAGTTGAAGTGGAACCCAGGGTCTCTCGACGCCTTTTGATCCCTTGCCTCAGATTAGCTTCACCAACCTCAGTAGCCGCGAGGTCGGTACCTTGGATCTCCCTTTCAGCAACCGAAGGACCAGCCATCGGAGTGTCCGAATCAGTAAGGTCCACGAGGACCTTAGGAGGAGTCTTTGGGTCTTCCTCGGAACCACCCACATCACCCTTACTTCCGAGTACAGGAGGCTCGATAGAGCCCAGCTGAAGATCAACCTCGAAAGCCTCCACCTCGTGAGTGATGTCCTCGACTATCACTCCCGAAGAGGTCAGCGGCTTCAGCGGAGAAGGAATGGGAGTCTCCTTGACCAAAGGTTGGTCCACTGGTTCGCTCCCCACCAACACCGCCACGCTTTTCAGCTTCTGGCTGGGAAAGGGAAGGAGATTGCGAAGGCTCGGTGGTGGATCCATTTCTCGCTATCATTGATCTGCAAGATAGTGCTCACCCACTTCGGCGAGACTTGGATCTTCAGCAACAACCTGTCGAATGTGCTCCTCAGTAAGGTGAGGACGACGACTCAAAAATTCGAGAACTTCGGGACGAGGAGTTACCTTCCCCGAAGATGAAGAAGTCTTCCTCTTCGATTTCGAAGGAGATTCCTCCTTAGAGACCTTCTTCCTTTTTGGTGAAGACCTCTCCTCCGAAGTCTTCCTCTTCCTCGACTTCTTCCTCTCCTAAGCCACCCGAAAAAGCAGGGCATCGGAATGGGTCAACGAAAAGACAAATTAAAAACAAAAATGAAACACTGCTTACTTCGGGCACAACGAGAGGAGGAGATGAAGCAGACGAGACAATAGGAGCAACGACTGTTACCTCAGGCCCCTGAAGGGTAGAGAGAATAAAAATCAGACACAAAACCTCGAGCTTATGGAAATTCGGATCCGAAAAAAAAGAATTAAATCAAAAGTTGTTACCGGATCAGAGGTAGTTACCAATTCAGGAAGAACGGTCCGCCTCGGAACCGCCTCTCCAGGATTCCTAGAATCCCAAGGATCAGCCCGAACGTCGCTGAGATGCGCAAGAGCGTGAGTCGAGAACTGATGATCCTCTAGCTTCGGTTGTCGAGGATTTTGCTTCTTAAAATCGTAAGGCGGGCAACGAACAAGGACCTCGCCACCGCCAGACTTGTAGCCAAGAACCTCGGGAACGATAGCTCTTTCGCCTTGCTCTGCACGAAAAAGAAAAGACAAAAGATTAGATCTAAAGACACTAAAAAGAGGGAGGCAAACACCTCAACTGAAGCACGATCTCAGCATGAAAAATCTCACCCCTGTCATAGATCCTACTGAGACCGGCAGCAGCGAGGATGGCCTCCTGGGTAATGTAATGCAAGTTCGGGAGCCAATACTCAAGCTCTCGAGATGTCTTCACCTTGAACCACTCCAACTGCACCGTGTGGTCCGTATTCCTCGGATCGACAGGTCCGACCCTCGACATCGACGGACCCACCCTCACAAACCACTTCGGAGGCGAATAGTAGTTAGGATGCTTCGGTTCCACATGCACTCGAACCAAGAGCCACTACTTCTTCCACTCATGGACCGAGGAAACGTACGGATACGCGGTCATATAGAGGGTCTCACCGTTCCGTTTATTCTTGTTGTTGATAGCCCACCAGCCAGCTTCATCATTTGAGTTCCTCACGAGCTCATGCATCTCTTTGAAAACCTCAATAGATGGCTTGTAGTCGAGGAAGTCACACATCCAACGGTACCCTACAATGTGACGCATAAACTTCGGCGTCAACTGAGCCAAAGAAATGTTGTACTCCTCCAACACGCGAGCAATGAACAGATCCACAGGGAACCGAAGACCATAGTCAAAGTGATGAAGGTATACAACAATATGACCAGGAAGAGGACGAGTCACCCTCGCATTCTTCTGGGTCGGAAGCTCGCACCAGTAACCTAAAGCGTACTGAATACCGTACAGATCTTCGGCCAGGTGATGGTAATGCCCTTTTCTCGCACTTACCAACCACTTTCCGTCAACTGTCGTACCTTCCGGACCAGCAATCTCGGTTTTATCATTGAAGAGAGGCGCAAGCCTCCCCAAAGGATCAGCCTCCTCCCATCGCCTCGGAAAGAGAGGACGAACTACAAAACAGCCAGTAACAACAGCCCCACGGCTCGATCCAGCACGAGCTTCCTCCCCCGAGCGCTCTTCAGCATTAACCTCAGGAGAAGCTTCCCTTGGGCTCTCCAAGGAAACTCTGTTTTCTTCTTCTTCACTATAAGAAGACACCACGCCAGACTTCTTTTTCAATCTTTCCCCAGCTATGGCAAAACTCCAAAGTCTAGAGCGCCAAAGAACACAGAAATGGGCAACAAGAAAAAGAAAGAGAAAACTGGAAACAAATTACCTTTCCTGAAATCGCCGATAAAACGAACGGAGTAAGGTCCCAAAGAAGATTCTCAGTGAATTTGCGAAGATCTGAAGAAAACTCGCAAGTTAATCGCCGGAATTCTTTGGAAGCTTTGAGAGATTTGAGTGAATAAAGTTTGAAATAGGGAAATGGATCCGGTATTTATAGGCCACGATCCAAAAACCGCCCAACTTCCACTTTATTCCAACCCACTTGATCAAAAACACTCCCGAAGAGCTTTTCGACACATGTCCCACAAAGACACGGATTCAAATGCTCCTTTTTGAAAAAAGAGAGGGAACTTTTGGACTCCTGACACTTGGAAACCCACCCATTTAATTCTAAATGGACCGGGTCTGGGGGGCATGTTGTTTGGGCTCCAAATTGGACACCAATTGGGCCAACAGTCCAAAGCCCAATGGCACTATACAACAACATCAACCCCATTCTAACCTACATGGCTTGTCAGCCACCAACAAAGGCCCAAGGCCCAATTGCAATAAATGACCTATGGGCATTTATTACACAAAAACTATAAATAGGCCGCCAAGGCTCACACCTCAAGGTACGTCCAATTTATTGTCTTAAGACTACTCTCTAGAGAACTCTCTCTAGAAACCGAGCATCGCTCTTACTTAGGCATCGGAGGGGCTTTCCTCGGAAACACCCCTGAGGCTAGTAACATTGTCATTGTGCAGGTAAATTCGGACACAACTCACTCAAGCAAGCAAGATCTTCAACACTAACGAAAAGGGCCTTCATACGAAGCCCATTGTTTCAATACCGGAACAGAAAGTGAATAAATAAAATATATGGTGAATTTTTATGTTTGTTATGGAGAAATAAATAAGGGAAAAGTTTGAACTTCGTCTAACTAGGCTCGGATAAAGTATGAACTTGAATTGGACAAAATATTTAAGTCCTTAGTATTTCGAATAATTGTCTCAACCTTGAGCCGTATAAATTCTAAATTTATGTCCGTTGAATATAGTATGCACTACAAAGTGGAGTATAGATATTTGCGCGATAAAAAGAGGTAAAAGCGGCCTTATAGGATCGAGGCATGGACCTTACTTCTTCCCCAGGTTAAGGAAATTATAGCACGGAATGGGCAACTAATAATCAAGCCATGGGCTTGAACACAATTCAAAGAAAATTGGAGAAAATTTGGTTGAATTAAAGGATTGGTTTATGGGGTACAAGCGTGATCAAGGAATTCAGTGGGAATGTATTTAACACAGAGCTTATGAATATTCAGCCGGTCTTATTAACGATGTAATCTTCTTCTCATGATATAATGATATTCATACAAGAAAAAATTTCAATGAGGAGGCTAACCTCCAATGGTGGTATTGGAAACAAATATCGAAGTCAAATTGGGATAACTTGGGTGACCAAGTTTCGTCTTTCTTCTTCAAGTCTATTAAGCAACGAAAGCTAAGGAATTACATCGGCACCATCAAGATATTAGATGATTCATGGTCTTCGTATATGTCATGTATCAAACACGAGTTTATTTTGTTCATCAAACAAATTTATGTGGGCCACCCTTATCCCACCAAGGCATGTAGTTTCAAAATTCGTCTCCAAGTCAAGGTCTCCCCTCTAATCTCGAAACTCCTTTGGCTCTATCATCTATCATAAGGGATGAGTGGTTTTACAACATCACTTCTATCGTTGCTAATCACCGTGCTCTTCTTCTTGTTTCGTTTTCTGATGAGGAGATTAGGAAGTCAATGTTTAGCACGAAACCCCTAAAGTCTTCAGGACCGGACAACGTCCCTCAGGTTTTCTTCCATAAGTATTGGGACTTATTAGAAACTCACATTACTCATTCAGTGAAGAGTTTCTTTAAGACAGGTTCATTACCAAAAGGCTTAAATGACACGTCTATTTCCTTGATCCCGAAAGGCGAGAGACTTGAATTGGTTAGTCAGCTTCGGCCCATAGGCTTATGCAATACTCTTTACAAGATTATTACGAAAGTGCATGGTTATTAGTCTCAAGCCGGTCTTTCGGGCATAGTTAGTGACTTCCATAATTCCTTTGTCCCGAGGAGGCTAATGCCGGATAATATTATGATAGCCCATGAGATGATGCACTCGGTGAAACATAGGAAAATGGATGATGATTTTGCTGCGGTCATGAAAATAGACTTGAACAAAGCCTATGATCGTATTCAGTGGGACTTAATTAGCAAGGTCTTAAAAAGTCTTCAATTCCCCGACTGTGGGGTAACTTGGATCCTTGAATGCATTTATTCTACCTCGCTTTCAGTTCTCATTAATGGCGAACCATCGGAATGTTTTAGACCATTTGTGGGCCTAAGACAAGGGTATTCCCTTTTTCCGTATATGTTTATATTGTGTATAGAGGTCTTGTCCCGACAACTTACCTCTTTTCAGGATCATGGCCTTTTAATTAGGTGGTTTACGCATGGGAAGAAGGGCTCAGACTCTTAACCATTTTTTTTAGATAATCACTCCCAAAAAAGCCAAAAGAAACCACCTGAAATTCCCTTAAGAGACTTCATGAGAGGTGGTTACATGTCTCTTAGGTTAAGAAACGACTTTTTAGGGGGATTTCTTTGCTAAAAATAAAAAACTATCTACCCTAAAAAGGTGGTTATTTATAAGTAAAAATTATTATTTAATTAAACTATATAAGGAACCACTTATTCCAGAAGGAACCAATTATTCCAGAAAAGTGATTTCTTTATAAAATAAAAAAGACCACCTCCGATAGAAAAGGGGTCTCTTTAATTATATTTAAGAAATCAACTTTCCAGAAAAGAGGTATGTTATATTTTTTTGGGCATAAATAATTAATAAACCTAAAAAACCATTTTTTTTTTCCGGAAAAGTAGTTTCTTTTTTTTTTTCCTTTATTTATTTATTTATTTATTTTTTTTTCCGGAAAAGAGATATGTTATACTTCCTCCGTTTCGCACTAGATGCATCATTTTTTTTTTCACGTATTTCAACATGCTCGTTTGAACATTAATATCTCTAATTGCGAGTAAGTAAAAATTATAAAAAATTGATATTTGGAATCCTCACATTGATACGAATTTAACAAGATCTCACTTGACTATGTTTGTTTTTACAAAATGTGAAAGAATAATTGTCAAAGTTAGTTAACAAATAGTGTTCAAAAGAGAAATGATGCATCTATTGGAGGAAGTATTTTGTCAGGTGCTTTTTTTTGTTTTTTTTCCGTTATTTTTTGGCGCTAAATGTGTTGCACTTTACATACATTTTCACTTAATTATACTGTACATACGACCCTACATTTCCGATTCGAGTCATGTAGCTATTTTTTGCCACCTAATAGTACTATTATTAATTCACAAAACCGTAACATACTTATAATACCAAAATAATCCAAATCTTTCATTAGTCCCAAAAAAATATTAAAAAACATATATAATTACATTCATGAGAAAAGTTTAAGGTGGTGCATAATCTAAAGGTACTTAATGTTTCGTCTTAAAATCATCTCCTTAGAGAAAATACAAAGTTCTAAAATTAAAATGAAGTCATAAATCACCGACGCCATATCATCATCTTCATAATTTATACCATCTTCAAACTCTTCATACAGTTCTTTATGCTCAGACACATAGGTAACCCATAAGTCCCTTACCTCGTCAATCTTTGCTTGAGAATAACTAGTAGGTACTACACTGTAGTAATACAAAACATCAGAAAATTTGCATTTGTATAGTGTGCATTGGTGTAGTTCTAGGACATATATGGATAACAGTTGAGGTTCTGGCAATGTTCATTGGTGTATCTTTTGTGTGCACGAGAACTTGCAATCAACGAGAGGAGAAGTCACGGAAAAATACACAAATCACGAATCAAACTGGTGCAACCACCAATGTAGGTTACTGTAGTCACTTTAGATGTTCAGCCACCAGAATATGCTACTACAACTTCTAATGCGAAACTGCAAGTTCTAACGTGCAGGTCAGTCTATCATGGTTGCATCAACAGCAGTACATCTACTTAATTATCCATCTTAGCCAGAAATACATAATAGAAAAAACATATAATAATAGAAAGATAAGTAGTAATAAATACATAAATATATCACTAAATGCTCCTTGTGTTAGCGCTTATTGTTGCTTTAGTAAGTGTGGACCTTGAGGTTAAGGGTTTGAATCCTTACCATTAACATATACCTATTTTTTAGCTTTATTTTTTTCTCGCACCCCGGCCCCAGCGTAAAATTACTGGCTCTTCCATTGATGAGAAGAGGCAAAGGTTGGGGGTGAAGGTGAGGTTGTGTTCAAGACAAATGATGGGAAGACTCGAAATCACAAGAGGTTAGGTACATTTCAAGACTAGCTTGTTCGTAATCTCATATTTTTGTGTTGTTTGGATAGCTTGGGTTACACTATTCATATTGAGGGAGGTCTTTTTGGAGGTCACTAAGACTAGAAGTGTGATCTTGAGGGGACGAAGTAACAAACAAAACCTCTTAATACTTAATGGAGGTAGTGAAGGACAATTTTTGGCTCAACAAAAGGCAAGTTTTAGATATATCAAGGCTTCTTTATCGAAGCACATTGCAGAATGCAGAGATGCATATAGATGATCATGAAATAGAGAATATAAAGTGTGATTTTTTAATAATTTTTTTTTAAAAAAAGTGAAAATGAAATTGCGATGAACTTCAAAAGAGATTGTTTACTTTCTGCAAATGTATTTTTTACACTTTATAGGAGACATTTTTAAACATGATCTGATTTGTTTTTCTGCATCATGTTGTGGGATTTTTCCGGCCAGCTGATGGCTAGGAGGTTTCCGGTAGAATACGGCCCGATCTCAGCTCTGACCTGCAAAATAAGAATATTCCTCTCGGAATATTCCCTCCGATTCCTAAGTAAGTATGTGTTTTTAGAGAGAGACGGTAGATAGAAGGCAGAGCATATAATACTTGTGGTTGTTGTAAATTGAATGTCCTTGTCCTTGGGATTTTGTGCTATATATAGTACTAGGTTAAGAAGGGATGACCTAGAATCCTGTCAATGTGATTGGTTGAGCACTTAAGAATTGACACGTGTCCCTAAGTATTAAGGCAGCCGGCCTAATATGGACATAAATGGGCCTTTGGGCCTCTGTGCCACTAAGTAAGAAAATCAGTATTTTCCCATTATATTAACAATGCGCAATCCTAACTAGAAGTGACAGTGGGCCCAGGCCAGGTGCCATGGTGTCAGCCCCTCTGTTGTGCAAGGTCTGCCACGTTGCATATCCTTTATCAGTCCAGGTCGGACTACCAAGTGGCATAATTCATGCCACGTGTTACTCTTTAGAGGCATAGGTGGCATGGTAATTTTGCCTACATCATTTGCCCCTCAAGGAGGGTATTTCTGGAAACGATCTTTCAGATATCACTTCTTGACCCTTGGCATTCCAGATGCTTTTTACACAAGCTCTAGAGAGGATGACAAGTGTCATCCATCTCGTCTTTGCCCCTCTATATATAAGAGGGGAGGGTAATTTTCATTTTTACATTTGACTTCTTAGATTTACTGAGCCTTTGAGATTTTGGCGATTTCCGGCGGGGCATCAAACACTAGGAGGCGATTTCCGGCCACCGCAAAACCCTAAGCTGATCTTCACCAAATTCAACCTGTTCTTCACCAAGTTCAATCGGTTCTTCATAAAAATCAACCCTTTTCGTTGCTAGATCCTTTGAGGTTAGTTCCTTAAATCCGTTTACATGTTTTCTTGTTTTGTTCAGTTTAGCTCTTCCATTTATGTGTAGTTAATGGGTGGCAGTCTAGCATTAGACGAGGGTACGTTAGGTTTACGAAACGTTGTGCCTGAGGGAAATGGTGCCCTTGGTCCAAGTATGCATATAATATTAAGTCTAATAAATGCGGTTCAGTATTAATTAACAAGTTAATAATTCAGTGAGATCAAGTGAGCTGAATGCCTAGCTAGAGGCCGCTTCAGTTCAAGTGGAATTAATTATATTAATCCACAGCTTACTCTTGACTGAACCCGTAGGGTCACACAAATAGTACGTAAACGGATCAAGTATTTAATGGAATTAAATACTCCATCTATGGATGTTCGGAATCGACGGATCTTGGTTTCAGTGGGAGCTGAGATCGTCACAAGCAAGAAATGAATACTCCGGAAACGATGATATTGTCGGAAACGGAAATATGGATCGTATCGGAAATATAAATATTATCCAAGTCGTAGATGTTGCCGGAAACGGAAACATGGTACGTATCGGAAAATATTATCGGAAATGGAAATATTGCCGGAATCGGAAATATTGCCGGAAACGGAAATATTGTCAGAATCTGAAATATTATCGGAATCGGAAAATAATTCCGGAAACGGAAATATTAAATATTTGTTCGAAACAGAAATTAATTCCGGAATCGGAAATATTGAATATTGTTCGTATCGGAAATGAATTCCGAAACCGGGAATTTAATCGGAAGCGCATCGTACGAATTAGCATCGGACGAGGCTTGCTAGACGAAGGCCCAGCACGAAGCCAGGCCCACGCCCAGCAAGCCGAGCGCCCAACACGAAGGCCACAAGCCTCGCCAGGCCTAGCGCAAGGCCAGGCCCAACAAGGCTGCTGGCGCGCGCGCGCTGAGCGTGCTCGTGGGCTGCGAGGCAGCGCTCATGCGTGTGGGCCGCAAGGCCTGCGCGGTGCGTGCTTCCCTCGTGGTCGTACGACGCTCGTGTTCGTAACGAATCCTAATCCTATTGGAATCCGTGCATTGATTAAATCCTAATCCTAAAAGATTAAATTTATTATTTAGAGTTCTAATAGGATTCTAATTAATAAATCCATATCCTAGTAGGATTATAATTCCTTTCCATAAACTCTATAAATAGGTGCCTAGGGTCACATATTTACATCGAGATTTGAAGTATTCAAAAGGTAAGATTTTCAAGCAAAAATCAGCCAAACACTTGCAACCCAAATAGCCGAAATTCCTAGTAACCTTAAGGGCGATTCTAGTTGGTCAAGCTTAAGGCGGATCCGGACGTGCTGTGGACTATCTACGGAGGGACGACACTTGGAGTCCTAAAGAATTGTTCTTGTTCGGTTCGGGCGCAGCTAGGGAGGGCACGCTACAAAGTGTATGCATCTGAATTATGCTAAATGATTATGTGTAAATAATATGTTTCCTGGCTTTATGGTTTTTCCGCATGATTTATGTTTATTCATATATATCATAACCTCACAGTGGTATCACGAGCCCTTTATTATTTTCATAATCTAAATTGCATGAACATGGTTAAATTTTACAAATTTGCAAAGAATTAAAGGGGTGATTAATTTTGGTAATTAATTGCAAATTGCGTTTATTTAATTATATGTACGCAGTTTTTCGGCAGTTTCTTCGTTACTCATCCAAATCGAGTGATTTTTGTTCAATCAAGAGTAATTGGATTTCCTGTGAGTTTACACCCAATTGACTAGTAATATAGGAGTCGCCATTCAGTTTTTAACGACAATGAGAAAAACTGACAAAACCCGGTTATCGTGACATAAAGGGAGTGCAATTATGTTTGACCACGACGGCCGTAGGTTCCCTTGTGATCCCTGGTGTGGGGATCTCTCAACATACACCCGCTGGGTAGAGATTGAGGGTTCGGGGGACTGTAACTACCGAGAGGAGTACTCGCTCGTCGATAACTCCAGAGACAGGATATCCTTACTAGCTCAGCATAAATAATTGAAGGGACATGCGTTAACTATTAAACTAATCTGAGTTGATTTTAGCAATATGCAACACATAATACTAGATCGATCGCGATTACCTGATTTAAATAGCATTAAGGGACCTAGCATAATAATCCAATTTCCCAAAAATATTATATTTGTTAGGAGTGGTAGAACAATCAGATTTAGTTAGTTTAACAGTTCATAAAAAGGGCGAGGAAAGCAATTAAATCATAGAAAAGGGACACATTACGACGCACCCTTGAGAGGTGCGTCATGGTTCTCAGAAAACTAACCACTTTGACTTTGCTATTTCTCCTTTTTATTTAACGAATCTCAAATTATGGGACAGGATACGTTCTGTTCGATTTATGGATCGATTGCGACAGAACGTGTGAACAATTTCGCAGCGTGAGGCTTAGGCTAGGGGTTGGAGTCAATACTCAGAATATGAATTGTGTGTTGTGATTTCACGTCGAACTTGGGCTATATTTATAGAAAAGAGTTTGTGGAAAGATAGAATTGCAGAGCTCTAATCCACAAAGAATTAGGAAAAAACACGTACCCAGGTAATTCCAGCGCCCAGGCCTGGGCGCCGAAGATTTCGGCTCCCAGAGCCAGGCGTCGAAAATAGGGTCTGGGCTGTTTTCTAGTCAGATTCGGATTCCTAAAATCCGTAGTGTTTGAGACTTAATCGACTCTTTTAGTGCATATCAATTTCATGACGGAATGCGTCTGGGCCCGTTACGAACTCTAGGCTCGTTAGGATTTTAATTAATACGTAACTCTTATTTCCGAATCATATTAGGAATAGGATTCTCACAGTTTTCTATCTCATTTAGGATTTATGTTGGAGTGCAACACCTAATTCTGACAGGTTTCTATCTTTTATGACTTGCCACTTTTAGAAGCTACCCTTTACGGTAGTTACTATTTTTAGCAGGTTTCCATAAATAGCAGGTTTCTATAAATAGCATGTTTCGGGTGAAACGAGAAGGGTGATTGAGATTCGTTATTTTATAGGAGATGCGTTGTCAAGTGGAGATTTATGTTTTCATCATCGAACCTTTCCCTTTCGGGAATGGGGACAAAAGTAGGTGTCTACAGTTAGCCCCCACTTTGACTGAGTCTTGGAGTAAGATGATGGTCAAAGTCTGCTTCCCCCCCAAGTGTTCGTGGTTCTTTTGATGGTTCGAAAAAGGAGTACGAACACTTGCAGAAGCGGGAGGATAGGTGGCAAGAGAGAATGACGCCCATACACGGGCGTAGGAAATATCAGCGCCCAGGCCTGGGCGTGAAAAATAACAGCGCCCAGTCCTGGGCGTTAAAACATGGTCCTTCGCCTTTTTCTACTTTATCGAGTTTTATGCCGTTTGCTTAGAGTAATGTGCAGAATGCTTGCTTATGAGTCTTTAACGTGTTTTATTAGATGCCTTAACTCCGGACTGAATTTTATTAAATATAGTACTTTTTCAATTGGTCTAAGTTCGTGAGGTTAGCGAATTCCGCTCCATCTATGTCAGCTAGTTAGACTGCTCCGCCAGGTAGGATGGTCTTTACAAAATATGGTCCTGTCCAGTTAGGCCGAAATTTTCCTCGAGGGTCTGTAGTAGGTGCGCGGACTTCTTTTAATACAAAATCGCCTTCTTTGATATTTCGAGGTTTGACTCTTTTGTTGAATTGCCTTGCGATGCGCTTTTGATACACTTGCACGTGATGTAAAGCTCTCAACCTCCGTTCGTCTAAAAGGACGAGCTCGTCATACCTAGCTTGAACCCAATCAGCCTAGGGTAGCTTGCTTTCTAGGACGATCCGGAGGGAGGGAATTTCCAACTCGATCGGTTGAACTGCTTCCATTCCGTATACCAATGAGTAGGGTTTTACTCCAATGGAGGTGCGGATTGAGGTTCGATAGCCCCATAATGCGAAGTGTAATTTGTTGGGCCAATCCTTATAATTTTCGGCCATTTTTTCGATTATGACTTTAATATTTTTGTTGGCCGCCTCTACCGCGCCGTTCATTTGCGGCCTGTAGGGAGAGGATTTATGGTGTTTGACATGATATTTTTCGAGCAGGTCTTGGACTTCGGCCCTAAACTGGGAACCTTGGTCACTTATGATTTCATGTGGAACCCCGTATCGACATAATAGGTTCTTTTCTAGGAATCGAGCGACATGTTTGGCCGTTAATTTTGCATAGGAGACTGCCTCTACCCATTTAGTGAAGTAATCAATTGCGACTAAAACGTACTCGTGTCCCCCTACGCCTGTTGGTGTTACATTGCCGATTATATCTATACCCTAGGTGGAAAAGGGCCATGGAGAAGTGAAGGTGTATAGTTCTGAGGGAGGCAGATGGTTAAGGTTACTGAAGATTTGGCATTTTGGGCAAGTTTTTACAAAGTGATGGCAATCGGTTTCCATAGTGGTCCAATAGTACCCTGAGCGGGATATTTTTCGGGATAGCATTTTTCCGTTCATATGGGGTCCGCACACGCCGTTATGGTATTCTTCCATTAGTCTTTGGGCTTGGTTTTGGTGGACACAAAGTAACTTGATTTTATTCGGCGTGTACTTGTACAGTTCTCCCAGAGTTATGCTATATTGTGAAGCGAGGAGGCGTAGGGCCTTTTGTGCTCGCGGGGAGGTGTTTGGGGGGAATTCCCCACTTGTTTTGTAACGAAGGATGTCCGTATACCACGGTTCTTCTTCGGTGTTTTCAGGTTCGGAGTCTATGGCACAGCAATAAGCCGGCTCTTTCCTTCGCTCGACCCGAAGGGTCATCCCGTCCCATTCATTCGGGATGTTGAGCATTGAAGCTAGCTTCGCTAGTGCATCCGCGAATTGGTTGTCGTCTCTTGGTAAGTACGTATACTCGATTTTTTCAAATTGCTCGACTATTTGGTCTAAGTGAGCTTGATATTTTGAGAGACTAGTGCTTCGGACCTTCCATCTTTTGGATATATGGTTGATTATTAGGGAAGAATCCCCGAAGACTTGTAGATGTTTGACTCCGAGGCTAACTGCGGCCTCTAGCCCAACTATGCAGGCCTCGTATTCGGCGGCGTTGTTTGTGGCCTCGAAGTCAAGTTTGACGGAAATTGGTATATGGGCCCCTTCGGGACTGACTAGGAGAACTCCGACGCCGCATCCTTTCTGGTTGGACGCGCCATCGAAGTATAGTGTCCAATAGTCGTCTCGTATCATCAGAAGTTCCTCGTCAGGGAGGAGGTAAGCTTCTGTGGTTTCCTCATTCGTGGCATGCTCGGCCAGGAATTCGGCTACCGCTCTTCCTTTGATTGTTTTTTCTGGCATGAATTTTAGGTCGAATTCTGAGAGCATGACTAGCCACCTGGACAGGCGACCATTTAGGGCGGGCTTTTCGAACATGTATTTTAAGGGGTCTAGTTGTGACACTATATGAACAGTGTGGGCCAATAGGTAATGTCTGAGTTTTTTGGATGCCCAGACGAGGGCGAGGCAGGTTTTCTCAAGTTCTGTGTATCTCGTCTCGTACTGTATGAACTTCTTGCTAAATTAGTAAATGGCTCGCTCGGATCCATGTACACACTGTGAGAGCATAGCTCCCGCTGCAATATCCGTGACGGTTAGGTATAGGCGTAAAGGGATTCAAGGCAAAGGCGGGGAGAGGACGGGTGGTTTGCTTAGATATTCTTTGATTTTATCGAAGGCAGTTTGGCATTGTTCATCCCATTCGACTTTTTCTTCTTTTCTTAATTTTTTGAATATTGGCTCACAAGTCATAGTAAGCTTGGAAATGAACCTACTAATGTATTGCAGCCTTCCTAGGAAGCCCCTTATCTGTTTTTCAGTTTTTGGTGGGGGAATTTCGGTAATGGCTTTGATATTGGATGGGTCAATCTCGATTCCTGGCGTACTAACAACATATCCTAGCAGTTTCCAGAGGTTACCCCGAACACACATTTTTGTGGATTTAGTCTCATGTTATATTTCAAGATTCGGATGAAGAACTTTTTAAGTGCCGGGAGGTGACCGTGCCGGTCTTTAGATTTGACGATCATGTCGTCCACATAGACCTCGATTTCTTTGTGTATCATATCATGGAGTAACGTGGTGGCTGTTCTTTGATAAGTGGCCCCCGCGTTTTTCAAACCAAAAGGCATTACAGTGTAACAATATGTACCCCAAGGGGTAATGAAAGTTGTTTTTTCCATGTCTTCTTCTGCCATGAGTATTTGGTTATATCCGGCGTACCCGTCCATAAAGGAGATGTAACACCCCCGATCACTAACTATAAATAAATAAGAATATAAAAGACTTTATAATAAATTGCGGAAGCTTATAACTAGATCGGAGGTATCACCGCCACACTTGACCACATTGTCAAGTGCTAAGGCTTACAAAACTCAAACTATTACAACTCAATTACTAGGTGATCTATTTACAACTGTACAACTGTTATAAAGACTAAACGGTAACACTTGAGCTCCTTTAACTTCTAAAGACAGTCCTTTACGATCAATCTGCTCCAATCATCTTGACTGCTCACCATAGAGGACAAATTCCAAAAGGATCGTCGCAGGGCCACCATAAGAAAAAGACATGGCCGCAAACACACAAAGCAAATAAACACACGTCAGCAAAAAGCTGAGTAATCACCTGTAATATACAAAAACATACTAATGTAGAATATATAATAAAGGCTCATGTAAACAATGTAGTATGAAACTACATTTCAAGTACGATCCCAAATATAAAACTAACTTCATACTCTCTATAAAAACTATAAATCTTCTCTTCATATGAACCTCAAATATATTGATATGATATTTTCCTCTACTAAACGTACTCAAACCAATAGGTGCCATATTTGCTCTTTGTTATATACCTAGCCTTGGACATGGGTAATTCGAATAATAAACCAACAAGTATAAAAACTTGAAACTCTCAATAGCTACTAGAGAGACTCTTTGAGTCAAGGCCACTTTTGGACCAAATCCCACTTTGGAGATATAAAGAAAATAATAAAGATTGTATCTTGCTCCTCTACTAATGGTTATCATCTCCTTACCAAACATGTCAAGGACTAAGGTGTATAACGCCGAGCCTCAAACCAAAAATATAATAATCATTCTCTAACATTTTCTAATAATCTTATCCATATGATCAATACCCATTCCTGGTTAATAATCTATACTTCTCAAAAACAGCATAGACTCCCAAATAATATTATACGACATAGTTTGTCTATGAAACATCTCAAACCTTTTCGGGGAACAACATCAATACCCAAATAAAACTTCTAAACAATCCCAAAAATACATGCGACTAAGTCCTCAATACTTATTAGATAAACTAGCTAGTCCTTCATAGTTAATTGATATTCTCCCTTAAATGATAATAACAAAATCAATATAACTATGACCATTATTATAGAGCATAAGAATCACAAATTGCTGTGATTATCGCACAAAAGTATCATACAACTAACTATTTTCATGATAATTGCAAACACATAAGCACTTCTGTAAGACATCAACAAATCCAACATCAGATAAACAACATGTATACTCAATACAATTCCAACGATAAATATAAATAAAATCTCTAAAGAATAGGCATGATAACAACTAATGATACACACAACGATTCGAGAGACTAAGTGTGCGTGATTACCTTCCCTAACCACAATAAGCGAAATCAAAAAACACGAATTGCGGCTTGCGGGATATATATATACGAGATGAAAATTGTAAAAGGGCTTATGACATATTTTGTGTGCTAAATAAAATAATGGCGGTAGATCAAGGGAGTGATAAAATAAGGATGATGATTGTAAGGTGTAAGATATGAAGCCATGATAAAGGAAGGCATCATTACTCATTAGTTTTGATTAGTGCTTGATCTCACAGCCAAACTCACGAGACTCGTCAAAAGAATGGCTGCCACACAACTTTGAACAGATAATATTAGGTTAAACAAAGGTATTTATAAACTTAGTCATTAGTGTCATACTCAAATTACAATAGGTTTTCAAACCTTTCCGAAAACATAAATAAACTATGAAATTTGAAAAATAAATTTACTTAAAACACAAATATGAAGTTAACTTTATTATAAAATATATTTTATAAAATCATAAAATATTGGGATATTACAATATATCTCCCTTAAAGAAAGTTTCGTCCCGAAACTTAAAAGTATGAAAATTATGGGTTTTACAATCTACCCTCCTTAAAAGAAGCTTCGTAGTTAGAAAAGTTTAGGGTATTTCAATCTACCCTGCTTAAAAGAAGTTTTGTCTCGAAACGTAACATTTGAAAAACATAGGGTATTACAATCTACCCTCCTTAAAAGAAGTTTCGTTCCCAAAACTTAAGTTAAAAGAACTTAGTTACTTTAATATCAAATGCTAAACAATTTTTTTGTTTTTAAATAAAGAAACAAAAAAGTTATACCAACTTAAACTTTTGCCACATAAAAATATTTGGGATATTACAGGAGAGGAAGCGCGTGCTCTGCGGTATTGTCTACTAGTATGTCAATGTGAGGTAGAGGGAAGTCATCTTTGGGACTGGCTTTGTTGAGGTCTCGAAAGTCTACGCACATTCGCACGCGTCCATCTTTTTTAGCTACGGGGACAATATTGGCCACCCATTCTGGGTAGTTGGAGACTTTTATAAAGCCGGCGTCTAATTGTTTAGTGACTTCTTCTTTTATTTTTAAGGCTATCTCTGGTTTGAGCCGCCGTAGCTTTTGTTTTACTGGTGTCATTTTGGGATCTAGCGGAATTTTATGCTCAGCGATTTCTCGATCTATTCCTGGCATGTCTTTGTAGGACCAAGCAAAGACACCCTCGAATTCCCGCAAAGTGGAGATTAGATCGGCTTTTTCGGTGGGAGTTAAGGTGAGGCCAATTTTAATGATTTTAGGATTTTCTTCTGTTCCAATATTTACCGATTCTGTGTCCTCAATTATAGGAGTTTTGAGTTCTTGCTCATTTACAGCTTTTATCAATTCGGTATATTCCTCTTCTGGCTCTTTTTCGTGCTCATTAGTGACGAGACATTCTGCATTATTACTCTGTTTTTTAAGCGGCATATACTCAAAAGTTTTGTTTATCTTATTAAAGTCATGAAGCATTACATCAAAAAGATCTCCCGGAGTAGATATTTCCGGGTCTAAACTATTTTTGGGAGGGGTTACAATTTTGCTAGGTTCGGACTCGGAGTCAGACTCGGATTCAGACTCTAATTCTTCGTACATCGGACCCTCTCTCGCAGATATCTTGAACTTCATCCCACGAGCATTAGTCCATTTGAAAGTCTTGCGCCACCCTCGTTGGATTTGGTCATCTTTTGAGGGTGATGGAGCGATCAATTTAGTAGGATCGAACACTTCATCTTGGAGAGCTAATGCCATAATTTCTGTTTCATTTTTCGTTCTTTTCTTTTCTAACCCAAACAATAGCCCGAAAGCATGTGAGTTGGGGAGCGTTTTTGGCATAGCACGATTCTTTGGGGCGAGTGGCCTTTGAGAACGTAAAGGGTCGTGTTCCAGAATCGGCCAGGGCGTTGAAAATGCGTCCCTGGCCGATTCTCGTTTTCTGTTTGCGTCTACTTTTGTTTATGCGACTTCGATTTGCGTGCTTGCCTAATAACGTCCTTTACGCGTTGTGCAGCGTTTGTGGGATTCGTTACAGGCCATCCCGAGCGTCGCTTATTTTTGTGGCGATCATTCGGGTTTGCGGAACACGTATTTCGGTATAACTCTTTGGCAAATTGGTTTATGAATGTTTGGGCAATTTTTAAGGTCGTTGGTTTTTCTGGGACAGTTTGTCACACACAATCATATATTTCGCTACACATAACTAACATTCCATCATGAGGCAATAATGATATGTCATGTAGTTTATGATAGGCTTCTATGGGTAGTTATTTGCGCCTGGCTTGGTACCGCTTCTATCGTAGATCCAACACATGCCCCGGTCGAGGTAGTGTCTTCAGCAGACGAATTTCGCTTAAGAGGCCAACCCGCAAGTGCAAGCCAAGGGGGCATGCAGGCGAGAGGGACCTAGTGGGCGAGTGATTGGGTTTGGGACGGGTGTACTACCAGCAAAAGTGCCGAGTGGACAACATTCGAAGCGTATGCACCCCCCGATTGGCGATGGGTATCCTTAGTCCAAACTCCCTGAGGGAGCCAAGATTCATTATGCGGTTCTGCCCGTTCACATTAATATGCTGATTTTCAGGTCGTCCCAACTTAATGGGGAAATAAACGCGGGGTAGGATCGTTTCACCCTTCGGCTATTTTGATTACCTACAAGCACGAGTATTTCCTTCACTATCCCCAGCAGAGTCGCCACTGTGAGGGGGTCGAAAAAGTACGAGGCTAATGCGTGACCTCGTCCCTCGTGGGTGTGACGATTCTTTTTATTCAATCAAGTGTAATTGGATTTCCTGTGAGTTTACACCCAATTGACTAGTAATATAGGAGTCGCCATTCAGTTTTTAACGACAATGAGAAAAACTGACAAAACCCGGTTATCGTGACATAAAGGGAGTGCAATTATGTTTGACCACGACGGCCGTAGGTTCCCTTGTGATCCCTGGTGTGGGGATCTCTCAACATACACCCGATGGGTAGAGATTGAGGGTTCGGGGGACTGTAACTACGAGAGGAGTACTCGCTCGTCGATAACTCCAGAGGCAGGATATCCTTACTGATGTGGGCTTGAACAAATCTCCCACAAAGCCCAAAGAGGCAGCTTACGACTCATGCTGATCAGATGGGCCCAGGCCTGGAAAGAAGGCCCAAAGTCCTGCTACTCCACCAGAATAAAGACAGAGCCCCATTGGGCAAAGCCCATTATTTTTAAAAGCCGGTCCAAATATGGGAGGCCCATCATTGCAGGATAAAGGCCACGTGTCCTAAATCCCCAAGGGGCACGTGTCCCATAGTTAGGGTTGAGGGTGCAGTCACCAAGGAACCCTAGCACTATAAATAGCTCAGATCCCAAGGTAAAAGGGCATTCAATTCTTGCCCAACCACAACAAACTTGTCTTTGCTCTGCCTTCTCTCTACAAATTACTTATCTCTCTAGCTTATACTTACTTAAGCATCGGAGGGAATATTCCTACGGGAATATCCTTGTTTTGCAGATTGCCAGAAGTTCGTGCCAAGTCATACTTGATACCTCCGAGGAGCGCGTGCCACGTCAGCACCGTAAAAGTTCCCACAACATTTGGCGCCGTCTGTGGGGAGGTACAGTGTCATGGCTGAACTTCAAACTGACTGCGGAAAAACCAAGAGTAAATCAGAACTCCCAGCCAGAAAAGGAGTGTTTAAGGACGGGTCCAACATTCAATGTGACACGGCAGCTAGCCAGCCTGCGGCCGTCATTCCTATTCGACCCTTGCTGGATGGTCCTCACGGAGTCAATTCTAAGCATGATAGTGGTAGGATGGTAGAGTTTCTGTCAGAAGATTCTGACTCGCCTATGAGGAGGCGCAACCTGGAGGAAGCTAGTCCGCATGTCAAGGAGGTTCGTCCAGGAAGAAGGACGAGACGAATCTTGCAGAAGAAAAATGCGGACCGTTACTCTCTAGAGGCTCCTGTAAGACAGCATGAGTGCGTCGCCCGAAGGAAGAATGGCTGTGGCTCCGAAGGAAAAAGGGGGCGAAGGAGGACGTCCTCTAGAGGTCCCTTTAAGTTCAATACGGCCCTTGGCGAGATCCTCCTTGCGGAAGGACCAAGTCTGGGAATAGAACCGTCACCCCGACGATCGTCCACCTCCTGCCCACAAGTACCTTTCTGTGCTTTTCACAACGACGAAGGGCATGACACTCAAAGTTGCCGGATGTTGAGGAAGATATTAACTGATCGCGTGGCTGAAGGACACCTTCGCCAGTACGTCCATTTAGAGGACGCACATGAAGAAGCGAGCCCCACCTCTAAGTACACAGATGAAAGAATTATGGTAATATCAGGAGGAATAGCGGCAGGAGAACCATGTAAGGAGGGACGACAAAAAGGCCCACCTCATCTTCGCCCAGTACAGAAAAACCTACCCTCTGTGGAAATTTCCGAAGACGACTATAGAAGGGCGGCCACACCATATGATGATGAACCTCTGGTTATTGAGGTTAAGGCGGCTAATCTTAAGGTAAAGAGAGTACTGGTGGATACGGGAAGCTCGTCTGACATAATCAGTCTGCAATGCCTGCGGAAATTAAGGCACAATCCAGGAGACATAGAACAAGTTTACGGGCCCTTGGTAGGATTCGGGGGGAGCATCGTTCGTCCGATTGGTTCCATTTTGCTGCCGGTTTCTTTTGGAATTCCCCCAGTAGTCAAAGAAGTTGCCATCAGGTTTATAATAGTGGAAAATCTCACCACATTCAACATCATACTTGGTCGTCCAATACTCAACGACCTAAAAGCTGTGATCGTCCCTCATTTACTATTGGTAAAATTTGTTGGAAGCAACGGACGCGTTGGATCTCTCTATGGAAATCAACAGTTGGCCAGGGATTGTTACTTGTCGACGTTGGAACCAACGGCCTGGGGAGCTTCTCCAAAGGGAAAGGAACAAACTAAACCTCCAGTGAGTCGCTGTAAAACCCGGAAAATTCCAACAGAGCACAATGCAGAAAGACGACCTGAGCCAGTGGGAGCACTTTCTGATGTAATTCTGGACTTAGCGGATCCGTCTCGAATAGTCCCCATTGGGGTCCACCCTGACGACCCCATGTCAGCAGCATTAGTGCAGCTACTCCAAGAATATAAGGAGATATTTGCCTTCACGGTAGAAGAGATGCCCGGTATAGACCCGGCGGTGGCCGTGCATAAGTTGAATGTGGACAGTACTGTGAAGCCAGTACGACAAAAGAAAAGGAATCATGGAGAAGCAAGAAATTTGGCCGCCGCTGCCAAGGTCAAGAAACTAATGGATGCAGGCTTCATACGCCCATGCCAGTACCCAGACTGGGTAGCCAACGTAGTCCTGGTACCCAAGCCCAATAAGACGTGGAGAATGTGCGTTGATTACACTGATCTCAATACAGCATGCCCTAAAGACAGCTTCCCACTGTCGAAGATAGACCGACTCGTCGACTCCACCGCTGGACATGCCATGATGAGCTTCATGGACGCCTACTCTGGATTCCACCAAATTCCATTATGGCCCGAAGATCAGGAGAAGACGTCTTTCGTCACGGAGCAAGGATTGTACTGCTACAAAGTAATGCCGTTCGGTTTAAAAAATGCCCCTGCTACCTTTCAACGGTTGATAAACACAGTTTTCGTAAAGCAGCTGGGGAGGAATATAGAAGCCTATATTGACGACATGATTGTAAAAAGCAAGCAGAAGAAGGATCACCTTGACGACTTGAGAGAAACCTTTGAAACCATCAGGACATACCAGATGAGACTCAATCCCAAGAAGTGCATATTTGGGGTATCTTCTGGCAAGTTCCTTGGCTTCCTGATTGACGAAAGGGGCATTGAAGAAAATCCGGACAAAGTGCAAGCGGTCATTGATATGACGTCGCCAAAGACGGTCAAAGACGTGCAACGCCTCACTGGGTGTCTCGCCGCCTTAGGACGATTCTTATCTAGAGCTGGAGACAAGTGTCACTACTTTTTCAGTACCATCAAAAAGGGAACCCAGTTTGAGTGGACGACGCAAGCTGAGGCTGCCTTCCTCCGCCTAAAAGATCATCTGCACACCTTGCCACGGCTGGTCAGCCCTCTCTTGGGGGAAGTTTTGTATCTGTATCTTGCCATCTCAGAATACGCGCTAAGCGCCGTCTTGCTTACAGAGAGGGAGGGAACGCAACTACCTGTGTACTTTGTCAGTCACATGTTGCAGAATGCTGAACTCAAATATCCAACGGTCGAAAATTTTGGTTTTGCTCTGTTCTTGGCTAGTAAGAATCTTCGTCCATATTTCCTGGCCCATCGATTGGTAGTATACACGGATCAACCGCTTAAGCGACCTTTCACCAACCTTGAAGCGTCAGGAAGAATGCTCAATTGGGCATTTGAGCTTCACGCGTTTGATATCTCGTATGAACCAAGGAAGGCAATAAAGGGACAGGCATTTGCTGACTTCATCGCGGAACTGACCAACCCACCCTATTTGAAGAATGAAAAAACTCAGTGGATAGTGCATGTGGACGGCTCTGCTACTCAGAACGGGTCAGGAGCCGGCATTATCTGTGAGTCACCAGAAGGAGATATCTATGAATATGCAATGCGATTCAACTTTCAGGCGTCAAACAACGAAGCCGAATACGAAGCCCTGATATGTGGAATTCAGATGAGCAGAGCCGCAGGGGCAGCAGACGTCCTCGTTTTGTCTGACTCGCAATTAATTGTCAGTCAGTTCAAATGAGAGTATGAGGCTAAGGACGAGGCCATGATAAGATAATTGGAAAAAGTCCGCCAAGAAGCCCAACCGCTGTCTAACTTTGAAGTAAAACACATTCCCCGGTCTGAAAACAATAAGGCAGACGCTTTATCTAAACTGGCAAGCTCAGCATCCTACGACACGCCACGTCATGTATTCTGGGAGGTAAAACAGTCCAAAAGCATTGACGCCTCGAGAATAGACATCTTGGATCGAACAGCCACCTGGATGGATGACATTGTCAACTTCAAAATGAATGGAGTACTCCCTGATGATCCCAAGCAGGCAGAAAGATTACAAAAGAAATGTACATGGTTTGAGATATGGAATGGAACACTATACAAAAAAGCCTTCTCACGGCCACTTCTCCGCTGCGTAACCCCCGAGAAGGGGCAAGAGGTACTGGAAGATCTTCATCAGGGATTATGCAGCTCCCACATAGGAGGGAGGGCCTTGGCCGAAAAAACTTTAAGAACTGGATACTATTGGCCCACTCTCAAAGAAGACGCCCTCAATATGGTCAAGCGTTGTGATAAATGCCAACGATTTGCTCACCTAATTCTACGACCAGCACAGAAACTGACGCCAATCACCAGCCCTATACCTTTTGCCAAATGGGGGATGGACTTCTTAGGACCCTATACGACGGCGCCAGGAGGACTGCGTTATGTAATAGTAGCCGTCGATTACTTCACTAAATGGGTAGAAGCTGAGGCTTTAAAGAACACTAAAGCACAGGGTGTGAGAGCGTTCATCTGGAAAAACATAATCACAAGATTTGGCGTACCTCAGTCTATCGTCTTCGACAATGGGCCACAATTCAAGACGCCCAAATTAGAAGAGTGGTTGGCCGACCATGGTATCACAGCATGTTTTGCATCAGTAGGACGCCCCCAAGCTAACGGACAAGTAGAGGCATTCAACAAGATTATCTCTGAAGGGATGAAGAAGAAGCTTGATGAGGCAAAGGGTTTATGGGCCGACGAGTTACCCAATGTTTTATGGTCTATACGGACCACGGCAAAAAATTCCACAGGAGAAACACCATTCTTGTTAGCCTATGGGGCTGAAGCCGTCCTACCCATTGAAATGTGCGAACCCACCCTGCGCGTCATGTTGTTTAATGAAGATGCCAATTGGGAAATGATGAAGGCGGCCTTGGATTTCTTACCAGAAACCAGAGGGAATGCGGCTCTACGAAAGCAGCTATACAAACTCCGCATGACAAGGGAATACAACAAAAGGGTTTCTAGAAGAATACTTAAAGTTGGAGATTTTGTGCTTAGGAAAATGGAAGCCGTGGGACACGCCAATGAACAAGGGAAACTCACCCCTACTTGGGAAGGTCCATATGAGATTTACGAGGAGGTTCGAGACGGAACATACCGGATCCAAGACATGCAGGGACGTCCGATTTTGCGTACTTGGAATGCGGATAACCTCAAGAAGTACTTTTTCTAGATTGACACTTGTCTAGATTATATGCATTGTAAAGACGTCTAGAGCCTAGACGCACCGTGTAGCATGTTTTAAACATTAAATGAAAAATTCACTGCAAGCCGGTCTTGCTGAGAAATCCTTCTGAAAAGAATGTCATCAAAACTCTCGGAGAAATGCAAACTAATGCTCTCCCAAAAGACTAGTCGTTTAAAGGCCTAAGAAGTGGCCCAGACTAGCACCCTCACTAGGCTGATCACCTAGAACACAGGGGTTACACATTCCTAACACAGCTATATAAAGTAGCAAAAGACCTTGGCAAAAAGACAAGGGCAGACATCTGACGACTCAAATGGGGGGCGTCGGACGTAATCATAAAAAATATGATGAAAGCTAAAAAGCAGTAAGATGTTCAAAAGGGCATCATGTCATTCCCAAAAAGTTAGCCATAATTACAAGAATTATGCACAAAAGCCACCAAGCATGGCGTCAAAAAAACAAAAACACATTAATAAAAACAAAGACGCGTAGGAACTCATTCCTCATCCTCGCTGGGCACGAACTCAGGAGGGGTGCGTCCTTCCCTTTGAGCCTTCTCCACCTCAATCTGATAGGTGAGAAACTTCTCAAACCAGCTGAAGGGACGTTCGCTTGAAAATTCAGCATTCCATGCAAGCTCCATACCCCTTCGGATCGATTTCTCACCCAGCATGGCCGACTGGGCGAGAACACTCTGTGATGAATCGACTTCCTTGCTAGCCGCTTCCAGTTGAACCTCCAACTCTTTAAACTGAGTCTCCAGACGAGAAAACTCAGCCTCTTTCTCCTTTATCTTCTTGGAGAGATCCTCCATTTCAGAAAAATTCTGATCAATATGCAGGAGACGAGTTGTGTTCTCAGCATTTTGAGAGGCCAGGGCGGTAGTCACAGCGTCAATCTGTTCCTGCCTGTCTAAGCGAAGCTTCTCCAGTGCAGCAAAATGGTGGTCACCACATTGACTGGCCAGAAGACGGTGACGAGCTTCTTCATGCACCAAAGCAGTGCGCCACTTTTTCAGCGAGTCCAGCAGAATGAACATCTGCGCAAAATAGTAAGTCAAACAAAAAGAAACGAGTGTGTAAAAATAAAGGTATAACGAAACTTACGTCCAGCGCCGAGGACTGCATGGCGGCAAGCATATTCTCGGCCGCCTCAGGAAGGGTTTCAGCATATTGGGGAGGAATGGCACTGCGCATCAGCGTCATTATCTTCCTACGGTTATGAGAATTGAACCCGCCTGAAGAAGGGATCTGATCCAATTCAGCATCTATGTCTTTCTGAGGATCGGGAATTTCTATGGGAAAAACAACGGCCTTAGAATCCCTGGGGGAAACTATAGAACTGCTAGACGAGGAACGGCAGGTGGTTACGATGTTGGAGTAAAACTTACCCCCAGAATTCCTAGCTCTCTCCGCCGCCCTCAGAGGGATGTTGCGGCGGACGACTTCAGGAATCCCCGCAAGAGGATCAGCTGTCCCTCCAGTTTTCTCCAAGCTAGGAGAAGCAGATGCAGCCTTGGGGACGGCAAAACCCTTAGAAGCCTTCGACGTCATCGACTTGAAGACAGGTTTCCCTGTATCGCCAGCCCTGCGTTTGGGAGTAGGAGCCGCGTCCGTGCTCGCCTTCCTCGTCTTCTTAAAAAAAAAAAATGATAAAAAAACAAGTTGTAAACAACAAAGGAAATCACGTCTGAAGATTTAATCAATACCTTCTCCTCCTCAGCGGGAGGGGGAGCCATTTGCTCATGAATGGCTTGCTCGGCTGCCTGCTGACGCTTCCAAGCTCTGAAGGTACTGGCGTCAAGTACCTTCGCCAACCAAGACTGCCTGTCCACTTGTCCTTTGGAGGCATCATCCAGCTGACCCATGGCCTCGTCTGGCAAAACGAGATAAAGACATTAGTGCGGTTTTGATTAAACAGAAGAATGGAAAGTATAGATACATTACCTCTCGGCATATACGGACACAGGCCTACAGCCGAGAGGAAAGTGGGATTGCTCAGTTGATTCAGATGAGGCAACCACCCCTCGGGTATGTAGGCCGTCTTGTCCTTGATGACGAGCGGCTTGACCAGGAACAGCGACGAGATCTGCTCCCAGAGCTCGGCGGAGATGGGAGGTAAAGAAGCACCTTTCCCAACGAAGTTGGGCTTGGCGTTCCAGCGTCTCATCCTCTCACACATCTCCAGATTGGTGGTTTTGATAACCACCCACTTCTTCCTCCAGTGATGCCACTTAGACGCCTTCCCCATCACCGTCCGATAGGCCCCTTTGTATGTAAGAATCAGCCAGCCCGCGGCGGCTTTCGAAACTTGAGACATAGAGGCGATTCTTAGGAACGCCGGAAGAGAAGGGGTGATGCCGGCAAGCTCGCAGCGAGCAATGTAGCCAAACACACCCGCCCAGGAGTTCGGGGACATTTGGCACAGGCCAATATTGAAGCTGTCCAGCAACTCCACCACAAAGGGGTGAGGGGGGAATCTCATACCCAGCTTCAAAAACGAGCCGTAAACGGCGAACTCTCCTTTCACCAGTCCAAAGCTGGTGCAATCCATGCCAGCCGGCATGCGGAATTTATACTCCGAACCTATATTCAGAGACGCCCCATAGGCTTTCCTCTCTAGAGTGAGGAAATTCAGCCACGTCTGAAGTGGGAAGATGGCGCTGGGATGAAGGTGACCTTCCTCCCCACCTGACGTGCTAGCCGGCGCGACATCGGTGCTTTCTGGGACGTCCTCTATAGGAGAAGAGGATTCTCCTTCAAACTGCTCCTCGTCTTCTATTCGCGCCATTAAATCCTGCAACAAGCCAAGATTTGCTTCAAAATAGGGACAAACTTGAAAATAGAAGACGTCAACGGGACAAGATGACGCCTTCAGTTTGACGAGACCCATGCAAGACTTAGAAGAAAATTTGGAAGAATCAAAATCAACAAACACATTTTTCCAAAGAAAACCTTTACCTGATAAATCAAAAGGGAGTTTGTGAAAGAACTTGGATGAAGAACTGCAAGAACACGACTTTGAAGATCGTGGCGGTGCTACGGTGGATGTCGGTGGATATAAGACGTCGGAAATCGCTTTCTCCTATTTGCTCTCAAGTGATCACTGGAAATGAGGGGGAAAATCACTCAAATTGGCCACTTATTTATAGAGGGGTAAGAAATGATTACCCCTGCCACGCGTCATCACCCTGTTGGACACTCCAAGAGCAGTGAAAACTAACGTCTGTTTTCACTCCTCATGAGGGGCAAATGATGTGGGCTTGAACAAATCTCCCACAAAGCCCAAAGAGGCAGCTTACGACTCATGCTGATCAGATGGGCCCAAGCCTAGAAAGAAGGCCCAAAGTCCTGCTACTCCACCATAATAAAGACAAAGCCCCATTGGGCAAAGCCCATTATCTTTAAAAGCCGGTCCAAATATGGGAGGCCCATCATTGCAGGACAAAGGCCACGTGTCCTAAATCCCCAAGGGGCACGTGTCCCATAGTTAGGGTTGAGGGTGCAGTCACCAAGGAACCCTAGCATTATAAATAGCTCAGATCCCAAGGTAAAAGGGCATTCAATTCTTGCCCAACCACAACAAACTTGTCTTTGCTCTGCCTTCTCTCTACAAATTACTTATCTCTCTAGCTTATACTTACTTAAGCATCGGAGGGAATATTCCTACGGGAATATCCTTGTTTGCAGGTTGCCAAAAGTTCGTGCCAAGTCATACTTGATACCTCCGAGGAGCGCGTGCCACGTCAGCACCGTAAAAGTTCCCACAACACTTACTAGCTCTGCATAAATAATTGAAGGGACATGCGTTAACTATTAAACTAATCTGAGTTGATTTTAGCAATATGCAACACATAATACTAGATCGATCGCGATTACCTGATTTAAATAACATTAAGGGACCTAGCATGATAATCCAATTTCCCAAAAATATTATATTTGTTAGGCGTGGTAGAACAATCAGATTTAGTTTTTTTTTTGAAATAAACAATCAGATTTAGTTAGTTTAACAGTTCATATAAAGGGCGAGGAAAGCAATTAAATCATAGAAAAGGGACACATTACGACGCACCCTTGAGAGTTGCGTCACGGTTCTCAGAAAACTAACCACTTTGACTTTGCTATTTCTCCTTTTTATTTAACGAATCTCAAATTATGGGACAGGATACGTTCTGTTCGATTTATGGATCGATTGCGACAGAACGTGTGAACAATTTCGCAGTGTGAGGCTTAGGCTAGGGGTTGGAGTCAATACTCAGAATATGAATTGTGTGTTGTGATTTCACGTCGAACTTGTGCTATATTTATAGAAAAGAGTTTGTGGAAAGATAGAATTGCAGAGCTCTAATACACAAAGAATTAGGAAAAAAACACGTACCCAGGTAATTCCAGCGCCCAGGCCTGGGCACCGAAGATTTCGGCGCCCAGAGCCAGGCGTTGAAAATAGGGTCTGGGCTGTTTTCTAGTCAGATTCGGATTCCTGAAATCCGTAGTGTTTGAGACTTAATCGAGTCTTTTAGTGCGTATCAATTTCATGAAGGAATGCGCCTGGGCCCGTTGCGAACTCTAGGCTCGTTAGGATTTTAATTAATACGTAACTCTTATTTTCGAATCATATTAGGAATAGGATTCTCACAGTTTTCTATCTCATTTAGGATTTATGTTGGAGTGCAACACCTAATCCTGTCAGGTTTCTATCTTTTATGACTTGCTACTTTTAGAAGCTACCCTTTACGGCAGTTACTATTTTTAGCAGGTTTCCATAAATAGCAGGTTTTTATAAATAGAAGGTTTCGGGTGAAACGAGAAGGGTGATTGAGATTCGTTATTTTATAGGAGATGCGTTGTCAAGTGGAGATTTATGTTTTCATCATCGAACCTTTCCCTTTCGGAAATGGGGACAAAAGTAGGTGTCTACAGTACTGTTTTGCAGGTTATGAAGTGACTAGTATGGCCCAAATAGGATAGAAAATATGGTCTGCGTACCATTAATTTGAATGTAATTGGTCTAAAGCACCAAATTTGTTTTTCAATTCAATTATGGTCTGCGTACCATCAAATAGTTGTAATTAGTTTAATTATAGCTTATCCTACTTGGAGAAAATGGCGCATCCCACGGTGAAATTTAAGACGGAGTTTCCAATCCATTTTCAAGACGGACTTTGAAGTTGAAGCTTCAAGATGAAGTCGGGCCATACTAGATCACATTTATCTTATGCATGCTTTAAGTTATTTATTGCTATTAAATATATCTTAAATATGCATGAGATCAAAGCTTGATTATGTTGCATGACTAAGGATTTTAGTTCACTTAAAATCTAACCAACATAGTAAGAGCCTTAAGTTCCAAACTTTAAAATTGAGTTAGAAAGGTGCCATGCCAAAATAACACTTACTTGGATATCCTTTACATCGTTCTTAGTAATAGTTTCCGCCATAGCGAGGTGTTACTTATCGATACTAAAGGGGTAAGGTACACAAATAATTGTGAGTACATGTTAGTTTTGGTGAAACTCAACGATATAAGTAATGAGTCTTTTTATGTCGTGGCAAAATCGATAGGTTTACCTAATAAGTCCTTAGACGTACCTATCAACCAAGAGTAGTTTCTAGACTATTAGCAAAAGGCTTTTGCTTACCTAAAAGATTTTAGAATTGAGTCTAAATACATAATGTGCTTAATTCTTCAATGGTTTTCAGGATCTTGGAATCATTTTATTCACACCTGCCGGAACACATAACTTGAATAAAATGCTTAATGAACATTGAATTATGCATGTATGCTAGAATTTAAGTTTATTAAGAGAAACTGTGAATGATTATTTATTTGTTTATTCTTTTTCAATTGTAGTTTTACTATGGCAAACAACAATCAAAACATCATCATGGGTTTTGAGCTTATGGTCAAGCTGAACCTAACAAATTTTCTTGAATGGGAAGCTAAGCTAGTTGAAATAGTCAGACTCAATGGACTTGAGTATGTACTGTTACATCCCATGCCAAGCTACTATGCCAGAGACATGACCCCTGAAAGATTTTCCGCCTGGGATGCGGATCTCAAAAAGGTTATGAGTCTCATGCTGAACAATATCCCTGATGAATGGGCTAGAAGGTTTGTAGCTTATGAACCTTTTACGCTCATCAAGAATCTAAGGGATATCTGTCGTGGAAGCACGGAGGACAGGGACCTGAACGTCCATGAGTTGATTGAATCAATGTCTGGTCTAAAGGTTAGTTCTCCCAACAGGTGTTATAGGATGGAAGTCCAAGAAACACATGTTCAGCTCCTTCGCACTAAACAAAGGGTAGGCGTCCCACTAAGGTTCCATGTGGATCTTATGCTTTCATATTTCGATCGCCTAAGTCTGCTAGGAACACCAATAAGCGAAAGGATGGCAGTCTCTATCTTGCTCAATTCACTGCACAGTGGGTTTGGTCGCTTCAAGCAACTATACCTAAGTGAACCAAGGGAAGAAACAGTTGCAGAATTTGTTCACCTTGTCAGAAAGGCTGAGATAATACTGGACTGCGAAGCCAATGATTTACTCAAGGCTAAAGGGAGAACGTTCAAGAAAAAGTGGAAAGTCCAAGGGCAATGCTAAATCAAAGCAGGACAAGTCCACATCAAGCTGTCTTTATTGTGATGGAATAGGCCATTATAAAAGAGAATGTCCAAAGCTAAAGGAAGATCAGAAGAACGGAACAGTCGTTCCATCTTCAGGTATTTTCGTTATAGACTGTATACTTGCTAATTCAACTTCTTGGGTATTAGATACAGGTTGTGGCTCACACTTATGTTCTAATTCACAGGGTCTAAGAAGAAGTAGAAAGTTAAGCAAGGGTGAAGTCGACCTACGAGTGGGAAATGGAGCACGGATTGCTGCATTAGCTGTAGGAACTTATTATTTGTCGTTGCCCTCTGGGCTAGTTTTGGAACTGGAAGAGTGTTTCCATGTTTACAGTCTTACTAAAAACATCATTTCTGTTTCTTGCTTAGATGCTAAGGGATTTTCCTTTTTAATAAAAGACAATAGTTGTTCGTTTTATTTTAAAGAGATGTTTTATGGATATGCTAGATTAGTCAATGGACTTTATTTATTAGATCACGAAAAACAAGTTTATAACATAAATACCAAAAAGGCCAAAAAGGATGATTCAGATCTCACCTATCTGTGGCATTGTCGATTAGGCCATATTAACTTGAAACGCATGGAAAGACTTTAAAATGAAGGAATTCTAGAACCATTTGACTTAGAGGATTATGGTAAGTGCGAATCATGTTTACTTGGCAAAATGATAAAGCAACCTTTCTATAAAATTGGAGAAAGAGCAACTGAACTATTGGGTTTAATCCATACAGATGTATGTGGACCAATGAGTACAAATGCTAGGGGTGGTTTAAGCTACTTTATCACTTTCACTGATGATTTCAGTAGATATGGTTATGTCTACCTAATGAAGCATAAGTCTGAATCCTTTGACAAATTCAAGGAATTTCAGAGTGAAGTAGAGAATCAATTAGGCAAAAAGATTAAGGCACTGCGGTCTGATAGAGGCGGTAAATATCTGAGCTATGAATTTGATGACCATCTGAAAGAATGTGGAATTCTATCAAAATTAACTCCTCCTGGAACACCACAATGGAACGGTGTGTCGGAACGGAGGAACAGAACCTTGCTAGACATGGTTAGATCAATGATGGGTCAGGCCGAACTTCCAATAGAATTTTGGGGACATGCACTAAATACAGCCGCACTCACTATAAATAGAGCTCCGTCTAAAGCTGTTGAAAAGACTCCATATGAGTTATGGTTTGGAAAGCCTCCAAAAGTGTCTTTTCTTAAGATTTGGGGATGTGAAGTATACGTCAAACGATTAATTTCAGACAAAGTTCATCCAAAATCTGACAAATGTATCCTTGTGGGCTATCCAAAGGAAACAAAGGGGTATTACTTCTACAATACATCTGAGAACAACATGTTTGTTGCTTGAGATGGTATCTTTTTGGAAAAGAATCACATTTCCAAAATGACAATTGGGAGAAAAGTAGACCTCGAAGAAATTTGAGTCGAACAACAAACTCTAGAGAATGATCAAGATGACATTCAGGATCAAACTCAGAGATCTTTAGAAGTTTATGGTGAGAATCATGGACAATCTAGAGATATAACCCCGCGTAGATCGCAGAGATATAGATCTCAACCGGAAAGGTACTTAGGTATTTTAACGAACGAGAGCTATGATGTTCTATTACTTGAAAGTGATGAACCTGCGACTTACAAGCAAGCTATGACGAGCCCTAGCTCCAAGCAATGGCAAGAAGCCATGCAATCTGAATTAGACTCCATGTCTGAAAACCAAGTATGGGATTTGGTCGATTTGCCAGATGGCTACCAAGCCATTGGAAGCAAATGGGTTTTCAAACTGAAAAAGGACAAGGATGGGAAACTAGAAGTTTTAAAAGCTAGATTGGTTGCAAAAGGTTACAGGCAAGTCCACGGTGTGGATTACGATGAAACCTTTTCACCAGTTGCAATGCTAAAGTCTATTCGAATAATGTTAGCAATCCCTGCTTATTACGATTACGAAATATGGCAGATGGATATCAAAACCGCTTTCTTAAACGGCGTTTTAACAGAAATTGTGTTTATGACACAGCCTGAGGGTTTTGAGGATCCAAAGAATGCTAAAAAGGTATGCAAGCTAAAGAAATCAATCTACGGATTGAAGCAGGCATCCAGGAGCTGGAATATACGTTTTGATGAAGCAGTTAGTGACTTTGGTTTCATCAAGAACGCAGACGAATCTTGTGTATACAAGAAGGTCAGTGGGAGAAAAATTGCTTTTCTAGTATTATATGTCGACGACATATTACTTATCGGAAATGACATTCCTATGTTGAACTCTGTCAAGATTTGGCTTGAAATGTTTTTCGATGAAGGATCTAGGAGAAGCACAGTACATATTGGGCATCAAGATTTACAGAGATAGATCTAAAAGGATGATTGGACTTAGTCAAAGCACTTATATCAATAAGGTGCTTGATAGGTTCAAGATGGCAGACTCCAACCGAGGCTACCTACCCATGTCTCATGGAATGACTCTAAGCAAGACTCAGTGCCCAAAAACACTTGATGAGCGTAGACAAATGAATGGGATTCCATATGCATCATTGATTGGTTCAATAATGTATGCTATGATATGTACACGCCCGGATGTTGCGTACGCACTCAGTGCTACGAGCAGATACCAGTCAGACCCAGGAGAGGCACATTGGACTACTGCCAAGAATATTCTGAAGTACCTGAAAAGGCACAAAGATGACTTCCTCGTCTATGGTGGAGATGATGAATTAATTGTTAAAGGCTATACGGACGCAAGTTTCCAAACCGACAAAGATGATTTCAGATCACAGTCTGGGTTTGTCTTCTGCCTCAACGGAGGTGCAGTAAGCTGGAAAAGTGCTAAGCAAAGCACCATTGCGGATTCTACAACTGAAGCGGAGTACATTGTTGCACATGAAGCAGCAAAGGAAGCTATATGGCTAAGGAAGTTCATAGGTGAACTTGGTGTAGTCCCCTCCATTAAAGGACCAATAGCCCTGTATTGTGATAATAACGGAGCTATTGCACAGGCAAAGGAGCCTAGACACCACCAAAGAGTCAAGCGTGTACTTCATAGATTTCACCTTCTATGAGAGTTCGTTGAAAGAAAAGAAGTCGAGATAAGCAAGATTGGAACTGATGACAACATATCAGATCCATTGACTAAACCTCTGCCGCAGGCGAAGCACAACTCGCACACTGCAGCTATGGGAATCAAGCATATTGGAGAATGGCTTTGATGTCCTTATTTAATGTTTTAAAGTTTTAGAGTTTAATACTTTGTAAAACATTATTGGTTAATCATTCACAATAAATGAATAGAATTCATTTTCCATTTAATTTGTGGTTTATAAAATGATGAGTCCCTTCAATTTGACGAAATATTCAAGATAGACTGTCAGGACCAGTCCTGTGGCTAAGAAATGTCTATCAAGTGAACTTGAATGTCAAAAGTTAAAAATGGTCCCTGGTCGGAGTTTTCTATAAAATTGGACGCATAGAAAACGTTAGACGACTAGAATGCAAGATGACTAGTAGTTCTGTTTCTTGAACTATGTGGACATGGCAATGTCATAATCATTTGCATAGATACTTACTTTGGGAAGACTAGTATCGGACAGACCTATGAAACTTTACTGTAAGAGATGAAAATCTGTCATAAGTAAATTTCATTTAAGTTATTAGACACTAAATCCTCAATACCTGAGTGATTTGAGATTACTTGTTTGAGAACTGGTTACTTTGACGTTGACCAACCGTCGCACCGTAAAAGGAGGCTATAAAGGCAAAGCTCAGGTAATCACCTATCAAACGAAGTCTAATCTCAAGATCGCAAGATAGGGATTGTCCTCCCATAAATCGGGATGAGATGCTTAAAAGTTGTACAAGGCCACTCGGAGAGCTAGAAACTGTGAAATGCATGGCCGTGCTCGGATGAATCATAGGATATGATTATCTGTTTATTTGATCAGTTGAACTCTGAAACCGAGAAACACGTACCTCTGGACATAATAAGGATGACAACTCTTACCTTATGTTCAAGAGCAAGCATCGAGTGACAAAGGAATTAGGTAATGCACACTTGTCCCTAAGGACAAGTGGGAGACTGAAGGAAATAGTGCCCTTGGTCCAAGTACGCATATAATATTAAGTCTAATAAATGCGGTTCGGTATTAATTAACAAGTTAATAATTCAGTGAGATCAAGTGAGCTGAATGCCTAGCTAGAGGCCGCTTCAGTTCAAGTGGAATTAATTATATTAATCCACAACTTACTCTTGACTGAACCCGTAGGGTCACACAAATAGTACGTAAACGGATCAAGTATTTAATGAAATTAAATACTCCATCTATGGATGTTCGGAATCGACGGATCTTGGTTTCAATGGGAGCTGAGATCGTCACAAGCAAGAAATGAATACTCCGGAAACGATGATATTGCCGGAAACGGAAATATGGATCGTATCGGAAATATAAATATTATCCAAGTCGTAGATGTTGCCGGAAACGGAAACATGGTACGTATCGGAAAATATTATCGGAAATGGAAATATTGCCGGAATCGGAAATATTGCCGGAAACGGAAATATTGTCAGAATCGGAAATATTATCGGAATCGGAAAATAATTCCGGAAACGGAAATATTAAATATTTGTTCGAAACAGAAATTAATTCCGGAATCGGAAATATTAAATATTGTTCGTAACGGAAATGAATTCCAGAACCGGGAATTTAATCGGAAGCGCATCCTACGAATTAGCATCAGACGAGGCTTGCTAGACGAAGGCCCAGCACGAAGCCAGGCCCACGCCCAGCAAGCCGAGCGCCCAACACGAAGGCCACAAGCCTCGCCAGGCCCAGCAAGGCTGCTGGCGCGCGCGCTGAACATGCTCGTGGGCTGCGAGGCAGCGCTCATGCGTGTGGGCCGTAAGGCCTGCGCCGGTGCGTTCTTCCCTCGTGGTCGTGCGACGCTCGTGTTCGTAATGAATCCTAATCCTATCGGAATTCGTGCATTGATTAAATCCTAATCCTAAAAGATTAAATTTATTATTTAGAGTTCTAATAGGATTCTAGTTAATAAATCCATATCATAGTAGGATTATAATTCCTTTCCATAAACTCTATACATAGGTGCCTAGGGTCACATATTTACATCGAGATTTGAAGTATTCAAAAGGTAAGATTTTCAAGCAAAAATCAGCCAAACACTTGCAACCCAAATAGCCGAAATTCCTAGTAACCTTAAGGGCGATTCTAGTTGGTCAAGATTAAGGCGGATCCGGACGTGCTGTGGACTATCTACGGAGGGACGACACTTGGAGTCCTAAAGACTTGTTCTTGTTCAGTTCGGGCGCAGCTAGGGAGGGCACGCTACAAATTGTATGCATCTGAATTATGCTAAATGATTATGTGTAAATAATATGTTTCCTGGCTTTATGGTTTTTCTGCATGATTTATGTTTATTCATATATATCATAACCTCACAGTGCCGCCCATCCCTAAGTCGGGCGTATACCCAATCACCTATTTTTCTTCATTTGTTGGTCTCCCCTAAGCCGTATTCAGTTCACTATGCAGACGGCATGGCGAGAACTAAACAGACGACGGATCCAACCCGCTTGCGTTTGCGGGATGAGGCGGCTACTCCTCCTACTGAGAGGTACTCTTCTACTGGCCCGACAATAGATAAAGAATATGCCGACCTTTTTCAAGAGATAGAAGAGTATGCCGAGCCCGAGGAGGAGCAGACGGCGAGTTCGTCGGAACGCACGGGAGTGGACGAGTCTTTCTTAGTAGGTCGGGCAGTAAATGAGGAGCCAGCTAAGGCCCATGTGCCGTTGGTTGTTGAAGAGCCGGTGGCGGCCCAGGCGCCGGCTAGGCCAAGTGGCCGGGAAGAGGCTCATCTCCTTCCTGCAGACATTCATCCGGATCAGGGATGGATGAAATGGCTGGACAAGAATGGGGCTGACCTAAGAGACGACCTTTGCGTGGGTGAAGGATATGAGATGAGAGTGTCGGCCGGCTTGGAGGCGACGGTCAGTTTGATGGTGGATGGGGAGTTTCCAGTGTATGCCGCTGCCATTAAACGAGGCATGAGATTTCCTCCACATCCTTTTGTTGTGGAGGTCCTGGATGGTTTTAACATTGGGGTGGCCCAATTGACCCCAAATTCCTGAGAAGACGTATTTGGCTATATCGCCAAATGTGCGCTGACGAACGTGCAACCGTCTTTTAATGTGTTTCTTCATTTGGTCTCCATTTCCCGTTCCCCCAATGTCGTCTTTTAATCTGAGCAGCCGGGGTACCTACCAGACAGTGGTGGGAAAACTCTCCAAGTGGCACAAGTGGAGGAAGAGGTGGGTCGTCTTTCACACCGACGACCTGGATATGTATTATAGAATGGCCGTTGGAGCCCCACGGCTAATTACATGGAACATGACAAGGCCCTCCCTCCTCTGGCGGCAACAGAGTGGGGCCAAATAAAGATAATGTTTAAGAAGAATACCTACCGACTCAATGCCGATAAGTCTTTTCATGTGCCGGCTTAGTGGTTGCCGCACATAAGCCAATTACGGGATGAGGCATTCTTAGCTGCCGTTGGCTTAGGGTACTCTATGACCAAAGGTAGAGTCATAGACTGCCTGCCGTTTGTCTTTGTTTCTTCTATTTTCATGATTTCTCTAACTGTTTCCTTTGTGTGTGCAGAGGAAGGCATGAGTAAGCTGAAGGATGCCGATATAGGCGAGGGAGATATGACAGATTGGATGGACGACATCTGTGAGGCCAAGATGAAGAAATCTAAGGCCGAGTTGGAAGAGAAGGTAAGTAGTAGGGATATAATCGTCCTTATCTGCTTTGTCTTTTGCATATTTTAGTGTACCTTGTCATTAATCGGACTGGCGTCTTTTCTGATGACGAGTCACTACTTAGATAGTGGCTCGTGACCACTACAATGCGCCTCGTCATGTTTGATGGATGAGCGTCTTCTTTGATGACGAATCACTACTTAGATAGTGGCTCGAAATCACTAAAATGCGCCTCGTCATCATTTTTGGACGGGCGTCTTCTTTGATGACGAGTCACTACTTTGGGTAGTGGGTTGTGATCACTGCAATACGCCTCGTCATCACTTTTGGACGGGCGTCTTCTTTGATGACGAGTCACTACTTAGGTAGTGCCTTGTGATCACTGGAATACGCCTCGTCGTCATTTTTGGACGAGCGTCTTCTTTGATGACGAGTCACTACTTAGGTAGTAGCTGGTGATCATTGCAATACACCTCGTCATCCCTTTTGGACGGGCGTCTTCTTTGATGACGAGTCACTACTTGGGTAGTGGCTTGTGATCACTGCAATACGCCTCGTCATCATTTTTGGACGGGCGTCTTCTTTGATGACGAGTCAATACTTAGGTAGTGGCTTGTGATCACTGGAATACGCCTCGTCATCATTTTTGGATGGGTGTCTTCTTTGATGACGAGTCACTACTTAGGTAGTAGCTGGTGATCATTGCAATACGCCTCGTCATCCTTTTTGGACGGGCGTCTTCTTTGATGACGAGTCACTACTTAGGTAGTAGCTGGTGATCATTGCAATACGCATCGTCATCCTTTTTGGACGGGCATCTTCTTTGATGACGAGTCACTACTTAGGTAGTGGCTCGTGATCACTGCAATACGCCGTGTCATCTTTTTTGGACGGGCGTCTTCTTTGATGACGAGTCACTACTTAGGTAGTGGCTTCTGATTACTGCAATACGCCTCGTCATCATTTTTGGACGGTCGTCCTCTTTGGTGACGAGTCATTATTTGGATAGTGGCTTGTGATTACTGCAATACGCCTCGTCATCATTTTCGGACGGTCGTCCTCTTTGATGACGAGTCATTATTTAGATTTAGACTTAGTATTTTTGTCTGTGTTTTAACAAGCAAGGGAGGCGGCAAAGATGGCTGCTAGGGCGAAGGGGACTGGCCTTTCGCAGCTTAAGAAGTGGGCTGCACCGGCCGCGTCTGAGACGCCGAGTGCTGCCAAGAAGCCCCGTCCCAAGCCTCGCCGTTTGGCCAAGAAGGAGGAAGCACAGGCTACGGAGGACATTCATCCTGGAGACGATGAGCAGATGGTGGACAAGCCGGCTACGGTTGTGGACTCGGTGTCCAAATCGAAGTCAGGCGGGGACCGTGCCGAGAAAGCTGATCCCCTTGTCGGCATTCCTGCTAACGTCCATTCCCAGATTCCTGAAGGGGTTTTCCCGCCGAGCGAGACTTTCCGGTGTTAAGTTTTACTCGAACGTCGTACAAACGTATCGAGCCTCCTCTGACAGTTCTTCTTTCTCTCCGCGTCATCCTAAGGCCATTGTTTTTCCTAGAGCTCAAGAGGACGAGCATGCAGCTCCGGCCGAGGAAAAGCGTATCCCAGATACGCCTCATTTTTCAGCCAGGGAGAGGGCGGCGATTTGCCGTAGCGTGTATAAGGCTGTCCCTCAGGATTATGTCGCCTCCCTTCCCGGCCAGAATGAGGCTCAATTTGGTGCAATCCAAGCCAGCTTGCTTGACGTGAGTATCTGTTTGTTTTAGATTTCTTAGTTTGTTTTCGAGGGTGCCTGCTAACATATTGATCTTACTCTGTAGTTGTTCGTTCATATGGAGTTCTGCAAAAACTGGAGGAAGAAGAAGGCCGCTAAGCTCAAAGTGCAGACCTCCGATGCCGTCCACCATGGTGACTATGCCTTTAAGTCAATGGAGGAGATTCACATCGAAAAGCAAACGACCATAGATCTCCAAGCAAAGGAGCTGGTGACGCTGAAGTCGAACAAGGCGGAGCTACTCAAGAAGATCCTGCAACAGGACAAGGACATGACGGCGATGGTGACGGAGAACAAGAAGGCCGCGGCTGAGAAGGTGGAGCTCTAACCTCAACTTGAGGACTATCCTCAAGTCAAGGAGTTAGCCAGTTAGGCCGAGCATGTGTAGGGAGAGCTGGAGGCCGCCAGGTCGCAGGTTCGTGCCTTGATGCATGGAGCGCTTGCGTGAGTCCTATGACCAAGGAGAGCAGGCTATGAAGGATGTCGTCAAGCACGCATGGGAGAACGACATGGAGGAATATGACCTTGCCATGTTCGAGCGGCGTTTGGAGCATAGTTATGTTGTCCTTGCTGCTGAACGTCTTGGTTTGCCGCCTCCAGATTTTGTGCCGTCCGACGATGAAGATGATGCCCCTGCCTCCTAATTTGCTGCTTATGTGCTTTTTAAGACAATTTTAGTTTGCTGTTTTATTTTTGTGCCTGAGGGCAAAAACAATTTAAGTTAATCTATGTTTTGCGCCGTCGGCGTATGTACTTTTGTGCCTGCTGAGCACTAACACTTTAATTTTTGCTGTTTTTTGCGCCATTTTAGGCATCTTGGATGAATGGGGGTACACGTTGCCTCTTTTAGTTTATTTCTCTGTGTTTTGTACATAGTTTTTCTTTAACAACTATACAGGTGAATAAGTATGATTGTCGCTGGGCAGGTCTTAATGCCGCGTCTAAAACGACAATCGTCACGAGCGGTTTGGTACCTTGCCGCTGCGCCCTACAGCTAATAATTCTTAGCTTCAAGAGATTTTGCTACAAGACGAAACAATTACGCTGTTTGGGCTAGTCTTTCTTTAGATGACGAGCGTGTCTATCTTAGAATTGATTGACGCAAGACAATCAATAGATATGCTTGCCGCTAGACATGCTAGTCATATAAAGATGGACGGCAACATTATGGGCCGCATAAAACGTCGCTGTGGAGCTGTTTAACAAGCACTCCTTATTTTCAAGAATACACTTGCCGCAAGGAAGATCTACATGCCGCGGCTAAGAACGAAATTGGGTCGTCACCTTTTCTGACGAGCGTGTCTATCTTAGAATTGATTGACGCAAGTCAATCAATAGGTATGATTGCTGCTAGACATGCTCGTCAGATAAAGATGGACGGCAACATTATGGGCAGCATAAAACGTCGCCGTGGAGCTATTTAACAAGCACTCCTTGTTTTCAAGAATTCACTTGCTCCTATGCAGGTGTTACCGCAACAGCTAAGTAGATGATACTTGTATGTCGGGAGGCAGATTACAAAGCAATCCTTGTTTTTAGGAACAAGCTCGCCACAGCGGCTAAGTAGGTGATACTTGTATGCCGCGGGACAGTTTAGAGAGCAGTTCTTGTTTTTAGGTACAAGCTTGCCGCAGCGGCTAAGTAGGTGATACTTTGTATGCCGCGGGACAGTTTAGCGAGCAGTTCTTGTTTTTAGGTACAGCTTGCCGCAGCGGCTAAGTAGGTGATACTTGTATGCCGCGAGTTAGGTGGTTGAATAGGTGATCAGCCTATAACAGGTGCTAATATGGGCCACTTCTTAGGCTTCAATCAATTAGGCTTGCTGGTTTTGTTTGCTAATCTGGGCCACTCCTCAGGCCTTCATTCAATTAGGCTTATTTTGAGTTAGCGTCATCAGTTTATTAGTAAAAAGAAAACAGGCAATATAGGTAGAGTAGTATTATTTATAATATTTGCAAGGCAAATTTAGCCAAGTACACCACATTTTACTACTCTATAATGACCGTCAGAGGTCTTTTGAGAATGTCCCTTAAGAACAACTATTAATCCGTCGTTACCTAGAAGAAGTATTTCTTTAAGTTGTTTGCATTCCAAGTCCGTAGGATAGGCCGACCTTGCATGTCCTAGATGTGATAGGTGTCGTTCCGAACCTCGTCATATATCTCATATGGTCCTTCCCAGGTGGGAGTCAACTTACCTTGCTCATTCGCTCGTCCTACAGACTCCATCTTCCGGAGAACCAAGTCCCCCACTTTCAAGACTCGCCTCGAGACTCTTTTGTTGTATTCTCTGGACATGCGGAGCTTGTATAGCTCTTGCCTTAGGGCGGCGTTGCCTCTCACTTCAGGTAAAAATTCCAAGGCGGCTTTCATCATCTCCTAGTTGGCATTTTCATCGTACAGCATAACTCGAAGTGTTGGATCACATATTTCTATAGGGAGGACTGTCTCGGCTCCGTAAGCCAGCAGGAATTTTTTTTTTTCGAGTCGAGTTTTTTTCCGTAGTACGGATTGACCATAAGACATTTGGTAAGTCGTCAGCCCACAATCCCTTAGCCTCATCTAACTTCTTCTTCATTTTCCTTCAGAAATGGTTTTGTTAAAAGCCTCAACTTGTCCATTTGCCTGTGGCCTTCCAACTGATGCAAAATGGCCGGCTATGCCAAGCTCGGCCAACCAATCCTTGATTTTCGGTGTCTCAAACTGCGGCCCATTGTCAAAGACGATCGACTGTGGCACACCAAACCGAGTGATGATATTTTTCCATAACCTTCACATCATAGGTTTTAATGTTTTTTAATGCTTTCGCTTCCACCCACTTGGTGAAATAATCACACATCAACAATGACATAGCGCCTTCCTCCCGGCGCGATGGTGTATGGGCCTAGGAGATCCATTCCCCACTTAGCAAAGGGTATTGGACTTGTGATGGATGTCATAATCTGAGCCGGCCGGTGTATCAGATGGGCAAAGCGCTGGCATTTATCGCACCTTTTAACCAGTGAAAGTACATCATCCTTCAGAGTTGGCCAGTAATAGCCGGTTCGAAGTGCTTTTTCAGCCAAAGCCCTTCCCCCAATGTGCGAACTACACAACCCATGGTGAGTGTCTTCCAGGATCTCTAGTCCTTTCTCAGGCGTCACACATCGCAGTAAAGGTCGGGAGTAGGCTTTTTTTGTACAGTGTTCCGTTCTACATTTCAAACATTTTTTTCTAGAGCTTTGCCGCCTGTTTTGAGTCATCTGGTAGGACTCCATTCATCTTGAAGTTAATTATATCGTCCATCCAGGTGGACGATCTGTTCCCACTGCCGCCTCAAGCTGCTCAATACTTTTGTGGTCTTTTACCTCCCAAAATACATGCCGAGGGGTGTCACAAGATGCGAAACTGGCTAATTCGGACAACGCGTCAGCTTGATTGTTTTCCGATCGAGGGACCTGCCTTAGTTCAAAACTCTTCAGTTTTTGTACTTCTTGGTGGACGGCCTTCATATATTTATCATTGTTGGGTCTCTTGCCTCATAATTTCCATTAAATTGACTCACAATGAGTTGAGAATCAGATAGTGCCAGAATCTCCTCGGCTCTTGCCGCCTTGCACATTTTGATGCCACAAAGTAGGGCCTCGTACTCGGCCTCATTATTGGACGCTTGAAAATTGAAGCGCATTGCATATTCATACGTGTCCCCCTTAGGTGACTGACAGATTATACCAGCTCCACACCCGTTTTGTGTGGATGATCCGTCCACATAGACTGTCCATTTAGTTTTCGTATTTTCTGAAAAAACAGGCCTTGTCATTTCCACAATAAAATCCGCAAATGCCTTCCCTTTGATGGCCTACCTCGGTTCATAAGTAATATCAAACGATTTTATTTCAATGGCCTAGTTCAACATGCGGCCCGATGCCTCCAATTTTGTAAACGGCAGTTTCAACGGTTGGTCTGTTTAAATCACTAGTCTGTGAGCTAGGAAGTAGGGGCGGAGTTTCTTGCTGGCCATAAACAGGGCTAGACCAAACTTTTCCACTGTGGGGTATCTGACCTCGACATTCTGAAGTACGTGACTCACAAAGTATACGGGCATCTGCACCCCTTCTCTTTCTGTCAACAAGACTACACTTAGCGAATGTTCGGATACTGCCAAGTACATATATAAGACTTCCCCCTACAAGGGACTAACAAGATGGGGTAGAGTGTGCAAATGGTCTTTCAATTTCAAAAAGGCCGCCTCTGCTTCATCTGACCATTCAAACTTGGACTTCTTCCTGATTGCTCTGAAAAAGTAGTGACATTTATCCCCGACCCTGGAAAGAAATATGCCCAGGGCGGTCAAGCAACATGTAAGCCGCTGAACTTCTTTGACAGTCTTCGGTGAGCTGATATCGATTACCGCCTGTATTTTATCTGGGTTAGCCTCAATTCCCCTTTCATCAATTAGGAAACCTAGGAATTTCCTGGAAGTTACCCCAAACACGCACTTCTTGGGATTCAGCCTAATGTTGTAAGCGCGAATGGTCTCGAATGTTTCCCTCAAATCAGCTAGGTGTGTCATTCGCTCTTTACTTTTTACTATCATGTCATCAATATAGGCCTCAATATTTCTGCAAAGCTGCTTACTGAACACAGTATTAATGAGACGCTGGAATGTGGCAGGGGCGTTCTTTAATCCGAACGACATAACCTTGTAGCAATATAGCCCTTGCTCCGTGACAAATGACGTCTTTCCTGATCATCCGGCCAAAGAGGGATCTGATGAAATCCTGAGTATGCATCCATAAAACTCATCATGGCATGCCCCGCTGAGGAGTCGACAAGCCGATTGATCTTTGGCAATGGGAAGCTATCTTTGGGACATGCCTTGTTCAAATCGGTATAATCGACACACATCCTCCAGGTTTCGTTTGGTTTTGGGACGACGACCACATTAGCTACCCAATCTGGGTACTAGCTTGGACGGACAAAGCATGCATCCATCAGTTTCACTTCAGCAGCCGCGGCCTGATTTCGAACCTCCCCATGGTTTCTTTTCTTCTGAAGGACCGATCTAGCATCCGGGTTCACATTTAGCTTATGAACAGCCACAGCTTGATCAATGTCGGGCATTTCTTCAACTAAAATGCAAAAATATCCTCAAATTCTCTCAGCAAATGGACCAACTCTGCTGCCAACAGGTCGTCAGGAGAAATTCCAATGGGCACTACCTTGTCTGGTTTGTCCAAGTTCAGCACAATATTGTAGTGAGCCCCAACAGGTTGTGGTCGGTGTTCCTCCATGTGAGCTGATGATATGGTTAAGGTTTCTTTACAGATTTAGAATTTGTGCTGCCGCACTTTCTTTTGTTGTTTATCACATCTTTCTCCTCACCTGATCCCCAGGCATCTGGATTCAAGGTAGTTAAGTAGCAATCCCGAGCCTGCTGCTGAATCACCATGTATAGTACTGACACTCCCATCGTCACAAACAAATTTCAGAACCATTAAGTGAGTAACTATGACTACTTTTGCCCTGTTCAGAGTGGGACGCCCTAAAATCAGATTGTATGCAGTCAAGTCTTTGACTATGAGAAAGAGAACGTCCATTTGCCGGAATTCCTTCTTACTTCCCATCCGGAGTGGAAGGGAGATGATGCCGACGGGGTAAATGACGCTGCCCCCAAAGCCAATAATTGGGTAGTGGATTTTTTTCTATCTTGGAGGGGTCATGTTGCAACCGATTTAGACATTCGAGGCTGATGATGTCGGACGAACTACCTGTGTCCACCAAGATGCGCCTAACCCTCAGATTGGCAATTTTCAGCTTGATCACCAGTGGATCGTCATGTGGGGTGGCTATTTTTCCTCAGTCGGCCTCGCCGATCTCTACTTTAGGAAACGGATCTGCAGTAGCCTTTCCAGACAACATTACTTGCCCCAGCCGCTTGGCGTAATCTTTTTGACCTCTCATGGTCGGGCCCCCAGCGGCCAATCCACCTGATATGACAACCATGCACTCGGGGTCGATTCGGTTCCCATCGTCCTCAGAGGGGGGTGACTTGTTCTTTTTGTAGAACTGCTTTCCTGAGCCTCCGGTATTCCTGCTAGTGTAGTTCTTTAAGAATCCCTTGGCGGCAAGGCCGTCCAGTGCTCTCTTCAAACTCTTGCATTCCTTGGTATCATGTCCTATGTCACTATGGAAGTGACAGTATAATTTGGGGTCCCTGATTTCCGGCGGCGATTTCATTGGGAATGGCTTATCAAACTCAAATTTGGAACCAACGTCCATTAGGATGGTGTACAGGTCTGTGTTATATTCAAGCGTTCTCGATCATAAGTTCTAGGCCTCTTCTACCCAGCCGTCGCTGAGGGTCTGTCTGGTTCTTTTGCAATAGCCCACGTCCCATTAGGCTGACTCCTTTTCTTAAACTTTTCCTTCTTTGCAGCTGGCTCAGCGGTGTCACTTCCCCGGGGCTCTTTCGGAACGCTACAAATTTCAGTTGCATGGATGAAGGCCTCGGCCTCATCCAACACTTCGGCCATAGTCCGCACACTTTTCTTCACTAGATCAAACTTGAAGGAGCCCTTTTTAAGTCCCCGGATAAAAATGTCAAATGTGACACCATCTGGAAAATCTGGGATTTTCCCTGCTTCAAGGTTGAATCTCTTTACATAACTCCTCAATGACTCATCTTTCCCCTGCTGAATCCGACTCAGATGCATACTTGTCTTCTTTTCTTCTTTGTGAGCCATGAACCGGGTGGAGAACAATAACTCGAGCTCGGAGAAGGAGCTAATGGTTTTAGCTAGGAGTCTTTCGAACCACTTAGATGCTACACCTTTCAATGTGCCTGGAAAATACTTGCACCATATGGACTCATTTGTTCCTTGAACGTACATGTGATGCCTATAAGCCAGAAGATGCATATCTGGATCAGTTGCCCTATCATAGGCGTCAATGTTAGGCGGCTTGATCTTTGGCTCTTTAGGTGCTCTCATGATGTTGTCTGCAAAAGGGGTGGAGTGACCGATGGCCAGATGGGATACTCCTGCTTGAATGTGGTACACAAGGTCTTGGTACTGCGAGTATGGCTGTCGCCGAGAAGGTTCTTGTTGTCGGGTATGCAGACTTGGTCTGGTAGTTTGCGGACGCGTTTGACTTGAATGTGTGTAAGTCGGATGAGGAAGGGGCCTATCCGGCATAACTGGGGTGGACCCCGTATCAGAGAGTTCAGATTCAAAATCAGGCACTAGCTCGACCTGTGGTTGTTCACGTCCTCGAGACGTTTCTCCAATCAGCCGCTGAGGCAGCCTCCACGGCAGGTGAGTTTGAGTCTGATTAGCTTGATTCCATGGCAACCGCCTCCTGGCATCCTCTTCCGCCTGCCTAGTCCAGACATTCGGGGGAGGCAGAGAAAGTGATGGCCTGATTTCCGCCGGTCGCTCTTGATTGTTATATATTAGCATACTCTTTTGTACTTCAGCATTGGCTGTCTTACCTATGTCAGCCTGGAAGCCGGCAAAGATGGCCCGCAGGGTGCCTACTGAGAAAGGCATATCAGGATTTTCTTCTATTACTATGTCAGCCCGAGGATCCAGGTGTCCTCCAGGGGGCGGGTGACTCGCCTAATCGTCTTCCTCACTAAACACCTCTAACTCAGCGGCATGGCGAGGAGTGTGTCCTGCGGCAAAGGTTCGAGCGGCATCAGTTGTGATTTTTGGGATAGGCGTCTGCTGGTGCTTAGACGACATCTCCTCTCGAACAGGCCGTCGAGGTTCATTCTCAGGTCGTTGCTCTTCCATACTACCATAACTCCCCACAGACGACGCCAAATGTTGTAGGATTTTTCCGGTCAGCTGATGACTAGGAGGTTTCTAGTAGAATACGGCCCGATCTCAGCTCCGACTTGCAAAACAAGCATATTCCTCTCGTAATATTCCATCCGATGCCTAAGTAAGTATGTGTTTTTAGAGAGAGAAGGTAGAGAGGAGACAAAGCATATAATACTTGTGGTTGTTGTAGACTGAATGTCCATGTCCTTGGGTTTTGGTGCTTTATATAGTACTAGGTTAAGAAGGGATGACCTAGAATCCTCTCAATGTGATTGGTTGAGCACTTAAGAATTGACACGTGTCCCTAAGTAATAAGGCAGCCAGCCTAATATGGACATAAATGGGCTTTTGGGCCTCTGTGCCACTAAGTAATCAAATCAGTCTTTTCCCATCATATTAACAATGAGAAATCCTAACTATAAGTGACAGTGGGCCCAGGCCAGGTGCCATGGTGTCAGCCCCTCTGTTGTGCAAGGTCTGCCACGTTGCATATCCTTTATCAGTCCATGTCAGACTACCAAGTGGCATAATTCGTGCCACGTGTTACTCTTTTAGTGGCACAGGTGGCAGAGTAATTTTGCCTACATCACATCATATTTTTTCTTGTCATTTAATTCCTTCTAACTCATAAATCACTCACTGTAATTTCATATTCCATTTTATTCTTTTTTCTTCTTGTCATGTACACAGGTATTTGATTTTTCCATTTTTTTTCTTTTCAACCTATGTATCTAGAAGAAAAAAATTGATCGAGTTTTTCTCCCCGTGTGGTGGCTATTGTTATTTTTCAACAAAATGCAATTAACCATATAGTATGAGATCCCGTATGGATGTAAGACGTACCCATTGCATGCATGCCATGTCTGTCTCCGTGTCTCATGCAAGTGTGCTTAGCTACACGTCGTGTCTTTTTCATGCAAGGTCGTGTGTATCTCCACAGGCCCGACCATAAGGAGGTCTGGTCGGATCTCCAGCACAGGGCCCAAAAAATAATAAAGAATGTTGGACTAAAACAGAAAAAAACCCACTTCTCTTTCCCTTCCCCGTGACTTCCTGAAACAATCCCAACAATCACGCCTCTTCAAATTCTCTCTCCTTCCCAATTCCCATGGTGATTTCCAAAAAAATGGGTCAATTAATTACCTTAATTATAATCAGCTCTCCACGACTCAACCACTTCGCTTCTCGCTCCATGACTCTCACTTTCTCTCTTTGCCGTGCAAGCCTTTCTCTACCAGGTGATTTTCTTATGTTAAAACCTCAAGATTTGATTTTTCTTGTTATTGTTGTTGTTGTTGTTGTTGTTGTTGTTGTTTTTGTGCTTAATTGTAATTCTTCGATTTCAATTTTCGGTTAGGGTTTTGAAATCGAGTGGTTCTTTCAAGAAAATTAGTCGAAGTTTGGGTCAAGACTGTGTATTTTGGTGGATTTGGAACTCTCAGGCGGAATGAACGCGGTGGAATTTGGCCAATTAGGTAGGGTTTATTGAAGATGTTGGGTTTAATTTGACCGATTTGATTGTTGTTACTGGGTAATTTGTTGAGTTTAATTGCAAATTGAAAGCATGGAGTATGTGAATTATGAATTAATATTGTTCATCTATTTATCACCCATTTAATTCATTAAAAAAAACAACTATAAGTTGTTCAACGAATAAATTTTCATATATTAGATATGTTTGAAGAGGGGAAGTTCGATATTTCTTATTGAAATCAATCGACAGTTTGTCATTGAATGTAAAGGGCCTCATATGAACTTTAGTGATACGCTCAGCACAGGGCCACCAAATCGCCGGAGCCGGCCCTGTATCTCCAATTAGCTTAATATACTGTCATTTTTAACTCTATATAAGAACTCTGTATTCGCAAGTCGTAACGACCTGATCAAGATTGGAAATCAAACACAACTAGTTAGCCAGGAGCAGTTTAAGGGGGAAGTTCCCCTTACCTTTCTTCGATCTCGTATCAAGAGATCAATTTGGATCAACTCATACGTGCAGGTTCGAGTATGATATTATACGTTGGCACTCTACTAAATGTTTTCTTATTTACGTTATCTTTATGCAACGTAAGTGGAAACTACTCTTATAATTTAAATGCTATCCAATTTATATAATGGACATAAAGTATACGGAGTAATAGAAATGAGGAAGCATGAAGGTTAATCAAGTGATCTTTACAAGTAAAGCCACTTGGAGAGAGCGCTTATCAAACTGAGCTCATATAGTGGAGCATTATAATTATAAATCATAAAAATGAAATTCAAGTAAATTTGAGTTTAATTCACTAATATATTACTTTCTCTGTCTCAAAATATTCTTTACGTATTTTATTTCGGTGTCCTAAAATATATTATATTTTTTTTTATTATCACATAAATGCTTTAATATTCTATTAAAATTTGTATCAATGATTATTATAACCAAAAAAATTATTGGAGTATTTAATCCGTCACACTTTTCCATTGGGACATTAAATCTTTTTTATTTTTTTCAATATAAGATTTTTGATAAAAGTAAAAACATTATAAATAAACGTAATTTGCCTTATTTAAATAAAAAAAATAAAGAAATGTCAATGTACATTAATCTAAATTAATTAATATATTAAAATGCGTTCTTAAGAATCATCTACTTATTACGTCACGTCATCACCAATCAGCATCATGACATGTCATTGACAACCAAAAACCATGTAGCGAGGATCAAACATTAGACCTCTTTGTTAAAAATTACACTTTCTACCATCTTAACCAACTACAACTTATGTTACATTTTTCCATATAAATATTCTTTTTACAATAATAATAAATAGAATAAAAGTGAATGAAAAGAAGGAAATGATTACTAATTTATAAATGTACAGTTATTACATTCCCAGCTTAAGCCTCATGAAAAACAAAAAAAGTTTGCGGTAATAGAGTGTAATAATGAGTAAGAGGGGAACATTGACGAAGGTTGAGTAATTAATCAACTAACGATGAAGAAAAAGATCCGACTCTGTTTTGATTTTCGGATGTGGGGTTTCAGATTGGAAAGGATGTTGATCGACTGCTAATCTTGTGTCACCACCGTAATTCGATGATGACACCATCTATATGGGAAAAAATCAAAACTCGGGGCAACACCCGGACCAAACACTAGTTAGTCGTTAAATCGTGTTTAAAATTCCAAACGTAAAGAACATTTCGGGACGGAGGGAGTACAAGTTATCACCGAAAACTCGAAAAGTAATAGTTCTATAATATTACTTCCATTTCAAAATGATCTTTACACTTTCCGTTTTAGTCCGTTTCACAATGTTCTTTACACTTTGCTTTGTTCTACTTTTTGGACATGAAAGTTTACTATCTTACCCACCGTACCCCATAACATTTACAACTTTTCACTCACTTTCTCTTATTATATTCATTTTTTACACTCACCCATCTTTGTACCCATCTACCATACATTATCAATATTTTCTTATATTCACCAACTTTTTTACACACTTTTCCTATTTTTTCTTAATTTCTGTGCAGATAGTTGAAGGAAATAATGCCCTTGGTCCAAGTATGCATTTAATGTTAAGTCTAATAAATGCGCTTCAGTATTAATTAGCAAGGTAATAATTCAGTGAGATCAAGTGAGTTGAATGCCTAGCTAGAGGCCGCTTCAGTTCAAGTGGAATTAATGATATTAATCCACAGCTTACTCTTGACTGAACCCGTAGGGTCACACAAATAGTACGTAAATGGATCAAGTATTTAATGGCATTAAATACTCAATCTATGGATATTCGGAATCGACGAATCTTGGTTTCAGTGGGAGCTGAGATCGTCAAAGGCAAGTAAATGAATACTCCGGAAACGATGATATTGCCGGAAACGGAAATATGGATCGTATCGGAAATATAAATATTATCCAAGTCGTAGATGTTGCCGGAAACGGAAACATGCTACGTATCGGAAAATATTATCGGAATTGGAAATATTGCCGGAATCGGAAATATTATCGGAAACGGAAATATTGTCAGAATCGGATATATTATCGGAATCGGAAAATAATTCCCGAAACGGAAATATTAAATATTTGTTCGAAACGGAAATTAATTCCGAAATCGGAAATGTTAAATATTGTTCGTATCGGAAATGAATTCCGGAATTGGAAAATTAATCGGAAGTGTATCGTACGAATTAGCATCGGACGAGGCTTGCTAGATGAAGGCCCAGCACGAAGCCAGGCCGTCGCCCAGCAAGCCACACGCATCAAGCAAACACGCCAAGGCCTCGACCAGGCCTAGCGCAAGGCCAGGCCCAGCCAAGGCTTCGCGTGCGCGCACGGATCAAACAAATGGGCTGCGGGCAGTGGGCCTGTGCGCCGTGCGCTCAGCGTGGGCTGCGAGGCTTGCGCATGGGCGTGCGGTGCTCGTGTGGTGCGTGTGTTCGTGCTATACGAATCCTAAAGCTATCGGAATTCGTGCATTGATTAAATCCTAATCCTAAAAGATTAAATTAATTATTTAGAGTTCGAAAAGGATTCCAATTAATTAATTAGTATTCTAACAGGATTCGAAATCCTTTCCATGGTTCTATAAATATATGCCTAGGGTCATAAATTTATATACGAGTTTTTCAACAAGTATTCATACAATAAAACAGTGATTTTTGAGCAGAAAAATCTGTCACATTCTTGCCCATAATTAGCCGAAAATTATAGTACCTTAAGGGCGATTCTAGTTGGTCAATCTTAAGGTGGATCCGGACGTGCTGTGGACTATCTATGGAGGGACGACACTTGGAGTCTTAAAGACTTGTTCTTGTTCGGTTCGGGCGCAGCTAGGGAGGGCACGCTACAAAGTGTACCTAAACTATGCTAACTGATTATGTGTAAATAATATGTTTCCTAGCATTAAGGTTTTGCGCATGATTTATGTTTTGTGATATGTATCATAATCTAACAGTGGTATCACGAGCCTCTTATTATTTACATAATTTAAATTGCATGACATGGTTAAATTTTACAAATTTGCAAAGAATTAAAAGGGGTGATTAATTTTCGTAATTGTTAATTAATTGCAAATTGCGTTTATTTAATTATATGTACGCAGTTTTTCGGCAGTTTATTCGTTACTCATCCAAATCGAGTGATTTTTGTGTCAATTCCGCATGTAAAAGGCATTCTAAAATTTTGACAAAAACATTATTTTTCGGCGGAACTCAGTATTCCCAAATTCGAAGCCTAACTATGACTTTTCGGAGGTTTTAGTTTTTCGGACGCAAAAGTTTGTAAATTTAAGATGTTAAATTAAATATTTGCGATTCTTGTTGATAAATCTTGAATTTTTGATTGACCTACTGTATATGTTTAACAAATTTGAATGCCTAGACTTATTAATTATACAACCTAATTCGTAATGATGATTAATTTGTTGAAATTCAAATAATTTAAAATTGATTTGATTTTCATAATTAATCAATGATTTAATTAGGTATCCATGATTAAAAACCACCATAAAAATTGTTAATTTGTGATAAATTTTAAATTTTGATGACCTAGATTTGAATCCATGTTAATCGGAAATTAATTGATTAATAAATTTTCGATTTTCGCCCTAAAATTATGAAATTAATATGATTTATTAATTTGTCATTAATTTTGGAAATAAAAGTTTTAATTTTTATATAATTCGCGCATAAAAGTTGCTCGCACAAAGCAAAGGACGCTACGTGTTACCCTTAAGGGGTGTTGTATAGTGCGGGCATGCGACGACGAGCAAGGGAGCTCGTCGCCCATGCGGTACGAATGCAGCGAGCAACGAGCGTGGCATGCACAAGGCAATGGGTGCTTAAGGGCTGTGTGCTACGCGTGTGGGGCGATGGGCGATGGGGCAAGCAAGTGCAGCGAGCAAGGCAAGCACGCGTGGGCAGCGATGGATGCTGCGGCACAACGTGCGTTGCCTCTCCCAGCAGCACGCCAAGGCAAAAGGCAAGGCAGCGACAAGCGCAGCACAACATGCACGCGGGCAGCGTTGGCTGGCCTGTCCAGCAAGCGTTGCCCAGCACCGCGCCAAGGCGATGGGCGATTGGGCTGTGCGCAAGCGTGGCTCGCTGGGCCTGACGTATTGGTGCATTGTTGCTTGGGCTTTGCAGTACGATCAATCGAGTGACAAGGGGTTTTGTTGCTAGTTGGACTTGACGAGGCATGGGCGCAAGCCCATGGCATTGTCTTGACCCAATTGGTTCGTTTTGATTTTAATTTGAAATTTTCAGTTCGGAAGTAATTTTAATTAATTTTAAAATTAATAATTTAAAATTTTTTCTCGGATTTTAATTTTGAATATTATAATTATTATAAATTTTTATTTATACTAATTATTTTACTAAAATTAATTCTTGAATTAATTTAAATTCTTAAATTCAATTGAAAATAAATTAAATAAATGGATTATTTTATATGAGCTTTAAATTTTAATTAAACTTGTATGTTTCCGGTTAGACTAGAAATACATTTTTATGTTTAAAATTAGTAAAGCATATAAAGTTATTGGTTTAAGTGGGAGCCTTTAGTCATAAACTCTTGATTAGGTCTACAAATCCTTTAAGGTTAAACAACTTGATTAGAATTAATAAGGACTGAATAATTGGTAGATTATTGGTGCCCTTGATTAATTGCTGCAAATATTTATGTGATGCATAACATGTTTTACTAACCAGCTATCTGGGCCATTCATGATAATGAATGGTTGAGTGGTATATATTGTATATGTACTGTTTTGCAGGTTATGAAGTGACAAGTATGGCCCAAATAGGATAGAAAATATGGCCTGCGTACCATTAATTTGAATGTAAATGGTCTAATGCACCAAAGTTTGTTTTTCAATTCAAATATGGTCTGCGTACCATCAAATAGTTGTAATTAGTTTAATTATAGCTGATCCTATTTGAAGAAAATGGAGCCTCCCACGGTGAAATTCAAGACGGAGTTTCCAATCCATTTTCAAGACGGACTTTGAAGTTGAAGCTTCAAAATGAAGTCGGGCCATACTAGATCACATTTATCTTATGCATGCTTTAAGTTATTTATTGCTTTAAATATGTCTTAATTATGCATGAGATTATGGCTTGATTATGTTGCATGATTAAGGATCACTTAAAATCTAACCAATATAGTAAGAGTCTTAAGTTCCAAACTTCAAAAATTGAGTTAAAAGGTGCCATGCCAAAATAACACTTACTTGGATAACCTTTACATCAATCTAGTAATAGTTTTACGCTCAGCGAGGTGTTACTTATTGATCCTAAAGGGGTAAGGTACACAAACAATTGTGAGTACATGTTAGTTTTGGTGAAACTCAACGATATAAGTAAGGAGTCCTTTTATGTCATGGAAAAATCGATAGGTTTACCTAATAAGTTCTTAGACGTACCTATCAACGAAGAGTAGTTTCTAGACTATTAGCAAAAGGCTTTTGCTTACCTAAAAGATTTTAGAATTGAGTCTAAATACATAAAGTGCTTAATTCTTCAATGGTTTTTAGGGTCTTGGAATCATTCACACCTGCCGGAACAATAAATTCGAATAAAATACGAATGACTTGTTTAAATTGCATGATTGCTTTAATTTTCAAGTTATTACTCATGATAAATGTTTAGACTTTGCATGCTTCAATGTATGTTTTAATTATTGTTTATAATTAAATATCTTGCACTGCAGTAAATCCTTTTAGAAAGGTAACAGTAAATTTCCTCGATTGGTAGTGAATCCAAGAACGATTCACGGAAATGAGAGAAAATGAGCAATTTAAAATGTACGTTTCTTTTAGCGACTTTTATGGTTGTTTTCGAATATCAATCGAATGTCAAACCAATTGGTTCTTGTAGATTCAAAATACAATGTAGTTTTGAGATCATAAAGCATTGAGTTTAAACGCTCAGCTTTACCAATGGTTAACAACCTAAAATCTTTTTCCATTTAAATCCCGAATGAGTCTAGACCCTAGACATTGGAATAGATCGATGCTTAGAGAACTTTAGAAGCTTCTGGTAAGATCATCTAGTTGAAACAAAAATATTCAACATAAATGGTAAGAACTTTGTTGGAGTGACATTGGACATGTCTAAACAAAGTATAAAAGTCAACACTAGAGAATTCAATTCTTAAGACTATAAGAAAGGGTACAAGAAATAGGAAAACAAAGGAACAAATGAAAGGAATTAACAATTCCGTTTCTACCTATAAGTTTATGTTTAAAGAGAAGTGACCTAGCAATCAAACTTCCTTGGTGTCATATACCGCTTGAGGTTCTTACTTCGGTAATAACTCAAACAATGGAAGCTAGGCTACACTAATGACCTACAAGTGGGAAATGAAGCATGGCAATGCTACATTAGTTGTAGGGTCATCTGGTTTGTTTTAAAGTGCTTTCAAAGGGTGGAACTTAATGTCTATTTTGTTCCATAATCAGTATACCTAAAATTATGTTTTCAAACACAGAAAGACTCACATTCAGAAGAACAAAAACAATGCTTGTTTGTTTGTTTATTTGAATGAAAATGGTCATTTACGGGTTGAGTCAATATGCTTGATTAAAACAAACAACTCTTTACAATAAAAACTTTACTAGGTTCAAATCAATCTCGTGATTTGAGTTCCACTAATCTTTGGCATTGTTACTTAGACCATGTCAACAAGTTAACATTCAAAAGCTCTATTCTGATGGACTTTTGAAATTGATTGATTTCTAGATAAATTCAAGACAAGCTAGTCTTACTTGTTGAAAGTAACAAAAGATATGAACTATTGTTAGAACACCTAGACAATAAAGTTCAAAGCTAAAGAGAGATTTATGACTTTATTATTTCACCTAAATTTGAGTGAATATTGGTTTATTTACTCAAAGTGATATAAGTTTGAATCTGTTTGGCTAGTTCAAAGATTCAGAAGTATAAAATCCACTTGGCAAGAAATCATAAAGATCTAGGTTAGATCATGTTGATGATTACTTAAGACGAGAATGATCATCAATGATTGTGTGTAGTAAAATTCACAATCTAGCTCCATAAGATATGGCATATCTAAGTTGGAATGATCGAAGTCGATTAGTACTTGATTCGATCAATGATGGATCATAAAGACTTTTTCTATAATTTCTAAAACAAAATGCTCAACTACCACCAAACTAAACCAAATTCGTCAAAGCTATTGAAAAGTAATTTCAGAATATCTTTTCATAATATATCTAAAGAGTTCCTAAACTCAGTGGGAGCTTAGTGTTTGTTATTCAACAAACTAAGGCCCAAGTATAGATATATGTTTCATTGTGATTTATTCAAATGAGACACAAAGGTATTGTTTCTACCACGAATTTTTGAGAACATAATGTTTGTTTGCTCGAAATAATGTCCTTTTGGAGATTCGTTTCCAAAATGACAAGTGGGAGAAAATAGACCTCGAAAGTCATCGAGGCGAACAACAAACATAAACGGACATTCGAAGTTCTTCAGAAAGTCCGAACACTTATTCTTTAAGGACTTTAGAAGTGGCTTTAAAGAATAGACATCACTTAGAAGACTTTACAAGTGCTTCAAGGAGAACAGAATATTCAAAGGACTTTCAAGTGGCTATTGATATTCTATTGTTTGATGTTCTATACCCAAGTAGGCATAGAGTTCAAGTCACACAAACTATGAGATTCTTCTATTAGATAGTGAAGAAACATATAGTTTAGGTCAATGAAACTATGAGATTCTTCTATTAGACAGTAAAGAAACCTACAACTTGCAGTCAAACTATTATGTAGATTAATAAGTTTGTGACTTGCAAGAAAGCTATGACGAAACCTAGATTCCCTAAAATGGTTAGAGGCCATATATAGACTCAAATGTTTTAAATGGTTAGAGGCCATAAAACAAAATTGAAATTTTGTTGATTTGCAAGAATAGTTTCACACCTATTGGTTGCAAGTTTGTTTTAAGGATAAAAACCATCAAACATGAAATTGTGTTCACACACAAAGCTAGATTAGTTGCTAAAGGTTACAAGCAAATTCACGGGTGTGGATTGTGTTGAAACCTCATGCAAAATCGTAATGCTTAAGTCTATAATTCAAGCAATGATTGCATATTGGTACATATGGCAATTGGATGACAAAACGTATTCCTCAATCAAATGTGGGAAGAAAACTATGTACATGGCATGTCATAGGATTTGTGGATCCAAATAATGCTTGAAATGAATGCTAGCTTATGAAATCTAAGTACAGATTTAAGCAAGCAATTGGGAATTGGAATTGTATTTTAGTGAAGCTAATAAGTATTTTAGTTTCATAAAATGTACATGATTCTTATGGATATATAAGAAGTTTAGTGGGAGTACATAAAAACTTAATTGGTCCTATGTGTATCACACACATATCTCTCTATTGTGAAATAACATTCAAATGCTAATGACTTATATTTGAAATTATTTATCAATGATGGACCAAGGCAAAACTTAGTACATACTGGGTATTAAGATCTATTTACAAAGATCTTATAATATTGTTTTAGACTAAGTAATGGCATTTACTAAATCAAACACGAAAAACTCCATTGGAGATATTCGACCCATGTGAATAAATCTAAGTAATGAATGTTTGAACTATGTATAAGAATTTACTAAGTTAAACATCAAAGGATCCAAGTGAGATTCTTAAACCTATATTATATGTCAAAGAATTTAGCTGGATTCAGTATCTGCTGAAATTGAATGAGCTAAGTTACATGAATAGAATTCAATTGAGAATAATTCTGCAAAAGAATTTATCATGTATGATATAATATGAGGATCGCCAAAAAAAAATGTATCGTATGGCTTTAGGCATGACGAACATATACCAATCTCTATTGATCTAAGTAAAGATCAACTAGATTGAGATCAAGGAATAGTTCTTGATTCAAGGAAATAAAGATATGCTAAATATTGATGCTACACGCATAAACACTGGCAAAGGATCAAGCAAGATTCTTTTGGAGTTAACCATTGACAAAGACGAGCTAAAGAGCATCGTGTTTTGAAATGACAACATGGATTGGAGACCATGAGTTGTTGCGTGGGAAATTAAAATAATAATTTCTATGTTCTAAGATATAGTTGGAAAGTCTTCCACATATCTATGAACTGCTTGGATAGGTAAATCCAAACAAAGCATCACTAGCAACCTATACAGTTGAAGTAAAATTACTTATTGCCTAAGAAGAAATAAAACAGGGTTGTTTATGTTAAAGAGTTCTTCATTTCTGTTGACTTAATAGTTCTTCATTGCAAAATGCGTGGAACCACTATTTAAGTAAGAAAGACTAGATCACATAATAAATAAACTCAAAAGATCTTATCATCCTATCTCGAAAAACATTCGATGAAAGGGATATTAAGATTGGCAAAGCATGATAACTAAACCTATGCAACAAGTGAGAAACAACACTCACATTGTGGCACTGGAAATCAAGCATAGTTTTGAATTCCACTAATTGTTTTAAAGATGGGTTCGAGGCCCATGGTTGTAAAACATTGGGGTTGACATTTATCATATATGAAATGTATTTTCATATTCCATTTAATCTTGGTTTAGTATTAAATGATGAGTCCCTTCAATTTGACGATATATTCAAGATAGACTGTCAGGACCAGTCTTGTGACTAAGAAATGTCTATCAAGTGAACTTGAATGTCAAAAGTTGAAAATGGTCCCTGGTCGGAGTTTTCTATAAAGATGGACGCATAGAAAACGTTAGACGACTAGAATGCAAGATGGTAGTTCTGTTTCTTGAACTATGTGGACATGGCAATGTCGTAATCATTTGCATAGATACTTACTTTGGGAAGACCAGTATCGGACAGACCTATGAAACTTTACTGTAAGAGATGAAAATCTGTCATAAGTAAATTTCATTAAAATTATTAGACAATAATCCTCAATACCTAAGTGATTTAAGATTACTTGTTTGAGAACTGCTTACTTTGACGTTGTCAACCGTCGCACCGTAAAAGGAGGCTATAAAGGCAACGCTCAGGTAATCACCTATCAAACGAAGTCTAATCTCAATATCGCAAGATTGGGATTGTCCTCCCATAAATCGGGATGAGATGCTGCAAGTTGTACAAGGCCACTCGGAGAGCTAGAAACTGTAAAATGCATGGTCGTGCTCAGATGAATCATAAGCTATGATTATTTGTTTATTTGATCAGTTGAACTCTGAAACCGAGAAACACCTCTGGACATAATAAGGATGACAACTCTTACCTTATGTTCAAGAGCAAGCATCGAGCGACAAAGGAATTAGGAAATGCACACTTGTCCCGAAGGACAAGTGGGAGACTGAAAGAAATAATGCCCTTGGTCCAAGTATGCATTTAATGTTAAGTCTAATAAATGGGGTTCATTATTAATTAGCAAGTTAATAATTCAGTGAGATCAAGTGAGCTGAATGCCTAGCTAGAGGCCGCTTCAGTTCAGGTGGAATTAATGATATTAATCCACAGCTTACTCTTAACTGAACCCGTAGGGTCACACAAATAGTACGTAAATGGATCAAGTATTTAATGGCATTAAATACTCTATCTATGGATATTCGGAATCGACGGATCTTGGTTTCAGAGGGAGCTGAGATCGTCAAAGGCAAGTAAATGAATACTCCGGAAACGATGATATTGCCGGAAACGGAAATATGGATCGTATCGGAAATATAAATATTATCCAAGTCGTAGATGTTGCCGGAAACGAAAACATGGTACGTATCGGAAAATATTATCGGAAATGGAAATATTGCCGGAAACGGAAATATTGTCAGAATCGGAAATATTATCGGAATCGGAAAATAATTCCGGAAACGGAAATATTAAATATTTGTTCGAAACGGAAATTAATTCCGGAATCGGAAATGTTAAATATTGTTCGCATCGGAAATGAATTATGGAATCGGGAAATTAATCGGAAGCGTATCGTACGAATTAGCATCGGACGAGGCTTGCTAGACGAAGGCCCAGCACGAAGCCAGGCCGTCGCCCAGCAAGCCACACGCATCAAGCAAACACGCCAAGGCCTCGACCAGGCCCAGCGCAAGGCCAGGCCCAGCCAAGGCTTGGCGCGCGCGCACGGATCAAACAAATGGGCTGCGGGCAATGGGCCTGTGCGCCGTGCGCTCAGCGTGGGCTGTGAGGCTTGCGCATGGGCGTGCGATGCTCGTGCGGTGCGTGTGTGCGTGCTATACGAATCCTAAAGCTATCGGAATTCGTGCATTGATTAAATCCTAATCCTAAAAGATTAAATTAATTATTTAGAGTTCTAAAAGGATTCTAATTAATTAATTAGTATTCTAACAGGATTCGAAATCCTTTCCATTGTTCTATAAATATATTCCTATTGTCATAAATTTATATACGAGTTTTTCAACAAGTATTCATACAATAAAATAGTGATTTTTGAGCAGAAAAATCTGTCACATTCTTGCCCATAATTAGCCGAAAATTATAGTATCTTAAGGGCGATTCTAGTTGGTCAATCTTAAGGCGGATCCGGACGTGCTGTGGACTATCTACGGAGGGATGACACTTGGAGTCCTAAAGACTTGTTCTTGTTCGGTTCGGGCGCAGCTAGGGAGGGCACGCTACAATGTGTATCCACCTAAACTATGCTAACTGATTATGTGTAAATAATATGTTTCCTGGCATTAAAGTTTTCCGCATGATTTATGTTTTTTCATATGTATCATAACCTAAGAATAGTAACCGTAAAGATCATTTTTAAATTGAGGTAGTAAGAAATAAACGAACGGTCGGATTTTTCAAAGTTGCAAAACCAATTAACTCATTTATTTTTGTTAAAATATGTGTTGAATCGGTCAAATTTCTTCTGTAATGTCCCACCACGGGGATCTCGCTAGCCAATCAGCGAGCCGGGGTCCAGGGTTGAAGCGCCCTGGTTTAGGGGTACGGGGATGCAACGTGGTCCTCGATGGGGTTCGGGGGCAACGTCCCTAAACTTTACGATATCTGTTATTCTACACTAGGTTATCAGTTTTGGACCTATTTTATAGGATTTTTGCATAAGTTTAGAGAGTACTATATAAACTCTCTAGTTCATAACGTAGTTGTATTATGTAATTTGTATTCCACAAGATCAATAACCCTCTCCTCTATATTTGGACATAGCTAACACATTGTTAGTGAACCATGCTAAATCTCTGTGTTCTTTATTTACGTTCTTTATAATCTTTCTTGCTTTTGTTTTAACAATTTTTACAAGTTCCGATGAATCGGATATTCTATGTGTAATAAGCCTCATTAATATTATATTTATTGCTCGTACGAAAGTGTTGTTCTTCTGAGCTGAAGTGAATGGAACTTAGGGGAACTGAATAAATACGTATAAATAATAAATAATAAACAGTAATTAATAATGATGATAATATGAATAATAATATTTATTATAATACTATAATAGTTGATAAATAATGATTATTTTTATAATATATTAATAATTTTTACATTATAATAATAAACAAAATAGTAAATAAGATTATTAAAAATAAAGATAAACACAATAGCCTTTTTTTAAACTGAACTAAATGGAGCTAAACTTAACTGAATTGAGCTGGATGGAGTTAAATTTAACTGAACTAAACTAAATAAAGTTAAACTGAACTGAAATGAATGGAAATGAAACAAAGTTTAAAAGAATAGGGCTTAAGTCTTTTTACTTTTGTTTTTCCTAATTTATTTTTTTTAATGAAAAGTGAATCACTGCTTATATAAAAAAAAACCCACATCTATTACTTTTGCGTAACTTTGTTTGTCCATTATGCCCCTGCTTATACCTATATCTAACATGATCATCACTTAGAAACCACTACCATCTGTTAATATGGGAGAAAGAAGATATTGAATCTTTTGGGATCGTATTTTAAGTGAGTGTATAAATCATCAAGATTTCATATTCGGTTTCGTTTGGTTTGAAAAAGATACTCCGTATAACAGTTTTTTCTTTTGATTCTTGTTAGACAACAATCCGTCTCTTGTGTGACTAGTCACACCATCAACTTGATCGTGTGACACATTTACATTGAAGGTTTGCTAATTTCAGATCAGTAGGTGTAAGCTTTTTCTTCAGGATTAAATTGGCATCACTCACATCTTTAAACTCCATATTATTGGTGTTGATGCAATAATTCCAACACTTGATCATCTGAATGACAACGATCTTGTTCTGTTTTTAATTTCTTGGGGATGGAACGTCTCATGGGCGGATTATAAAAAGAAGTAACTGAAATTATAAAAAGAAGTAATCACTTAGTAACTCTACTAATATTTTCTAAAGCTATTAAAGTAATTACTACTAATATTACTATAAAAAAAGTAACAGATCTAAACTATAGAAGTATCATACCTAAATTTAGAAAGTATCTCCTCTAAAACTACTCCGTATAAAAAAAGTAACATTTCTAAAGTATAGAAGTAACATACCTAAACTAAAAAAGTAACATGTCTAAACTATAGAATTAACATACCTAAACTAAAAAAGTATTTCTTCTAAAATTATAAAAAAAGTAACATGTCTAAACTATTGAAGTAACACACCTAAACTAAAAAAGTAACATGTCTAAATAATAAAATTAACATACCTAAACTTAAAAAGTAGCTCTTCTAAAATTATAAAAAAGTATCGTGTCTAAACTATAGAAGTAACATACCTAAATTTAAAAGGTACCTCCCCTAAAACTACTCCGTATAAAAAAAGTAACATATCTAAACTACAGAAGTAACATACCTAAACTAAAAAAAGTACCTCCTCTAAAATTAAAAAAAAAAGTAACATGTCTAAACTATAGAATTAACATACCTAAACCAAAAAGGTACCTCCTTTAAAACTACTCCGTATAAAAAAAAGTAACATGTCTAAACTATAGAAGTAACATACCTAAACCTAAAAAGTACCTAAAATTATAAAAAAAGTAACATGTCTAAACTATAGAAGTAACATACCTAAACTAAAAAGGTACCTTCCCTAAAACTACTCTCGTATAAAAAAAGTGATACGTCTACACTATAGAAGTAAAATACCTAAAGAAAAAAAAAAGTACCTTCTCTAAAATTATAAAAAAAGTAACATGTCTAAACTATAGAAGTAACATACCTAAACTAAAAAGGTACCTCCCCTAAAACTACTCTCGTATAAAAAAAAAAGTAACATGTCTAAAATATAAAATTAACATACCTAAACTAAAAAGGTACCTCCCCTAAAACTACTCTAGTATAAAAAAAAGTAACATGTCTAAAATATAAAAGTAACATACCTAAACTAAAAAAGTACCTTCTCTAAAATTATAAAAAAAAAAGAAGTAACATGTCTAAACTATAGAAGTAACATACCTAAACTAAAAAGGTACCTCCCCTAAAACTAATCCGTATGAAAAAAGTAACATGTCTACTTCTTTTTTACAAGTATAGTAAACATATTGTTTCTAATTTCCTATTCATTATCTCTTTATTGCTTACTCACAGTGACATATTAGCTAGAAATTAATCCAACGTAACCGAAAATATTCTTAGGATTATTATGTGTTTCAATAAGAACATTTGAAGCTAGATCCAGAAAGGAGTCGGTTTAATTAATGCAGAGTATATAAGAGTAGAATTTCAAATGTCCTTTCCAGGAGAAGATGCATGGTGATATGGAAGGGATGGGTGATAGTTTGGTACTCTTGGTCACCTTTCAGGTTGTTTTAATAACCAAGGTCAGTCCATATACTATGAACACATCACACCATCAACTTGATGGTGTGGACGGTCTCATACAAGACTTGAGGGTTAGACAATGCTTGTGAACTAGAAAAAGTGTAGCAATTACAAAGTTGTTGCAAGATATAAGGTATATGCCATGAGTAGCAGTAGATGGAGTGTTAGAACCCCCCAATACAATTTTTCTCCAAGTAGTATGTCTTATACTTCATTTGTTTAATAAAATTCCTTACTTTTACTATACGTAGTTGTAGGGGGTTTTTTTTGTTCCCGTTTCCTACAAAGGGGGATTGGCACGCGGCGGTTCGTTTAGAGAACCATTGAATTGTTTTTGCACCTCGAAGGAGTCGCCACCAAACTTTATTTTAGGTCCCGTTTGGAAAGACCGCAAAATGACTCTATTTTTGGATAAGGCCTTGAATCCTTGAAACGGATGGGTGAGATCCGGGCTTGGGAACGAAAATGCTTATTCGGCGAGCTTTATAAATATTCAAGTACGTTGGCACAACATTATTTCGAAAATAAACCCTAAGATTAGACTATGTGGGTTTGAAATTTAGAACAAAATAGAATTTCTAATTGTACGGTGGTCACTTTGCTTTAAAGACTGATTTAAGAAACCTAAGGCCGGTTTGTCCAAAAATATATTCGTTAAGCGTAATATAACCTTTGTATTTTGTTGTATTTAGCATGTTGGTGCTGAAAGCGATAAAGCACATAAAGCAACATCACAATACTAAATAAAGTGCGAAATTAGTAAATACAAGACCCCCTAGAAAAGGACTAGGGAGTAGGTCCACATTGCCTAGAAATGGACTAGGCAAGTAAAGGTGCGGAATTAATTGAAAGTGCGAAATTGAAATTGCGGTATTGAAATTGCGGAATTGAAAGTGCGATATTGAAATTGCGGTATTGAAAGTGCGATATTGAAAGTGCGATATTGAAAAGGTGCGATATTGAAATTGCGATATTGAAAGGTGCATAATTGAAATTTATACTTGGGCACATGAGATTCGAACGCCAAGCGGCTCCTTAAAAATAAGTGCGCCCGGCACGAATCCAAAGCCAAAAATCTCAACTTGGGAGAGGTTGCTCAACCCAAATTTTGCATATTGAACTTGAAATTGAAAGCTTGAATATTGAAAGGTTTGAACTTGAAATGATTTGAAATTTGAACTTGAAATGATCCTAGTTTAGAGAGGTAGTTATGAACAGCCCTAAACATGGTGGGATCTTGAAATTTGAAAACTTGAACTTGTATATTGAAAAATGGAGTCTTGAATCTTAAAAGACTAAACCTTTAAATGCTAAAAGGTGTCATCTTTGATTACTCCACATTTGAAGGTGATTCTAGTTCAAAGAGATGAATGTAAACAACTTTGAACATCCTTGAATCTTGAAAGTTTGTATTTTGTATTTGAAAAAGTTTATATTTTTGAAAAAGCATGTATTATTGTTGCAAGTGGTGTTTTTTATGGCAAAAAACACCAACTTGCTAATCATTTGAAATCAAAATAGCATGATTGATTGAAATGGGATTCGGATTTACCTAGTTAGGCTTAGGCACGAGCTCCCAATTGCTCTTGAGTTTAGGAATTTTTGTATGTGTTTTTGAGGAGTTTTGAAGTTTGTATTGTGAGGAGTAATGTCGAAATTACGACGTTGTATGTGTTGTTCTCCCCCTTTTTTCGACGGAAATGAGGGGTATTTATAGGAGGAAAATGGTGCAAAACGCCAGCACACGCCAGCGCCTGGCGCCAGGCCAGCGCGGGGCGCTGCTGACGTGGCCTGAATGCCGCCAAAAAGGACGGAAAGATGTCGTCCTTGATTTGTCTTGTATGGGTGTACCTTCGTACGAATAGTAAGATGTTTGGCGTGTAGTGTTTTCTTAGAGGTTAAGGTTTGAATTTGCGTCTAAAAACAAGCCTTTCTCGGGTTTTTGAATTCCGGTTTTACGGGACGGGGCCCGGCATGCTCGATTTTGTGGGTCGGCGCCCGAATTTGACTTGCCTTATATGATTTTGAGTGGAAAAGGCCTATTAAGACCAATGGGATGGTCCACTAGTTGAGATTGAAGTTGGATTTTCAAATTGGATTTTCAAATTGGATTTTGGAAGTTGTATTTTGTAGCGAGTTCCGGGAGGGGAACGGTCTCGGGGATTGGATTTTGAACCTTGGATTTTGGAGGTGTTCTTAGCAATTGGGATTTCCACCTGGAGTTACTCCAATCGCCTAACAAGGATAATGGTATCGTCATCATCCCAAAGGGGGAGACACAAATTAGGTGTCTACAGAAGCCCCCACTTTGACTGAGCGTTCGGTTAGGAAAGCGCAAGTCAAAGTATTTTGAAAGGGACGGAGAATGGTCAAGATGTTCTGCAATCGAGACCACTCTTTGTACGCCGGTACCTGCACAAAAAAGGCGTTAGAAAAAGGATAGAGTCTACCTCGGTGCGGTTGGTGATGACTCCGATTTGTACTTGTATTTTTCCGCCTTCAGGACGGAGCTTGGCATCGAAAATTTGAATTTTTGAATCTTGAATTTTGAACTTTGACACCCGGAGTTAATCCGTTGGGATGTGCTTTGCTGGGGGATAAGAGCTTTTTACTGGCCCTTAAAATTTTGAACTTCTACTGACTTTCCCGGAGCCTTGGTCCGTTGGGAGTTGGGCGCCTGAGTCGTTGATTTTTCAGAGGACGACTCTCACGCTTCTGTGACGGTGCTGGTGGATGCTATCTGTGGTGAGGGTGTGTCTGCGGAGCAGAGGGTTAGGCTCTTCCTCCTTGTCTTGGTTAGTAGAGTAATTGCCCCGAGTAGGAACAGTCGGGTGCATATTAGCTTCTTGTCCGCTCTGAGGGACTTGAGAGCTGTCCCGAGTTACAACTGGGGTGGTTTGGCCTATAGCCACCTCTTGTATGAAATGGGGCGGGCCTCCCGGACTGCACTGGGGAGTGACCCGAGCATGGCTGCTCTGTGGATCGTGCTGGAGGTATTCGAGACTCCTTGTACTTTGTACTTTGTATTTGTATGCTTGTATCTTGAACTTTACTGATGTTTTGTTTGTTACTTGAAAGATTTGGATCTATGAGCACTTTCCGACTTTGGCGCCGGAGCGTACTAGAGATGCGGCTTACCGGTATGCTGCCTCTTGGATAGGAGCGGTGCGCGTTGGTGCGTCCCTGGCGGCTTCTCGCAGAGCTTGGAGAGTTTTGCCTGCTGATAGGGTAATATTCTTGTACTGTTTTGCTCTCTTGTATTTGTATTTGTACTGTTGCCTGAGTTGTCTGCTTTGTAGGTGGTATGACGTCCTTTTGCCAACGCGGTTGTACCTGCCTCAGCTGCTCGTGCCCATTTCCTGTCTGGGAGACGGGTTTTTCTTCCAGGGCTGTACCGCCACATGTGGTATCTGGGGGAGCGGGTGTCCCCTCAGCCTAATTCAGGGGATAGGCTTGTCCACAAGGATCCGCCGGAGTCCATGCTGGCGTTGGATGAAGAGTTGGCCCGGCTCTATGCGGAGGCTAGGGGCGAGGCTGTTTGCCGCTCTTGGAGGGAGTTTGTACACAAGAAGGATTGCTATGACGACTTCCTGAGGAGGTTGGCCCCACCAGTACGCTTCGTACTGCCGGTGAGCTTTTGAACCTTGTATTCTTGTATTCTTGTATTCTTGTATTCTTGTATTGATTGGATGATTGTATGATTGTATGTAGGAGGAAGAGGTTGACCCTGAGGACATTCCTCATGCTGATAGGATCCTCCGCTATGAGAACTCGAACGGGGAAGAGGTGGTGGAGACCATTCCTTGGGCTTCTCCTCCGCACCGGAAATCATATGATGTTGTACCCGAGCATTACGCCCCCTGTAAGTACTGTTGCATTTTTGAAACTGTTTGTAATTTTGCATGGGAAAATTGATCTTGAATTTTGTATGCAGGCGCCTCGGGTGAGAGTGCGTCGCTGGATGCTCTTGCTTGATTCTTGGAAGAGGCAGTGCGCCAAGCTGACCCGGAAGCTTTCTGGCCGGAATAGAGAGGTACCTCACTTGATCTTGAAACTTGTATACTAGAAATTCCAACTGGGAAATTGATTCTTGAAATTGTATCTTGTGTAGGAGCGTCGTCGAGACCATAGGGACTCTGTTGACAGGGAGCCTCAGGCGGAGACGTCCTTGGGACAGGAGGGACCAAGCTTGGAGCTGGGACAGGGGTCCGGTGCTGGTGCTCATCAGAGGCATTCTGATGCTGAGTGGGGAGCTTCCCCTTTTGTACATGTTGATCCCACCAGGCATTCATTTGGAGGTGCTAGCGGTTCACGGCCCTTTGTTCCTCCTTTCGGCTACTACTTCGGAGCAAGTGGTCCTCAGCCTTGGGGTGCCGGTTCATGGGCTTGCTACGCGGAGATGGAGAGGATGCGCCAGGCTCAGATGTTTGGGTCATATCCGTATATGCTGATGCCGCCGCCTTATCAGTATTCCTCTCCTCAGCAGGGAGTTCATCCTACCACTGGCACACTTCATATCTCGGAGCAGGATCCTAGTACCCCTGGGACGGAGCTGGATCAGGACTTGGAGCGCCTTAGGAGGCGTAAAAGGGACACGGCGCCTGTGGTTGACGTCACCGCTTATGATGACTCAGACTGACCCTGCATTGTAGCGAGTTCCAGCTTGCCTGGGTTGATTTTTGTATATGCTGGATTGTATTGTGTTTGTATGGCTTGAAACTTGAATTTTTTTGTATGGTTTGTATGGTTTGTATGGTTTTGAACTTGAATTGGTTTGTAAAATTTGAAGGTTGGCTTTTGCATGTTTGAATGCTCGAAATTGGATTGCGTTGTGTGTGCCTTGAAATTTTGTAGCTATATGCATGCATGACAATTTTACAAAAGATTTTGAAAAATTTGCCCATTTTTTCAGATGTATGTACCCACTATAAGCCCCCACTTTGACTGAGGATTTTTGGTTAGGAAAAGCGCAAGTCAAAGTATATTCAACTCTTGCTTATGCATATGCAGACTCGACTTAGGACGCCGATCTAGGACTAGAATGCTTGAATTTTGAAAAATCGACCCGAAATCTGCCTGAAGCGTTGATCCGGAATGCTTGAAATTGCGCGGCTTGCGGCTTTGGAATCTTGAATAATGGAGGTTGTACTCTGCTGTCCGAAACACTAAAGAGTGTGTACTCGGAGTCATAAGAGAGGACGGTGGCCTCGTCCTTAGATGCAGGCCCCTGCGCCTGGCGCCTGTGAGCTGTCGTGCAAGCCGACTCTTGTATAAATAGGGAGCTTGTTGGATCATTTCTTGCATCAATCCTTCCCTGCTATCATTGCATACTGCTTCCTCTCGAAAAGAAAAGAAAATATGGTTGTGTCTTTTGAAAGTGCCTTGAACTCGTGGCTTGGTTCACTAGGCAAGTTGGAGAAAAGGGAGCTTGATGGCATGCATCTTGGGGTGCTCGTCTCTTTCCGGTTTGTAAAATTGGATTTGCACTTCATTCTTGCTGCTCTGGAGGCTTGGGACCCAAATCATCATGTCTTCCGCTTTGGAAATAATGAGGTATGTCCCCTCCCTGAGTAATTTAGTGCCATATTGGGGTGGCCCTTGATGCTGGAGCCATACATGCCTAGTGTTGAAGAACACTTTTTCTCGAGTTTTGAAAGGTATTCGGGCTTGAAGCCCCTACTTTTGAGTGCTATTGTATATGGAAGAGGGGTGGATTTGTCCCTCTTTGTCACCTACTTTGCTGGGCTTGATGTTCCCAAAGTTTTTCGCTTGAGAGCCTTGAGTTTTTGTATATTTGCTCGCTTCCTCTTTTCGAAGCAGGGGTTTGGCAATGGCGATGCCTCCCTAATAGAGATTGTAGAGCAGTTTGCTAATGGTCAGGACCCAATGCCGCTCGTGATTGGCGAAACATTGATGGGCCTTGACATGCTGAAGTCGGACCCCTCTTCATTGCCGTCGGGAAGTCCGGTATTACTCTAAGTAAAGATCTGGAGCCTTCTTTGTATTGTTGAACTTGTACTTGTATTTGAATTTTGAATTTTGAAATGTGCTTCTTGTATACTCCCCAAGGTTTGGCTTATGGAGAGGCTCATGTTGGTGGCACCACCGGAGAACATGGCGAGCTACAATAGAAGAGGATTCACCGTGCGGCCCATGGTGTATGGCCGGCTTTCATTGGATGAGTGGAGGTGCACACTCTCTGGGATTGAATCTTGTATAAGGTGGGTAGTTCCTTGGTGGGGAATTGCTGCTATGAGACATGCCCCTGGTTCTAGTGCTTTGAGGGTGCCAAGCCTCACAATGCTGGTCTTCTACTCGCCTGCTCGAGTGATGAGACAATATGGCTTGAAACAAGAGATCGCGGACTGCAAGGAAGAGTGCCCGAGACCTGTTGCGCTGAATGCAAATCGACTTGAAGTTTGGAGGCGGTATTGGATCGCCAAACCATTCTTGAGTATCCAGTTCCCACCTGAGCCAGTTACTCTGTCTGCGGGGTACATTGTATGGATGAGAGGCCTAGGCCAGAGGGACATTTCTCTCTCAGGACCAGCTAGAGTCCGAGGTTCTAGAGCTAGACGTCCTGCATCAACTGACTATGAGGAAGGTGACGGGAGTGTGGCCCATCCGGTGCTTGACCGTTCGGAATCCAAAGGAGGTTCGTCGTCCTCCCGTCTTGGAAGGCTTGCAAGTTCCTTCTCTCGCCGCTTGGGCAAGGGGAAGATTGATGATTGATTGCGGGAGGAGCCAGGGGATAGTACTCAAGGTGCCAAGACTCAAGAGCATAGTCGCCCGACCCTAGATCCTTGTAGGCTAGATGTGTTTGAAATTGTATTGGAAGGAATTGTGTTTTAAGAATGTGTTTGGAAAATGTGTTTAGAACATGTGTTTAGGAAGTGAAAAGGCTTTTGAACTTTGCTTCACTTGATCCTGACTTTGTATTTGAATTAGCTTTGAAGGCCTTAGGGCCAAATAAGTTATTGTGTTAAATTCCGCTTGAACATGCTTTGCTTTGAATTGGCACATTTGGAATAAAGTCAACAACATTTGAGTTTTGAAATTTGATTTGATTTGATTTTTAGGATGCCCTTAATTGAGGAAATTTTGAATTTTTTTTTTTGTATTAAAGTGGCCGGGCCTCGAAATGAGGTTGCCTACGTGTACCGTTAGGGAATCAGGCCGGACGTAGTTCTGACTACCTTACAAGACCTGAATTTGGATTCTTGAACTTGAACATGGTACTTAGACATAGAACTTCTTGAGTTGATCGAGGTTGGTAAGAGATCTGAATTCTGTTCCGTCGATGTCTGTTAGTTCAACTGCTCCCCCGGAGAGGATCTTCTTGACGATGTATGGGCCTGCCCAGTTGGGTTTGAATTTTCCCCTTGGGTCCATGATGCTTTTGCGAAGGGCTTTCAGGACAGGCTCGCCTTCCCTGATGTTTCGGGTTCTGACCCTTTTGTTGAAATGTCTGGCCACTCGGCGCTGATAGACTTGTACATGGTGAGTGTGAGGGGGTCGAAAAAGCGCGAGGCTAATGCGTGACCTTGCCCCTCGTGGGTGTGACGATTCTTTTTATTCAAAAAAGTGTAATTGGATTTCCTGTGAGTATACACCCAATTGACTAGTAATATAGGAGTCGTCATTCAGTTTTTAACGACAATGAGAAAAACTGACAAAACCCGGTTATCGTGACATAAAGGGAGTGCAATTATGTTTGACCACGACGGCCGTAGGTTCCCTTGTGATCCCTGGTGTGGGGATCTCTCAATATACACCCGCAAGGTAGAGATTGAGGGTTCGGGGGACTGTAACTACCGAGAGGAGTACTTCGCTCGTCGATAACTCCAGAGGCAGGATATCCTTACTAGCTCAGCATAAATAATTGAAGGGACATGCATTAACTATTAAACTAATCTGAGTTGATTTTAGCAATATGCAACATATAACACTAATTCGATCGTGATTATCTGATTTAAGTAGCATTAAGGGACCTAGCATGATAATCCGATTTCCCAAAAATATTATATTTGTTAGGCGTGATAGAACAATTAGATTAGGTTAGTTTAACAGTTCATAAAAAGGGCGAGGAAAGCAGTTAAATCATCGAAAAGGGACACATTACGACGCACCCTTGAGAGGTGCGTCACGGTTCTCAGAAAACTAACCACTTTGACTTTGCTATTTCTCCTTTTTATTTAACGAATCTCAATTATGGGACAGGATACGTTCTGTTCGATTTATGGATCAATTGCGACAGAACGCGTGAACAGTTTCTCAGCGAGAGGCTTAGGCTAAGGGTTGGAGTCAATACTCAGAATATAATTATGTGTTGTTGTTGTGTTGTTTCACGTCGAAACTAGAGGCCTATTTATAGGGAAGAGTTCGTGGAAAGATAGAATTGCCAAGTTCTAATCCACAAAGAATTAGGAAAAGAGACGTACCCAGGTATTTTCAGCGCCCAGGCCTGGGCGCCGAAGATTTCGGCGCCCAGAGTCAGGCGTTAAAAATAGTGTGTGGGCAGTTTTGTTTAGTCAGATTCGGATTCCTAAAATCCGTAGAGTTTGAGATTAATTCGAGTCTTTTAGCGCGTATCAATTCTATGACGGAATGCGTCTGGGCCCGTTACGAACTCTAGGTTCGTTAGGATTTTAATTAATACGTAACTCCTATTTCCGAATCCTATTAGGAATAGGATTCTCGCGGTTTTCTATCTCATTTAGGATTTATGTTGGAGTGCAACAACTAATTCTGACAGGTTTCTATCTTTTATGATTTGCCACTTTTAGACGCTACTTTTTACGGCAGTTACTATTTTTAGCAGGTTTCCATAAATAGCAGGTTTGGGGTGAAATGAAATGGGGAATCGAGATTCGTTTATTTTATAGGAGATGCGTTGTCAAGTGGAGTTTTTATGCTTAACCTTTCCCTTGCGGGAATGGGGACAAAAGTAGGTGTCTACAGTTAGCCCCCACTTTGACTAAGTCTTGGAGTAAGACGATGGTCAAAGTATTAGACGGAGTGCGTCACACAAGCCATGGTGTATGTGACATGTTTTGCGAGGGTCTCACGAGCCCCCGAGTGATAACATTTGACTTAAGGGTCATCACTTGAAGTGTCGACATATCCCTCACGTGTCATTGGGATTTGTCAACTGATAGTATAGAAACTTCCTCATTTTGTCATTGGAAGGATCTAAAGGTGCGTAGAAATCCCTCACTTTGTCATTGGGAGTAACTACAGATGTTTTCGAAATTAAAGCTGTAAAGTGTAATTGGGCCTGGCCAAGCCCAATCACGAGGTAAAACGTTTTTTAAAGATTCTCATTTTCAGGGCTAGCTAAACGAGAAAACCCCCTTGTTTTTATAGGACGTAAAACGAAGGAAAATCCGGTATATCGTTCTTTTTTGGAAAAACGGAAAACCAATCCTTTAATTTTTGGGAAAAGGGAAAACCAATCCTTTAATTTTTGGAAAAAGGGAAAACCAATCCTTTGATTTTTGGAAAAGGGAAACCAGAAAAGGTTATCGCTGCAGCGACTAAGGACCTGCGCGGTTAGTGACGCAGACCCCGCCCGCTGAAGGTGGGCGAGCCTGTCCGCTGAGGGTGGACGCCCCGTCCGATAGAAGTGGACGAATCTGTTTTGATGCTTTGAAAATAAGGACCTACGCGGTTTGTGGCGTAGACCCCGCCGGCTGAAGATGGCGAACCTGTCCGCTGAGGGTGGACGCCCCGTCCGATAGAAGTGGACGAATCTATTTTGAAATTTATTTTTCTTTTTTGAAAATAAGGACCTACGTGGTTTGCGCCGTAGACCCCGCCGGCTGAAGATGGCGAGCCTGTTTGTGTTTTGAAGATCTCATTTTTGAAAACTGAGGACCTGCGCGGTTAGTGACGCAGACCCCGCCGGCTGAAGAGGGCGAGCCTATTTTAAAATTGAAGACTTTATTTTTTCGAAAACTGAGGACCTGCGCGACTAGTGACGCAGACCCCGCCCGCTGAAGGTGGGCGAGCCCTGTCCGCTAAGGGTGAACGCCCCGCTCGCTGGAGGTGAGCGAACCTGAATTCGTCTTTTCGATTTGGGATTCGTGTGCCGCGATCTTGCCCGATTGAGGTGGGCAAGTCCCTATTTCATTTCTTTTCTTGTGATTTCTTTTAAGAATTTCTTTTCATTTATTCTTGCAGGAGCGAATTCTTTCGAGTGATGCTCGGATTTAGTTGCAACCTAAATGTGGGTTGACAACATGCTTAGACGGACCATTGTCTTGTGGTCATCATCCTTTATGGTTTTGAGTTAGTCCTTACGGCTCAATTTTGCCACTACCTGGGTCCTTGATTAGGGGACTACGTATAGGTATCAACGGCGACCTTTGTCTTGAGGTCGTAAACCGGTTTTATTTTTTGAGACATCCAGACACGTAGTCTGGGAATATTGTTTTAACTTTGCATACTTTCTTTTGAAATATATGTTTTCTTTCGAGCCACCAAGTACTCGTGCTTGGCGGTCAGTTCTTGTCAAAGAGGTTCTTTGGGGATACGCATTTTGTAATGTCCTTGATTGTGTTTGGGATCGGGCTCGTAAGTGCGAGCGATCTTCGTAGTGGTGTGCTACTCTTGACAAAGTCGTGAGGTGCGACTTTCAGTAAGGAAATTGGCAATTTTCGAGTCGAACAGATACGACAGGGCCCAATAGAAGTTGGGGCCTTTTTTTTGAGCCTAGGTTCATTTTTGGCGCCCAGGCCTGGGCGTTGAAATAATTCGCGCCCAGGTGGGGCATTGAAAATGTTGTTTGGGCTGGTCTTTTGATGACACAGTTGGTCTCTTGTTCATTAGCTTATTTCACTTGGAAGTTCTATGTATTCTCTCTTCTTTTGTTTTTTTCTTTGTTTTTAGAACGTGATGATTTTCTTGAGAAGCCGTAGCCGATTGGTGGACTACGGTGCTTGCTGCTTTGGGGCGATTATTTTAAGGAACTGTTGCTCTTAAGGCGTACAGTTATTGCGATAGTTGGGCGAGTCTATATGGCCCGAGGAACATACCTTGAGGTGTAAGACTTTGATCGCTCTTATATTTTTTTGAACGTGTTCGTGAATGATGATATGTATGTGCGAACGAGCGTTCATAGAATGGCCGTTGTGTGCGGTCCATTAATCAGATTGCTTGAATTGTTTCATTTTTTTTTTTTTGAGCAACGACTAATTTTGAATAGTTTGCTTAGAAGCTTGATAGGGTTCAGGCCCATTCATGAAGTGGGCTCAAACATCGTGCCCTTTCGATTGTTCAAACATTTGCTTTGAGATTTTTTTTTATTTTGCTATGGTTGTTTCGTAGCTTGGAGCTCCCAAGTATGCATGTTGGGATGCTTCCTTTTGGCGTACGATTTTTGTAGGTCCTTTCGAGAAAGATGCCTTGGGGTTCCGCTCGTGTAGGTGCGAGCTATCCCTTCCGTGGTAGGTAATATTTTGCTACCTTTAATCCTTAATGTAGAAGTCGTGTGGCTTGCATTTTGAATTTGGGCGATAAGTAGTCTTTGCCTCTTTTACACGTGCTCTTGGTCGTACCTACATTAGTGCAACATGCCTTACTCTTCTTTTAGACTTGTATCGTGGGATGGTTGAACTTATGGTGCGACGTAGGCTTGTGTGGCCTAACGGCGTGTCTTAGAACATTCTTCCAAGTGTTGGGATATCATTATTTGGAGTACTTCATCGTGCTGAATCGTTCAGGTGCTCGAACGAGTGTAGCACCTTCTGCGTGGGTTTGCACGGCTTATTACTTCGTTCGATGCGATGATTCATAGGTGTTTCTTTCTTATTTTTATGTATGGGAAAAACTTGGTTAGCAGCGCCCAGGCTGGGGCGTTAAAGATATCGGCGCCCATCTCTGGGCGTTGAAAATGATTTCTGGGTATATTTTGACAGTTCTTTATCCTTGATTTTTTTTCTTTTGTTTTCGCTTTGGAACGAGGTAGACTGTGTAACGGGCGCTTGTAGGGCGAGCGTTAAGTGCAGTAGTTTGATCGGAGTTTTGGTGACTCGCGATTTTGAGTTACCCTTGTTAGTGGGGCGACTTTATATATTCTAAGTAGCGCTTAGAATTTGGGAGGGGTTGTAGCCATACTAAGGTTCGTTTTGCACGATTAAAGCTTAGGATTGAGCCCCTATGACATATGTATAGCATTAACGTCGAGAATTTGCGATAAAATCGTCATTTCGAGCATTTTTAGAGTGTTTTTCTCAAGCCCCAATTGTAGCTACGGGATTGGCTTGGTGCTATAATGCTTTGCATACATTTTTTATGCATTCATGGTGACACGGATCATGAATAGTTTGAACCAGACTCGTTTAGTGCGAGGTCTGTTCGAGTAGTGATTTTGCTGCTTCTCTTGTAAATGTCGTATTGTGCGACATTGCCATGGTCAAGGTAGTCACATGTTGAAGTGTGCCTTGACTAAAAGCTAGGTGCCTTTCTTTACCCATAATCATATTTAAAAATCTTTTTGACTCACTTGCAACGTTGAGATGGACGCACACTAAGCTTAAACCAACAACACTTTATTTGTCCGAAGAAGTCTTTAAAAATCATTTGAAAATTATTTAAAATCCGAGTCCTACTGTGTACAATCCGAGGTGTCCTAAGTAGGTTGACTTATAGAAGGGTTCGTACAGGATTACATGAGTGAATCAAAATACTGTTACGATTTTTGGAATGCTGTCTAAGGATTTGCTGGAAGCCAGGGTGCAGGCGTCAAGATATACTTGTGCCCGTTTGGCATGTGCTTTGGGCTTTTAGGGCCATCTTTTCCAGAATTTGCGGGAATATAAACCGTTTTCAAATCGACTTAGATTTACTTGGTGTATGTCTGCATAAAAGGTCAAGGTATATTTAGTTCTTTCCCTAGCTCTTCCATTTCAATTTTTTAGCCCCCAGTTGCTGTTATGTTTCCCATTAATGATGCTTTTAGATTTCGATTTTAAATGCCCGTGTCATATGTCTGAGTAGGGTGAGCCTTGGTTAAGTGCCAAGTCCTATTGACAATGTCTGTTTTTTCAAAGGGGATTCGCTAGCATTTGAATTACCATGAACGGGTGCCCTAAGTTCGAAGGAACAATGGGGCAATGCCGTAGAACAATTCTCTTTATTGCAAGCTTACTGCCTTTACTACTTGTTGGCGATTATGACTGTGTCTAATGGTGAAAGAAGGTCTTTAAGCGAACGACTATGTCTAGTGGTGAAAGTAAGTCTTTAAGTGAGTTAGTTCGCTTTAGGGAGGGTCAAGTCGAATACTTTAGAGGTCATGGACGCTTGCGCTAGCCCCCCCATTCAATTGAGGCAAAGCGATCTTTTGAGTCTTGGCTAAGTGCCTAGGAGTGTGAGAGCTCCTTCTGGCAAGGGTACGTGCCCTTATTATTTTTCGATGTGTGCTCATTAATTTTGGCATTTTGATGACTTGGATTCTTCCTTTGACTTAAATTTTTCTTTCGACTTGGATTGCAAGTAATTAAATTTCAATAAGGGACTTCTATTTTTTATTCTTTTTTTTCTATAGGCTTTAATATTTTTGCAAATTGGTTGGACCGAATCATGGATTGCCTACGTATCCGCCTTAAATAGATTTAATTTGGAATCAGGTCTTGCGTAGTTCTTAGCCTAGAAAATGGTTTCTTAGAATGCCGATTTTAAACAAGTACGTTCTGAGGTGGAAACATATTATTTGAAACGGTAGAATAAGTGAAGTTTATTATTATTTTAATCTGCTGCCTTGCCGTAAGCCAAAAATTTGTTTTATATTTTTTGAGTGAGTACATGTATTTCTTTGGTGGTACGTATATCTTTGGTGGTCAAGCATAAGGATTACATCTGCTAGGACTCATAATTTGCAGTCTCAAACTAGTGTCATGAGTTTACATCAACCAAGGCCAATGAGTAGCATGGGGACGGCTCAAGGGAATATCAACAGGATGCATTCACACAAGTTATATGGTCATTATGCTAATGGTGGCGTAAGAACATGTTTGGGCTTTGGAAATAATGGGCATGACGCACGTGTCAATGGCCGTGTGTGGTTTGCGGTTGATAAAAAGTTTAAAAACAAGAGTTGAGGTAATGGTTTCTTGGGTTATGGCAATGAGAACATGGATGGGTTAAATGAGCTGAACAGGGACCCCAGAGCGAAGGCGTCTAAGAATATAAGGACTGGAAAGGGTAGACATCGTAGAATTTTATGATTTGGATTGGTTGACTCAATTCTCTTCCTTCGTTTACTTTGGTAAATTTTGCGCTTTGGGAGGTACGGGCTAAGTATTTCATGGCTCGTTCTTTTCGCTCTCCCTTTTCTCTTTCTCTTTTTTCTTTTTGCTTGGGATCCCCAACATAAATCCTTCAATCAATTTTTTATTTATTTGGGCTAAAAGGAAGATGGTTGTGGTCTTTGAGTCACGAGGCGAGACTGAGTGAGCCTCGTTTGGTAGGCCTATAGTGGACCTTTAATTTTAGTAGGCCTAGGGTGGACCTTTAAATTGTCTTACTTTGCAAGCGTATTTAGTCGTTTCTTAAAATATGCAAATAGCGTAGATTCAAAATGTTGTTTTTACCTTATTGAATTTTAACGAAAGAATTACATCGAAAGTAATTTTTTGTTTCTTTTCAGATTCCAGTTTCTGGGATTTAATTGGAAGTTGTGATTTAGACTCAAACTTTCATTAATCTTTCTGATTATAACCCGTGGATGAATACAAGGAGGTGGCCTAGATTCAAAATAATGACGTGGCGTAAGCCTATAATACTTGACCAAGCAACTCTCAGACTTAGGCTAATTGGACCATAACTTTCGTTGGTTGACACTTTAGATTTTAACCCTTGGGTGTTCATTTGTCATGCGCCATTTTGGGTAGTTAATTGGGGAGATCGAATTTTTATTTTTGCAAGACTAGAATCATTAGTGCGGCTTCTCTCTTAGAGTGTATTGCTTTACCCCAATGGTAGCCTTATGGCATGCCGATTTGGGTATTTTCATGGTTTGTCATGTTGTATTTATGGAAAATCTTTTTAGTCCGTACTTAGGGGTACTTCAAGGAGCGAGTGGCTCAAGAGGACTATGATAGTCGTGACCCAATGTGATCATAAGCCTTGAGGCCATTAATTTTGTGCTAATGGTATTGACACCTTAGGTTCACTTTGGGGGTTGTGCGACTATGGGGGAATGATTTTCAGAATGTGACTATTTCCATTTTGCAAATACTATAATATATTCTTTTATTGGTGAGAGAGAGTATTAAGGCCGTTGATTCTTAGCAAGGGATGACAATTACATATGGGTGCTTATTGATTTAAATGTTAGGAAGGGAGACTCAATATGGTTTAACCTTTTAGCTTGCAGAATGACACCAGGTATTAGGACCGATTTTATGGATAAGACAACTAAGACTTAGGAATTAGATTGTACTTTGGCATAGCCTAGTCTAGACTCGGATTTACTTTTTATTCGAACATTATTTTTACTTAAAAACTTTATTTGAACATTATTTTTGAATACTTTTCCCATGTGACATTCATAATTATCAGCATGTTCGGTTTTGATGCCGAGCATTGTCGTCGTAGGGGGCCTAACAACGACACAAAGAGTTATTTTATTTTTTTACAAGTCGCTTTTAGAATCGAGTGCTTTCATACGCCCTCGTAGCAATTTATTTTTTTCACGAAAAGTTTTTTTTTTGCTACGTATTTTCTTCATGCGTGGGCGCCGAGGCTGCTGTGCCTGACCAAAAGGCCAGGTAGCAACTTCAGCGCCCAGTAGTGGGCGTTAGAAATTTTGGCGCCCAGCCAGGGGCACTGAAAATGCGTCCCTGGCTGGTTCTCGTTTTCTGTTTGCGTCTACTTTTGTTCATGCGACTTCGATTTTGCGTGCTTGCCTAATAACGTCCTTTACGCGTTGTGCAGCGTTTGTGGGATTCGTTACGGGCCATCCCGAGCGTCGCTTATTTTTGTGGCGATCGTTCGGGTTTGCGGAACACGTGTTTCGGTATAACTCTTTGGCAAATTAGTCTATGAATGTTTGGGCAATTTTTAAGGTCGTTGGTTTTCTAGGATAGTTTGTCACACACAATCATATATTTCGCTACACATAACTACATTACAAACATGGATTTGAAAATTAAATATGTCACATAGTTTATGATAGGCTTCTATGGGTAGTATTTGCGCCTGGCTTGGTACCGCTTCTATCGTAGATCCAACACATGCCCCGGTCGAGGTAGTGTCTTCAACAGACTAATTTCACTCAAGAGGCCAACCCGCAAGTGCAAGCCAAGGGGGCATGCAGGCGAGAGGGACCTAATGGGCGAGCGATTGGGTTCGGGATAGGTGTACTACCTGCACAAGTACTGAGTGGGAAACATGCGCGGCGTATGCACCCCACCTATTGGCGAAAAAAGTTATCCTTAGTCCCAACTCCCGAGGGAGCCGAGATTCGTTATGCGGTTCTGCCCGTTCACATTAATATGCTGATTTTCAGGTCGTCCCAACTTGATGGGGAAATAAACGCGGGGTAGGATCGTTTCACCCTTCGGCTATTTTGATTACCTACAAGCACGAGTATTTCCTTCACTATTCCCCAGTGGAGGCGCCACTGTGAGGGGGTCGAAAAAGCGTGAGGCTAATGCGTGACCTTTCCCCTCGTGGGTGTGACGATTCTTTTTATTCAATCAAGTGTAATTGGATTTCCTGTGAGTATACACCCAATTGACTAGTAATATAGGAGTCGCCATTCAGTTTTTAACGACAATGAGAAAAACTGACAAAACCCAGTTATCGTGACATAAAGGGAGTGCAATTATGTTTGACCACGACGGCCGTAGGTTCCCTTGTGATCCCTGGTGTGGGGATCTCTCAATATACACCCGCAAGGTAGAGATTGAGGGTTCGGGGGACAGTAACTACCGAGAGGAGTACTTCGCTCGTCGATAACTCCAAAGGCAGGATATCCTTACTAGCTCCGCATAAATAATTGAAGGGACATGCATTAACTATTAAACTAATCAGAGTTGATTTTAGCAATATGCAACATATAACACTAATTCGATCGTGATTATCTGATTTAAGTAGCATTAAGGGACCTAGCATGATAATCCGATTTCCCAAAAATATTATATTTGTTAGGCGTGATAGAACAATCAGATTAGGTTAGTTTAACAGTTCATAAAAAGGGCGAGGAAAGCAGTTAAATCATCGAAAAGGGACACATTACGACGCACCCTTGAGAGGTGCGTCACGGTTCTCAGAAAACTAACCACTTTGACTTTGCTATTTCTCCTTTTTATTTAACGAATCTCAATTATGGGACAGGATACGTTCTGTTCGATTTATGGATCGATTGCGACAGAACGCGTGAACAGTTTCGCAGCGAGAGGCTTAGGCTAAGGGTTGGAGTCAATACTCAGAATATAATTATGTGTTGTTGTTGTGTTATTTCACGTCGAAACTAGAGGCCTATTTATAGGGAAGAGTTCGTGGAAAGATAGAATTGCAGAGTTCTAATCCACAAAGAATTAGGAAAAGAGACGTACCCAGGTATTTTCAGTGCCCAGGCCTGGGCGCCGAAGATTTCGGCGCCCAGAGCCAGGCGTTGAAAATAGTGTCTGGGCAGTTTTGTTTAGTCAGATTCGGATTCCTAAAATCCGTAGAGTTTGAGATTAATTCGAGTCTTTTAGCGCGTATCAATTTTATGACGGAATGCGTCTGGGCCCGTTACGAACTCTAGGTTCGTTAGCATTTTAATTAATACGTAACTCTTATTTCCGAATCCTATTAGGAATAGGATTCTCGCGGTTTTCTATCTCATTTAGGATTTATGTTGGAGTGCAACACCTAATTCTAACAAGTTTCTATCTTTTATGATTTGCCACTTTTAGACGCTACTTTTTACGGCGGTTACTATTTTTAGCAGGTTTCCATAAATAGCAGGTTTCGGGTGAAATGAAATGTGGAATCGAGATTCGTTTATTTTATAGGAGATGCGTTGTCAAGTGGAGTTTTTATGCTTTCATCATCGAACCTTTCCCTTGCGGGAATGGGGACAAAAGTAGGTGTCTAGAGTGAGCGGCTTGAAGCCGTCGCTCATCGAGCATGACTAGCTCGTCATATCTTGCTTGTACCCATGTAGCTTCTGGGATTTTGCTTTCTAGGACTATCCTTAGAGAAGGTATCTCCAGTTCGATAGGTTGTACCGCTTCCATTCCATAGACCAATGAGAACGTAGTTGCACCAGTTGAAGTGCGAATTGAAGTTCGATATCCCCACAATGCAAAATGCAGGTTTTGGGGCCAGTCCTTGTAATTGGTAGTCATTTTCATGATGATGGTCTTGACATTCTTGTTGGTTGCTTCGACTGCCCCATTGGTTTGTGGGCGATAAGGTGAAGATAGATGATGTTGAATCTTGTATTCGGTGAATAGATCTTCACACTCTCCTTGAAAATGGGTTCCCTGGTCACTGATGAACTTGTGAGGAACGCCGTAGCTGCATATGATGTTTTCTTGTAGTCGATAGCAACTAGTATGAACTCATGAGCCCCGGTGCCTGTTGGAGTGACTTTGCCAATGACGTCGATACCCTAGGCTGAGAATGGCTACGGTGATGATTGAGAGTATAGAAATGATGGGGGAATGTGCTTCAAATTCGCACACTTTTGGCATGTGGGACATTTCTTGACAAAGAAGTAGCAATCCCGTTCGAGGGTAGTCCAATAGTATCGTGCCCTGACGATCTTGAGAGCTAGCATTTTCCTATTCATGTGGGTGCCACAGACTCCTGCATGTATGTTGTCCATGACTCTTTGAGCTTCGTGCTTGTCAACACATCGGAGGTTAGGACCGTTAAGGGACCTTTTGTATAGAATGTCGCCTTCTATGACAAAATTGGCTGATTGTAGTCGTAGAGCCCTTCGATTCTTGCTTGAAAAGTGTGGGGGATACTCCGAACTTTGTAGATACCTTTGGATGTCTGTAAACCAAGGTTCATCTTCGTCATGCTCGACGTTGTCAATAGCATGGACATATGCTGCTTCTTGACGAGTTTCAATTGTAAGTGGCATTTCAGCCATGCCGCTTGGAATGTTGATCATTGAGGCCAGTTTCGCCAGTGCATCGGCGAATTGATTCTCCTCTCTCGGGAGGTATGTATAGCGAAGCTCTTCTATTTGTTCGGACAACTGCTCAAGGTAAGACTGGTATGAAGCCAGGCTCTCGCTCCTTACTTTCCATTTGCCGGAAATTTGATTGATGATTAGGGAGGAATTCCCGTATACTCGAAGTTTCTGGACACCTAGGGCTAAGGCGGCTTCCAGGCCCATGATGCATGCCTCATATTCTGCCGTATTGTTTGTGACGTTGAATTGCAGTTTTGCTGATATAGGAATGTGCGTGCCGTCTGTGGCTACTAGAATTACTCCAACACCACATCCGTTCTGATTGGAGGCACCGTCAAAATGCATTGACCAACTGTCATCACTGGTCATTAAGATTTGCTCGTCGGGTAAGTCGTAATCTTCCTCTTCTGCCTCGGCAGGACAGTCGGCTAGGAAATCTGAGACTGCTGAACCCTTGATAGATTTCTGTGGATGTATTTGAGGTCGAATTCTGCTAGCATGACCAACCATCTGGACAAACGTCCGTTGAGTGCTGGTTTCTCGAATAGATATTTGAGAGGATCGGCTTTGCTGATCACATGTATTGTATGGGAGAGCATGTAGTGCCGTAGTTTCTTTGTGGCCCACACCAAGGCGATGCTAAGTTTCTCGAGCTGGGTGTATTTGGTTTCGTACTCGATCAGCTTTTTTCTTATGTAGTATACGGCGTTCTCCTTGCTTTCAATTTCTTGAGCAAGCATAGCCCCCACTGCTGAATCTGTTGTTGTGAGGTAGAGCCTGAGGGGAATCCCTGGCATTGCTGGTTTTAGTACTGGTGGGTTGAAAAGGTAACTTTTGATTGTTTCGAATGCATGCTGACAATTGTCATCCCACACTTTGGGCTCGCTTTTTCGGAGCTTTCGAAATACTGGTTCATAGATCATTGTGAGTCTTGAAATGAACCTGCTGATATATTGTAGTCTGCCGAGAAAACCCCGAATTTCCTTTTCATTCGTTGGTGGTTGCATCTCGAGAATTGCCTTGATTTTTGAAGGGTCAGCCTCTATGCCTCGAGAGCTGATGACATATCCGAGCAACTTGTCTGACGTTACCCCGAATGCGCACTTTTGAGGATTGAGCCTCATATTGTATTGTCTGAGCCTGTTGAAAAACTTTCGAAGTACTGAGGTATGCTCGTGCCGTTCTTTGGATTTGACAATCATGTCGTCGACATATACCTCAATTTCCCTGTGAATCATATCGCTCATGATAGTTGTTGCTGTTCTTTGATAAGTTGCTCCTGCGTTCTTTAGTCCGAACGGCATAGCTGTATAGCAATATGTACCCCACTGAGTGATGAAGGTTGTTTTCTCCATGTCTTCCTCTGCCATGGGAATCTGATTGTAGCCTGCGTACCCGTCCATAAAAGAGAGTAAGGCATGATTTGCGGTGTTGTCGACCAGGATGTCGATGTGAGGCAATGGAAAACCGTCTTTAGGGCTGGCCCTGTTAAGATCCCTGTAGTCCACACACATTCGTACTTTGCCGTCTTTCTTTGGAACTGGGACGACATTTGCAATCCATTCTGGATATTTTGCTTCTCGAATAAACCCGGCCTCTAACTGCTTGGAGACCTCTTCTTGAATTTTGAGGGAAACATCCGGTTTCATGCGACGGAGCTTCTGCTTGATGGGCTTTGACCCTGGAATAAGGGGAATTGTATGCTGACCGATGCTTGGATCAGCCCCTGGCATATCATGATAGGACCATGCGAAGACGTCTACATACTCTGAAAGTAGCTTGATAAGATCGTCCCGCTCTGATGGAGAAAGAGTTAAACCAATCTGAACTACTTTTGAATCACTGCTGTTAGAAAGGTTGATTTTTTCTGTTTCCTCAATTATGGGCGTCCTGTTTTCATGATTTTCGATAGCTTTTAGAAATTCAAAGTCAGTTTCTTGTGAAGCAAAGTTGTGTGGATTAGGATTTGATTTTGAATTAGGACTCGAAGAGCAAGTAGAAATTAAAGTGTTACTGAAATCAGCAATCATTACATTCAACTGTTTTGACTTGAAGCTCGGCCTTTAGAGGCTCTTGATTGATGCAAGACTCTAGTCCTAGACTCTTAGACTCATTGCTAGACTCAGATCCAGACTCATCCTCTGACTCGGACTCGCTCATCATAGATCCTTCGCCCACAGTAATCTTGAACATTTTGCCATTTGAATTGATTCTTGAAAGGGACTTGAAGCTTGATTTGTAGAAGGTGAACTGGCTGCTCGTTCGATGCCGGCTATGAGGGAAGCTAGGGATGCTGGAGTTCTTTTCAACCTCTCCCCTCTTCGGCGAACCCACAGGATCTTTGGACTCCTAGTTAGGACACACCAGACAGTTTTAGAACTTGGACTTCCCGACACATGATATGATATGCATGCAATGAATGAGACCTAGACTTGACTCTAAGTGTCACTCCGAAGATTCGGGATTTTGATTTTGTACTTGTATTCGGGATTTGCAACCCGTTGGAAATGTTTGAGAGGAGCGTTCATTCTTTTGTGAAAGTTGGCCCTTGGAATGTCGAAAAAGAGTATTTCGACCTATTGGAAATTGGACTTATTTGAAGGGGATTTCAACCCGCTCTAGGATTTGGAAATTGGACTAGTACTAGGAAATTGAATTTTCAAGGGAATTTCGACCCATTGGACTCGGAATATTTGAAGGGAATTTCAACCCGATTGAAAGGGATTGATTTTGTATTATTTAAAGGGAATCTCAACCCGTCAATATTTTAGGGGAGTTTCAACCAATTGGACTTGGAGTATTTGAAGGGAATTTCAACCCAATTGAAAGGGATTGATTTTGTATTATTTAAAGGGAATTTTAACCCGTCAATATTTTAGGGGAGTTTCAACCCATTGGACTTGGAATATTTGAAGGGAATTTCAACCCAATTGAAAGGGATTGATTTTGTATTATTTAAAGGGAATTTAAACCCTTCAATATTTTAGGGGAGTTTCAACCCATTGGACTTGGAGTATTTGAGGGGAATTTCAACCCAATTGAAATTTGTTTTATTTCAGGGGATTTTCAACCCGATTGAACAATTGAACTTGTATTATTTCTGGGGATTTTCAACCCGTTGGAAATATTTGGAATGGGGTTTGTATTATTTTAGGGGATTTTCAACCCGTCAATATTTTAGGGGAATTTCAACCCTTTGGAATTGGAGTATTTAAAGGGAATTTCAACCCATCGGAATTTGTATTATTTCAGGGGATTTTCAACCCGTAGATGGAATCCTGAACTTGTATTATTTTTGGGGAGTTTCAACCCGTCGAATTTGAACTTGTATTATTTCAGGGGATTTTCAACCCGATTGAAATTTGAGTTTGACTCGAAGTTTGAATTTTGAAATGGGAAAGGACGCATTTTGTATGTAGAACATGAAGCTTCGTATTTGGAAAATCCGGCATTGTGGTCGCCGTGGATTTGAGACATTGAATTTGGGAACTTGAAAGTCCGGCATTATGCCGCCGTGGACTTGGAGTGTAGGATTCGAGATTTGAAGGTTTAGAATTTTTGAACTTCGAGCTTGAGGTTTGAAATACGAAATGGAAAATCGGCATTACGACGACATGTATTTAGAATTTGAAGTTTTGAGCATAGGACTTGAAATTCGAAAGATTGACATGGAATTTGAGGTTTGAAAGTTGGAGTTGAAAAGTTGGCATTACGCTGGTGATGAACTTTGGCATTTGAACTTTGAGGTTTTGAGACTTGGAATTGGCAACTTGACTTCGGTGCTTGAAGACTTCAATGTTTGAAATAGGAAATCCGGCATGACGCCGTTGGATTTGTGGTTTTCGAATTTGAAGTTTGAAGCTTGAAATTTGGACTAGAAAATCCGGCATTAAGGCGCCGTTGGATTGAGTCTTGACTTGGAACTTGAAACTCAAAATTTGGACTAGAAAATCCGGCATTATGGCGCCGTTGGGTTGTATTTGAAAATTGAAGTTTTGGACTAGAAAGTTTGAATTTGAACTTGAAGCTTGAAGACTAGGAAATCTGGCTTTATGACGCCGTTGGATTTGGACTCGAAAATTGAGGTTTTGGACTAGAAAATTTGGTTTGAACTTTGAAACTCGGAATTTGGACTCGAAAATCCGGCATTATGACGCTGTTGGATTTGGACTTGACTTGGAAACTTGAGGTTTTGAAAATAGAAAGTCCGGCATTACGACGCCGTTGGATTGCATTTTGAACTTGGTACTTGGAATTTTGACTCGAAAATCCGGCATTATGACGCCGTTGGATTGAATTTTGAATTTGAAAGTTGGAATTCGAAATGGAAAATACGCATTATGACGCCGTTGGATTGAATTTTGAATTTGAAAATCCGGCATTATGACGCCGTTGGATTGATTTTGAATGTATAGCGTGTAATTTGGACTTGAAAATCCGGCATTATGACGCCGTTGGGTTGAACTTGAATTTGGCATTTGTGCGTAAGGCGTGTTTAAGGGTTTTGAATCAATTGGAGTGACACTCCTAAAGACCCTAAAATCGGCGATTTAGATGCATGAGGTTTGAATGATGCTCCTAGGGGTTTGGTTTCCTAGTTGGACGCTAATTGGTTTTGGCAAGCTAGAACTCGAGGTTAGCCATTCACGCGTGCAAAGACGCCCACACAATGCACAAGTAGCACGTTGTCACACTAATCATGAATATGAATGCGACATGCAAAGTTCTCAACCTAAGGTCGGTCTAAGTTTTTGTATGATGCAAGTGGTCGGCTTTGGGTGTCAAAAAGGTACTTGGCTAAGAGACGGATCCAGCGACAAGCTTTCACGTTCCGCCTAAGGGAAGTGTGTGTCGGCAAACGGCCTCCATACTTGACATCGAGAATGTCAAGCAAATGCCAAGTTTCGGTAGGCGCGGAAATGGTCACACACTTTGGTCGGGAACCGTATGGAGAGTTACCATTTCGTTGCCCCCGGGGCTAGCCCGAATGTAGAACACATCCGTTTGGGCAAAGGTAGAAATTCATTTTGCACAATATGGTTTTCGAAAAATGCATGAAATGCCTAGAAATTGAAATTGAAATCGTACTTGAATTTGTATTTGTAAAGCCCGTTTTTCGGCACTCGTTCACGAGGCTTGGGAGCGTCCTTCTAGATGCAAAAACAGACTAATTTCCAACACGAAAAGTTGAGCAAAAGTGGGCAACAAGCCACTGTGAGCCACTGCCCTGGATGCAGGCAGTGGCGTTGGGCGCAGGGGCTGCGCCTGGCGCCAATGCTGGCATCCAGTACTTCGGCAGATCAGTGGCTGGTTGCTCGAAATCTGCTCTCATTTTCGAAATTGAAATTAGAAAAGTCCCCAGTGGAGTCGCCAGGAATTGTAGGGGGTTTTTTTGTTCCCGTTTCCTACAAAGGGGGATTGGCACGCGGCGGTTCGTTTAGAGAACCGTTGAATTGTTTTTGCACCTCGAAGGAGTTGCCACCAAACTTTATTTTAGGTCCCGTTTGGAAACACCGCAAAATGACTCTATTTTTGGATAAGGCCTTGAATCCTTGAAACGGATGGGTGAGATCCGGGCTCGGGAAAGAAAATGCTTATTCGGCGAGCTTTAGAAATATTCAAGTACGTTGGCACCACATTATTTCGAAAATAAACCCTAAGATTAGACTATATGGGTTTGAAATTTAGAACAAAATAGAATTTCTAATTGTACGGTGGTCACTTCGCTTTAAAGATTGATTTAAGGAACCTAAGGCCGGTTTGTCCAAAAATATCTTCGTTAAGCGTGATGTAACCTTTGTATTTTGTTGTATTTAGCAGGTTGGTGATGAAAGCGATAAAGCACATAAAGCAACATCATAATACTAAATAAAGTGCGGAATTAGTAAATACAAGACCCCCTAGAAAAGGACTAGGGAGTAGGTCCACATTGCCTAGAAATAGACTAGGCAAGTAAAGGTGCAGAATTGAAAGTGCGAAATTGAAATTGCGGTATTGAAATTGCGGAATTGAAAGTGCGATATTGAAATTGCGGTATTGAAAGTGCGATATGAAAGTGAGATATTGAAAGGTGCGATATTGAAATTGCGATATTGAAAGGTGCATAATTGAAATTTGTACTTGGGCACATGAGATTCGAACGCCAAGCGGCTCCTTAAAAATAAGTGCGCCCGACACTAATTCAAAGCCAAAAATCTCAACTTGGGAGAAGTTGCTCAACCCAAATGTCCTAGATTTTGTATATTGAACTTGAAATTGAAAGCTTGAATATTGAAAGGTTTGAACTTGAAATGATTTGAAATTTGAACTTGAAATGATCCTAGTTTAGAGAGGTAGTTATGAACAACCCTAAACATGGTGGGATCTTGAAATTTGAAAACTTGAACTTGTATATTGAAAAATGGAGTCTTGAATCTTAAAAGACTAAACCTTTAAATGCTTAAAGGTGTCATCTTTGATTACTCCACATTTGAAGGTGATTCTAGTTCAAAGAGATGAATGTAAACAACTTTGAACATCCTTGAATCTTGAAAGTTTGTATTTTGTATTTGAAAAAGTTTGTATTTTTGAAAAAGCATGTATGATTGTTGCAAGTGGTGTTTTTTATGGCAAAAAACACCAACTTGCTAATCATTTGAAATCAAAATAGCATGATTGATTGAAATGGGATTCGGATTTACCTAGTTAGGCATAGGCACGAGCTCCCAATTGCTCTTGAGTTTAGGAATTTTTGTATGTGTTTTTGAGGAGTTTTGAAGTTTGTATTGTGAGGAGTAATGTCGAAATTATGACGTTGTATGTGTTGTGCTCCCCCTTTTTTCGATGGAAATGAGGGGTATTTATAGGAGGGAAATGGTGCAAAACGCCAGCACACGCCAGCGCCTGGCGCCAGGCCAGCGCGGGGCGCTGCTAACGTGGCTTGAATGCCGCCAAAAGGACGGAAAGATGCCGTCCTTGATTTGTCTTGTATGGGTGTACCTTCGTACGAATAGTACGATGTTTGGCGTGTAGTGTTTGCTTGGAGGTTAAGGCTTGAATTTGCGTCTAAAAACAAGCCTTTCTCGGGTTTTTGAATTCCGGTTTTACGGGACGGGGCCCGGCATGCTCGGTTTTGTGGGTCGGCGCCCGAATTTGACTTCCTTATATGATTTTGAGTGGAAAAGGCCTAGTAAGACCAATGGGATGGTCCACTAGTTGAGATTGAACTTGGATTTTGAAATTGGATTTTGGAAGTTGTATTTTGTACCGAGTTCCGGGAGGGGAACGGTCTCGGGGATTGGATTTTGGACCTTGGATTTTGGAGGTGTTCTTAGCAATTGGGATTTCCGCCTGGAGTTACTCCAATCGCCTAACAAGGATAATGGTATCGTCATCATCCCAAAGGGGAGACACAAATTAGGTGTCTACAGTAGTAATTATTAGTTAAGATATTATATAAAATATTATCTTGTTGGATATCATTGGATTTATTTCAATAAAAATTTTACAAATATTAAATTTTTATTAATATATATATACTTAGAGTAATTAATGATTAAAGTAGTGCATCAGATACCACGCATAATGAAAAAGTGAGAAACTTTGTGGAACATATCGATGGAGTACAAAGTTATTTACTACGTACATGTTTGACTTGCAATTTGCAAATACTCTTTTCATTTTTCAATGCAAACAACAATAGAATGATGGCAATATTATAGGTTATATGCCTCTATAAAACAAGGTCCTATAAGGTGATACAGACTATAAGTTAAATATGTTTTTGTAAAATACTATAAGTTAAAAATAAGGTCCTATGAATTCTCATAACTTCGATTCAGATAAGTTCAGGCCTATAATTTGAAGATAACACACGTGCCTCTAACTGGTAATCTTAAATTGTATGAAGCTTACACTTCCTCCGTCTATTATATATATATATATATATATATATATATATATATATATATATATATATATATATATATATATATATATATATATATATATATATATATATATATATATATATAGGACCAGATTCTGGTGAGAACCTCCCTTAAGATGAGAATCTTTACTATAATGAGAACCTCTAACAACCGTTAGATTGAGATGAAACGAACGGCCGAGATTCAATCTAATCTAAATCCTCCAAAACATGCTGACTTCTTTCTCTCCCCAAAAAAACTAATGTTATGATTGTTTCTATCTCTAAAAATATGAGATTTCTCCCCTTCTTTCTCTCTTCAAACTCTACGCTCTCCAGTTTTCTTCGAATTTCCGAAACATTTGTCTCAAATTTAGTTATAATCTGTCAACTAAAAGCTGCAATTATAGTTGATTTCTTCGCAAATTCAAAATTTCTAGCGTTTTACATCGATTTCCAACTTCAATTTAGGGGTTCTTCAACATTTTGGGGCAAAATCAAAGACGAATTGTTTAAGTTGGGGAAACTACTTCAGATTTTTGTGCGACACTGTAAAATCGAGATCAAAATCAGGTACTCAGCTATTTTCAAACAAGTTAAATTAGGTTTTCTAATCTTATTCGTTTGTTGATGTTGTGTTTACTTTTGCTGATTTTGTGTTTACTTTTTGTCGATGTTGTATTTACTTTTGATGATATTGTGTTTACTTTTACTGGATACCATGTTTACTTTTGCTGATAATGTCTTTACTTTTTGTAGATGGTGTATTTACTTTTGGCGATGTTGTCTTTACTATTGGGATAGTCTTAATCTGTGTTCTAAAATGAATGTGGGTGATGGAGAATTTCTTATGTTTTTGCTAAAATTAGGTCATAAGAATTTTATTTGATTTTCTAGGTCTAATTGTTTTAGAAACTTTGGAGCTTTAATTTGCAGAATTTTAGAGATGTTGTGAACGAACAGTGGACAAATTTTTTGTGTGGATTTTGGAAACATTGCGAACTGGTTTTGAGATCAAAGCCTAGAATACTCCTTAAATTCTTTGATTTAATTTTCTATCATGCTTAGATTAGGTTTTGGATTGGATCTGCTGATTTGTTCTACAAAGTAAACAAAGATTTATGAAAGTAAACAAAACCTCTCTAAAATTAAATCAATAAGTAATTGCTGCCAGTGTTGCCTTGTGTTTCTTGGTGGATAGTTGATCTGTTCTTGTGGTTGGCCTAATGTCGTTTGGACTGGAGTTCTTCTGCAAAATGTTTTCTTGTGTTCTACGAACCTTGTTGCTGCTTGATCATCAAGGACTTTGTGTTTTTGTTTTGATTGTTGTTAGCTTATAGTCACGGAATTGTGTTCTTTTTGTTATGTGCTGCAGCTTGTTTGCTCTATCCTGAAGGACTTCAAGTGTTGGGTTGGTGTGGGTGGGAGATAATTAGTTGGTTTTGGTTTGCTTTTGTTTTGGTTGTTGAATATTGTTTGGTGGTGTAGCAAGTTGGTTTGTTTAATAAGGTTGCAGTTGTAGTTTCTTCTCATTATGCCTGAGTAGACCGACATTGATTGTTGGGTTAGTTGTTTAGTTGTTGCGTGCTGGGTGTATATTTTGGTCTGCTAGGGACTGTTTTGCAGCATGGTATTTCTTTTCTTTGTTGTTGGTCTTCTTTTGAGTTTTTCTAGAGTCTCGCATCAAGTATTATTTTCTCTTATTTCAAAAGTAGATGCATCAAGTATTCTTTTCTCTTATTTCAAAAGTAGATCGAAGTTTTGTAAAAGTATATCAATTAAGGTCAAAAGTAAATTTGTGAAGATGTTATAGTTAACTAAAATTGTGTTTATGTAAAGTTAAGCTCTCTTTAAGTAAACTAAATATCAAGATCAATCTGTATGTAAAACTTGACTTTTAAAACTGTTATGTAGAACAGTAAGTATCAACTAGCAAGAAGAAATCCACCATTAAAACCTGATACTTGAAAACATTGATTAAAATTGTGATGATGCTCAAATTAAGATTTTAAGTAAGTCAATTAGATTCTAATGTCTAAGTAAACTAGAAGTGTGCAAAAGTTAACTAAATCGCTCAAAAGTAATGTTATATTCGTAATTTTTTCTTAACTTTTTTTCAAAAAAAAACCTATTAGCTCAAATGGTAGAGCAATGTGTCATTGCACATGGATGTAGGTTCAAATCCTACATAGGTTTACTCAAAAGTAAATAAAAACCAAAAGTAAATTAAAAAAACTCAAAAGTAAATTGAAAACGCTGAAAAGTAAATTAAAAAACTCATAAACAAATTATAAATTAAACTGGAGTTTTTTTTTTTTTTAGCTTAAAGAACAAGAAACTACAAAGGATTAGAAAAAGAAACAAGAGTAGCAGAAGTTGTCATAGTGAGAGAGTGAGCCCGCTGTACTGGAGCCCTTTGAACTTTGGTAATGTTGCAATAGCCTGATATCAACTAGCCCTGCATCCATTAGCACCTCCACCAGCAGGTACGAGTTCGAAAGAACCCTAAGTGAAGCTATTTTCCTGTTAGCGCGCAACCCATTTCAGGCCTTTAAGACACACAATTGCCTTTGCTTGCAAAGCCGAGTCCAAATACCCAAAAAAATTATCGTAAAGGTAAATAGAATCGATTCAAAAGTAAATTGAAATTGTTTTCTATTTCATTGTCATCAATTGAAATAAAAATAAAATATACTTTTCCTTAACAATTTAGAAGTAGATAAATAACTCGTAAGAGTAAATAAATTTGTTTCAAAAGTAAAGAACCATCGAGTAATAGAACCAATATCGGTTCCACTTGATTTTGGCAGTAACTTCCTTCTTGAACCAATATCGGTTGCATGGTTGCTTGGTCGCGAGGTTGTTTGAACTGCTCCGGAGTGTTCAAGCTTTGTTGTGCTGTTCAGTTAGTGCTGCTGTCTGTTCTATTCAACGTTGATCTGTATGATGTTATTTTTCTGTTGGTGTTGCTGATCTGCACATTGGTGTTGTTGATCTTCAAACTGTTGCTTGACAAGATTGGCCATAATCCACTGTAATGATGTTAAGGTGGTATTAGTTCCTGCATTGAGGAATTTAGAACAAAAACTCAAAAGTTTCTCCTTAGTTATCTTTCTCTGGTTGTTGTTACCATCTGGGATTTCCACTGTCAACAAGCTATCAGCATAACATATGACCAACATGTTGTTGTTGTTGTTCTCATATTCCTTGCTCTAATCTTAGGAATCAACACCTCGTTCTGATTGTTCCGCATCTCGTAAAGCTCATTCCAACGACTACTAAGCAAAATCCGAGTCAAGAAAGGCCACAAATTGAGTACTGCAAAGTATCTGAAGGAAGTGAGTTTCCTGTGCTGCATTGCTTCAATTTCTTTAATCTGGGATTCATCCAATTTATCCCCGAAAACTTTAACACAAGCAAACAGAACATGGAAAACGAAAATGATCCATCACCTTGACAACATCAGCATGATCTTGACCACTGGAAACACTTAGATGATTAAGTAGGATTTCAAGAGCCCAAGTCCGAGCGTGGGACAATTCCTTGGCCTTAGAAGGATGCAGGATATGTGCTGTGAGATTGCGTCTGAAGAGTCTCCAATTGGGATCGTAACTTACTGAACTGATGTTAGGTTGGTTACTGCTAAGTCAAAGTAAAGGTTTCCATTTAAAAGTAAATAAAATAATACAAAAAGTAAAGACGAACCTATGTGGGATTTGAACTCACATCTTTGTGCATTATCACAATGCTCTACCAATTGAGCTAGTAGGCTAGTGTGTTCATATAGAATAAATAAAAGAAACAAAATATTTCGAAAGTAAATCAAAGTATTTCAAAAGTAAATCAAAGTGTCTCAAAATTAAATCAATAATGCTCAAAAGTGAATTATTAAATATCAAAAGTAATACTTCGTATATGTGAACAGCGAAGTGATAAATGAGCGCAATAAATAAGCATAGAAGCTCCGAGTCAAATATGTCTAGCACCAGAACAATTAATGTAAGAGCACCTGAAAAACAACACCTAAACAGTCTGAAAACAAGACTGCAGGTATTTAGAACTACAATCCGAGCTTTTGCCTACCCTACATGTTCTCAAATATCAGGGAACAAAATAACGACAGTAGCTCACATTTCTGCATTAGCCACTCAAGAACCTCTTCAATAGGAATTGTACTACAAGGTCCAAAGCAGGTCAGCCTTCGCCTTCTTGCTTACACTTCCTCAATTCTGTTTTGCTAAGTACTAAAACAAAAAAAAAAAACAAAAAAATGTGATTTTGCTACTACTTCTATTTGAGTTGTTTCTTTTGAAAAAAGGTAGGTGGTCTTATTTTAGTGGATTTAAGACAAAAAATAAGTAATTGGGAAGATGATGGGTGAAATCTAAAAAGTAAATAATAAAAATCCAAAAGTAAAGGTTTTCCAATTAAAAGTAAATAAAGTAATACAAAAAGTAAAGACGAACCTACGTGGGATTCGAACCCCACATCTTTTGTGCATTTGCACAATGCTCTACCAATTGAGCTAGTATGCTAGTGTTTTTAAATAAACTAAATAAAAGTAAAGCAAAAACAAAAACAAAAACACCTCCTTGATTTAATTTCCTCCAATGCCTAGTTATCTTAAAGTAGACTAAATCTCTGTAAAAGTAAACTAAATTTCTGCAAAAGTAAACTATATTATTTAAGCTAAGGTGTCGTGGCTGATTTATTAGAACAGGCAAGAAGATGCATGGGTACAATTCCAAAGTGACTGCACTCCGATTATTTTCAAACTATTTAAGTGAAGACTAAATAGTAAATTAATTTAATGAAAAGTACGATATTATAATACGGCCATATATGGAGTAAAAGTTGCATCTTAGCAATAATGTGCAGAATATATCAGATGGAAAGAGAATGTCCAGACATTAATACAAGCAGAAGAAACCGTATGGAAGATTATGGATAACAATAGTGGTAACAAGAAGGAACTCAATATCCCAATGACATACACCTCTTATTAAATTCAACCAAGCAAGGGGTTGTAAAAATAGGATTGAGTGGTTGACTATAAAACTTCTGAAGCAAAGATGCTTATATCATTCCTTAGGAATAATAATGATAACCTCATAAGTCATAAGTGTATGTCGCATGGAGATCAAGCGGAAGTTGATTTGATAATGCTCCTAAACCTCCAACTGTCATATCAGTAGCTAACTTCCCATCCATGTCAATGTTATGACTGAGTTCTTTCTTCCCCAACCTCAGACACCACCCTGTCAAAACTACTTACATTTGAGTTTTTGACTATAAAATTCATCAACAGATTCTCATATTTCCACAAGTGAATTATCAAACTATAGATGTAATTCAGGCTTATATCAATGTAGAACACTTTGTCTTCCGAACTCTGATATCCACAATTGTGTTTCAGCTTAAAATTCTGAAATGCAATCAAATACATAATGGGTCTTTTCAGGTTTGCCAATGAGGCATATTTACCTAAATTTTAGTACAGATTTTTCATCACCCTAAAAATATAACATTAATATAGGTTAAATTACCAACCGTATCAGGTTTTTCATAGCTATAAAACCATAACAAGAACACAAGTAACAACACCTATCATTGCGGATTGATTCCTTGTGAGACTACTGACTTCAGTAATAGGAAATTTCTCAGGTTATTTCAGGTTAATTGAGACTAGAGATTAAGAGACTAATATGAGAAAGAGAAATAAGAACTAAAGGCCTGGATTGAGCTTTTACTTCTCAATTCTAATAGAGGAGAGGATTGCAAGAGAAACTCAAAACTTCTAAAAATCTCAGAAAAGTAAACAATACAACCTATGAAAGTAAACATCATAAAATAGGAGAATGTACAAATAGCAAGTCTAACTCCATTCTTCTCATCTCAACCTTGTAAAACTGAAATAACAACTTAAACTACTTCATATTATTATATCATCCAAATTTTACCATAAATCTTCTGAAATAAAAAACAAACACATGTAAAAAATAAACAAGAAACAATAGATTAAAACCCTAAAACTGAAATCCTAAAAAAATCAAAATTCGAAACCCCAAATTAGATATCAAAATCGCAAACAATGTTACAAATTCACAAAATGAAAATCATAAATTAATTCCAATATGTCCAATCAAACATGAATTCGACCAAAACAAAACAGAAACCCTAAAGAATCCACCAAATTTCGATAAAATTCAGAACATCAATCCAAAAAATCGAACAAATTAGTAACTGAAGTTCAATCAATACTTGCGCAAATTGAGAGAGATTAAATCGCAAGAAGGTTAAGCAATTGCAGGAACAACGAAAATTGAATACATTGAAGAAGATGAAGTCGGTCGAGAGGATTTGAAGGAGGAGAGAGAAAACGAAAGGAAGAGAGAGAAAGAAAACTGAAAATCGGGGAAAGAGGGATGTCATTCAAATCGAACGAAATTAGCAATTTACCCTTATTTTTTTGATTTGTTCAGGTGAGATGTGGATCGTTGGATTAAATTGATCGAGGGCTGAGATTAGTTCTCAGTTCTCATTTTAAAGGTTGGTTCTCACCAGATCCCGATTATATATATATATATATATATATATATATATATATATATATATATATATATATATATATATATATATATATATATATATATATATATATATATATATAACGCCCTAATAATTCTCTGCTTTTCTAAAACTATTTTCTTGAATAAATAATAGTAATTACTAAAGTATTACCGCCACTGTGATAACGTTAAGGCTAAGTACCAGAATAACGCAGCGGAACTAATAACTAACTTTTAAAACTGAATTATTTAGTTAATAGCCTCCTTACAATTTGGAACCATTAAAGGCCCTAAATAAAATCCAACTTAAATAAATCTATTAACTAATAAAACCCATTGTCTATATACTAATCAAAATAGAGTTTATAAAAACCATGCAAGTAATCACACTCAACATTCCTAATCTCGAATGCTGACATAACCTCACCTGCAAGCTAGGTAGCTTTAAAAGTCCTGCTTTGAAAGTCCTACTCACCAACAAAGCAAGAGCCATGAGGGATCACCATAAGTTTATTATGGAATAGGCCATGACCAAAAACAACATGAAGGCACGTAATCAACAAAGCTCAGTACATAAAAGCTAAAGCAAGATAAACCAAACATGCTTCACTTTCAAACAATTGAATAAGTTCGCATGCAAAAGCCACATCCATAAATCAATTTAACATGCATGAAGAAAACACTTCAAATGAAAAGACTTGACACTTGACACAACTCCTAAATCTACTACTTCAATTTAATTAGAAACATTGGATTAATCTTAAACTAGGTTCCTACATGTGTCCACTAGGAACTAGCATGGAGGCTACCCAGCTATTAAATAAACTATATCACAATTCTGTGATGGAATTTCAGCGCATAGTAAGTATTAAAACAATGGTGTAGTATCCTGTACCACAATGTGACGGACATCCAAAGGACAAAGCCTAGGGACCTACCCATATGTTCACTCTAGGTGTATATATACGTTCTAAGAGCTTTTAAGTTTATCCTCTTTCACTTTACGTTATTAATATTTTACTCAAAACCCGACTCAACGACTCAATTAAATATAACAAACAACACGTAAAAAATTCTCCTTTTAATATCCTTTAAGACTTGTGATTAAATAAACACTTAACTTTAAATTAGTTTATTAACTATCCTCCTTTCCTCAACATGATTAGATTAACATGAGAGATGGCCATCATGATTGATTAACATGAGAGATGGCCCATGATGATTGATTGACATGAGGGTTGTGCCATAAAAAGCACAAATAAACCTTGCCTAACCTCCTTGACATGCTTGTAATTAAAAGTACAAGACACGATTAACCTCCTTGACATGCATGTAATTAGAAGTACGCAACATGATTAACAACATGCTTGTAATTAAGAGTACAAACGTAACTATATCCTTGACACGGTGTAAGTAAAAGTACAACATATATTACCTTCCTTGCATACATATAATTAAAAGTACATACATTAATTAACATGACCAATCATGCTAGCTATGAAATTCAACAACCATACTCAACGAATCAAGTACACATGAATCACAAATAGAATCCACACTTGAAATGTACAACAACATGAATTAAAATTACCCTAAACCTGTACGTACCATGAATAGGTAATGTACCAGGCCGCAATTGCGATTCAATAATCAACTAGAAATCTCCTCCTAAAATAAAATAATAAACCTTAATTAATAAACTATTTAATAAATTTCCAGAAATAAATTTTATTTTCAAATCACCACTAATAATCTGACATTATTAGTTTTTCATATATAAGTTAATAACCTAATTTATTCCTTGAAATCCTAGCATAAATATTTATTAATTTCATGCATTAAAACAATAAAAATTGAAGCTTTAGTGCCTAATATAATGTGAAAATATAATCAATTACCATAATCAAAATAGTTATTTCAACCATTCCAATTAATCAAATGAATACTTTGAAATAAAACTCTAAACATAAAGCATCATTAAAATCAATTTAAAACCCTAAAACTCCATGTTTTATGCATTTAAAAAAATCAAAAAATATAACCTCAAATTAATATTTAAAAGATTCAACAACATAATCATTAAAATATTATTTTTAATTACAATTAACATGACTACTATTTTTTTATAAAACATTTAAATAATTAAAATAGGAAAGGAGAGGAGCAACACCGGTCGGCCATGAGTAACGTGGTACGGGACGGCAGCGACGCACAACAGAGCAGCGGTGGCTACTGTTGTGCGTGCAACTGCTGGTGGTCGCAAGCAAGTGGGGCCGTGGGAAGACAGCCGAAGGATCGGAAAGGAAGAGAAAAAAAAAGAGGAGAGAAAGAAAATAAAGGGTTTGGGGGTTTAATGAAATTGTGTGAGATTTGTGGGTTTAAGGTTGTATTTATTAGCTTTTGGAATTTCATTAAAGAAATGAAAATACGATCATGCCCTTGTTCTAATTCTAGTTAGTCTTGACTTTAAATCCTTTTGGGCTTGCTTTTAAAAAAAAAATTGGGCTTGGTTTTAAATTCCTTTTCTTTTCCAAAATAGAAATACCTCTCCCAATTTATTTTGAAAATAATTTTTCTAAACAGAAATAGTAAATATTTCTAATTAATAAAATACATTTAAATAAATATTTAAATTCAACTTTAATTTATTTTTTTAAGTACTTTATAAATTTAATAAAAATACGGGGTATTACAATATCCCTTATAAGTGAATTTGTCACGAGTGAAATGGAAATGAAAGAAACATTATTTTATTGGTGAACAAAAACAAAAAAAACTTGGTTATCCACTTATGGTGTAGGGGTTCACTTTTTACGCCCAGACCTCACGAGTGTCTTATCCTTGTAGGAAGAATTTTGAATGAAGAATTTGACTAAGAAAAATGTCGAATTTGATTTGTTTAATGAATGAGCCAAAGTAGAGAGTCTTCTGGGATATCCGTAAACCTTTCTGTTAATTCGAAAAGGGATGTTTAGGGACATATCCAAATAAAGGCTCCTATCAAATTACAAGAGAACTTGGCTCCAAAATGGTCATGAACCAAATATGGATACGAGGTTATGGATCGATATTGTATCAACCCACTCACTTTCGGTCTCTATTCCGACTCACACAATAATTAGGTAATGCAACAAAATAGCCTACAAACATTAGTTAAGATCATAACATTAAAGAACTAAGGAGGTTCATTTAACATATAAATTAATTAAGTGTGATCACTTGATTTAAATTCATTAAGAACCTAGAAACAAATTAAAACTTTATATTATTAATCGTGATATATTTAACAAGTCTATAATTAGCGCAATAAAGATTAAAATGTACATAAAGAATGATGCACTGATGATAGTACGATGAAGCGAAATTAAATAACATACTAAACAATGATTAGAACACATTTATTACAATAAATAAAAGAGGAGTCAAGAAATAAATACACGATTTGCATAATTTAATATAGCGCTACAAAAGAACAAGTTACAAATGAACATTTTAACAATAATTGTGTATATCGTGCATAATTAATTATCTTAACCTGCAAACATAAAATGAAATTTAATATAAATAAATCACAAATATATACAAAATATAAACATAAATAAATTAATTAAACTCGAATACTAATTCGACTTTAGCCACAAGCATGAACGACAAAACAAGGGTTTGCGTCGAGTTCGGCGGGACTAACTAGAACCCAACGCAATGCGTTGGACTCTAGCGGGACACGCCATAAGCTAGTGGGCCCCGCTGGATCAAGCTAAGTGCGCTAGTTTCCGCACACAACTTGATCCTACGGGCAACCATTTCTCCTAATTATCGCTCCCTGCGAAACATACGTTAGTCGAAATAAACATCATTATTTATACAATTAAATGCGTAATTGTCTAATTAATTAACTAATAATACATGCAATATAATTAAGAAAAAAGGTTAGCATTTATTGTTTGGAGATGGAAACATTCAGCCTTGTGACAAACGAAGGCCACCAGAGCCAGCTTTAAACGCCAGACTCCAACGGTCGCCGCCTGTAACCGAAATAATACGCTGCAATCCAGTGGGGCCTGCCATAGGATGTTAGGCCCTACTCGATTCCAGTACGAACATTTGCCTCCGATTTTTGCGATTAAACGACAAAACGATTATTATGTAACAATAAATATACAATTCGCGTATTAACTAAAACCTACAAAATCTAACAAGTTAATTAATATAAATAATTAACACACGAATACATGTATTAAAACGTACAAAAAAATATGTTAGTAATTTTTTAGATAATCGAATTTATAGTTACACATTAATACACATGTTGGACGATTTCAAACATTATAAAACATGATTTAAATATACGAAATAATAAAAATAATAACGAAATGAAATGAAATGAATTTGATAGGGTCCTCAGAAATTTTGCCGGCTGTTTGGGTATTAAGGAATTACGAGCCTTCAATAGGGCGCATCACGTAAGGGACGAATTGTGATTAAATTCAATAAACGTTTGGTGAAATGGTTATTGCAATGTTTAGCATGTAAGATTAAAAATGAAGTTTTGAGAGGAATAAGTTTAAAAGAGCGAAGTTGTGTCGTGATAAAACTGTGTGAAATGAGGTTTAATTGTACAATATTTATAGGAAAATAGTAGAATTAGGTTAAAATGAACTAGTCGTCCAGACCCAACATGGACCGCCTAAGGCATGCAATGAATCAGAGGTGGATCGAGTAGAGCTCAACCCGTCTCCATCGGCCAACGATCTATCCACCGTCCAATCCATTTATCACCCGCTAGACCCTTCATCCATATCTAATCCACCCATCATCAACGGGTGATTCAGTTTTCTTAACGCGTTAATATTGTAATACATGCACCTACACTTTTTCATAACGCGAAAAACTTTACTACTGCATCACATAAATAACATCAAATTATTTTTACAAGTCGCAACACACCAATAAAGCAAAGGCAGAAGCCAATAATAAATCTAAATAATGAAACTTAACTTTCTATAATACTAATAGTTAGAGTTTCTAATTAGGAACAAATAAAAGAGTACATATCAAGAATTCAACCTCCATGAGCATCCATTCATTCTTCAAAGTCTCCAAATCACATATACATGCCCTCCCTATCCTAACATGAATTAAAGAAAACGATCAAAACTAAAATATTAACAAAGAAAAACGATATTATCGAGAAAAGCAAGAGAAAGACGTATTTAATTGAAACATGAATAAAAAAATAATTACAAAAATAACCTACAAAAGCAACACCTGCTTGGAACATGAATAAAGAAGAATAATTACAGAAGCAACCTACCAATTAGATAAATTAAGTGTGTTCCATTGAGATTGAATACTGGGAAATTAAGCTATTAAATAACAAAACAAAATTGTGTATAAAAATAGGGGGGCGTTTGATTGGGGGTGTTTAGGAAAGGGAAAGGGGATGGGGATGGGTTGATATCATTCCCTTTGTTGTTGATTGTTTGGCATGTTTCACCATTCCCTTTACCCAATTTCATTTTTTTTTACCCCCAAAACCTTCTACCCTGATCCCCCCACCCCCCTAGACTTTTCAATTCCCATTCCCCCTTCACTTCCCCACCGCCTCTCTCCCTCCTCTAACCCTATATTTGTAACTCACAACCAGACCACCACCTCTGCCTTCCACTGCCAGGACAACCACCTCTAACCCTAGGCTGGCAGAAATGACGAGCAGAAGTCGGCGCTCCGACGTAGCTGAACAAAGCAGGCGAAAAGAAATAGAGGAGGTCGAGCAACATTAACCACCAACAATAACAACAAACACCAATGACCACTGCAACAACAATCCGACCACCGCAAAAACAAGGAAAGCTGCGGTGGTGGAGCCCCGATGAGGGAGAGGAAAGCACCGACTATGGTGAAGAGTCGGCGGAGGCTATGGAGAAGAGCCGGCGACGGCTATGGAGAAGAGCCGACGATGGTTATGAAGAAGATCCAGCGACGACTTTGGAGAAGAAGATCTGGCGACTTCTCTATGGAACAAGTGTGAGGGAGAAAGATGTGATATATTGAAAATGATAACCAAACAACATTGTAACACTCTGATAATTCCTTATATTTATAATTTCTTTTTTCGACTAACACAGAAGAATTACCAAGATATTACCGCCACCGTGATAACGACTATGGCTATTTATCAGAATTACGTAGCGGAAATAACTAACTTTCAAAATATATTAAATAGTTAATGGTCATAAAACAACTTAGAATCATCAAGGCCCAAACCAACATTAAATAGTTTAGAAAATCCATTAACTAAGGTTTAAAACCATACTGTAGTAATAATGATAGTCATGACTATAAATTAAAATAGAGTTTATAAATACGAGAGATGAAATAGTCACTCGTAACTAGTCCCATGATAACTTCTCCCGCAAGTTATCTTTACCGACCTGCTTATTTGAATCTACTCCCCAACAATGCAAGTGCAATTGAAACAGCCCGCTCTTCACGAGCTGCTAATTATAATACTTATTAACATTGATCAAACTTAATTTTTAACCCATAAGGAATTAAACCAAACTTGTTAACAGCTCTCCATAGTTTACTTAAGAATATTCACACATAAAACTATTACAACCTTATATATGAGATTCATCTAGCATATGTCTTTTTGCATTTGTGATCCTTGACTCATCCTTGAGTAATTTCTAAACCTGCAAAATCACTAAATAGAAATCTGCCCCCACCATGACAGGTTCAAAGAACAAAGTCAGGGAAACCGAGTACACACTGTCCAACGTGAAACTCATTTTGATGGCTTAAAACATGATATCATTATTTATTTATTTGTAAGGTAAAACTGATTTGATATGATCAAAAATCATATTTTAAATGGAGCTCAGTAAACAAATTGCAGGAACTTAAATCATTTCATATAAAATCTTTAAATCATAACTGTAATATTCATAATTGATTAAATAAATTAAGCAAAGGCTCCAGACTCATTCATTAAGTGTTCAAAAGATGTTCATATAACAAGAAGTCTTCAAATCCACTATTCAACATAATCAAACCTTAACATATACTATGAAAAGTATCCATCATGGATTCACAATTCGTCTCTCATGATTTTAATTACGAACCTAAGCTAAGTAAAAACACATCTCGAACCATAATAGCCACTAATGACTCTTCATAATGAATCTCTCATACAATTACACATATATATTCCCTGTAAGACATTGAGACTTCGATTCGTATCGTTCTCAATAATTTATTTTTTTGAAATAGTATCATAAGACTAGTATAAACTTATCAAAAGAGTAACTATAAGTTATTGCTACTCAAAAACTATAATTTTCCCAAAAAATACTTCTTACAAATGATAAATAATGTATCAAAATAACACTTCGAATTTTGCAAACAATATATGTTGATATTTCAAAACACATAAACACACTAATTCTTTCACAATATTTGCTTATTCTAGCAAATTCAAACACATTTTGTCTTTAAAACTTATAAACTAACTAGGGGAAGGGAACACAAATAGAGACGGGTTGAATAACGAACATCTCCAAACTTTTAGGGGTCGTCACCCACCTTTTCACACATGCTTGCAAGGCTTTTAGGACATGTCCCCACACAGATGTACAGATGTACATTTACACACATGCACGTATGTGCATTTACACAGATCACACACAAATACACAAGTGTTGTTCATGGCCGTTGTTAACAGCTTCTTCCCCGCTAAACACATTTGAAAACTTATCCAGTAAGTTTTGGAAATATATACAATCACTCTTACTCAAAGTCATGTATCACAACAAAACCTCATCTGAAATATTAAACACAATTGAAAATCTTAGCACAAACCATACTTATACAAAGTGATACATTTTTGTCCAAAATATTCGCTTAAAGATCATAATGAATTACTCGTAGCTTTTCACAAATTTTGTATACGTGATTCTTGAAAAACAATTTTAACATAGTATATATATAAAGTCTAATATTCTTAACGACACTCGAATACAAATTATACTTCAAGGAAAATCGTACTCCCTCTGTCCCAGATTAGTTGTTACACTTTCCTTTTTCGTCCGTCCCAGATTAGTTGTTACACTTCTAAATTAGGAATGACCCCACAATTATTATATTGTCTCTCTCTTCCCACTAAATATTTTTTTGTCCCCACACCCTCTCTCATCCAATTAAAAAAATGTCCCACTAACTCCTATCACATCTACTTTTTCAATAAAATAACAATTGATAACCAAACAACCACTTATTACCTAAAACTTTGTGCAAAGGTAAGTGTAACAACTAATCTGGGACGGAGGGAGTATTTCTTAAGCTTATCACAAATCATACTCTCCAGCTAAATTTTCAACTAACTATTAATCCATCGAAATCCTTAATCTGAATAACACAATGGCACATTCAGTTTGGTCTGTAATACAAAGATCAAACCTCCAAACATTAGCTTATAATCACAATAGCTTAATAAGCTCATGTCTTTTAATACGTAACCTTCTTAAAGTCTGATCACTTATAAGAATCCTAAATAAATATGACTTCTCCATAAAATACTATACCCAAAAAGGCTGAATAGCTCAATCCGTACTAGTCAAACTTAACCTCATGTCCAATCTCACATGGTTACGTGCAAAACTCTATCACATAGATCTTATAAATAATTCCCATCAGGGATAAAGTATAAAACTTATGTATAAATCCACAATTTAATCGTATTGAAATATAAATTATTTATATTATTTCATATTAGTCAAAAGAATAATCTTGGTCTTTCAAATTCAAACATACTCTTTACGTAAAACAATATAAAGATCTCAAACGAAATAATTTAATAAACGTTGATCTTCACAACTCGATAAAGGATAACTTGGTAATATAGGCCATAAATCTTAATTCGGAAAATCAAAATACATTATACATTGAGTAGCTCAAAACTGGATTTTTAGACGATGAATTAGTTTATTTTTATGGTTACCCAATTCATTAAACTTTTAAAAAAAATCCCTTTACGTTGTAACCAATCCTTATCGTCATATCCGAGTTAAAATTATACAATAACTAGTATGTTGTTAAAACTACCATTTAGTAATAACGTTAACTATAACATATAGAAAGTAATTATCCCATAAAGAAAATTCATAGATCTTATTATAAAATTATATCGCTCAAATAATAGTTCAAGAAAAACAAAAGAATACAGAGGAATATATATATCGCTTATGATTCAACCGATAGTCCCTGCTAAACCTTATTAATCCCAACGTAGGTTAATATTCATGAGTCAAACTCATAGTTCTCTAATCATGTACTCCGTACCTGATTTCAAAATTTGTCATTCCTATAGCTTGAATACCCATAATGATATTCAACTGTATTTTTCGAAATGCACTAAATATAATGAAGCTAACATAAGCCGACTTAGAGTATGAAATTCCGATTACATTACAACCCATATCATTTTTAACAAATATATGTATCTTTATAAATCTCACATGGGTCACATCCTGCAAATATGTAACCAAACCTTAATAAATCTCGCTACCAGATCTTCACAATTCTCACAATCGAATTGGCACAAGTCTCATGTTCAAATCTATCAAAATGTCTCTCAATCAAAATTTCAAGTCTCAAAAATCGAGCTTTCACAATCCTCATGTTTAAATCAATTGAGATATATAAATTAAAAGCACAAATATTAAAATCATTGAAATTCTAAAAATGTTCATATTCACATCTTATTTGGGCTTTCCAAATCACAATAGTATAAGTAAAACTTAAATTGAAATTCACATTGTTAAACATAAATCACATTCTTAAAATAAAGATAACACAAGCCATAAATTTTCATCAAAGTGGATGGACAATGTGTAAGCATACGACAATAATACTCCAAGAGTACTATCTCAGGTTCATAATCCGATCATCACCACCAATTTCATGATACCCTTCATTCATTTGCTTGAACTCCCAGTTTTATATCCATAATTCCATTTAAATACTCTACTTGAAATCCTTTTTTCCAAAACCTTAACAAGGGTTCTACTTTCCTAATCAAATCAGAGTTGAGATATCAGAGGAAAGACCAACAACAACAAAGCCTCAACAACAATGAATAGAGGTATCAACAACAACTCGTAGCCAGCAGCAGCTACCAATTTCAGAAGAGCATATCTCCTAGAATAAGGATCCAAATTGAGTGATTCTTGAGTCTAATATCATTAACTTTTCAAGGGCTATAACTTTTGTGAAGAAAGTATTGGCAAAATCCGAGCGCATATTGGTGGAAATTTATCAAACATAAATGACGATTGAAAAACAAATCAGCAAGAGGTGAGAGAAGATGAGATGATTTTTATTTTTATTTTTTTTGGGTCTTCTAATTGGGTTCACAAATGAAGGAGCTAACTCCTTAAACATGGAACATGGAGAGTTGACAACAATAAGATTTGTGTCTTTTTCTTTGGGTGACACATATGCAAGAATAGGGAGGAAGGATGACTAATACTCAAGGCTAAAATAGTCTTTTGCATTAAACTAAAATAATAAGATTTAATAAATTACAAAATATCTTTAAAACACTCATAAATCTTTATCTTAAATTTGTATTCCTTAAAGTCTTAAACCCATTTCCTCAAATACTTTAAGACACATATTTAAGATATATAGTTAAGCTAATAAATATTATTATCAATTAATTAAGAGCTGCTTAAAAACGGGCTATTACAGCAATGATGGATCATCATAGGGTCATTAAGGAGAAGGCCATGACCGAAAGACATGAAGCACGAAGTCAGCAAAAGCTGAGTACGAACAAGCTAGAATGAAATCCTAGTCTAACATGCTTCACTCAACAATAAAGATAATCCACATGCAAAAGCCATTCAAGTAAACAATTAATCATGAAGACAAACTCGAGACTTGACACGACTCTTAACTCGTAGATTAATAAGAATTTAGCTTCGAACAGGTAAAGTATAAAACCACTGAGGGAATAACAAGATCACTGAGGGAAACTGAGGGTGTTGGGAGCCCACCAAACACCAAATAAATAAAGTCGGGCTTTCTACCGACAGTAGGACCATACCGACAGAATTCCTGCGCATTTTATAAGAGATTAACCAAAAGAATGAAACAACGTCTTGTATCATTCAAGGAGTACGAGTTACTCCGACGCGACTCCCCCCATTGTTCATACTCAAGGTATATACGTTTCAAGAGTTTTGAAGCTCATTCGGGTTACACTTTACGTTAATTAGTATGTTATGTTCAAGACTCAATCCAAAGACATAACTTACAAGCAATTCAACAATTACAAAATTAAAAAATGACACTTCATTTAAATCCTTTAAGACTTGTGATCAAACATAGGACTCCAGTGTAATTACTCCATTGTTCCTTCTCAAAAACACTGTTTGAGATAACCCGACATTACCTGTTAACAAGCGGGGTGTGCCCTTAGCACGAATAGTCCTTAGTTCAATTCACATAAACTTCCTAAATGTATTCTACACGGCGGTAGAGTAAACGATGCACTAAGGAAATATTCAATAGGTTCAATGTATGCTAGACATGCCGTACAATAGCATAATCATAATAACTTGCATGAACACTCATACATTCATATCAACTTGAACAACATGCTTGACATAATTCAACGATTATCAAATACCATAACATGATAGTTCAATAGAATCTTTAAATCATTAATTAATCCATATCATGCTCATTCACGTAGAATACATAGATTCAATAATAATTCTAAACATGCTTTTTCACACATCAAACATGAATTCTCAACACTTAAGTTTACATGATTCACAATCAATACACATCATACAGTCCTCATGGGATATGTGGTCACCCTAGTCATGTACGTACTTGGAATACCTAAGTACGGTGGCCACTGTGTGAATCACGACTCAAGATAGAAATCAACTCCTATAAACACAAAGGAGAAACTTAATTATTATCCATGTTTACTAAATTTCCATCAATTATTTAAGAATCTAAAACCTTTGGTTTACTTAGAAATTAATCGTTATTCGTTAATTTAATAGTCTCAAATAGTCAACTCAAGTACTAGCATAAAAACGTTGACTTTTGACCTTAAAAATCATCAAAAATCAACACTTTGAGGTTTATAATAAATCTGAAAATTTAAGTTGATTCCCATAATTTAAATCGTCATTAAATTATGTGAATCAATCGCTTGAACAATTGGAATTAAAATCCTATCAATAGGTCATTAGTAAAACCATGTTTTGACCTTAAAAATTGACACTTTATTTAATCATTAAATCTGAAAATAATAGTTCTTATTATTAAAAATCAATCCCATCAATTCAAATACGAAAACATTAAAACAAGGTGTTCATAACGGTGTGTTGCGTGTGGGGCAGCGACGCAAAGCAACATCAGCAGCACGAGCACGGCAGGGGTGGGGTGCGCGCTGCGGGTGAGGGCGAGGGCAGAGGGTGCGCTGCAGGCAGGGTGCTCGGCACAAGCAGCAACAACGCACAGCGTTGTGCGCGCTGGGCTGCGAGGGAGCGAGGCACGCGGGGGCTGCGAGGGACGAGGGCTGCGAGGGTTGCGTGTGCGTGAGGCACAGGGCAGGGGCAACACTCGTTTCTTACGGCCGAAACAAAGGCACGAGAGGAAAGAGAAAGTGCAGTAAGGAGGAGAGAGGAGAGAGAGAGAGAGAGAGAGAGAGAGAGAGAGAGAGAGAGAGAGAGAGAGAGAGAGAGAGAGAGAGAGAGAGAGAGAAAAAAAAAATTCAGAATTTTATGTGGGGATTCAATGAGGGAAAGGGTTGTATTTATAGTTTTTCCTTCCCTCATGGGCTAGGTTTTGGGGTTTTGGGTTGGGCTTGCTTACGAGCTTAATTAAAATTAACTCTTTGCAAGCCTTGTTGGGTTTGACAATGAAATTGAACTGGGCTTAGATTAGAATTAAATTCATTTTCAAAATACGACCTAATAATTCCCGAATAAATAAATTCGTTTAATTTATTTAATAAAAATTCGATTTTCGTAAATAATTAATTATTAAATTATTTAAAAACAAAATAAATTTAATTCTCATAAATACAATTAAATTAGTAAAATATTTATAAATACAATAAAAATATATTTATAAATTACGAAAAATACGAGGTTTTACAGTCTACCCTCCTTACAAGAAGTTTCGTCCCGAAACTTGGGCACGGAAATCACAATTCAAAAATCTAGACTTGAGACTTTATGAGACTTTAATGCGTTTTCTTGTAGAAAGTTTTAGTTGCTGTACTCTTTAAGTAATTCAACATGACAATATAGAGTGAAACTTCACTAGAAAGAACTAAATTAGGCATACCGTAAGGGAAAAATTAGGTAAATAAGGTAAAAAGCGCAAAATTCTGCCGCACTCTACCCCCTTAAAGAAAACGAGCTAGGGCCCCGTAACTCAACTAACCTTGGGAAAAAGCTCGTGATATTTCTTTCTCATTTCTTCCTCGGCTTCCCAGGTAGCTTCCTCAGATTCTTGGTTAGACCATAACACCTTAACAATCTTTACATCCTTAGCCCGTGTACTACGCACTTTGCTATCAAGGATTTTGAAAGGTCTTCCTCAAATGTCAAACTTTGATCTAACTCTATGGTCTCCGGTTGCAGTACATGCGACTTGTTCGGGACATACTTTCTCAACTGAGATACATGGAACACATTGTGAACTCTATGCAAGTCCATGGGTAAGGCTAATCTATATGCCACCTTTCCTATCCTTTCTAGGATTTCATATAGGCCTATATATTTTGGGCTTAGCTTTCCTTTCTTCCCAAATCTCATTACACCCTTCATTGGTGAAACCTTAAGTAACACTTTGTCATCTATTTGGAACTCTTCGCCCCTACGCTTCAAGTCCGCATAACTCTTTTGACGATCTTGCGAGGCTTGGATTTTGGATTGAATAGTCCTAACTTGATTCATTGTGTCCTCTATCATTTGGGGACCTAGTACAACGGTTTCACTGATGTCACTCCAACATAAGGGACTTCTGCATTTTCGCCCATACAAGGCGTCGAATGATGTCATTCCAATACTGGAATGATAGCTATTATTGTATGAAAACTCAATCAGATCTAGGCTATCTTCCCATCCACCTTGAAAATCTATCACACAAGCTCTTAGCATATCCTCTAAGGTTTGGATAGTCCTTTCGGTTTGTCCATCTGTGGATGGATGGAACGTTGTACTCATTTTCAATGTCGTACCAAAGTTCTTCTGTACACTTTTCCAGAAATTCGAAAGGAACCTAGAATCCCTATCTGATACAATATCCTTAGGAACTCCATGTAATCTCACTACATATTTGATGTAAGCTTTGGCAAGTTGTTCCATTTTCCAAGTTTCTTTCATTGGTATGAACACTGCCGACTTAGCCAACCTATCCACTACCACCCAAATGGCGTCATTTCCATTTTTCAACTTGGGTAAACAAGTGACGAAGTCCATTGAGATACAGTCCCATTTCCAACTCGGAATTTCTAAGGGTTGGACCTTTCCCCGAGGTCTCCTATGCTCAATCTTAACCTTCTGACAAGTCAAGCATCTTGCCACAAATTCAGCCACTTCGTTCTTCATTCTTGGCCACCAATAGACCTTCTTCAGATCCTTATACAGCTTATCACCACCCGGGTGAACAGAATATAGTGTATTATGACCTTCTCTCATCAACTTTTCCTTTAGTCCACCACACTTTTGAGGCACGCACCATCGTCCTTTGTACCTCAAACTTCCATTATTGTGGATCTTAAAATCCATCTCTTTTCCTTGCGAAATATTTTCCTTGATTCGTTCTAGCTTAACATCTCCAACCTAATTCTCCCTGATTTCATCAAATACAGACGGTTGGATAGTTAAGGCATTCATCATTCCTTCAAGACATTCTCCATTTACTATCTCTAGATTCAATCGATGCATGTCCTTGCACAGCTCGTTAGCAACTACGTACTAACGCATTCACGCTATGACTTGATTTCCTGCTCAAGGCATCTGCGACTACATTGGCTTTTCCCTCATGGTACTGAATATCCAGATCATAATCCTTGATCAATTCCAACCACCTTCGTTGGTGCATATTAAAATCCTTCTGTGTGAAAATATATTTCAAACTCTTATGATCAGTGAATATTCTACACTTCACACCATATAGATAGTGTCTCCATATCTTTAATGCAAACACTATGGCGGCTAGCTCTAAGTCATGGGTAGGGTAATTGGATTCATATGGTTTTAACTGCATTGATGCATACGCAATCACCTTCCCGTTCTGCATCAATACACACCCTAAGCCATTCTTAGAGGCATCACTGTACACATCATAGGTACCACTCTTATCTGGTAAGGTTAACACAGGCGCGGTTGTCAATCGCGTCTTCAAAGCTCGGAATTCCTCCTCACACTGGTCATTCCACTCAACTTCGCTTCCTTCGTCATCAAGGTTTTCATTGGTTTGGCGATTCTAGAAAAATCTTGCACAAAGCGTCTATAATAACCCGCTAAACCAAGAAAACTTCGAGTATCGGTGACACTTTTAGGTGTAGGCCACTCACTAACAACTTTTATCTTTGCGTGATCCACTGCAACTCCTTCTTTAGACACAAAATGTCCTAAAAACGCAACTTTCTCCAGCCAGAATTCACACTTTAAGAATTTGGCGTACAACTGGTTGTCTCTCAGGGTACTCAACACTAACCTTAAGTGTTTAGCATGATCCTCCTCACTTTTTTAGTATACCAGAATGTCATCTATGAAAACCACTACAAACTTGTCTAAGAATGCATGAAATACTCGGTTCATTAAGTCCATAAAAATTGCAGGCGCATTGGTTAATCCAAAAGGCATAACTGTGAACTCATAATGACCGTATCTAGTCCTAAATGCAGTCTTTGGTATATCGTGCTCTACGATTCTCAACTGATGATTTCAATTGGTCAAACAGATCATCTATCCTAGGCAAATGATACTTATTCTTGATTGTGACTTTATTGTAGTCTATACAGAGTCTCATGCTTCCATCCTTCTTCTTCACAAACAAGACTGGCGCTCCCCAAGGCGATGCACTTGGTCTAATATAGCCTTTCTCTAGCAATTCTTCCAGTTGACCTTTCAATTCACTCATTTCTGCCGGAGCCATCCGGTATGGGGCTTTCGAGATAGGTGAAGTTCCGGGTATTAGGTCTACGGTAAAGTCAATAGGTCGATTGGGCGGCATCCCCGGTATCGCTTCCGGAAACACGTCCAAGAACTCATTTACCACTGCAATGTCCTCTGGTTGCTCTTTCATCACATGCTCTAAGTCTCTCACCTTACATAAGAAAACAGCGTTCCCTTTACTGACTAGCTTCACGAGTTCCATTGCCGTGATGATTCCTACACTTCGACGTTTCCCAAAACGACAATAGGATACTACCTTTCCTAAGCTAGACTTCAAGTGAATCTTCTGCTTCTCACAATCAATCTTGGATTTGAACATTGCCAACCAATCCATTCCCAAAATCACATCTAAATCTCCTAACTCAAACTCGATTAGGCTAGACAAGAATATGGTCTTGGCTATGGTCAAAGGTACATCTCTATGGATCTTAGTACACTTCATAATCTCACCGGTTGGTATCACAATGGGTACTTCAATTCCCTCTGGTTCTTTCAACTTAACTTCTCTAAGATACCCTTCGATATAAACGAATAAGTCGCACCAGAATCAAATAGTACTTTAACTAAAATGGAGTTAATAGAAAAAGTACCAGCTATGGCGTCAGACGAGGTTTCAGCTTCCTGCCTAGTGATTACATTCAACTTTCCTTGGGCAACTCCTTTGTTATAGCCACCTCCATTGGCATTTCCATTGGTGTTTCGGTTCCCATTCCGCTGATAGTTTCCCCCAGACTTTCCATTACTTTGGCCATTATTTTCGTTGTTACCATTTTGGTAGCCCTTTTGGTTTCCACCATTATTTCCTCCATTCCAGTTCTGGATATTCCGGTTGTTGTTCTGGCGATTGCCTTGGTTGGGTTTCCCATTCTTGGCCCAACACTCAAATTCTCTGTGGCCTAGTTTCTCACAGAATCTACAAACAAATGGGTTTCCATTACAGTCCTGTCCTGGGTGATTATTATGGCAACGTCTACACTCATAGACTCTCATTCCATTCCCTGCAGACTGGTTCTTATTCCCATTGTTGTTGTGGAAGTTATTTCTGTTTTTCGACCATGATTTCCCTTAAACTGGAAGTGATTATTCCCTTTGTTCTTCTTAAAGTTTTACTGATTCTGTTGGCCACCACCTTGATTTTGGTTACCAACATATGTCCTCTTTTCACCAACTCCATTCCTTCTTTGCTACAGACCATACAGATGGACAGCTTTCCCGTACAGGGTGTCAAGAGAGGTAAAGGTCTCTCCAGCAAGCATCATTTGCAAATCCATAGTTAATCCACTTTCAAACCTCTAAGATCTAAGCTCCTCCGTCTCCACCACTTCATGTGAAAACCTAGATAGTTCTATGAACTTGGAATAGTATTGAGTTACAGACGTCCCTTCCATCCTAAGCTCGATGAACTCTTGGGCTTTCTGCTTTTTCAGATACGGTGGATAATACTTGTTTCTCAAGGAAACTTTGAATGATTCCCATCCAAATCCAGGTGTAGCTCTCAAAGCATTCTCACACCTTTCCCACCACAAATCAGCTTCTCCCCTAAGGTAATACACAACACTATTAACCCTAAGGTCTTCTGGGAAATTCACAGCTAGTATAAGCTTATCGAACTCTCTTAGCCAGTTCTCAAGTATAGTTGGGTCTACTTCCCCTTGGTACAAAGGAGGCTTACTCTAGGCCACTTTCTTAAACATCTCACCAGATGGATCAAGTCCTTGATTATTTCTATTCTGTGCTAAGTTCTGCACTACTTCAGCTAGTTGCCTAACCACATCGGCAATCCCTTGGGCAGTCATGTCCCTTCTCCTGAATAAAACAAAAGGCTAACTTTAACAAATGGGTTGGACACTACCTTGCTAAAGCATTGCACTAACAAGTCACACAATAGCACAAATTATGCACCAAAATTCGGACCCTTAAGACAAGATTGGCGCCTATTCTTGGGCCTGTTCCCGCTTTAATTCGTGTCACAAAGTTTAAGTGGTGAAGAATTGAACCACCTTACAAGTACGATTTCATTGAAGAAATACATGAAATTCCTTTGCGATAATCGCTCAAAGAAAACTTTAAATTAGAGTTAGAGGTGATAAAAATAATTCTAAACTTTTATTGCTTCAAAGAGAGAATAATACATCCTTTGGATAGTACTTTATTCGAGAAACCACCAAACGAATTTCTAAAACCATAAATAGTATATTGCTACTTTATTACTCCACTAAAATAAGCATTAGCTATTACATTAGAAAAGTTTAAACGCTAGAATCATCTTGACGATCATTCCTTTCATTGTAGTACTCTGGAGTGAAGTCTTGATCATTAGGATCGTCGAAGTCCTCTTCCAGATCGGATTCATACTCCATATCCTCATCATTCTGTTGTAGCTCACTGTTCACTTCATCATTTGTTTCAGGCTCAACTTCAGTGTCGCTAGAAATCTCAATAGTGGGTTTAGGAATGATAGGATTGGGGTTTTCAATCTCAACAACATCATCATCACTATCCTCATTCATAAGGGTTTCTGTATCACTACTAAACTCTGTGTGGTTGATACTATCCACCATCTTACCATCCTCAAAACATTGCTCTGCCATCTCTAGAATAGTGGTCATAATCTCCATGTCATACCTCCACCTACCATCTGGAGTACCATACTTGAAGTAATTAGGAAGGCCACTATTAGTGTGCATATCATGGAATTGTTGCTTCAGACTTATATATGGGTTCCTATAGGGCAAACAGTGAATAACCATCTCGACCATGACATCATTTTTCCTTAGTTCAGGCAATTTCTTGACCGTAGCAAAATAGTTGCAGGCAAACTCAATCTTCTGTACGTAAATGTACGGGGTCTCACAATCTAACTTCTCTAGGTGCCCTAGGTTAGCGAACTTTGAAAGCAACATCGTAGTACTTAAAGTACACAACTAGAAGTCTTACTAATACGTTCCAAAGCAAAGTAAGTTCGTGGAGCCATACAATTTCAATGCACACATACATGCTTAATCATGAATCGTGATGTAATTAATCACATAAAGCAACATAAAACATGATCAAACTTAAATACATAAGCATATAATTAGTTGTTAACACTTAGCACTTAACCGCATGCATACTTAAATTAAATATACCCTTCTTAATCTACCCTTTCTCACTTAGAAACTAAGAATACTTTTCGGAATTAATTAAATAAATAACTTCAAATATAAGCGAAATTATTAAAATTAAAATCGAAAATTAAAATAATTAATCAAATAATTTAATTAATTTAATCCGATTATTTTCCGAAAATAAATAAATAATTAAATGAAAAATAATTCGGAAAAAAATAATGTTTTTTTTTATGAAAAATTTGGAAAATCCGAAGAGAGAAAAAAAAATTCGGAATTTTCAAAAATAATTCGAATTTATTCGAATTTAACAAATTCGATAAATATTAAAATAAAATCAATAAGTTTTCAAAAAAATCTTAAAATAATTGGTATTTGTCTTTTCGGAAATAACATTTTGACTTTAGGAAACAATTTTCGAAAATCCTAAAGTTCCGCAAATCCTACTCAAATACTATGAATTACTATCAAGTAGTTTTTAAAAACGTAGTTTAAGGATTTGCCACTTTGCACTATTAATTAATGCAAAGCAGCTCTCAAACTAGAGCTCTGCAAATACCACTTTGTAGTATTACTTAGTACAAAGAAGGACTGAACTAAGCTCTAATACCACTTTGTAACATTCTGGTAATTCCTTATATTTATAATTCCTTTTTTCGACTAATATAAAATAATTACCAAGATATTACCGCCACCGTGATAACGGCTAAGGCTATTTACCATAATTACGCAGCAGAAATAACTAACTTTCAAAATATATTAAATAGTTAATGGTCATAAAACAACTTGGAACCATCAAGGCCCTAACCAACATTAAATAGTTTAGAAAATCCATTAACTAAGGTTTAAAACCATACTGTAGTAATAATGATAGTCATGACTATAAATTAAAATAGAGTTTATAAATACGAGAGATGAAATAGTCACTCGTCACTATTCCCATGATAACTTCTCCCGCAAGTTATCTCTACCAACCTGCTCATTAGAATCTAATCCACAACAACGCAAGTGCAATGATGGATCATCATAGGGTCATTGAAGCGAAGGCCATGACTGAAAGACATGAAGCACGAAGTCAGCGAAAGCTGAGTACGAACAAGCTAGAATGAAATCCTAGTCTAACATGCTTCACTCAACAATAAAGATAATCCACATGCAAAAGCCATTCAAGTAAACAATTAATCATGAAGACAGACTCGAGACTTGACACGACTCTTAACTCGTAGATTAATAAGAATTTAGCTTCGAATAGGTAAAACAAAAACCACTGAGAGAATAACAAGACCACTGAGGGAAACTGAGGGTGTTGGGAGCCCACCAAACACCAAATAAATAAAGTCGGGCCATACCGACAAAATTCATGCGCATTTTATAAGCGATTAACCAAAAGAATGAAACAACCTGTTGTATCATTCAAGGAGTACAAGTTTCTCCGACGCGACTCCGCCCCATTGTTCATACTCAAGGTGTATACGTTCCAAGAGTTTTGAATCTCATTCGGGTTACACTTTACGTTAATTAGTATGTTATGTTCAAGACTCAACCCAAAGACATAACTTACAAGCAATTCATCAATTACACAATTAAACAATGACTCTTTATTTTAATCCTTTAGGACTTGTGAATAAACATAGGACTCCAGTGTAATTACTCCATTGTTCCCTCTCAAAAACACTGTTTGAGATAAACGACATTGCCTGTTAACAAGTGGGGTGTGCCCTTAGCACGAATAGTCCTTAGTTCAATTCACATAAACTTCTTAAATGTATTCTACACGGCGGTAGAATACACGATGCACTAAGGCAATATTCAATAGGCTCAATGTATGCTAGACATTCCGTACAATAGCATAAGCATAATAACTTGCATGCGAAACACTCATACATGCATATCAACTTGAATAACATGCTTGACATAATTCAACGATTATCAATGTCCATAACATGATAGTTCAATAGAATCTTTAAAGCATTAATCAATCCATATCATGCTCATTCACGTAGAATACATAGATTCAATAATAATTCTCAACATGCTTGTTCACACATCAAACATGAATTATCAACACTTAAGTTCACATGATTCACAATCAATACACATCATAAAGTCCTCATGGGATATGTGGTCACCCTAGTCATGTACGTACCTGGAAAACCTAAGTACGGGGGCCACTATGCGAATCACGACTCAAGCTAGAAATTAACTCCTATAAACACAAAGGAGAAACTTAATTATTATCCATGTTTACTAAATTTCCAGCAACTATTTAACAATCTAAAACCTTTGGTTTACTTAGAAATTAATCATTATTCGTTAATTTAATAGTCTCAAATAGTTAACTCAAGTCCTAGCATAAAAACGTTGACTTTTGACCTTAAAAATCATTAAAAATCAACACTTTGAGCTGTATAAGAAATCTGAAAATTTAAGTTGATTCCCATAATTTAAATCGTCATTAAATTATGTGAATCAATCGCATGAACAATTGGAATTAAAATCCTATCAATAGGTCAATAGTAAAACCATATTTTGACCTTAAAAATTGACACTTTATTTAATCATTAAATATGAAAATAATAGTTCTTATGATTAAAAATTAATCCCATCAATTCAAATATGAAAACATTGAAACACGGTGTTCATAACCGTTCCCAGCAATTTAAATAATCCAAAACAATTAAATAATCATAATCAAATAATTTAAAAAGGAATTTGGAAAAGTTAAAAGTATACGGAGTTTGATTAACAACAACAACAACACACGCACGCAACAACGGTGTGTTGCGTATGGGGCAGCGACCCAAAGCAACAGCAACAGCACGAGAACGGCAGGGGCGGGGTGCGCGCTACGGGTGAGGGAAAGGGCGGAGTGTGCGCTGCGGGCAGGGTGCTCGGCACAAGCAGCAACAACGACAACGTTGTGCGCGCTGGGCTGCGAGGGAGCGAGGCACACGAGGGCTGCAAGGGTTTCGTGTCCGTGAGGCACGAGGCAGGGGCATCACTCGTTGCTTGCGGTCGAAGCAAAGGCACGAGAGGAGAGAGAAAGTGCTGCAAGGAGGAGACAGAAGAGAGAGAGAGAGAGAGAGAGAGAGAGAGAGAGAGAGAGAGAGAGAGAGAGAGAGAGAGAGAGAGAGAGAGAGAGAGAGAGAGAGAGAGAGAGAAAATTCAGAATTTTATGTGGGGATTTAATGAGGGGAAGGGTTGTATTAATAGCTTTTCCTTCCCTCATGGGCTAGGTTTTGGGGTTTTGAGTTGGACTTGCTTACGGGCTTAATTAAAATTAACTCCTTACAAGCCTTGTTGGGTTTGATAATGAAATTGAACTGGGCTTAGATTAGATTTAAATTCGTTTTCAAAATACGACCCAACAATTCCCGAATAAATAAATTCGTTTAATTTATTTAATAAAAAGCCGGTTTTCGTAAATAATTAATAATTAAATTATTAAAAAGAAAAATACATTTAATTCTCATTAAATGCAATAAAATTCGTAAAATCTTTATAAATACAATAAAAATATATTTATAAATTACGAAAAATACGAGGTATTACAAACATTCTAAATCAAAGGGATTTATTCCCATTTTCTTTCTTTCCCTTTGTTGATTCCATTCCCTTTACCCCATGTGAACCAAATACCCCTATGAGTTTTTACTCTAAGATTATTGAAGAATTGATTTTTTAGTTGGGTGAAAAAGTAAGAGTTACAAGGAAAATCGAAAGAGAAGAAGATGAAACAACAAGAAGGAGAACAAAATAAGACGATACCTTGTCGGCTTGTTCCCTTGCCAGAGATGTCTCAAATGAGGAGAGTGACGACTCGGTGAGACCGAGGGAACCACAAAGCCAAAGAGTTTGACTGCAGGAGAAAGTAAGAGAAGGTGAAAATGAAACCCTAGATTTACTCGTGGCAATCTTTTAGAAAAGTTGATATAATTAAAAAAAATAATGGGTGGATGGATGGGTCAGGTGGTGGATTGGGTGGTGGTTTGGATATGTCCCAACCCAAATCCGACCTGATCCACCCATCACCCGATTATTTTCATCCATTTAATCGGGTTGAGTGGATCGGTTATACATCGGGCCAGGGTGAAAATTCTAGCCCTAGGACCGTTGGGTCTAGTCGTGGCCACTGGCTTCCAGTAGTTTACGCTGGAACCCAGCGCTAGAACCTAGTGCACACCGCACACCGCTGGAACTTTTTCGAGATAATTTGAAGATTTTGCAAAATATTAATAGTGGCAGATTGAAATTAGGTTTAATCTGTTAACGAGTTGTGTAAGGGTTTTGGGTACGGAATAAGCCCCAAACGTTTTGAAAATGTTTATGGAAAGCGATTAATGATTGACGAAGATGTAAAATGACGTTTTTACCCCTTTTATGAGTACGGAGCCACATAACTAAATTCGAACCAAGTAAACAACCATGATTTAAGTCCGATCATAGGACACTTTTGGAGAGACGCTTTTTAGGTGTCTACAACTTGGTATACATCGACAACGCCCGTCAGGGCCCGACTCCGGCGATTTGGTGGCCCCGTGTTAAGCTTATCAATAATAAAGTTCATATGGGGGCCCATACAGATACAATATTTCAGCCTTAATCGCAAACTCTTCCCATTCTTTTTTTTTTCTATTTACGTTTTGGCATAATTCAATAATTGAAAAATTAAACAACAAAAAAACAATTACAAATACAAATACAATATTTCAGAGCATTTGAAAATCAAACAACGAATTAAAACTACATATAAATTACAGAAATAAAATCTTTAAGAAAGATTGATTTCTTGTCAAATGGAGAAAGAGAAGAAATTGATTGATTCCTCTCCTTGAGTTGTAGCAAATTGTAGATATTGATATTGTCAATTTTCCCTCTTTGAATTGAAATAATTCGAAATTGTAGGTCTTGATACAAAAATATAGATGAATAGTAATTTTTTCATAATTGGAAAAAATGTAGGAGAAGAATTTAGTCAATTTGAGTAGTTTTTAGGAGAGATAATTAAGGGAATTAAGAGAATTAATTGACTAATATTTGGAAATCAACCCATGGGTATGAGAGAGAAATTGAAGAGTGATTTTTAGGGCTCCATGTTTAACTGTTTCACTGGGAAGGAAATTGAAGAAAAAGCGTGTATTTTTTTTTAGTTTTAACCCAATAGTCTGTATTTTTTAGGGCCCCCAAATTTTTGGGCCCTGTGTTGTAGCACCAACCAGACCTCCCAGTGGCCGGGCCTGCCGCTCGTTGATCGGGATAATTACGGTAGGTTGTAGGCTACTCCCTCGACCTCAACCAGTCAAGCTTGTTTTTTTTAAAAAAAAAAAATTGTGTAATATAGTAGTTTATAGGCAAATTTGTTAAAAATGACCTTTTATAATCCAAATTTTGCGAGAAAGGACCTTATATAATTTTTTTTGTGAAATCACACCTTAATGTAAATTTTTTTGCGAGAAAGGACCTTATATAATTTTTTTTGGTGAAATCACACCTTAATGTACTTTTTTTTTGCGAAAGACAACCAAAAGTAAATTTTCGGCATTGACTGAGCTTTTCCGGCCATTGACTTGCACGTTAGAAGCACGTGTGGCTTTATTTTGCTAATTACACCCAATTTTCCTCCAAAATTTTAAGATTTAAAACCTAAAGTTGAAAAAAAAAGTCGAAATAAAATCAAGTTTGAAAATTCAAGACTCGGGAAAATCAATGTCTTTAGCCAACGTAAGCCACGCGTGCTGCTCACGTGCAAGCCAATGGCCGGAAAAGCTCAGTCAATGCCGGAAAATTTCCTTAGGTCCTTTCTCGCAAAAAAAATTACTTTAAGGTGTGTTTTCACAAAAAAAATTATATAAGGTCCTTTCTCGCAAAATTTGTGTTATAAAAGGTCCTTTTTGGCAAATTTGCCTAGTTTATAAAAGCTTTTTAAACTAGTTTGATTTGTTTCACTTTCAAAAATACTCTTAAGAAAAACATTATTTCATGATTTCAACTAATTATGCTACTTAATTTAGTTTATGTTAATCAATTATAGTAGGTTTCCCATGCTTTGATTTACACAAAGTATACATTCTTTTACCTTTATTGAATCTTATGGAGTACTCTCTCCATATGAAGATGCTTACACACTTTGATTGACACGTGGGTTTATGAAGGTGAGTTGATTTTATTAAAAAAATGAAATAAGTGGGATAATTGTGGATTAATTAATTAAAATAAAAGATAATTGGTGTGGGGTAAGTGTGATAAGTGTGGATTAATGATTAAATATTAGTAGTGGACTATTTGGTGTAAAACAAATACAATAAAATAAGGGGAGAAAATTTCAAAAATAGAAAGTGCACCAATCATTTAATTAAAGTCGATTAAAATAAGTGCACTAATCATTTTCATACGGAAGGAGTATGTTGACCATTGTTAATCATGGAAAAAAGTCTTCATCTCTCTCTCTCTACCCACTTTCTCACGCATCTTTTTTCATTTTTTCCATTAGCAAACAAAAAAAAAATCCCCCATCCCCCTTTTATCCATGATAAAAAGAAAAACTTCCCACCCCTCTTTCTCTAACCCTACTTCTCTCTCTAGCAACAACAACAACAACAATAATAATAAGCAAAATGGAGAAAGAAATGAAAAAAATAATTGTGTTTTACATATATCAAAATGGATATCTATTTGTAGATCTCGATTTTTTATGACTGATAGTAATTTTATTTTAATTTTTTTATGAATCGAAAATATATAAAAAGTTTCGTTAAAAGATAATCGTTACAACATTTTTCATGTCATGCCACGTGGCCGGTTAAGATTGGGTATATTTCCCGACTCCAATTCTAAAAAATCCCCATGCCAAGGGGGTTTTTGGTTTTCCACTCCCCAAGTACAGAATTTTTCCAACCATTAAGACCTTAATTTTAGTTTTTCCCCCTTATTTCTCCCCAAGTGCAAAAGAAAAATACACATGGTTAACAATGATGTAAGCTCTTTGTAGTGGGGACTCCGCTTAATACTTTTCATACTCTAGATCTCCCAAAAACTTAACCTATGTAACTAGGCTGTTTCTATCCGTAACTGGTTTTAGTTGGGTTTCTATCTTCAAGCCAAGTGTAAATGCTCCTATATTTTGTAAAACAAAACTAAATCTATACTAATAATATAATATTATTAAAAGACATTGTGAAAACGTTTATGTATCACGTAGTACTATCTCTATTGCGCCACATCACCCACTCAACAAGCTGTGTTATGTCGTGACATGAACAACCAAAAATCAACACAATGTGTTTTGAACACCAAACCTCAAATGTGGATAATAACTTTAATTACCATCTTAATCAACCACCAATTGCATGTGGTTTATCTTTTCACATTAATTTATAAATAAATGTTACCATGAAATCTAAAACAACTAAATTTTTTATGTGACTTTTTAATTTTTATGGACTATTTAATTTGGAAAAATAATAAAAAAAATTAAACCATTAGAAGAACCATGAAGAAACATGATGCCATAAGTCTCATAAGCATCAACTATATATAGGATTGCATGCATAGTTGCATATGTATCTAATTTAGTGTTTATTAATTTGAATCACTTAGTTCCTCGAGTAAAAAATTATACAAATTATAAGATGATCTAATTGAAAAATTATTTGGCATGATAAATGTTGTAGTGTGTCTGTATAGTTAACGAACTCAATAGATATTTTCACACTATAAAATATAAATATTTTGATCAAATATTAAGTGCTCAAGAAAAATCTAAAATTTTAACTATTTAGTGTAATAATCGAGACATTGTTTGAGCCACACCGTTGTTGAAAAATTAAAAAGGGAAAATATAGTAGGGCTAAATTAAAGTTGGCAAAAGCACTAGAGTACTCTTGCGCACCACTATCTCCAATCTCCATCATCACAACCTATGACCACCATTAAAGTGGGATCCACCAAGTTCCACGCCCCTCCTTTTAGGGACGCCTGATGTACACCATTTCCATGCAACGGACTATAAAAATTCGAAAATGAAAATAATATACACTGGAGTACGGTGTATAAATTTTGGTAAGCTGTATTTTTTTTTTAGAAAAAGGAGCTTAGGTACCCCTTTGTACAAGGGTGTAACCTAAGTAGTCACTCTTTACAATTTCTTCTAACTTGGGGCTAGAGTTCGGGGAAATACACATGGGATTACAAATAAGATGACCTACATTAGCAATCCAATCTGCTGCTCTATTTGCTTCTCGGTAGATATGTTTGATGTGTGTTGAGTCAAAATGCTGAAGTAGAGTCTTTCTGTCATGAATAATGTTTTGAAGTTTCCAAGGGGGCTTCCAAGTACCTTTTAATGAGTTGATCACAAGTAGATTATCTCCTTCGATGTGAATGTCCTTGATACCTAACCTTATCGCTTCTTGAATTCCTTTGTGAAGGGCCAGGGCTTCGGCCATGTAGACTTGAGAGTTGTCAAAATTGAAAGCCTTTGCCTCAATAGCTGACCCGGTGCTATTTCTGATAATGATTCCTCCTGCTGCTGATGAAGATTTGCGAGATCCGTCGAAATTCAGTTTGAAGGCGCCCGTGGGGGGCGGAAACCACCTCACGAGGATGGGGGGAGAGGTGGTTGGCTGGTTAGGAGTAGGTGAATGGGTGGTGAAGTGGGTACCTCTAAGTTGATGAGAATCGATAAGGAGTCTGAGTTCCCATTCTTTAAAGGTATTTAGGGCTCTGAAGAAACATCGGCAAGGAGAGACCTGCGTGTTGGAGAATACTAAGGCATTCCGTTCCTTCCAAATAATCCAGCATAAGTTGATGAACTTACGAAGAGCTACCCGGTTCCGTCTGATGTAGTCTAGGGTTTTAAAAAAATCAGTCACAGGAAAGGAGAATTCTAACCAGTTTTTAGTAAGTCTGTGAGTCCAAACATTCTTCGAATGCTCACAATGGAGGAAGAGGTGGTCTAAGCTTTCGCTAGCTTGATTACATCTTGGGCAGCAATTTGAAGGAATAATTTTCCTATGGAAAAGCGTTTCTTTAGTTGGTAGACTTTTATGACAGATTTGCCAAAGGAAAAATTTCAGTTTCGGAGCTATATTGAGCTTCCAGATCCATCTAAACTTCCATTTGTCATTAGTTTTAGGAAGATTGTGAGCAAGCCAGGTTGCAGATTTAACCGAAAAATCCCCAGAATTTGTGCAGCCCCAGATGGGAATGTCCTGGAAGTTGTTGACAGGAATAGGTATTCCTCTTATTAATTGAACCGCATCGGGTGGAAGAACTGATGATAGCTTTGCAATATCCCAGTTTTTAGTCTCATCAATGAAAAAGCTTACAGTCTTACTGTCCTCAATAAGATTAGTAGAGATGCCCGGAATCTCAGCCAAGGCATATTGACCAATCCAATTGTCTTTCCAAAAGTTAATAGTATTCCCATTTCCTAGTTTCCACCTTATACCTTTTCTAAGAATCTCTCGTTGATTAAGAATGCTGGACCAGATAGGCGAGTCTCTAGATTTCTTTTTAGCTGAGAAGAAATTGTTATTCTGGAGATATTTCTTACGCATGATTTTAGCCCACAAATTGTTTTCGTCTGTTAGGATTTTCCATCCAATTTTAGCGATGAAGGCTCTATTTAGCGAATAGGTTCTCCGAAGGCCGAGACCCCCTTGATCCTTGGGTTGACAGACTTTTTTCCAAGCGATGAGAGGGAGCGCATTCCCTGATCTGGCTTGGTTCCAAAAGAATTGACGGTGAAAACCGTCCATCTGATGGCACAACTTTTGAGGTAGCAGGAAGAAGGAGCAAATGTAGGCTGGGAGCGACTCGAGGTTGCTCTGGATGAGAGTCATTCTTCCTGCTTTAGAAAGAAAATTGGCCTGCCATGAGTTAATGCGGCTTTCGTTTTTTTGCAAAATACGTCGATAATCTGCTCTGGTGGGAGTGAAGCCCGAGAAGTGGGCGCCCAGGTATCTACCCAGTGACATGGATCTTGTCATGTTGAAAATTCTAGCAAGAGAGTCTCTCTTTGAGTGAGTGATGTTCTTCGAGAAAATAATAGCCGATTTATGGAAGTTTACGAGTTGACCTGAGAGCTTACAGAAGTCAGTAATGACTCTTAGAAGGTTATGACAAGAAGAATTAGTGTCTTTACAAAGGAGTAGACTGTCGTCTGCGAACATAAGACATGGAATTCTAGCGGTTTGTGGGGCAATTTTAAAACCCAGTCCCAGGCTGGGCCTAGCACTAGCGTTGTTAAGCATAATTATAAAGACTTCCATGCAGATGATAAAGAGATACGGAGAGAGAGGGTCACCTTGTCTTAAGCCCCTAGATGGGGTAAAAATCTTAGTCGTCCCGTTATTAACTTTAAGGGAGTAGGAGACCGTTGTGACAGTTGCTTTGACCCAGTTGATCCAGGTTGACGGGAAGCCCAATTTTTCTAGAACTGCCCATAGGAAGTCCCATTCTATCATATCATAGGCTTTTCCCATATCTAGCTTGAGCGCACACCAGCCAGTTTTAGATTTTGATTTTCTAAAAACGTTCATAATTTCTTGCACCAACAGGAGGTTATCATGAATTAATCTACCAGGGGTGAAGGCATTCTGAAAGGGGCTAATGTGTTTCTGAAGAAAAGGGCTTAATCTAGTGACTAGGAGTTTAGAGATAGCCTTATAGATCGTACTACAAAGACTTATTGGTCTAAAGTGGTTGGGATTCTCAGGATTGTCATTTTTAGGGATGAGGGCTATCAGTGTGTGATTGAGAAAAGGCGGTAGTTTACCGTGGGAAAAAAAACTTTTGATCGCTAAAGTAATTTCTGGCCCAATTGTTTTCCAGTATGTTTGGAAAAATTTCGGACCAAACCCGTCTGAACCTGGTGCCTTTAATGGATTCATACTAAAGAAACTCTCTTTAATTTCATCATCGGAGAAGGGAACAACAAGATTTTCACCCTCTGTATTAGTAACTAATTGTGGCAGAAAATCCAGATTAAAAGTCCTACCATTTTGAACTGAGGATTTAAACCTGTTTTTAAACGATTCGTACAGAATTTTTTGTACATTTTCCTAACCCTCTTCCCATGCGTTGTCTTCTTTTGAGTTTGTAGATATGGTTTCTAGCCGCTCTATGTTTCATAATTTGATGGAAAAATTTAGTGTTCCTGTCGCCTTGGTTAAGCCAGGTTTTCTTTGCTGAGCTTTTCCAGGCATGTTGTCTATGGATTAGGATTCTCTCCCGTTGCTTGAGCATTTTGAGAAGGTGATTTCTCCATATAGGGTTGAAAGGTTGAGATATCAGCTTATCTTCCAGTTCTTGAATTTTATCTGCGTTTGTTTTAAGTTGCATGGTTTTATGGGGAAATCTTTCCTTGGCCCATGATTTTAGGTCATCCTTAATGCTGGTAAGTTTGGTTCTTAGTCTAAAGAACCTTGATCCTTGAATATTGGAGTTCCACTTTTGTTTAACAATTTTAGTTGGTTCCTCATATAGAGTCTACGAGTTTGGAATCTGAAGATTCTGTTAAACGGTAAAGCCTCTGAGTTCGTGTCGAAGAACATGGGGGCATGGTCTGAGCTCGTGAAGGTACCATACTTGATTGTAGCGTTCGGGAATTTGTGAGAGAAACTATTGCTTGCGATGGCGCGATCTAGTCGTTGATATAATCCCGGGTGGGATTGGGATTTCCAGGAGAAGGACTGCTGCAGACAAGCGATGTCTGTAGCATCGATTCGATTGATAAATCTAGGAAGTCTTTGACATTGATTTTGGGTGACTGGGTTACCCCCGAGTTTATCTGTTGGTTGTAAAAGTTCATTGAAATCACCGACTAGAATCCAAGGGGTGTGGATATTTTCGTAAAAAGTAGACATTGATTCCCAGAAGGGGTCTTTGTCTGTGTTTTGAGCAAGGAAGTATGCCCCTGATACTAGAATCTGGTCGTTGGTTGGTTTATACAATACATTAAGATGAGCACACCGATCCACAAGAGTGTAGTTTTGGACCAGAATTGAGTCATTATTCCAGCATACCCAAAGCCCACCACTATGCCCAATAGGGTCGATAATTATATGTTTTTGAAAACGAAAACCTTTGATCACATTTTTACTAGTGGAATTAGACGTCATAGTTTCAAGAATAAATAAAATGTCCGGTTTAAAGGTGGTGATATAGTGATTGATATCACCAATTGCTTGGAGTTTTTTACCTCCTTGAATATTCCATGTGAGAATTTTCATAAGTAAGAATTAGCAAAAGTATAAGAGGCCTTTAGCCCATATGGTTCAATGCGGATCAAAGTCCGGTTCCAATTAGCCCAAACAAAGGAGGCTAAGATCAAAAGAAATAATGCAAAAACTTTGTACTGAAAAGGAAAACTTATTACAGAATCAGAGCTCAAAGTAACATCATCGTCATTCCAGGAGAAGGAGCAAAATCTGTTCAATGCCCGGGAGTGGAAACGCCATAATTGTACATTGAAAGTATGAGTAATATTCCAACTGAGAAGACAAAACAAGGTAGTGAAAGTTAGCCAAAAATTACTAAGCAACACTAGTAAATTTGGCCAAGTCACAATGCAGAGAAACCAATTTGACATGGGGAGGTGAAGGTTAAGTATCACATGAAAGTCCTCAGGTAGGAAACATACAATGTTTCTTACTACATCATAGGATATGAACCAGGGGCCATCTTTGGACTCAACCAAAATGTACCAAACAAAGAGCTTCCTGTAGCTTAGGTTCCTCCATTTGAAATGGAACCAGAAGGTGGTCCAAAGTCTAACCTTGATCCTGACCAAGGCAAGAGATCTGTTCCACAGTTTAAAGTCTAAGATAACATGAAGCCAAGGCATACAACAAATTAAATAGAACCAACTCGGATCAATTACCATTAAAGTCAAAATATCATTAATATTACAATTAGGCACATTGTAAGTTTGTTGAAGCTGGTTAGTAACTACAGTAGCAATATGCCTAGCTAAGATGCTACCTACAGGTTTACAAAAGATGAAATAAAGGAACCTGTAGGAGAAAATTAACCAGAAGAACAAGCTGAGCATACAACTACTAAACCCTAAAGGCATAACTACCAGTAACAACTGGTCAAAAAGATAAATTGAGATATCTAACATCCAAAAAGTTGTAGACGGAGACACCCATGTCATCCAGCAGAAGGAGAAGGAGAGAGATCACCATCACCTCTGTTCCTTCTCTTAGAGTTCTCAGCTTCCATGGGAGGTGTGCAGTCAGAAAAAACTGGGTCATTTTCGTCAAAACCATCACCATCATAAATCTCCAGGTCCATATCAAGCTCATCATCCCCCTGAACATCCTTGACACCATGAGGAGCAAGCTCTAGTGGGTCAAAATCAGGAAGAATATCCTCATAGGGTTGGACAGCAGGTGGATTGAGAGTAATGGTGTCACCAGTAGACACTTGAAAATCCTGCAGCCCCTGAAAGCTGTTGGCTAGAGGAATGACAGGCAAACCAGCACCCAATCCTTGAGAAGGGGAGGGTAATGGTCTAGTCTGTACAGGAGGGGGATGATGATAAGGCTTGGCATGGGTCTTTCTTATATTGCTTCTGGGCTTGGCTCTTCTCCTTGGCACCACAGCCAACCAGTCAGAAGGAGTGGCTTGCCCTCCACTATCCCCAGGCACCCCCATAGACAGTTTAGCCTCATCCAGTTGAGCCACAACCAGCTTAAGGCAAGGAGGAGGCCTCTTAGGACAAGCATTCAGAAAATGGTTTGGATCACCACAAAGAGGGAAAACCTCCCAGACACCTTCATAAGACAAGAAGTACTCCTGGATGTCATAGCCAAAGTTTAGAGTGATAGACCTAGGAACAGGCTTGGTTATATTGAGGCTGAGACACACTCTAGCAAACTGACCCTTTTCTGTGTTCTCAGAGGTAAACTTATCTAGTTTGATGGGCTGACCAACACAACTGGAAATCTGGTTAAGGTAGTGCCAAGTCCAGTATTCAGTGGGGAGAAAAGGGATTTTCACCCATTGGTCTACATGGGTAATGGAACTAAACTGAGCTTTAAAGGAGGCTCTCCAAGGCAAAAGAACAAAGTTTAAACCCTGCACAAACCAAGGTCTACCCTCCCACACCTCATCCTTGTCAAGGGGGTTAGAGAACTTAATGAGAAACCAACCATTCCCAATGAACCTAAAAGAAGCCTCACCCCTCATAAAAGACCAGTCTTTCTTCATCCTAGCTATGACAGCAGCTTGTGGCACAAATTCCCCCCATACTTTCCCAAAAAGACAGGTTGCTTCCATAAGCTTGATTTGCTCATTGTCAAGTTTAGGGGCATCTAAGGTGATGGTGGCATTATTCGAACCAGGAACCTGTGGTGCAGTATTGTGTGAGCTGTCCTTAGGTGGGGAATTGGGATCAAGATTAGGACTGCTACCTCCCAGGAGAAAGGAGTTATGGGTGGGGTGGCTGAAGAAGCTGGAAGAACATGGATCACTAGGTAAGCTGGCAGGTTGAGGTTCATTGGAAATTGGAGAAGGGTTCTTCTTAAGAAGTGAGGCATAGCTAGACACTACAGGGTTGTTAGACATTAAAACCCAAAGTCTGAAAAGAAAACTGGGAATTTTCACTAAATTTGGGAGCTTAAACCTCGCAAACACAGGACTAGAAAGGAAGACAGAGCAAGTTTGATGAAGACTGAAGTAAGGGGAGAAAGTGCTTTTACTGAAGAAAAACGACCAGAATTTATAGCCTTGAATTAAAGACTTAGGAATTCTAATGGTTGCAAGGAAAAAACACATAAGATTATAATAAACTACAGAAGGATCTAGAAAGCCAGAAATAAATTGCAACGGAGTAATCATCACCCAGCTTAAAACGAAACACAACCCAACAAAATGCAAGCATTGAAAAAACGCGAAACCAAGTAATAAATGACAGAATTGAAATGAAAAAGCAAAGTAGAGCATAGAGAGGAACTTCCCTGGGACATTTTTTGGAAATAGAGGAAATCTTACAACTTCTGCAAACGGATAAGCTCCTTCATTGGCCCAAACAGGACGGTAAAAATGTATTAGTGGAGTAAAACCTTTAATTAACCCAACTAAACCATCATTATTGTTGCAAAACCCAAGATCCAGTGACTCAGCACCGATCTCCACCTTTGGATCAAACTTGCCTTGTTGATGAAGGCAATCTGAAGGACGGAAAAGAGGATGTTCACCTCGATACAAACGAGGCACCAATCCACAGCCAAGGAAGCCATAATTACCCCTGTTAAGGCTTAGTCTAGAGATTTTATGGGGAATCTCTTTCTGGTAAGAGGACAAGGAGGAAGACGAAGAGTTTTGCAAGGCAAAACTTAGATCTGCGAACGAATTGAGCTTGTGAAGGGGGCTAGACCAACTTAGGGTTTTCACTCTCTCTCTAGAAAACTTGGGCCTCTCATGTTTCTTTTTTTTTTCTCTCTCTCATCTTTTTTTTAATCGTACGGTAAGCTGTATTATTGTCAGTTTTTAGTTTACACTTACGATTTTAGAAATTACTATGTATATGAATTATATTAAATTACATAATACGGAGTACTTCGTAAAAGTTAATCATACTTGTACTCTGTAATATAATCAACAAAAGTCAGTGGAGTTGTTAGAGAATTAACCTTGTGATTTGGAGATCACAAGACCGAGCTCCATTAGCTAAGACATGTTTAGGAATGACTCAAACGAATACCTACATAGATGAGCTGATTAAATTGGGATAGATATTGGTTCAGTAGGGTACCTTGTTCTTACCTAACAAAAAAAACTTATATTCGATATTAATGATGAATGTAGATTTTGAAAACTGACAACAACAAATGATATCGACCGTAACTTTTTTTTTTCAAATGAATAGTATATAGATTTGCACTCAAATGAGAAAACACTTTATAATGAGAAGAATGAGAAGAAATGTGAACCACTCAATCTGAACTAAATCTAACGGATAAAGTTAATTCCTTGCCACGCTGCTTGATAAAATAAGTTGCAAGCCCAACCATTACTATTCTGCTGGTCTGCCATGACCTTAAAAGCTTGCATTTTGTTTTTCTCTCTTCTCTCCTTCGCCCAACCTGCTAACCACCACTGACCACCACCAATATTGTAATTCGGCCCAATCATCCAACTTCCATGATTAAGCTCCATTTTATCCCTCCTCCTCAAGCATTTATTCAACCGTGGAAGCCAAAATCTTTACCCTCTTCAATTTTCTCCCTCCTCCCCTATTTTCTCCTTTGCCCAATCAGCCTCCAATTCACCACCATGAACAAAAAAAAGATAATCAAGTGCAATATTCATGAAAATATATGGCTAATTAAATCTGAGATATTAGAATTGAATCAACAATCACAATTCAATTTAACATATATTTTTTTGACAATTAACGTGCATTCGTAAAATTTGCTCATTTGAATTTATTTTTGCTCATTTGAACAAAATGAGCAAACTGTTATGCTCATTTATACAAAATGAGCAAACTGCTATGCTCATTTATACAAAATGAGCAAACTGTTTCAAATCTCTTCTTCTTCCATCTTCCTTTCACTTTCCCATTGATAAACACCAAGACCAAACGAGAGAAGCAGATTCACCTATTCCACATATTCAGGAAAAAAAGAATTAAAAAAAAACAAATTTACTATTCAATCTGAAAAGATACTATGAAAATTGACCCCAAATGTAACAGATTAAGCACATTCAAACTCAACTGAAACTAAAATAATCGAAATTCAGAAATTTTTCCTCACTCCCAGCATGTAAAATATCAAAATACTCATGGAAAGTTTGCAGGACTAAGCAAAGACAAATTGCATTTTTTGGAACAGATTTATTGATAAAGATGATCAAGAAGTAGGAGGATTATTGTTGTGGGAGCAAGAGGAGAGAGAAATCGATTTTCTTGAATCAGTGATTTAATCGTGAGGTTTGTCTACTTGTTTGTGTAGTTGATGACAAATGAAGGAGAGAGAAATCCAAGTGGAGTAAATTTAAATATGGAGTAAATTGCTTTGGTATGCGCGACATGGCCGCATTTGGATCACTTTAATTGTGTGGTGGAGATTCTTTCTCATCCTTCTCATTATAATGATCTTCTTATTGGAGGGAGACCCTATATATATATATATATATATATATATATATATATACTAAAATTTGACAGGCTAAATCGCACTCCTATCAAAGATAAACCTAACGTTCACCAACTAAAAATATAGCAAGGGAAGCAAGGATCGTATCCACAGGGAAACAATGTTCTTTCTACTATTAATCGGCAATTCTAGACTATTGGGAAACAAGAATATAGGTTGATTTGTATAATGAAACTAGGATGATAATAAAATAGGGAAAAATCAGATATTAAAAGGTCTAGGGCACAGGTTCACCGATGAACAACATTCCAGGATGACAACAATCGATAATAATCAATAAAACAGTTAATTAGACTAGCATGCTCTCTCGAATCGATACTAATCATAGACTTAGAATTAACGGGCTCTCGCTACGTATTAATCCCAATTCTACCTATTGAAACAAGCCTAAACATCAAATTGCATCTCTCGAATCTTAATTTGATATTGCGAAACTAATACAATCAAACCTGCGCAAATCTAATTGCAAAGTAGATAAGGGCAATCAATAGGAATTAACAGCTAAACCAACAGTCAACAACAATTAATCATCCTTTCACATTCGTTCATGGATTCCCAAAACCCTAGAAAATCAATTACTCACACATCTTAACAATAAGCAAAGCAATTGGCATGATTGAAAACATAATTAAAGTTTAAACAAAGAATTGAAATAAGGAATAATACCTAATTGAAGAACAATGGCAATTGAAAGCTTCGATTTTTTGATTGAAAATAAACTAAGTGTTTAGAACAAATTAGAGAGAGAAAATTAAGCTTAGGGAAATAAAACTAAGTGTTTTAACACTAGGATATGAGATAATGAACTGCCCAACTAAATTAACAAAAGCTATATTTATAGTTTGGCCTAAAAACATAAGAAAAAAACCGGAAAAAACTAAAGAAGGACGCCCGCACAGCGCCTTGGGTTGTCGTCGCCCGGTCGGGCGATATATATATATATATATATATATATATATATATATATATATATATATACAAAAGTGTTGAAGCATAAAAGAAGTGAGGTTGTCTAAAACGATACTGGGTATACCATAACAATGGTATACTAGGGACAAGAAGGTAATTGTAAGTGGAGTAAAGGTGGGTGGCCCACCCTTAATCACCACTTCAGATATTTTGCAACTTCTCTCTCTAAAATTCTGTTCCAAAATTTGAATTTCAAAATTTTTTTTGACTTTTCAATTTATTTTTAATTTCTATTTTATAATTTACTGATTATTAATTTAATGTTATGTAAAAAATCAGGTGGTGGTTTCATTTTTACTGTTTCTTTCCAAAATACGGTTCTTTAGTCTTCTTCCTCCTTGCGTGCTCTCCCGCTCAATTGATCTCCCTCCAAATTCTCCGTCAAGAACTGCCCAAATTCTCAGTCTCTCGTTAGAAGGTTAGCCACTTCGTGACCGGTTTCCAATTCATACAGTCCAAAAAGGGTGTTTGCCAGGGCGATTATATTTGGTGATATTTGTTAACTAAGGAACTTCTGAATTACTTTCCAGGTCAAGTTAATTTATTTCTGTATGAATTGTTCTTTAGTTCTTGTTTTGGTAATATTTTTTGTTTTCACAGTTTTTTGGGGCTGATTTGATTTTTAGGGTTTCACCATTTTGTTTGACAATTGTGTTGCTGATGAATTGAAAGTGAATTTTTTTCACAATTATGTTCTAATTACTTGAAGTAGCTCTTGTTAATGGAAATTTAAGTGTATATTTAATTTAGTGATGAAGTAGCTATTTTTATGGAATTTTCATATTTGGGGTTAATTTGTGGTTAATTTGTGGTTATTATGCGAATTCTATACTGTGATGTTTGTTGTTGAATTACTTTCCAAGTCGAATTAAGTAATTTGATAAGCCTTCGTTTAGGTAAAGTTAAACTGATATGAAGGGGTGCCTGATTAATGTTTAATTCGTGTGATGACATGCTTTTAAAACTACCTTTGTTTGTTTGATTGTTGTTTGGTACTTGATCTGGTACCAAATGGAAAATATTACATATTTTGATACATTTAGGTAAAGGATATATGATTTGGTATTTTCTTTGGAACCAAACCTAAATTATCAATGTGTTTGGTACTGTTATATCGAAGGTATGCATGGTATAATGATTGGTAAAATTGTATTTGTAGGATGGTTATCAAGGGACAAAGTGGTAGCAGCAGCAAACCTAGGGTGAGTGTCACTGCTCTTTTTATGAGTGTATCGTATTTGCTGATAATTGATAGTATGTATATTGTTATACGTTTATTAACAAGATATGTATTTCAATATTGTTTTTAAGGAAAAACGCGTGGAAGTTGCTCGGAATAGTAAGCTAAAGGGCAAAGACCCTGTCGTCGATGAAGAAATGGAAGAAGATGAGGAAGGGCGATCGCTGTCTGGGGATGACAGTGAAGAATCTGTTTTTGACGGGGATGCATATGAAGATGTTGAAGATGATGAATATGAGGATAAGATATATGAGGACGAAGAATTCGAGGATGAATTATGCCAGAGAACAGTGAAACGTGCGCCAAAGAAAAGGCAATCTGCTAAAAGCAGGAGGGTTATTTCATACGATGAAGTAGAGGAGGAAGAAGATATAGAAGACGAAGACGGTGAATATATGGATGGTGGGTATGAAGATGAAGGAGAGGATGTTGTTGTTCGCGTTCAGAAAAGAGGGAAGAGTTGGAAGGAGGTAGGGCAGAATGCTTTGAAGAAGAAGGCACATCTGCAGATGATGCGGAAGAGGCGTAGAGAGGATTATGATGATGTTGACGAGGGAAGGAGACCTGTGAAGAAGACGATACTTCCTGCGATGAAGCAGATGGGTAGGAAGTTTGATGAAACAGGGGTAGCAAAAGGAAAGCCCCCTGCAAAACAGAAGGCAATCAGAGGGAATAACAGGAGGATGTTTGTGCGGGTATATAATTTTGAAATTTATTCATTGTTTTTAAGGATTTTTATGGTATAATAATGTTTTTTCTACGTAGTTGATGCTAATGTTTTTTTTCATATTTAGGTACCGATTCCCAAACATCCTATGTCTAGGGGTGAGTATGCGAAGTTTCACAGCGTGGTAGTTGCTACTCAGCGGGCTAATTGTGGCCGGAAGGTACTATTGATCCTTTATTTAAAGATGAATTGTGTATTTTGATTAGGTTTTGTCAGTTGATAATTTCAATTTTTTACTTAAACTATTATGTGTAGCAACCAAGCGTTATCTGTCGCACGGATGCATTTTCTAAGATTATTGCTGCTTTTGATGAGTCAAGGAGAAGTTGCGTTAGGAAAATGGGTTTCGGGGGGATGTTGGATTTGAAAATATCCAAGCTACCTAGGCAGCTGTGCTACTGGTTGATGTCCCGGTTGGATGGGGGTAACAGTTACCTTGTTGGAGGGGACGGCCATGTGTTGCCGATAACTGCTTCCCATTGGGAATATGTAATCGGATTCCAGAACAGCGGTCTTCCGGTGCCAGTGAAGGAGTCTGATCTTCCTCCAGGCACCCTTAAAGCGATGGCCCTCAAGTATGGTGAAAAGAATACATCAACCTCAAAGAGCACAATAATCATAGCAAAATCTGTAAAGGAATTGGCAGGGCCGGTTGACGGTGAAGGAAAGATAAAGCCCCTGGCTAATCAGCGTGATAGGGCCTCGTTCATGAAAATTTCATGATTGTGTTGCTGGGGCAGATTTTATGTCCTTCTACCGATGGGGGTAACATGTCTTTAAAATTGCTAGGTGCAGTTTCCGTGGCAAAGAATGCATCACTGTACAATTGGTGTGAGTTTTGTCACACATGGCTTTTAGACTACGGAGACGCCTGTCAGCGGAAGATAGACCATCAGGGGTATGCCGCTGGGACTGGTGGTTGTGTGTTGTTTTTGCTGGTGCGTCTATCTTACTGAAATATTTAATGTTTTAAATTATATAAAAGGTTAATACTGTTATTGTTGTGGTGTTAGTATCCTGTCTTATATTACAGTGCCTTACCTGAAAGTGGATTTGTTTTACAGATTTTCTACCTAGACCATTTATGCAGGCATCCTGTGAGATGGGATGAGTTTCCCAGGATCAAATTCTGGACACAGGAGGAAGTGGATGAGGCCAAGAATCGGGATAGGAAAGCGAGTGAAGATTATGGAAGGATTACGGTGGGTAACTGGTTGTTAGTCGGTCGTATTTGTCATATTAAATTTTGTATTATCTAATCTGACTGAAATCTATTCCTTTTATAATCTTTCCAGACTGTTGATGTTGTGTACGGGGATCCTCATCCCCTTTACGACAGGGAGGGTAGACGGTCTCCCGTAGTAGAGGTTGCTGAGATGGTAGCACAGATGACTTCTTCAGAATGGAGACGCACCCTAGCTCAGGAGGTCACAGAGATGGTATGGGAAGTTAAACGCTTTCCTCAATTTTATGTTGATGTTAGTGATTAATAGCCATAAATGTTTTAGGGTTTCAAATAGTACTCATAAATGTCTTTAGGTGTACCATATGAATGATATTGATGTTGTTTGGTACTCTCTGTAGTGGGATAATTTTCAAATATTGAGTGTTAGTGATAAACAGGCATACATGTGTAACTAGTAAAAAATAGTACTCACGCAGGTCTGGAGGAGTCATGTCTGTGTGTATGAATTACATTACCTTTTTTTCTGTTTAGGTTATGGGGCAGCTTGCTCCATTATTGCAAGATCGCCGGGGCGTATCCCGTGAAAGAGGAATGAGGTCATATCATGCTACCGATCATTTGACGATAGATGTTGATGGTGTGGCTATGCCGTTGGACAAGTCTGTCAATAAGGTGCTTACAGAGTTGGATGCCGATGACGATTCCGATGTGGAGTTGCAACCGTCTGATGGGGGACGTGTATTTGTGGGCCCTCATGGGAGTGTGCCAGTTATGAATCCCCTAGACCCGGTCAGCCACGGTGATGTACCTTTGGTCCACACTGCTGTCAGCCACGGTGATGTACCTTTGGTCCACACTGCTGATGATGTTGGTGTAGTAGCAACTGACCCAGAAACAAGCAAGCACCCGGTCGACCAGACACATCAGCACGGACAGGTTCAAGCTGGTGACGGGCCACCTTCAGATGGAATGTCATCGGAGAAGGTGGGACAGCTGGGTGTAGTTGAAGACAAAGAGGATGATGAAGACAATGGTGAGGAGAATGTTGAGGAGCCGGAAGAGCAGGATGGTGGCGTCAAGGATGGGGGGCCGAACAATAGGGATGATGACGATGATGAGGGACCGGCTAATGGTCCTGTGCAAGGAACGGTTGCAGCATCGCCCTTGGAGAACATCGCTCAAGAGAACCCCTCTGAAGATAAGAACAGTGAAGAGAACACCAGTCAAGATAACCCCACTGAAGGGAAGACCACTGATGAGAATCTCCAAACTGATGACCAAGAACGACCACGGGAGAAATTGATCCTAAGGATTCCGAGAACAAACCCAAAAACACGCTATCGGCAGACGCGAGTACGAATGACAAAACTTGAGAGTGACGTAGTAGCTTATGTGGAGTCATACAATCCTAAAGGGAAAGAGCAGTACGTTCTACAACTTTTACTCATGTGACACTTAAGTACGTTGTATACACTAATGTACGTTGTACATTTATGTAATGATAATCACTTGTATCTGTATTTTATGTTTGCAGGGGGGCCATGCTTATCGAGTGTGATGGTAATGATGCAAATCGGATGATGTGCTACTCGGTTGTCCGTCCTAGGGAGTACGTGCATTCCCAGTACGTTCGGGCCGTTGCAAACATATACAACAGGGAATGGGCTCTGGAATACCCAACGAATTCTCGCAGAATCATGCTGGACTCCTCATTTGCGGTATGTTCTCCTAATATTCACCATTAATGAAATCAATAAAGTAAGCGTACGTGGTTGCTTAGTTTTTTGTTGTTGTGCTTTACAGTATCAGAAATTAAAGACGAGGGAAACATATGCTGGTCTGCTGAAGAAGTGGTCCACCCCTCTCCAGAAGATTGTGTCAGCTGATATATCTGTGGTAAGTCTAATTAGTCTTTTTACTCCATGTTTAGATGTCTGATTATATGCCAACAACATGTGTCTGACTATTTTCGGACTAATAACTGAGTGATGAGGCCGTATTTTAAGGATTTGGAAATAAGTTCCTACATGCCTTTTACGTTGAATGATTGCTCTCTATTTGGTCAGTTCGGGATCTGTCTTCTTTTTGAGGAACGTCCTTGTACAATTTGTTATTTTAGTTTTTGGTGTATTAATTGTCCGCGACACACAGATATGCGATTTGTAAGAATTTGTAATTATCATGTCCAGGTCTATGTTCCAGTTGTGGACAACGGACATTGGTGGCGTGTTGCTTTTGCACTGAAAGACCAGAAGATATGGTTCATTGACAGCATGTATACTAATCCTGCTTCCGAGCATTCTGGGGATGTTAAAAAATTGGTATCTAATCATGTGATATGTAGTTTTTACTTAGTTTTTACTTAACCTGGTTTGGTGGGAGTTTAAGAACATTGACTTCACTCATTTTATTGTACTAACATAATACGGTCTCCTCATTCCAGATAGCAGCTGTGGAGTACATTCTACATTGGAGGGACACGCAGTATAATGCAGCTCTTGTTTGGAAGTTGAAGCAAATGCATACTTGGCCCTTGGACTCCATTAGCTTCCCTGACTACAACGACAAGTACTGTTTATGCTACCTTTTCATCGTCGAGTAACCACCTTAAGTCTTACTGATATGTTTTGTTTGGCTTTGTAGTCATGCGTGTGGAATAGTAATGCTTATGGCTATCCAGGAAAGTGCAAGGGCATTTACAAAGACGATGCAAGTGGTAAGTCCTCTACTACTGTAACTGTAAGTGCTATACCCCCACACTATAAACTTACAGTTGTCTTTTCAAACTTGTTTTGGGACAGGGGGACATCAATGTAGCTCGGAAGGCATTGTTTTTGTCTCACTTGAATTCAGATTTCAACTCCTGCCGCCCGCTTCTTCCCCAAATCGTTGCAACCCACTGCCCAGTTCGTTGATGTTTGGTCGTGCTTCATCTGCTAACGTTTAGGGTTAAGTTTTTAACCGAGAAAACAATTGCACACTTATCTGGTCAATTTTTGAAATGTGATTAACGCGTGAACTAAATCATAGTTGTTGTCTTTTGATACTCACATTATTCCTAGGAGATGGGATTCATTGCTTGCAGGTATGTTTTGTAAGTTTTGTGGTATGCTTTGTATCGTGCATTAAAGATTTACAATACGAGTTTGGTACGTGTTGTGGTACTTAATAGGTTGTTTGGTACCGTTATTAGAAAAGTCTGGGTACAATCTACGAGTTTGGTACAGCCTGAACTTTGTTCCGGCTTTGCATGGTACCAAGCATAAATTGAGTACCAAACAAGATCAGATATGTACCACACGAACATTAGTAATTGTTGCTACAAAAGTTGGATGATTAAGAGTTAGACAAAATAGTTCGCAAACACGGTGACCTCAGTAATCAAAATTTGCGGTGTTTATGAATTTAGTCAATAACTACTTTTCATTTCAGCAGTGTTTATTGTTATAAAGGATAAAAAGGTTATATCAAGTCCTAAGTCAGGTCCGACCCGTTCGACAGGCTGGTAATTTTGTATCGAAATACAATTTTGACACATTAGTTTTTTTAGATACATAAGTACTGGCACACGAGTTGAGATATTAAGAGTGAAATTAACGGTTGCTACAAAACATTAAGTACTGGCACACGAGTTGAGATACATAAGTACTGGCGCACGAATTTCTACATTTTGTATAATTCATCCTGTAATCCATCCAAAAAAACAAGAGCATTATATATATTTATGCAGATCGTGTGAAGTAGTTTCCATTATTAAGTAGTTTCCATTATTTAAAGCGAAGAGGGTAATACGAATCATGGATTACATTATCCCCCGTTACCATTGGGTAATATGATTCTGGACGGTTCTTTGTAAATGAACTATTTAATTTTCGGTAATATTAATCATATGTTATAAGGGTTACAGTTTGGTATACCTCTTCTATTTGATTCGGACTCAACTGAATACTAATATGAGATAAAAACGTACAATACCTTGGTTTGGTACATTATCAGCCGTAAATTATCACCCGTTTCGTATCAAGTTCGGTAGTTGGGTTTTTATTGTGGTTAATTCTCGTTAATTTGAATTTGAAAATTAAAAAATGTGATCTTGTGTATTGTTTGTAGAGTAATCTGGAATCAACACATAAACATATGTTTAAACTAACCAAATCACACTTTTACATTCACACTAACCAAATCAAAGGAAATATTATGCTGAAGGAGGATGTCAAACACACAGGGTAATTAAAAAAATAACTAAAGCAATACATTTGTGAAATATGAAACAATCACACAGCTAACACTATGGCATTGAAATAATAGTATGCAAATGGCCAGACTTCCAGGACATTACATGCCACCACACTGAATCCTCCAACTGTAGTTTGCATTCCCCACACTTGTGTCGAAATTATTGAAATCAATGTCACTCGGTACATTAAGTAGTGGTTCCCTAGGGTTCAAGGTATTTGACCCTTCCCTCCACAGGTCACAGACGCACTTATATGTAAACCTTGTGTAAGTGCCATTTGTTTCTTTGTACTCTAGGGTTTCATAGTATCGAAAATTAAGGGTACGTACTCTTTCGGAGAATTTCCAATCAAAGTCGGGGCGGTAGTATTGATTGATCAATTCCATGGCCCACTTCTTGCATGCGAACACTGAATTAGCCCTAGTTGGCTTGTCCATCTTAGACCATATGACACCCATTATATTAGCATCTCCGGCAACAATTTCGACGCTCTTGGACTTCGCACATCCGTGTTGGTCTGGTTCAACCACCGCATAGCCATACTTTACCGCGAGGTCGATCTCGAATTGTTGTATGAGGTCGTGTTTGCGAGCAGTTTTGTGTTGTTCCGTATAATCGAAACGGTAACGATGGTTAGGACAGACTCTGGGGTAATAATTTGGCGGAATTTCCATTTTCTCGAATGAAATGCTTTGTGAAGACAATGAAGTTTATGGGAATGCTTTGTGAAGACATTGAAGTTTATGGAAATAACCCTCACACGAAGTGTTATTTATAGAGCGCCTGTTTTAACCGTCACATAACTGCCACCTTATCCATTTAATAAAAAAAAACACCCATATTTCGTTATGCTAACCTTACACTATTCCTTTAATTTGAAAAAATTATACCGTTGGTACCTCTGTCGCAATATAAACAGTACCAAACATGTGTTGTTCATTGGTTTGGTACTACTTTACTCAATGGTACCATATGCCTACGGAATAAGGGTGATCGTAGACCATTCGACGAAATTATAACATGACCTTTGAAACTGTTAGTGTTATTTGTCGTTCGTTATTGAAAACCTAATTACCATTATACAAATTTTAAAAAAATACTTCATTTTAGCAATCATAGTTATTAAACCAAATCACACCTTTACATTACAATAACATAATCTAAAGGAGGATGACAAACACACCAAATCACACTTCACACTAGGGCATTTAAATAAAATTAAGCAAAACATAAGATGAAAAGAAAACAATCACACACCTAAAACTATGACATTGAAATAACAGAACGAAAATGGGTAGAGAATTCCAATTCCAAGACATTACATGGCACCACACTGAATCCTCCAATTGTAGTTTGCATTGTTCCCACTTTGATCGAAATTATTGAAATCAATGTCACTCGGTACATTGAGCAGCGTTTCCCTAGGGTAGAAGAGATTTGATGCTTCCTTCCACAGGTCACAGACGCACTTATATTTAATCCTTGTGTAAGTGCCATTTGTTTCTTTGTACTATAGGATCTCATAGTATCGAAAATTAACGGTACGTACTCTTTCGGAGAATCTGCAGTCGAAGTTGGGGCGGTAGTATTGATTGATCAGTTCCATGGCCCACTTCTTGCATGCGAACACTGAATTAGCCCTAGTTGTCTTGTCCATCTTAGACCATATGATACCCATTACATTCTCATCTCCTGCAACAATATCGACGCTCGTGGGCTGTTCATCACCGTGTTGGTCTGGTGCAACCACCGCATGGCCGTACTTTTCCGCGAGGTCGATCTCGAATTCTTGTATGAGATCTGGTTTGCGAGAAGTTTTGTGTTGTGCGACATGATCATAACGGTAATGGTGGTTAGGGCAGACGTTGGGGTATGCATTTGGTGGAATTTCCATTTTGCAAATGAAATGCTTTGTTGTGAAGAGATGTGAAGAGAGAATAAAGTTTTTGAATATCTCCCTCATACTAAGTGTTATTTATAGAGGATTTGATGTAACGGTCACAAAACTGCCACCTCTTCGGTTTTATATTATTTAGATAATCAACCGTCACAATATAGATAATCAACCGTCACAATATACTCACACTTACTGACGCCAACATTTACACTTAAGAAACCTTATATCTTCTTCAAACTTTATATCTTCTTCAAACTGCTGACCTTTGTTGTCAGTTATGATATTCAATTCGCGCGATTTTCAACCTAATACGCTTTAATATTTCAGCTTTATTAAAGACCCCCCAAAGAAATTACCAGACAGCGTCCCTTCGTTACACTAAATGTTGACGAAAAAATAGGATTGTCGAGTATTAAGTAGCCCGTATGAAAATTTAGCGTAGTCGAGTACAAAGGCGTTATCGAAAATTACAATAAAATTACCCACAAATGGTAATTACACAATATGGTTCATTAAATAGTTGCAAACACTTAACATACTTGCAATCACTTATCATAAGACACACTTACACACATCTGCAAAGCCTAATTTCATAAACAGAAAGACGCACTAACATTACATAGTTGTACACAATGACATCAATTTTTAAAATAACATTTACAACTTACACTGCGTCACACTAACTTACTATTAATATGTACTACTTATAATGCTTCACACCTTACTTTAGCAAACATACGGAATTGCGTTAACGAAAGGAATAATCAGTCTCACGGAGCAAGCGTAGGGGACTTGATACGCTCAATTCCTATATTAAGATCAATCACCCTTTATTTTGGGTCGTCATATTGCTCAATGATTTCTTTCATATGGTCACAATGATCCCCATGACCACCGATACGCAGCGCCTGGTGTAGCGATGTAAAGAAATGACGTTGCATGGATTTGAGTCGATGTATATGTTCTTTGCAATTTCGTATCCCATTCTCCATTACCTTGTTCATTTCATCAACGCCTTGCTCCACATCGTCATACCTCTGTAGCAAATCTTTGAAAAGGGTCTCAGCCCGATTATTCCCTTCCCACCTCATTCTTATCATTGTTGATTTTATGCAGTCACGTTGAGTTATTTTCGCTTCCTTGATTTGTTGCACCTTTGCATTAATTTCTTCCATGGCACGTTCTTCCGCCGTGGGTCTATGAGGGACGCCAGACCATCTTGAGTTTGCGGACGATGCCATTTTATTATCGTATTTCTCCAATACATGCACTCTATAAACGTGAATGTGTTCTCCTATTTATAGAAGACGATCCCTGGGTCCGTCCTTATCCAAATAATGTGGAAATGAATAACTACCTTTATTATTATAATGAAACTGCCTTTCTATATGTAACTACCCATCGGGGGTATGGTGCGCAATACCCGCCTACGAAACTTAAAAACTACCACGCCAAGTTTGTCATTGTTTTATCCCCATAAAGTACCATTCCCAAGGTTATGCTGTCTCAACCTCCTAAATACAGAGTCCCAAACAATCCACACTCTCAACGATTGTTTATTAACTAAACCTTTTGTATAACACATATATGTTTCATGTATTTATGGTCCAGGTGTGATACGGAGTATTTATAAGTGTGTATATAAATAAGTTTGTATTGTTTTGTTTGAGTACATACCGGTTTAAAAAGTATACGGGAATAAATCATCGTATACCAAACCTAGTTAATTGGTAGTTTGGGGTTCCAAACATAAAGATTTGAAGTTCATTTACTAACTTACGTAAAAAAGTTGGGAAATGTGAGTCACATTAATTACTTTCAACCACTGTAAGTAATGGCTATCAACTACCTGTTCTAGTATAACTTCATTTAATCTTCTCCCTTTATACAAACTTATAGCCATAAGTGTTTTCCCCCTCACTCAAAAGCCAATTTCTCATTACTACCTTTTAGCATGAAGAAACTGAAGTCGATTTCGAGTAGGGTTGCGCAAAACCAGGTCTCTGGGACTTGCCAAAATTACCTTTCACATCCAAATTGTGTTTTTTTATTTCAATCCACCAAAATCAACAAACGTCCCTGAGTTGGACTACAACAACACCTCGTACTACGTCGACATGGAAGACTTACAAATGCTTTTTCCGTTAGATGAAGCAATTAAGACGGACTTGAATTTTCAAGTTACTGCTGTCATGGACAAATTGCCGTACACCCATGAAAATTTCCCTTGTGCTATCATGGCAACAACTGAAGGGAATGCTGCTGCAGCTCACCGTCCTTCAATCAGAGACCAACCGCACATGCATTTGGGCTTCTGGAGGTTTCTCGACTGGTGCTCCAACCAACTGAGGGAACAACTTGACTGGAAGTTGTACCCAACGAAGCTTCTTGCAGTCGTTGACCCCGTCCCAGACATAGATGTCCAGGATCTACCAATTTATAACATCCCCGCCTTCGACGCACACATTTTCATTGCATCCTACTCAGACACTATTCACATTATGAGGGCGGAGGATTTTTTCTATAGCCTAAATGTCAGAGTGAGCCGGCGATTTTTTTGGGGCATGTCTCGTGCCTACACAGACATTTCTGTTGAGGGACAAAAGAAATTCGAGGGGGTACCAAATACGATCCCACGCGGTTTGATTGTGTCAATATGGAACGCTAAGTCCATGACAAGGCCATCATTCAAGGCGACATTCTTGGAACTGTTTGCAACCCACCACCCGGCTCTCTTGATTGTCACTGAAGCCAGGATAAGCGACGAACACTGTCAGGAACTGATAACTACCCTACCAGGAAAGTACGAGAGTGCAGTGTTCGATAACATAGATCAGTGTGGAGGGGTGGTTCTTATGTGGCGCGTTAACGATCTATTCGTATCTTACAAAAAAGATGATTCCACGGCAGAAAGCGGGTTGTTCAACTTCACATTTGAGGTAAAAAGCGTACAACACCCCTCTTTCTACATACTCTACTTAGATTAAATGCCCTTTGAAACGACATTGATTACCTTTACCTGAAATTTGACCTTAATCTGAGAGTTTAGTACCGTAATAAGGTCGAAAAGGGTTCCATTCCCGTGCATGTAGTTGTACCTTTCTACTACTTTTCTTAATAACTTTTACGAATGTGGTACCAAACACAAACTACACTAGTATCATCTTTGCAATCCACCTTAATATTTCTGGACACTTTTAGATTGTGCGATGGACTCTCCAAATTAATGTTGTGGGTAGGTAGATAAGTAAGTACAAGAGTATATAAGTTCAAATGAGGACGCACCCAATTATATTCAATACGTTTCCTAATTCGACGTCTACTATGTAACTCATACTTACAATTTTGTGTACAGCCGGTGGTTTACGTGTCAAGAAAGAAAAAAGTAGCCCGTACGTCGGAGTTGGGTCTATGAAGATGGCAAGGATTGAGGGTGAGTCAACTACAACAATTATAAACAACTAGGGTTCTTATTATATTGGTTTGTATTCGTAGTCGGCTATATTCTTATAATCAGTGTTGTGTAAGCTGAAGAATTAAATTCCTTAAGTGTTGTATTATGATATATAATGTTAGAATTTGTATTAAATTGAACAAGGTTTATTTATTAGTAATGCTAGACTATCATGACAAATGTAATGTTAATAACATATTAATTGTGAACTCATATAAATTCACATAAAGTACGAATTGGCTATTTGGTACTACCGTGTGTACCAAATACCGATTACATAGTACAAATACAGTCCTAGGGCCTTACTGAAAACGACCAAAAAATACAAGCTTTTGGGAGAATTTTGCAAACCTCCTAGGGCTAAAGTAATAACACTTTCAGAATAAAAAACATAAACTTACCGAGGACACACCGATTACGTAATGTTTGTGTATCCCAAACCGCATCATTTGGTACCCATATTAGCGAAGTGTAGGTACCAATTAGCATCAAATTTCTTCACTTGCGTCGCTGTTAGAACTATCGTACTCATCAGCTGAGTAAGGGTGAAAGTACACCATGTCCTCGTCGTGATAATATATCTTAGAACATCTCGAAGCGTAGGCCAGTTCCATCTGCTGATCGTAATGAGCAGGGTAGTTATGCGTAGAGTAAAAAGGGTTTTCAAGGAGTAAATCCAACTCACTCATCGTCTCCAACCCATTCAGATCTATCATTTCGTTCTTGAAATGGAGGTAGTTGTCTTCATCGTAAGAGAGGTAGTAAAAAAGATCCTCGTTTCCGAAATTCATCCACTCGAACGTGGTCTCCCTTTCTTTGAAACCCATGTATTTCCGACCAAGCACTAGTAGGCCGAATGGACCCGACTCTGTCTCATGTACCTGTAACCTGTAATTGACCTCATCCAACCACCCTTTCAAGGGCTTGAACATCTCAAAGAATTTGACAAGGTAGCGGTAGAAAAGATCATTTTTCATGCACTTAAGGATGATTTTTTTAAGTTTGTTCAGGTTAAAACTAAAAGCCATCTTATACGAATCTAGTAAGTAATATAAAAAACAGTACGCCTCTTTCCTGAAGCGTCTTGCACTAACTATCTTGAGAGGTGTGAGGTACGGCCATTTAGGGTTGAAGTCTATTCCACCTATGGCTTCATCCCCGTTCCTGGACACAGCTGCTAGAAGGTGGGGGAAGACAAGGCTTTCAGCCCTTTTACGTACCGTGTGGATCCCGACGACGTCCTTTACGTCGCGTTGGCCGGAATCAGCCATGACCTTTAACACTTCGTCACTATCCATTACCTTGGCCTTTCCCTTCTCCCTGGCTTTATACCTCCTAGTCCTTGGTGTTTCTTCCTGTTCAGCTGCCTTGCCTTTTCCATGACTGCAAATATATTTACACAAATGTACCATACCAAGCGATTTAGTACACACTCCGTATTAGTAAAGTACGATCGACATTAATAAACTAAAATAAATAGATGTCAATGGTGTAATATAAACATAAACACAACAAAAAAGCCGTATTTATCATATATTTGTCTTTAACAGAACAAGGTCATACATTAGCAGAAGTTACCTTTTATTTTCTTTCCGAGTAGGACCACCCGCCATGACTGGAAGTAGTTTCTTGTTAAATCTCTATAGAAAGTTGGATGCAAAATGAAATAAAACCTAGGAATGCCTCATTTTAATTATAGAAGTACAGGATAAGGAATGCAAAAATGAATGATTACCTGTGTTGGTGGTTGGGGTTTAAGTCCAAGTACAACTTTAGTAAAGGGTAGTTGGCGTAACTAGAGTATATTAATGAAAAGACATAAAATAAACTTACTTGTGTAATGTACTATTCACAAAAAATACGAGGAAAAAATACAAGGTCAAAGTATCTGAATTTGTATTGTTTATGTATTATAAAATTTTAAGGGGAAATGCAATAACTACAACGTACTTTAACACCAACGTCCATAATTAAAGTTACCAGTTGCCCTATTTATCACTAAAGACTGACTGACTTGAGGTCCTCCCCTACAATCAAACCCGAAGTCCCCCTATACTGTTAATCAAAGGAAGCCTAATGCCAAAATCACCAACCCAAAACGTTTTAAAACAATGTGTAAGCAATGAAACGTCCCCAACCAGGAACCTCCTATATCATCCTCGCGAAGCAATGTACTTCTCCCCGGCTGCGGGTATGCGATATGAGTTGGATATAAATCGTACCTTTTACTTTCAGACCTATGACGAGATCATAGGGGAAGAGGAGTGGAACCCCGTTGATAGGGACACTATCCTACGGGCAATATTTTCAAAAACATCGGACAGAGAAGGATTTCCCGGTAGGTTCATGGTAACGGAGAACAACCGTGTATTACCATTCCACCTCCCCACTCCCGAAGACTCGGGTGGTCGTATTCCAGCTGGTTTGTTAGCTTACATAGAGTGGGAAGCTAGGAGTAGGGCCGAGTTTGAGGCGTTTGAGGTAATCCCTTATAATTACTTACCTTTCATTGATCCCATTCCAGTACTACATATTGACCAAACACCGGTATACACTGTACCAATCAAAAAAACCCCTATATTTTTTGGTTCTTACACCGATGGACTTCATGTCATGAAAAACTCTAACTACATTCACTCAATTGACGTTGATGTCTTCTACCGTGAAGGGAACCTGTATAAAAAGGGTTACCACCATATTCACCTGGGATCAACAGAACAATACGTCGGTCATACAACACCGACACTACTGGCAAAGGGAATGTTAGTGGTCATTTGGAATGCTAGAGGTGTAACCAGGCCTTCGTTCAAGGAACACTTCTATCGCATATTTTCCCAACTTACACCGTCCATTATCATCGTGACCGAGTCAAGAATAAATGAACCTCAACTACTGCTTATCGCACAAACACTGCCTGGGACGTACCAACATGACTTATTCGGTCCCGAAGGACGAGCCGGGGGTGTTGTTATGTTTTGGTCTGTCAACCAAGTCCAGCCATCGATTACGTACCGGCATGATCCCGTTTGTCAAATGGGGGGAGCAAAACCTAAACACCTTGCGTCGTTACAATTTCATGTAAGTGTCTTCCGTTTTACATAGACATATAGTATGAGATAAGGTTCCAAACGACGGTTTGGTACACAAACAATAACTACATGGTGTACCAAACCATTCAGTTTTGGCCATGCATTTTCGATCCATATAAAACTGATTTGACTGAGAAAACACGTATTTTGGGGTATTACTATACCAAACGAGGGCATATAAAACACCAAATGTTTGATAGTGTACAAATGGGGGTTACAAGGGAGGAATGTATGTTTGTGGTTCATTGTAGCTCAATAATGTTTGATAAAACATATAACAATTTGTTCCTTTTATTCGTACGTAGGCTGTGATCCCGGGAACGACTTCCCGAGCAAAACGACGTCTATTGATGTGCTAAGCGTTGCAGACGGACAGACCCAATGAAAGGTAATATTAGCTTTCCCTAATCCATAATAACTAAAAACAGTCCCCCAATTAACGCGAACAAAACTTACGGGAATACGACACACAGATGTAATTTACATACGAAAGATATTGATGAAATTGTCCAACTCTTAAAATACGCTTTTTATTGATTATTACGATCTTTTACAAAGGAAACGTCGATTTACTTTGGGAGGAGAAAATACACAAAAACTATAAGACAAACGACGAATAATTTATACAACATCCAAATGCATGATTCAATCTTGTCGAGGCGGTGGAGGACGCGGTCCAGCCCAACATCAACAAGACGCGATGGCAGCATGTTTTCCTCTGTTATTAAATTGTGATCTTCAACCCACCGGAACCACCCACAAAATCGACATTTAAAATATAATTTATGTGGATTTGTGGTTGTCTGTGAAATCCTTAGTTCAGTTATGCAAGTGATGCATGTTGGACAACTGATCGTCTCGCACCAGAGCATCTTCCGGCCATCTACGCATCCCACGTTTGCCGGCGGTGACCTTAGGGAATTAGAACTATGAGACATTAGCCGGCGTTATTTAATTTTAAATTATTTAAAATGAGCTAGGAAGTGGCCAATTTCTTGTGGCTTATATAGCTGTGGTGGTCAAAGTCAAAGATTCTTTGACAAGCTTCCAACACTTTTGAATTTTTACTGAGGGAGGCGGGAAAATTCCCGCTCAATGTTTCAAATTAATTTTGGAATTCTCCTATTACTACGTTGTTTGGGATAGGCCATTTCGTACGTTTGGGACCTTAATTTAAAATTAGTTTTTAATGTATCGTATTTGTTATTGGTTAATTAATCGTATTGGTTAATTAATCGTATCGGTTAATTAATCGCATTCGTAAATTATTCGTATTGGTTAAGGGACTGAATGTGTACCCGGTCGAGAAGTCGCTCAAATCTCATTTGGGTCTAGGGTTGAAAATCTAACGAATGACGGTATAAATCCGACAACGCTCACAAACCTTAGTAGTGTTAAGAACCCGATAGTTGATTTCAAAAATCCATTCAATCCGATTACCTTGGATTTACCTAATTCATTCACTTAGGAGGTAATTATCATTTTATAACCACATATGTATAGAATTATGTAGTAATAGTCTTACTAAGTGTAATGTATGGTCGTATGCGTACAGATCGTGGTCATCATGAAATCATAAAATTTCTATTTTCGTATTTGCATAAATTAATAACACTTGATATTTTGAATATAAATATCAGGATAACATCATCGAACATCATAACATACGTAAATTAAGACAACCATGTACTCTTACATTGTTATATTGTTACGTAAACACATTTTATTCTAAGACGTGAGAATTTTCAATTTTAAACACATATTGTAAGACATAAACACATTATATTGTAAGACGTAAACAACCTATTAATGAGGTACTAATACTAATAAAAGTTCACAAATGTAATCATTACATTTTATTACTAATATTGGGTTTGGAGTCATTTCAAATATGAGTTAACAATGTTCGGACACCCTAGTGTCGAATAGGTCATGGCAAATTAAAGACCTATAATATCCGACTTTTAACACATTACAGTACCCTACACCCTTTACCTTCAAACATATCACTAACTTGTACATAACCCTAAATTCCGATTCTTAGTAGTCTACTGTTCCATACCGACAATATGAGTGTGCCAAACTACTTATGATAACGAAACCACATTTCCCTAAAATCCAATTCTTAGTGGTCTATTGTTACATACCGACAATATTAGTGTCCTACAAGTCATAGTAACTAACCCTAAAATCCGATTCTTAGTAGTCTGTTGTTCCATACCGACAATATTAGTGTCCCAAAATACTTATGATAACGAAACCACATTTCCCTAAAATCCAATTCTTAGTGGTCTACTGTTACATACCGACAATAATAGTGTCCTATACAAGTCATAGTAACGACAACACATAACCCTAAAATCCGATTCTTAGTAGTCTGTTGTTCCATACCGACAATATTAGTGTCCCAAACTACTGAATCAAACGAAAACATCACCAAAGTCGGATAAATTGTGTTCAACATTCAACTATTGATTTCACTCAACAATAAGAACAATTATGCAGATAACGTTAAATAGCAGTAGTTTGCATTTACTGGAAAAGTACTCTGGAGCGGTACCAAGTAATAAGATCAGTAAACCTGGTGGTACCAAACGACGTAATAACTTTTTAACCCACCTAGGTTGTTAGGAATTTATTTCACTACGTTTTTTCACCGACAACTTTAGTGTAGTATTCACTTCCCTTTATAGTTGACAACCTCCTTCCAGTGGGGACTCCTCAAACCAACCCACTTGTTTCTCCTTCTAGCTGTTCAAACCCTAATTGTTTCCAAATTCTCCACCGGCAAACCTGCCAAAAATGGACAAAGGCAAATCTATCCTTGTTTGTGATAGCAGCCGAACACTACTCTGCCACCCAAAAGCCATAATGTACTTCGAGCAGCCAAAATCTTCAAACGGGCCTGAATTGAACTACAACACCACTTACTACTACATCGACGTCGAAGACGCAGAAAATGGTCTCCGTGTGCCGCACGCAATCAAAACTGACCTGAATATCCAGCTTTATTGTGCCGTTAGTAAGTTGCCTTACCACCCTGTTATGTTCCCTTGTTCTGTGATGGTCACCTCTGCAGGTAAAATCCTGCCTGCACACCACCCTTTAATTACGGACCACCCTAATATGCATCTTGGGTTTTGGGCTTACTTAGATTGGTGTTCCAACCGGCTTGCTGCACAAGGGTCGTGGTTGTTGTACCCGAACAACCTCCTCGCTGTGGTAGACCCTAGACCAGCTGTAGTTGTGGACGACCTCCCTGTGTACAATTTCCCTGATTCCAGGAGCCACGTTTTCATTGCATCCAACGCTCATGCTATTCATGTTATGAGTGTGGAACATACGTTTACTGGGGTGGAAATTACTGTTATTCCAAGGTATTTTCAGACCAAACGACGGGCTTACACTGAGGTGTGCTTAGAGGGAAAGACTATGGTTGGGACGGAGGTTTCCGCCTTCATACCACGAGGTACGGTGGTCGTTGCATGGAACGCCCTATCCATGACCAGACCCTCATTCAGAGCCACCTTCTTTGAGATGTTTGCAAGGCACCATCCATCACTCATGGTCGTTACTGAAGCCCGAATAAGTAACAACGACTGTAGGGAGCTAATTAGCAACTTACCAGGAGAATATCAATCCAAATGGTTTGAGAATCAATGCGGAGGGGTTGTCCTTATGTGGCGGGGAAACGACTTGTTACCAAATTACAATGAATCTGATTTGGGTTCGGCCAACCTCCTGTTTACTGTCTTATTTGAGGTACTTCATTTAATTTCTTATTTCGGTTCCCAACGCTTTGTTTTACACCGTCTGGTACTTCCATTAGGGTACCAAACAGGTATGCTTACTGCATTGGGTTGACTCCATAGTACCAAACAGGTGTACATAGTACTGCATTACAATGCATACCGGTATTTTATGGGTGAGTATGGTACCGTTATGGGTGAGTATGGTACCGCTACCGCTATTATTATGTCTCATACGAACTATGTAATGTAGACAATTAGAAAACATTTAAGTTGATTGTAATCGTTTATTTGATTTATGCAGTCGGTGAAGCTCCAGAAGCAACCACTTGCGCGTAAACTGATCACCATGACGTATTTAGTTATTAGGTTTGGGTAGATTTTTCTATCCTACTTCTATGGCGTAATAGTAACAGGTAAGTTATTTGTTGTTGTTCAGACATTGCCTACCTTTAGCTCGTCGGAAATGTAATAGGTGTATTTTATAGTTTCAACCTAGGCGGCGCTGCCTTCCATGTAATATTTTGCGGATGATGCTTTTCGTATTACTAGTCTTATTCTTATTCTTCATACGTATTATTCGTCTTTATTTTTAAAAAAAAAGTACTGGTGTTACGACAAGATGTAGTACCCCTATAACTTTAACAAATAGTCGTTCTATAACAGATACCGCAAAAACACTAACACAAATACTGTAAAACATAGCAAACACGAAGTAGGGTACCAAATTACCGAATTATACATGGTTTAGTACATAGAAAACACGAAGTAATTCAGAGTTCTGTGTCAATTATGAAAATTCAGTTTACGAAAGTATCTAAAGTAACCTTATTTAAGTTACGACATCCTGTAAACCCCAAATTGGGTTACAAATTGAATCATATGGTTACAGAGGAATGCACATATGGTAACACGCCATAATTCAGACTTATTGGATGGAAGTCAATCAACTTCAAATAACGTACCACAAAGGTAGATTTATTGGGTGGATTTCACCATGGAAATCAATTCTAATTCTTCGTAAGGTCATGACAACCGAGCAGGTCTTGAGTGAATACTGGATTACCACTGGCGCCATGTATAGAATGCGTTCCACACCCACCCTCATTGACTAAAAAACCCGGATTGGACTGCAACAAGTGTTTAGTAGTTGGTTGATAACTACGGTGATCCCCATGGGAGGTTTCGTTCACAACCTGGAAACTATGCCGGTGCTGGTTATGATTTGCAGGCATACAATGAGTCCCGGCCTCTTGATAATTTCCACCTCTGTTGCTGCTGTTACTGGTGAAGTAACGAATGGAACCAGCATTCTGGGACATTTGCGACATCTGAGATATTTGCACTCCACTCAAGTTTTGCGACATTTGCACACCATTAATGTTCTGGGACATGTGTAAACCGGATAGGTTTTGGGCAATTGGACCACCAGATATGTTTTGTGACATTGATATACCACAACGGTCTTGGGACAAAAGTACGTCACCACCCTCCGGGGTCATACGAATCCCACCCACAGACATGCGAATTTCTGTCTGTCCTGAGGGAAACAAATTTGTGGCAACAACTCCACTTACTCTTCCAGATGACTGTATACATGTCAAACGCTAATAAATACAAGCTAAATGTTGTTGACGGTTAATAAACATTTAATAACATGAGTGGTACAAAAGGACACGAAAAAAATCACCTGAAACTGTTGAACAGATACCCCATTGTTGTAGTTCTGCTGAGGGTATACCATAGTCCCCCTTACTTGCCCAGCCATTTGAGGCGGGTAATCAGCACTATACCCCTGGAAATATCACAAACTCAAATCAATATTTGTTTAAATAGAATATCACAAACTCACAAACTCACATCAATATTTGTTTAAGTTTAATTTGTAGCGTATGTGATTCACTCACATATTGATCGTGGGATCCCCAACCAGGATGGAAGGTGTTTGGCGGCTGCACGTAGTTGTGTTGAGGAAGGCAAGTGTTCTGACAATTGCTGGTTTCTGGAAAGTCTTGTGGTACAACACTCTTGTTTTTCCTAACTTGCTTCCTTGTGGGGTTTTTATTCTCACCTGGTTGTAAAAATCTTTTTTCACGAGTCCTGTGAGCCTTTAAACCACCGCGCGGAACAGGATCTTTAACCATAATAGGGGGGGTAAGTGTGGTAGTATCATCCCCAACGCTGTTTGGAGGTTTGTTAACGGAGCCTGGTGTCGTAGGACCAACAATCGCCATCCTGTTCCCCCCGGAAGTCAGTGCACCAGCTTCGTTATCACCAACTGCTGAAAGAGCATCACTCTCATCAAGACGTAACACAATATTCATAATACCTTCTATGACCAAATCCAACTTCTGCTCGGAAAGTGATCCACGGAGGGCAGCAGGTTCCACCGCATTCATAATCCGGTCATAGCGCTTAACTTCTTCTGTTTTCTCGGGATCATGATAAGCAACCTTCACAAGAGTGTGCTTGCGTTGTATATCTTTCCTCCATCGGTCAACTATATATCCAGCAGGCACATTTTCCACATCCTCCACGTCCAACACCTTAATGATGTGCCTACACATAATGCCGTGGCACTCGAAATGTTTGCAGTCACACTTTGCAAAAGAGGTCTCCTTGTTGAACATCACGACGTATATACGCTTCCGGCCTGCCAAAGATATTTCCTTTCTCAAGAACTTGGACCATACCCATACTTTGTCAGACACCGTATGCTCAACCTCCACATCAGAAACTACTTTCGAAGTAATAGGTGTTACGTAACATACCCGCATACATTGGATCTGGACTTCAACGAACTTCGCATCCGTATATAGTTTCTAGAACTTCCTCTCCACAAAAACTCTCCAACCAAAGACCGAGTAAAACGACAGCAGTTCACATCAGCAGCTTTTTCATCATTGGCCCTACTTTCCATGGCCTTGCAGTACCTAGGAGCAAACTGATATAATCTCGTATTCTTCTTCAAGTACCCGTCGAAGAAACTGTTAATACTCTCAACCCTCTGAGTCGTCTGCATCCCCGCCCAAAAAATATGCTTCACATATGCAGGTATCCACATTTCTCGCTGATTATACAACCTTATACATTTAAAAAAGGTCATTAGGTAAATTAACAACAAAGGAATTGAACATGAAAGACATTCTCACCAAAGACAATGCCATATATGAAATACCTACCACATTGCACATGTAAATCAAATATTTATTGCAGTTTGGTACATAATTAAATGAAAACGTGTACCAATCCAAAATGTTATCGCGGTTTCGTATGATGTATACTTTACCATATCACGATTAGAATTAAAAGTAGTACCAAACCATGATAAATACCTACTAGCCACTTGTAGCTTTCCTTAGCCTCCTTCAGCTTGAAAGTTTCCACCACTTCAGCCCAACCTTCTTCGAATTCAACAGGGGTCAAACTGTTGTATATGACATTCTGTAGGGCAACTTTTATTTGGGGAAAATCAGTCATCGAACCCAATTTTCGGCTGAACTTCTGCATAATATGCCACATACACCAACGATGTCTGGTTTTAGGCATTGGCATTGCTATTCTAATTGCCTTCCTCATAGCCGCATCCTGGTCGGTCATAATAGCAGCGGGAGCTTTACCCCCCATACAAGACAACCATGCCCTAAAGAGCCAAACGAACGTTTCCGCAGTTTCATGAGACACTAATGCACATCCAAGCAAAATTGTTTGCCCATGGTGATTCACCCCAACAAAGTTCGAAAATGGCAACTCATACTTGTTTGTCAAGTACGTGGAGTCAAAACAAACCACATCCCCAAAATACTCATACGCGGCTCTGCTACGAGCATCAACCCACATTACATCCTGCAACTTCCCTGTTTTATCAAGCCGGTGGAGATGGAAAAAAATTTGATTATCCTTTGTCATTTTCTCTAAATAATTTATCATTGCAACAGCATCCCCATCTCGTAGCCTCAATCGCATCCTCCTATTCAAAATATTATGCACGTCTTTTTTCGTAAAACCAATATTCTCTACACCATTCCTTCTTCCCGCTAAGTTATTGAAAATCTGAGCCACATGTGCACCTGAATCGTGATCATTTTCAATCTGTTTCAGGATTGTCTGAGTTATTTTCCTGACCCGGAACATGGAAATATGGTTGGACTTGGTAGGAGTGGGAATGTGGTTCAAATGTTCAGTAACAACACTCTTCACAACCCATAAATTCTCTTTGGTCCGAGCCCCATATAGCATAACAGGGCAACTACACTTCTTCGTCTTCCTCTTAAGAATTGGTTCCTCTGCGCAGGTAACTACCCTGCCATTCACCATCCGCCGGTATTTTGGCCTTCCATGACACTCACACCTCCAAACATAGGTCCTCAGGGAATTCGATTTGCCTGTTTCACTGTCTTTCACCCCGCTCTTATTCCCTCCCATACACACTACACCAAAACCTTGTTGCTCCCCATAGGATCGAAAATAGTTATTCAATGCTTCCCAATTAGCAAAAGACATTCCAACAGAAGGGGTCGGTAGAACGGGACCTTTGTTCCGCTTCGTAGGAGTTGTATACATATCTGCGTTAATGGTTGAAACCCCATCTCCATCACCAGGGCCGCCAATGTCTCCATCCTCCATACAAGTAGTGTTTCGCCCCACTCCCATTTCTCCGGATTCATCATAATTATCATCATTAACCTCATTCAGGTCATCATCATTTTCAATACACAATTCTTCATCTAATTCATCTCCTTCATCTAGTGCTTCATCATAATCATCCACAACATCATCCTCGTCATCTTCACAACATTCTTCACCAACTTCTACCTCCTCAACTCCCCCCATCTTCAGACTCTACACCATCACCTACCCCATCATCTTCGTCAAACCCATCATCACTACAATATTCCCCTACATCATCCAACAACTCTTCCTCCCCATCCAATTCAAGAACCTACATAATGAAATTTATTGTGTTTAATTTGGAGTATGGTACAGGATTCCGATACCAAACCTTAAAAATGTTTACCAATGAGTTCGTGTTCCCCATTGCCTTTTCCTCTTTTAACAAAATGTTTTCCGTAATTTCACAATTTATCAATAACAATACCCTAAATTTTATTCCAATCATCGTTGAGATCCTAATTATTATCCCAATCATCTTTATCCTAATTTTTTTCCCCATATTTCGTAACCAAATTCAAACCGTAATTTCAACATTACTCAAATTTATAACATGGATAATAAAAAAATTCATACCATAACTAATTCTCAGTCTCTACTCACTGAATTGAATGACCTCGTTTTAATAAATATTTCGAAATTATTTTTCCACTAATAGTTGAATGCATTTATTGTATGAAAAAAATGAAATATTTGGTTTATTTACAACTAATTACGGAAACTTGGAAACATACCTGGTTTAAATGCAACCTCCTTTTGCTTCCAACCACTCCTTCACCCTCCTTAGAAGTTCTCATTTCCGGCGCCTACCAATTTTTGGCCAACTTATCCACGCCTACTTCATGACAAACACCATACACAAGGTGAGCCCAGCTTCCACATTCGAGGGCTTCATTCATACGGATTTCAAAATTTTAATCAAACAAACCAGATCTGAAAAATAATTATGAAATTGGGGGAAGAAATTGGGGGAAGAAATTAAACAGAATAGAAATTAAAGTTTACGGAAAAAAATTATGCAAATAATTTCACCATTTTTGCCGCCTAAAATTTCAGCAGTGACATTGGCGCAATTGGGGAAATTTTCACTCTCTCTCTCTCTAGAATTTCACCAAAATTCCATGGCGCTAAGAATTAACCCCCATTTCCTTTTTCTTTTCTAACTAAAATGACCCCACTTCTGATTTTAGTATTATTCTATTGCTAGTATATCATTTAAATGGTATACCTAGTATACACAAAGACTTTCCTAAAAAGAAGTTGGATTTTTGCAAAAATGTAGAAAAAGGACAAGAAAGAATCTAAAAAGTTGAAGAAGAGAAATGATTACCATGGATTGTTAAAGAAAAACAACTCGTGGATTCGGAAATCAAATGTTGGGTGCATATGCTTATATCATAATATTATGACATGACTATTAATCAATCAAACCACCCCTCTTTGATTTAGACTTTTACGATCTCATGTGGGGAACAACCATCACCATCTTATAACAATACTTGTTACATCGTATAACGATACGGAGTACTGGTTAGTTGTTACATTGTTGCTTTATTTTTAATTTTTAATTTTTTTTTACATTGGATTTTTTTTTTAATTTGTGTGTAGGTGTGCATTTTAAATGGGGTTATTAAGTTTTATTTATGCATACCAATAATAATGACGTTAGTTCGTATCCTCAACATATTGGTCATGTTCGGCCTGTTGGCTGTTGACAGTTTTACTTGGCTGGTTTGACTTGCTGCTTAAGTTGGTTGCTTTTGTTGCCTGTTTGACTATTGATTGTTTAAAAATATGTTTAATAAAATCAGTTGCTGGCTTTTGGCTGCAGCAATGTAAAATGACATTTAAGGACATTTAATGATTTTGATTCATTTATTAATAAATACTCCGGTGTGTACGTAGTAAAACGTAATAACAAACAAATAAACTATAAATTAAAAATAAATTAATGTATGGAGTAGTATTATTTTTAATATTAATTATTAGTTGTTAATTATTAACTATTAGTTATTAGTTATTTATTAGTTATTAATTATTAATTATTAATTATAAATTACTACTTACTAATTACTACTTACTACGGAGTACTTACTAATTACTACTTACTACTTACTAATTATTGATTATTAATTACTAATTACTAATTACTAATTACTAATTAATAATTACTAATTACTATTTACTAAATACTACTCCCTCCATTCCTTTTTGTTGTACCCATAAGGAATGTTGGGGGTATTTTAAGAAAACTGAATCTTGGGTTGTTATTGGGATATGGGTAATGATTGGGTGTAAGAATAATGATTGTGTGTAAGAAAAAGAATAAAGTAAAGAGAGAGAAAGTATTAAATTAATTGGGGAAAAAGTAGATATTTATTAAAGTAAACAATAAAAGGAGTTACAATTTCTGTCACATGGGCTGGGGGACCCAAATGAAAATTTTTGGACCAATCACATTACAATGAGTCACGTATTTTTGGGTGGGAATTTTGCCCAAAATTCTGACTCCCATTTTTCCCTCCAAAAATCCCACCAAATTTTCAGAAACAATAACATATTGACTTTGTTTTTCCCTCCAAAATTTTGAGGGGTAGAAAAAGTGATATGCCTTTATAAATAGGCTGACTTTCCCCACAAAACACCAAAATTCTGATCCAACTCAAGTTCAATAAATACAAACACACACCAAAATTTATTCCTCAACTCAGCATTAAATAGCTAAAAAACAGGGGACTTAATGGCTTCAGATCAAGAGGATGACGATTTCCTCGGTTTTTCTGATGATGAAGGCGACGACATTAACTCCGATTCTGACTCGGAGGAAGGTGATGATGCTGCTGATTTGGTACAAGCTTCTCAAAATACTGCTGCTGAATTTGGGGACATTGGGTTTAATGAAGATGTACCAAACAGCACTGAATATGTACAGCAAGTACCAGAAGTAGAAGGGGAAGGGCAGCAGCAAACTACCAACTTTCAAGAGGTACCCTTTCTTTTTGATTTGAACTTTCCACCACCATCAGAAAATGCATCACCTCATCATCATCAAACAGCAACACACACAACAGATCATCACAAGCCAAGGACTCCAAGAATAAATAATGAATTGAGGCTAGAAATATTGGTGTTCCTGCTCAATAGAAAGATTCCAGATTCAGAAACTTTGTTGTATGGGGCAATAAGGGATGCAGTCATAGAATATGATTACACCAGAAAAACCATAGGCAAAATATGGGACAAAGCAAAGAAACAGAAGGCAGCAATGAATTCATATATTGTGCAAAGCCAATATCACAGATGTGGAAGGAAAAAGGTTCAAGTCTCCTATGACTCAATTGCAAAAATAGGCATGGGGGACAGAACATGCATCGTAGATCTTGCAAGAATGCTGAATTTGGGACCAACAACAGTATGGAGGCTCATCAAGAGGAAAATTATAAAGCCACACTCAAGTCCCTTGCATCCAGGCATTTCAGAAGCATGCAAAATGGCAAGGATAAGGTGGGCAATCAGACTGATAATGGACTACACTATACCACAAGAACCAACATATTACAGCATGTATGACTTCATTCATATTGATGAGAAGTGGTTTTATTTGACTCAAAAAAACCAGAGAGTTTATCTTGCAAACAATGAACCCTATCCACACAGAAGTGCAAGTTCAAGAACCAAGATACCAAAATTCATGTTCATGGCAGCAGTAGCCAGACCAAGGTGGGGTGAAAATGGGGAATGTGAATTTGATGGTAAAATAGGCATATTTCCATTCACAAATGCAATTGCAGCCAAGAGGACATCAAAAAACAGACTCAAGGGGACCATTGAAACAAAGCCAGTGAAGTCTGTAAATCAAATAGAGACAAGGGCAATGATGATCAACAACCTACTTCCAGCAATCAAGGCCAAGTGGCCACCACATGAAGGGGAAAAGGTCATCTATATCATTCAAGATAATGCAAAGGCACATATATTGCAAAGTGATCCTGAATGGCAACTACACTACAAACAAGATGGGTTCACTTTTGTGTTGACTCAACAGCCAGCAAACAGTCCAGATTGCAACATCTTGGACTTGGGATTTTTCAGGTCAATACAATCACTTATGCACAAGAAAATGCCTAAAACTGTGGAGGACTTAAGTGGAGCAGTGTATGATTCTTTTAATGAGTTGCATCCTAAGACATTGTCTAATGTGTGGATGACATTACAGTTTGTTTCTAATGAGATTCTAAAACACAAAGGCAACAATGATTACCAACTTCCACACAACAAGAAGAAGATTTTAGAAGATGAAGGCAGACTGCCAGAGCAAGTCAAAGCACCTATATGGGCAGTTAATGAATGCATGCAACTCTATGATGAATGGAAAGCAAACCAGTGAAGCAAAGTGAAAACAATTAGATAACTTTTTGTGTTTTGGGGACATGTTTTTAAATTGACAAGTAAAACCAATGTGTCACTTTTGTAAGCTTAAATGCAAGCATAACATGTAGGCAAAACATTTTGTAAGCATATCTTTTGGAAGCATCAATGAATGAATCTCATGTTTAAGTTTAGTAAAGTTTTTTTTCTTCATTCTTATTCACATCAATATAGAGTAATCAAGGCAAGGCAATAAACAAGGCAGCATTGGCAGAAAAAGTACAAGGCACAAGAGGTAAGGCAGCATTGGCAACACTATAAACAAGGCAGCATTGAGTTCTTAAGAACAAGGCAGCATTTGCAATATCACAACTCTAAACACATCGGCTTCAAAATGGAAATAAATAATAATATCACATCATTTTCAGATGGAAATTATTCCCATTCTGAAACCGATGCGTCAAAAGATGTAATTTTGACAAAAACAATCAATTCATCATTGATAACACATGGAATATGCCTCACATAAACAAAGAATCATAAATATCTCAGAATGTCCCCAAAAATCATTGAATCAAACCCTTTCCAATTAAACTTAGCTCCTGAAAAACATCATGGATGCTAATGGTGCATGAGTTTGATTGAAAAACAAAGGGTTTGACACTCATAAAATGAAGACTCATCACAGATCACAAGGCATAAGTACAAAAACTTTATCACATCACATCTCTAAACACATCGGCATCCAAATGGAAAGAATGCATATCACATCATTTTCAGATGGAAATTCTTCCCAATTGGATGCCGATGTGCCAAAAGATGTAATGGACAAGGAAACAAGAACAAAGCAGCAGAAACAAGGAAGCAATGAACAAGGCAACATCATTGACTCTCAGTTAAGTTGTTTTACATCATTGACAGATTTGTTTCTAAATGATTTACAACCTCACCACCAATTCACCAAAGGGGATACTAGATCAATCAATGATGTGACATGATCTGTATTCCCTTTGGTGATTGGTGGTGAGGGACATGTTTAGAATCAAATATCTCAGGTTATCAACACATACATCACAGAATATCAACACTAACATCATTGAATATCAGAAACACATTATACATGTTTTGCAATACATGAATTGCCTCTCCTGTCTAACCTGACATAAGATCTCAGAATGTCCCCAAGCATCATTGACACAAACCCTATCCCGTAACACTTAGCTCCGGAAGAGCATCAATGATGCTAATGGTGCACAAGTGTTATTGGAACATTGGGTTTGAGTCTCAGCAAATGAAAGACTCATCACAGATCAAGCATAACAATAACAATCAACAATGCATCAGATCACCATGAACTGATCAAAACATAGGGTTTGAACCTCATCAAATGAAAGACTCATCACAGACCTCCACTGATTCATGGGACATGAAGCATTAAACAGATCATTAACATGTAGGGTTTCATTTCTCAGACATATTGACACACATCATTGATCAAGTAGTTTCAATACTATCATATCTTTAACATTCTTCTGCCGAACGGAATGATTGATATTCACATTCCATTGTGTGAAATGACATTCACTCCGTTCGACAAAAGAAGTTAAAGGACAATTATCAAAACAAAGATCTCAGAATATCAACAATCACATCATTGAAGATCACAAACCTCCTAATATTGATCTCAGAATGTCCCCAAGCATCATTAAAACAACTCCAAACCACAAACACTTAGCGCCCGAGAAATATCATTACTGATACTAATGGCAGCACGAGCATTTGTGGTTAGTTGGACTTGTTCCTCAGCAAAAAAAAGACTCATAATCGATCACAACAAATAAAGGGACATTATTGTATCCTAAAGGGACATGCTTGGACATTAAGCATTCAACACCAGGCCACACTGAGAGGACTGAAATAACCCAAACCCTATCCCCAAATTATGATCATTTCATGCCCTTACTAATCCAAAACATAGTTATACTGATCAAATCTCATACTCACCAAAGCATCATATTTATCATACACAAAACATACCATAAAACAGGGGACATTAAGCCATCAAATCATGTTCATCACACAGACAACATTCCACAAAATTTCATAACCATATGGAAACACCATCATCCAATCATCATTATCAATATCAATTTCATAACATCATTATCTAACATCAACATCCATACAACTAATCACAACATCATCATCCAAACAACAACACCCCTGGCCAACAACAGATCACAGTTGTTGGCATCCACCTTATGACTCCACAGCTAGCCAGCATTCAATAAAATGAAAAAAGGGAGAAAGGAGACAGACTTATCTAAGCATCATCAGACGCTGAAGCCGATTTTTTTCCCTTCCCTCCTTTCTTTGAGGAGGGATAACCAGATGAAAGTTGTCCTGGAGACCCAACAGCATCACCATTCTCATTTTCACACTCTCCAACATACACCAGATCAAATGAATCAGACCCACTTGGTTCCTTGCAATCAACAGGGGACAAACAACATGATTAGTGCCCTCATAAAATAACAGGGGACCATGAATTAAAATCAGATTTAATCAAACAACTCAAAATAAAGTTCCAAATAATTTCAGATCACCATGGTTACCACATGCAATGAGATAAATGAGAGCAAATACATCCAGATCCCATTTTTAACCACATGCAATGGGAAATCAGATCAACAAAACACAGGAATATTCCGATTTTCTTCAAATAATTTCCAAATACCTCCAAATAAAATCAGAACTCAATTTTAACAACATGCAATGAAAAAACAGAGCACAAAATACCCATAGAACTCAATTTTAACAACATGCAATGAGAAAACAGAGCAAAGAATAACATAAAAGCCCGAATGAATCCAACAGATCTCCAAAAAATTCTTTTAAATTTCGAAATAATACCAGATCTGCATTTTTAACACATGCAATGGGAAATCAGACCAACTTATCCAAAAAATAATCCGAGTTTAATGAACAATACTCCAAATAAATCCAACATTTATCAAATCCCACTTTTTTACACATGCAAACAATTATCAAACCATTTTTTTAAAACCGACATCAATAACCCTTAAAAAATCGCAAAAAATCAAAAGTAATACCTCATCGGAATCTCCTTCACCGAAAAAACGCAGATCTGAGGGAGTGGGTTTCCGATCGTCATATTTTGACTCAACCTCCTCTCCTGGCTCCACTTCCCTCTTCCGAAACCATTCTTCCAAATAGTTTCGAGTACTCGTATTTTCTTTTTGGGCCCAATACAGATTGTTTTTATATTCGGCGGAGTAGGAATGCTCGTTATTGGGACAGTTGCACTTGGATCCCCAATCACAGTTGGAATCGGGGATTCTTTGACCAGTAGTTCCCACCCCAGAATCACCTCGAGTTCTAGAAAAAGAAGAACCCATAACGTACCAGAAAAACAAAGTTCAGCGACGATTAGGGACCAAAAAGGGGACAAATATAGAGGGGATCTGATCGGAAAATCAATCCGAGTAATTTGTATGAAAGTTTTTCGGCAAAAACGTTTCAGATTTGTGAGATTTGGAGAGGAAAACCCAGATCAGAGGCGGAAAACCTAGGGTTTTCTCAAGAACAGGGGAGGGATTTTAAAAGAGAGAGAGAGTGAAATAAGAGAGAGAGAGAGATCCGAAGAGGTGAGAGAGAGAAATCAGAATGAGAGAGAGAGAGATCAGAATGAGAGAGTGAAATCAGAGGGATGAAAGGGATGGGTAATAAAGGGAGGGGGGGTAGGGTTAGGTTAAATAATTAAATAAGGTGGGTGGGGTAAAAGTGGGTGGGAAAGGGTAGAATCTTAGGGTATTTTTTGTAAATATTGGGGAATCTTAGGGTAAATTGGTAAAAAAACTATGGCCAAAAATAGTAAAGATTCAGTAGGGGAACAACAAAAAGAAACGCCAAAAAAGGAAATGGGAACAACAAAAAGGAATGGAGGGAGTAATTGTTAATTATTAATTATTAATTACTCCCTCCGTTCCATAATGTTCCTCATTTTTCCATTATGCGCGGTCTCCAATGCACTACTTTGACCGTTAATAGTTTTAATTTCGCATTAGTAAAAATTATAAAAAATTAATATGTAGAAAAATTATATTGAAACGAATCCAATGATATCACACAAATAATATTTTCACTCTTAATTATACTATTAATTACGGTCAAACTTTTTAAATTTTGACCATATGAATAGTAAACATGAGGAACATTATGGAAACAAAGAGAGTATTAGTTAATTAATATAAACAAGGATAAAAAAGTAAGTTAGATAGTAAGAAGTCAAAAGCCAACTCCAAAAAGCTAGTAACACTAGCTTTTTATTTTTGGCGAAAAAGTTGGCTTTTCAGCTAGCTAAAAAGCCAGTAACGAAACACATTTTTTAGCTGGTTGACTAGATTAAAAAGCCAATAGCCAAAAGCCAACCAAAAAGCCAATAAGAAGCCATCAACCAAACAGAGCCATTATCGTGTGATAGAGTCTAAGTATGTTAGTCCGTATCCTCACTAATAATGCCAAGTATATGTGATAGAGTTATATTATCTCCAAGATTTAGGAAACCTACGACCTCGACATATACATGCATGCATCAAATGTATTAGATTCATGATCAGTAAGTAAAATAGATTAATTAGTATGGTTGGGAGTGACTCAAGTGAAAACCTGCGTAGCTGAATTAGTTAACATGCGATAGATGTTAGTCCAATATAATTCATTTTTGTTACCTTAAAAGCTAAATAGATTCATTAGATGTTTTTTTGCAAAATCACTAAGTATTGAGTACTGGTTCCCTTTTGGTTGGTTACGTTTGGGAAATGGGGTGGTTTTTAAGAAAATTGGAATCTTGCTTTGTATTGGAATTTGAGTAATGATTGGGTGTAAGAATAATGATTGGGTGTAAGAGATTGTATATTTAAATAATAAAGTAAGGAGAGAGAAAATATTAAAGAAATAGGAAAAATGGTGGATGGGAGGGGTATGGGGAAGGTAATTGAATTTAATTTGGGGAATGTGGCAAATTAGCCTCATAACTATGGTCTAATGTGCAAATTAGCCTCATATGTTTTAGTTGAAGCCAATAACCCCTAATGTTTAGTGTAATGTGCAATTAACATTTTCCGACCAATTTCCACCAGAAATTAAATTTTTGTCGGAAAATAAACTATTCCCTCCGTATTTATTTAAGGGATACACTTGGACGGGCACGAGTATTAAGAAGAAGAATTGAATGAAATAAAATTTTAAAACAAGTGGGGTTGGGAAGATATTTTAATGAGTAAACAAGTGGGGACCATGTCATTTTGGAGGATGGTAGGTGGGGTGTGTTTCTGAAATTATTTGTTTAATAGGATGGTGGGTCATAGGGTAAATTTGATGTACTTCGTATGATTTAATTAGATGGTTGAGTTGATAAGTTACTAAATAGGGCAAGTGTATCTCTTAAATAAATACGACCGGAAAATGAAAGTGTAACCCTTAAATAAATACGGAGGGTGTACTTTATAAGAAAAAGATGTTATATCGAGAAAAAAAAAATCTTCTTCAAACTAAATACCTAAATATACAAAATTAATATGGAGTAGTATTCATTTACATGCAGTTACAACCTAATAAATCCTCCCATTACAAAGCTCCATTTATGGTGGAATCCTCCAATTACAATACAAAATTAAATGAATACGTATAAATCAGGATTCAGTATTAAGTTGCCTCGGTTGGCCTGAAAGTCTGAAACAACGTCGTTCGGCAAAGAAGGGTACAATAAGTAAGTCGGTGAAGAGGAGGAAGGCGGCGACGCAATGTCTAAAGATTGTTGAGATGGAGGGAGGGAGATTGGTGAAGGAGAGAGTGAGACAGTATCAAAGTTATTGTTGGGTGAATGGAGGAGAATGTGGAGAATGAAGGGTTGGTGGAAGATGAAGACCCGTGAAAGAGTCATCGAAGGTAGTGAGAAATTAAACACGGTGGATAGAAGAATACAAGAAGACCTACATCCTGCAATTAATTTCTAATACAAGTTGTATATGTATAAAAAGAAGTATACATGTATTTAATGAGGAAAATAAATTATATGTCCATTTTTCGGCAGAAATTTTAATTCCCGGTGGATATTGGTCGGGAAATGTTAATTGCACATTACACTAAATATTAGGGGTTGGTTTGCTTCAATTAAAACATATGGGGCTACTTTGCACATTAGACTATAGTTATGGGGCTAATTTACCACATTCGCCAATTTAATATTGATGGTTAGGAAAATTAGGTGGGAATTTGGAAGAAATCTTTGGTAGTTTCGTAAAAAAGAAAGGATACAAGGGTGTTTTGGGAAAAAAAAAGGTGTCCAAAAATAGAAACGTAACCCACAAAAAGAAACGCTTAAAAAGGAAACGTAACCAACAAAAGGGAACGAAGGGAGTACTCCCTCCATTCCTTTTTGTTCTTCCCATTTCCTTTTTTAGCATTTCTTTTTGTTCTTCCCCTACTGAATCTTTACTATTTTTGGCCATAGTTTTTTTACCAATTTACCCTAAGATTCCCCACTATTTACCAAAAAACCCTAAGATTCTACCCTTTTTCCACCCTCTTTTACCCCACCACCCTTATTTAATTAATTTCGCATCCCCCATAACCCCACCCCACAACCGTCACTTTCACTTCAAACCCCCTCCTCACATTTCTGATTTCTCTCTCTCTTCATTATCTTACTATCCCTCTCTCTTCATTTTCTTACTCTCAAGAACATCTGTTCTTGCATTTCCTCCTTCCTCCTCTCACTTTTCTCTCTCTCTCTCCTCCTTCCTCTCTCACTTTTCTCTCTCCTCGTTCAATATCGCCGCCACCACCACCACCACCACAACTCCGCCACCGCCCCCACCACTACGTATTATGGGTTTAGATGGTGAAATTCGACCATGAAAACCCTAGATCTAGAGTTTTCATGGTCGAATTTGACCTCTAAATCTTCAAAATCGTTATATTGAGATCATGTTGGTATGAATTTATTTTTGTGTTCTTATTTCGAATTTTTTGGATTGACTTTTGACGATTTTCTGGGTTATTTTTTGTTGAATTTTTGGATGGTTTTTGTTCGGGATTTTTGGTCGATTTTTTCGATTTTATTTTTTGATTTTGGTGGAATTTTGGGTTGAATTTTGGTTGAATTTTTGGGTTTATTTTGGTTGAATTTTTCGGTTGATTTGGTCGAATTTTTGCCTTGATCTTGGTCGATTTTTGGTTTAATTTTTCTGATTTTTTGGTCGAATTTTAGGGATGATTTTTGTCGATTTTCTAGGTTGATTTATTGGTGAATTTTTGGGTTGATTTTGGTCGAATTTCTTGTCGAATTTTTGGGTTAATGTGGTCGAATTTTTGCCTCTATCTTGGTCGATTTTTTGGTTGATTTTTTCTGATTTTTTTGGTCTATTTTTTTGTCAGTTTTTTGGATTGAATTTTCTGGGTATGTCGATTTTTTGGAGTTTTTTGTTTTCTGGGTTTGACGATGTTCTGGGTTTTTTGGTTGATTTGTCATTTTCTGGGGTTTTTTTGGTTAATTTTTTGGATTTTTCTTGAATTTTTTTTTTTCGAATTTTTGATGATTATTTTTGTTGATTTTTCTGGTTTGAACTTTTGTTGATTTTCTGGTTAATCTGATGTTTTTTGTATTAATAATAAAATATCTCCCATTTATCTTATTTTTTAAAATATTTTTTCTCTCTCCACTTAATTTTAAATATATAATATCTTACACCCAATCATTACTCTTACACCCAATCATTACTCACATCCCAATACAAACCAAGATTCAGTTTTCTTAAACCACACCCAACATTCTTTAGGGGAAGAACAAAAGGGAATGGAGGGAGTAGTATTTTTCATGGAATCCCAACAATATCTACATAGTAATAATATACGTATGAATAATCATGATTAGCAAGACAACTTGACAAGAGTTAATTGTACTGCGTATGCGAAATAATTGGCATACAGTCTGATTTGACAATAACATTTCTTTGATAGTTTCTGGCCTTTCGAATCCTTTGAGAATTGCCATAGAATCTGCTCGCTCAGCGTTAGCAGCAAAAATACGGTCTGCACCTTCCTTTAATTGCTACACCATATCTGCAAACCTATCTTTTCTATTGCTGCAGAATGTCGTTCCATGTTTTATTACATATTTACCCATTAATAGCCTTATTTAAAATGGAGTAATTGGTTTTTTCATGAAATGTCCATGAGTTTTCACGAAACGCACTAAATACCCCTCATATTTTCAAAAAATGTAAATACCCCTATTATTTCAGAAATGCACCAAATATCCAAAGTTTAAACGTTCCATAAGTGTTTTGCTGAGTCATAAATTTAATTCACCAAATAAATCTATTTTGAAACTTACTGCACCAAATGCACCTATTTGAAACTTATTGCACCAAATGCACCTATTTGAAACTTATTCTACCAAATGCACCTATTTGAAACTTATTCTACCTTAATATTTAAAAGTATAAAATTAGGTTGTAACGACTAGTTTTACGAAACCTAAAGAAGTTAAAATAGCTGTTTGGTTCTTTCATCTTATAAATACTACATTTCTTCACATAATCCTTCATTTTTCACGCTTTTTTTGTGATTTTCATTTACTTGGCATGAGTTCTCATTCCAAACATCATTCTCTTCCATCAAATGGTGAAAAGGATATGTTGAGCAGAAACACCAAGAAGTACAGAGCAAGCTAAGGAAGGAAATAAAGAAAACAGGGAAATGAAGCAATAATGGGAATGTATGGAGAACTCAAGTAATTGAAGAAGAAGATGAAACAACAGAAAAAGTAATCAATTTAGCAATAAAAGTAGGAGTAGTAATGTTTGCAACTCTGATTTTTCTAGCAATGAAGTAGAGAGCAGTGTTGTAACAACTTTAAGCAATAAACTGATAGTTATATTCCTTAAATACTTGTCTTGCCATAGTAGCTTTACAAAAAGTGACCGCACTTAAGTGTATGTGCACAAATGCCACAACTGTTGCACCTAACTTTAAAACAATAAGCAACTTCACAAAAAATGACTGCCCCCTAACAAAATAGTCTTAGTTGTGCACTAAAACTTCACAAATCAATTATTGTACCTAATTGTGTGCAACAATACTTCACAAAAAATGACAACAACTAACTAATTAACGTCCAATGCTTTACAAAAATGAGTGCAACGCATGGTCATATATCATGCAACTATTTTTGACCTCTTCCTAGTGTTAGAAGGTCCCTTTGAAGTACTTGCTCCATCTACAGTTGCTCCTCCACTAGCTCTTACATGCCCTTTAATTGTAACCCACTTCTTTGTACTTGCGAAATTTCACAGAGTTATTTCTCTTCGCCATCTAGGCTTCATATGCCCCTCTCTTTCTCTTCTTAGCAGGTTTGCGGTTTCTCTACTGCTCTTTTAACCAATGGAGGTTGAATGGTAGGGAGATCAAAAGAATACCACTAACTTGGATCTGACAAGGGGTGAATGTGGTTTCCATAAGTTAGTTTTTATGCAAAAGCCTTGAAGAAAGGGGAGACATAGTCAGTAGGATCGAGCCTTTGGTTATAATCCAAAGTTCATGCTTGCAAGGAATTCCAGAAATTTACCACTTCCAACAACCACAAGTCCTACTTGCTAACTTAATAGGGAAATTCCCATGCCCTCCCCTGACATCAAACTCCCCACCTCCACAAGAAGAAGCATAAAAAACCTAGACTATGTAGTTTTTTCTTCCAGCTACTTACTTGCATAATCATTGAGTTGACTTTCCTCCATGTCAGCTGCCTTGTCAAATCTATCCCCTATCCTCTACATGCACCAACTTCTGATTGCTATAAAATAGCAGAAAAAAAGAACAATTAAGGAGGAACATATGTAGGGGTTTATAGTTAAATACATAACATGATAGCGGAATAACCCCAAAGCCAGGAAGCATGTATAAAAGTACAGATCAAGCATTACTTACGTTTGTAGCGTGTTTTCCTCTTAGTTCAACGAAAATGGACATGAACAAGAACTCCAAATGTCGTTCCTCTACTTGGTTCATCGACACGTTCAGATCCGTTTTGAGATTGATGGCTTAGGTCTCCTTCAAGATAGTTTAGCTTTTGGGATGAACACTCTAATGGAGGCACAAAGAGAATTAGGGTTATATCATGCCTTAGGTTAGAATATTGGAATGCTTAGATTAGGAAAACATGTGGAGTAGGTTATTATAACCTACCACATAAGCCAAGCCAACCGGCCAAGCAAGGAGCTCGACCGTCCAACAAGGCCCATGACCTCACTAGCGCACACACGCACACAGCGCAATGAGCAGTGGGCCTTGGGTCGTCGCTGCTGCTGCTGTTGTTGCTTCCTTGTGCGCGCACCAACACAGTCAAGGTCATGGGCCAGCACTGCGCCTATGCGCGCTGCGCCCATGGGCCTTGCGCCTCGTGTTCTTGGTTCATGGGTTTGCTTTCGTGTTTGCTATTAAATTATTATTCAATAATTTATTTATCGTTTCGTACTTGACGATCCATTGTCATACGATACGATTATTCGTTTTGGCCTAGCTTAAGAATATACGCAACACGATATACGATTTTCGATCCAATGTTAAATCGTATAATTATGTTTTCCGAACTAATTTCCCGAAAAGCAATTAAATAAATTTCCTATTCATTTAATCCGATGATCTGTTACATGCCACTGGTGTGACCTTATAGGTTCAGTCAAGAGTAAGCTGTGAGCCTAATTAGGATTAGAACTCAATGATCGGAAGCATTACTCCAGCCAGCTGTTCCGGTCACTTGATCTCACCGAATTAATTGTTCGTAATTAATCTAAACCTTTGGTATTAGACTAATGCGCATTGTGTTAAGGACATATTTCCTTCAGTCTCCCACTTGTCATTCAAACAAGTGTGCATTCACATTCCTTTGTCACTTAGTGTTACTTGCTGAACATAAGGTAAGATCCAAGCCATCCTTATTATGTCCATAAGTGTTTCTCGGATTACTGAGTTCAACTGTTAATCTTTTACAGATGGTTAAGCCTTAACCATTCTGAGCACGACCATGCATTTTCACAGTATCTAACTCTCCGAGAGGCCTTGTTACACAACAAAACCATATCCTATCAGACATAGGAGGATAATCCAGTCTTTCAATATGTGCGTTGTGCTTCACTTGTGGTAACGGCTTAGTCAATGGATCCGCGACGTTGTCCTCAGTTCCAACCTTGCAAATCTCGATTTCTTTCCGTTCAACCATTTCTCGAAGCATGTGAAATCGCCGCAGTACGTGCTAGGATTTCAAGTGGTTCCTAGGATCCTTTGCCTGGGCAATGGCTTCACTATTGTCGCAATACAAAGACATTGGTCCTTTTATGGAGGGGACAACCCCAAGTTCTTCGATTAACTTCCGAATCCAAACAGCTTCCTTTGCTACTTCTGAGGCAACAATGTACTCGGCTTCAGTTGTAGAATCCGCAATAGTGCTTTGCTTAGCATTTTCCAACTTACTGCTCCGCCATTAAGGCAAAACACAAAACCAAAATGTGATCTGAAATTTGAAGGAAATAATGTCCTTGGTCCAAGTATGCATTCAAGGCTAAGTCTAATAAATGTGGTTCAGTATTAATTAATATGCAAGTTAATAATTCAGTGAGATCAAGTGAGATGTATGCCTAGCTAGAGGTCGCTTCCGTTCAAGTGGAATTAATGATATTAATCCATAGCTTACTCTTTACTGAACCCGTAGGGTCACACAAATAGTACGTGAACGGATCAATTATTTAAGTGAATTAAATACTCTATTTATGAACATTCGGAAACGACGGATCTCGGTACCAGTGGGAGCTGAAATCGTCAAAAGGCAAAATATAGAATACTCCGGAAATGATGATAATGCCAGAAACGGAAATATGGATCGTGACAGAAATATAAATATTATCCAAGTCGTAGATGTTGCCGGAAACGGAAACATGGTACGTATCGGAAAATACACCGGAAATAGAAATATTGCCGGAATCGGAAATATTACCGGAAACGGAAATATTGCCGGAATCGGAAATATTGTCGGAATCGGAAATAAATTCTGGAATCGGACATATTAAATATTTGTTCGAATCGGAAATATTAAATATTTGTTCGAATCGGAAATAAATTCCGGAATCGGAAAACGAATCGGAAGCGCGACATACGAAACGATCGACGGACGAGCTTGCAAGACGCAAGGCCCATCACGAAAGCCAGGCCCAGCCCCCAGCAAGCCCGCGCGCGCGCCGAGCAAGAAGGCTAAGCAGCAGCAGCGCCCAGTGGGCCGCGTGCTTACTGCCAGCGCCCTTGGGCCAGTGAGCAAGCAGCAATGCCCTTGGGCCTGCGTGTTGCGGGCTGTGCAAAGGGGTGGGTTGTGCGGTGCCATGGCTATTCCCTTGGCCGGTTAGGATTACTTCCTTGTGAAGTAATCTCGCTTTCTAATTCTACTCAAATTAGATAATTTGTTAAATATGAAAGTCTTAGGTGTTTGATTAAACATTAAATTCTAATGATATAATTTAACTAGAATCCTAATGGATTAGTTATTGGAATCCTAGTAGAATTCTAATTCCGTTATTTCCACCCTATAAATATGTGGTTCATAATCACAATTTATAATGCAATTCAATAAGTATTCACATACATTAAGTTCAAGAGAGAATTTAATAATTTGCCTAAATTAATAATAAAGCTTTCCGAGTAAACATAAAACCTTAGATAATATTCTAGTTAATTGAATCTGAGGCGGATCCGAAGGTGTTGTGGACTATCTACGGAGGGACGACATTTGGAGTCCTAAACTTGTTCTTGTTCGGTTCGGGAGCAGCTAGGGAAGGCACGCATCACATTTTATGTATCCTAATTATGCTAATTGACTATGTGGCAATTAATTTGGATTCTTGGCTTTATGGTTTTTCCGCATGAAATATATTGTTTATATTTGTCATAACCTAACAGTGGTATCTCGAGCCTCTAATTAATTTCATAATCAATTATAGTTAACATGGATTAAATTTCATAAATTTGCAATGAATTAAAGGGGTGATTAATTTCGTGTATGTAATTAATTGCAAATTCGTGCGATTATTTGATTATATGTTCGCAGGATTTTTCGGCAGTTTTGTCAATAATGGTAGGAATCTTATAATTTTATAGTGAATTTCGCATGTAAACGACGTTTTAAAATTTTGACAAAAATCGTAGATTTGTCGCCGAACCCAGAATTCCCAAATTCGAAGCCTAACTATGACTTTTCGGAGGTTTTAATTTTTCGAATGCAAAATTTGTAATTTTTATGATGTTAAATTAAATATTTGCGAATCTTGTATGTAAATCTTGAATCTATGATTGACCTACTGTATATGTTTAACAATTTTAAAGCCTAATCTTGTTAATTATACAACCTAATTTGTAATTGTAATTAATTTGTTGAAATTCGAATAATTTAAGATTTGTTTTGATTTTCATAATTAATTAGCAATTTAATTAGGATCCTATGATTAAAAACCACCATAAAATTTGTTAAAATTGAAAAGTTTTTAAAATTTTATGACCTAGATTTGAATCCCTAAAAATACATGTAATCGGAAATTAATTAATTTGAATAATAAATTTTCAATTTCTCGCCTAAATTTATGAAGTTAATATGGTTTATTAATTTATCGATAAATTTAATTATAAAAGTTTCGGTTTTTATTTAAGCCGTTCACAAATCTTGCACCCACGAAGCAATGGAAGCTAAGTGTTACCCTTAAGGGGTGTTGCAATGGTGCGGGCATGCGACAACAAGCAAGGGAGCTCGTCGCCCATGCGGTACTATGCAGCGAGCAAGACACGAGCACGCGCGCGGGGCTACATACTGTACGGTGTGTGCTGTGTGCATGTGAGCGAGAGGCGAGACGAATGCAACGAGCAACACAAGCCAGGCCACGGCAGCGAGCGCTGGCCCGTCCCATCGAGCGTTGCTTGCTATGTGGTTGTGCGTGGCTTGCTCGACGCTTATGCTACGACCATCGACAGTAGCAGGCCATGGGTGTTGCACTCGTGCACGTGGCCCATGGGCGCTGCTACTACGAGGCTTTGACGAGGCATGGGCGCAGGCCTATGGCTTTGTCTTAGCTCGTTGGTTCGTTTTAATTTTTCGGTTGAAAATAATTTTAATTAAATTTAAATTTGTTATTTAATTTTTTCTCGTAATTTACTTTTGATTAATTTAATTATTATAAATTATTTTATACTAATTATTTTGCTAAAATCAAAACCTTGATAAAATTTAAATTAATTAATTTTAATCAACTGAAAATAAAATAAAGGGATTTAAATAATATTTTATATGGGCTTTAAATTTTAATTAAAATTGTAAGTTTCCGGTTGGACAAGGAAATACAATTTTATGTTTAAAATTTGTAAAGCATGTAAATTTCTTGGTTTTAATGGGAGCTTTTAGTCATTAAACTCTTGATTAGGTCTACATTCCTTTAAGGTTAAAACAACTCGATTAGAACTAATAAGGTTGAATGATTTGTAGATTATTGGAACCCTTTGATTAATTGTTGCAATTGTTTATGTGATGCATAATATGTTCTACTAACTTTCTATGTGGGTCATTCATTGACAAATGAATGGATGAAAGGTATATTGTAAATGTACTGTTTTGCAGCTTATGGAAAGTGACTAGTATGGCCCAAATAGGATATCAAATATGGTCTGCGTACCATTAATTTGAATTTAAAATTGGTCTGATGCACCAAAGTTTTTATTTTAAATATGGTCTGCGTACCATCAAATAGTTGTAATTGGTTTCAATTATAGCATATCCTATTTGAAGAAAATGGCGCCTCCCATGGTTAAATTCAAGACGGAGTTTCCAATCCATTTTTAAGACGGAGTTTGAAGTTGAAGCTTCAAGATGAAGTCGGGGCCATACTAGATCACATTTATATATTATGCATACTTTAAGTTATTTATTGCTTTAAATATGTCTTAATTATGCATGAGATTGTGGCTTGATTATGTTGCATGATTAAGGATTTTAGTTCACCTAAAATCTAACCAACATAGTAAGAGCCTTAAGTTCCAAACTTTAAAAATTTAGTTAAAAGGTGCCATGCCAAAATAACACTTACTTGGATAACCTTTACATCAATCTTAGTAATAGTTTTCCGTCATAGCGAGGTGTTACTTATTGATCCTAAAGGGGTAAGGTACACAAATAATTGTGAGTACATGTTAGTTTTGGTGAAACTCAACGATATAAGTAAGGAGTCCTTTTATGTCGTGGCAAATGAGATAGGTTTTCCTAATAAGTTCTTAGACGTACCTATCAACCAAGAGTAGTTTTTAGACTATTAGCAAAGGATTTGCTTACCTAAAATATTTTAGAATTGAGTCTAAATACATAATGTGCTTAATTCTTCAATGATTTAAGGATCTTGGATTCATTTTATTCACACCTGCCGGAACACATAACTTGAATAAAATGCTTAATAAATATTGAATTATGCATGAATGCTAGAATTTAAGTTTATTAAGAGAAACTATGAATGGTTATTTATTTGTTTATTCTTTTCAATTGTAGTTTTAACTATGGCAAACAACAATTCATTCAACATCCCATCAATTCTCGAAAAGGAGAAGTTGAACGGGAAAAACTTCCTTGACTGGCAAAGGAACTTGCAAATAGTTCTTATGCAGGAAGAAAAGGAGTATGTCCTGGAAGAGTCGATGCCCGAAGCCGCGGGCGACGGGGTCACTCAGGCAACCCTCAATCATTGGATTGATGCCAACAAGGATGTAAAATGTCTAATGCTTGCAACCATGAGTGCAGATCTACAGAAAACGTTCATCAACTCAGATGCACTAGTAAAAAAAATGTCATTTGCAACGCGCGTAAAAGGGGCTTTTTGCAACGTTTTTGAGCGCTGCAATTGTGATGGTTGCAAATAGTGGACCTTTATTTGCAACGAACAAAAACGCTGCAAAAAGCCATTAATTGCAGCGCACGTTGTATCACCCGCGCTACAAAAAGTCTATTTTTCGCAGCTTTTTGTGGTACATAGACGCTGTAAAAAGTGATTTCAAAGCCACATTTCTGAAACTATTCGCATCGTTTGTAATAGCCCATTTTTTAAGCAGCTCTTAATATGTTGATAAGTATAATTATTCTCTAAATCTCTCTTAAAAAAAATATTCTTTTGCGATTTAAAGTTTTTATTAATGATCGAGTTAAGTTCCTTTTTCTAACTACATTAAACATTACGTCTCGAATCATTACAATGAGCTGGAGTTTTGAAAATAATATGTTTAAACTCAAGGATCTATTATGAAACTAAGATTTAATACTTTAAAAACAAAATTAAATTAGCAAGAATGTTGTACTTTAATTGATATTTTAAATTGTCAAGTAAACAATTATAAATTATTTTAACAAAGATTTTTAATAAACTAAAGTTAATTATAACTTAAGCTTGGAAATCTGATTTTTGATTTTGTTGTTAATAGAGTCATGTGTCATGTAATAGCAGTGCAAACTCCTCATTCTCTTGTCAAATGGCCCATTACTCCTTGGTGAGTCATTCCCTAAGAAGCCACTCTCTAATTCCAAAAGAAAGTTCCAGAAAAGAAAGAAAAAAGAAGAAACCCAAGCCCCTCACTTCTCTCTCTCCACCCCCACGTCTTCCTCTTTCCTTCTTCCCTAACTCTGTTGCACCACCACCTTTACCGCCGCGCCACTACTCCCTCGCATCTCTTCCCCCGTCGTTCGCTGTTGGTGTTGTTGTGGTTGTTGATCGTTCCGTTCCTTTGCTGCTTCCCATCACGTTCTTGCTTTGTGCCGCCGGCGATGGTGGCCTTCAGTTGCCGCCGTCGGTGTCCCACCACTCAATTGGGTAATCTCTCTAATCTTGTTGTCAAATGATTTGAATTTGATAGAATTGGGGAAATCTCAAACCCTAACTTACTATTTCCTTGAATGTCTCTCTACTCCGCTTCCCCTGCCGTGTCTCTCCTCCTTGCTCGTCAGAGCTCCACGGCGGCTGACGGAGCTGCGGCCGTTGTCGTTGATGTTGATGGATTTGCTTATTCCCTGCGGTTATTCTCTCCTATTCCACCTCACTCTTCCCTTTAAAATTTGAGGGTATACTTCAATCTCTTTTGGTTTATTTTAGTTTAGCCAATTAGATTGAAATAGTTATTGGAAATCAATTTGTCATAGATTAATTAATTTGATTATATAGAAATGATTTTGATTATTGAATTGGATTGATTTTGGTAATATATGTTATTAACTCGAATGAATGTTGCTTGATACAATTTAGAGTTATAAATGGAATATGATATGAGTTTTCCGAATTGAGTTATAAAACAAATAAATATTCCGATTATGATTTCAATTATAACCTATGTCAAGAAATCTAATCCATTTTTCTCAAAGTAGAATGTGTGCTATATTAATTCTAAACTAAGTTTTCAAAAATGGTTCCAGAGTTTATAAAGGGGATTCAATTAAGACGATGGGTAGCTTAGAATGAAACTCTGAAAGATTGATTAGGAGGAATCTCTAAGAGAAATTGACTCAGTTAATCTGGTTTAAGTGAATGAATCATTAATTCGTGTCTTTGTTCGCTGAGGTGAATTGTTAGGGAAGATGAATAAGGAGAATAAATATGGGAAATATAAGTAGATATGGATGATCGGATGTGTAGCTCTTGGAGTTTGTATGCATCGGTAATTCAAGGTACACATTGTCTAACCATCTTCGGTATTTTAAATTATAATTTGTGTGGAGTATGAAAATTCATTAGCAATATTACGCGTTATATGAATGTATGTTTTGAATTGAGATTTACAAATGAACTTATGAAACTTGTTGATTTTCTACTGATTTAATGAAATGATTATTGATTTCATTTATTGACTGATGAAATGAAACGATTTTGAATTTGCAAATGCGTGTGAGTGGTGATGGAGCTAAGAATGTGCTTTCCAGGAGTTGAACCTATTGAGAGTTGAATTTGTGAATAAATTATTGTTATGATTGATCATGGAGTAGGACAATGGATCTATGAGGCTAAGAAGTGTTAGATAAATAAATTTTAAATACAATCTAGGGTGTTAATGGTTAATCTAAGTAAAGATAAAACTCACAAAGTCTTCAATTTCACTTGAGTCCATAACGTGTTTAAGGGACGAGTTTCTAAGGAATCATTTCGGGAAGAGTTTACGATTATATCTATTAGCCCACCTTTATTTGGGATTTCCATAAAAGTCGTATGCTATTATTTAAATTGTGGAATATGGAATGTAACCTAGTTTTAAACAACAATAAGGCGTTTTAAATGAACTTCAGAGCTGGAACGATTGAAGCTAAAGATGTTTTAAAATTGGTTTTAAGTTCTTTAAACGACAGTAGCTTGCAAAAAAAAAGGAATCTTTTACAAGTTCTAAAAAGAGTTTTAATAATAAAATGATGTTTTTTTTATATAATTAGAACTAAGTTAAAGTGTTTTAAAACTAGTTAATCTATAAGAAATTAATAGTTAACCTTATAGATAATAAAATGGTTTTGATTTAGTAAAGGTTGTTTTAATATAAATGAAAAGTTGTTAATTGTTTTATAAAGACTCATTTCAGGCACACTAAGCTCACCTAGCTAAACTTAATAACTAGGAATAAATAATGATTGCAGTTTGAGTACTATAACATTGAATCATACTACAAAAATGATTAATATTTAGAAGGTAATGGTAATTTTGTTGTGGTAAAATAATATACTAGCAAGCTAGGTTAGGAGTTACATTAAACTCGAAAATAGAATTGTCTTAATATGGAGTTCGGTTTTTCATAAGTTGATGAATGGAAAATAGAGAAATATCTAATGAGTGTAACTCAAGGTAACATTTATGTGAATTGTCTATGTGTATGGTAACTAAAATTCATGAATTCAATTAATTGAATCAAAGGCGATTGTGACAAGATATGTAGAAATGAGAAAGAAGCCGATACATGATTGAGGGAATGAAACTTAAGTTTTGAGAACGAAATTATATAGATTGGCATCAAAGTAATTATGTATGGGAAATTAGCTGTGTATGTGTGGCGTGATGCTCACATGTGTTAGTGATAAGCATCTTATTTGCAGGCGAGTGAAATACTCGTAGATGCCGTCTTGCAGGCGAGTGAAATGCTCGTAGCTGCCGTCTTGCAAGCGAGTGAAATGCTCGTAGCTGCCGTCTTGCAGGAGAGTTAAATTCTCGTAGCTGCCGTCTTGCGGGCAAGTTCGGTACTTGCAGCTGCCGTCCTGATTAGACTTGCAAGCATATTGGTTAGTAGGAGGGTGACGACCCCCATAGTTTAGAGTCAGCCGGTCATGATGATCATAATTCGTATTCTCTTTCCCCGGCCATAAATGAATATGTTATTATTGAGTGTATACTACCTATTAGAGCCATGTTGGTTTGGTGAGTGAAATGATACCATGTGTATATTTGAACATAATGAACCTAGTATTGGAATTATGTCTGTAAGAATATTGCGAAGAAAAACTTGGCAATGTTGTGGCAATAAGTGTTACATTGAGTTAAGAATGTATATATTATGAGTTTTACTTTGTGGAATATTTCATGGATTGAAAAAGGTTACATTTGAAGAAATATATGGGTTGTCGATATGAGTAAGCGTCAGATGAAGTATGGTTGGAAATGATCAAGAATATGAAAATAATTAGATGAGTCATAAGTCATGAGACTAACTTTTGATGAATTGTGAATTTGGAAGTTATGTGAGGAGATTATGATATGTGGATATTTCGTGTTCTAAACTATTGATTGAAGGGATAATGGATTCGTGAAATCGTGAAACGAATTTCAAAGGAATTTTGATGCTTCTGTCAAACAATGTTTTCTAAGTAATGTGATTTGAACAAGTGAAGTGATTTCCAAAATAATCATGAAACAAAAACTAAAGCTATTTGAGCCACCTATAAAATGTATTTAAGGTTAGACAGTGTGTACTCGATTTCCTGATTTTGTTCTCTGAACCTATCCTGGTGGGGGCAGTATTAAAATGTTTTGCAGGTTGGGATGATCATGTTTATGTAAAATGGCAAAGGAATGTTTAGATATTAATGCAAGGTTTGCTTGTGTCATGGCGGAAATGATTAAAGATTGTTTTCTAAGTTGCTCAAGTGTAATTTGAGCTTTATTGAAGTTTGATATTTTGGGTTGAATGTAAATCTTTATTATTATTTTGCGTTGGATTACTATTAATTGTTGTAATTACCGGTATGTTATAGTGAGGCTTTGATCTGCTGGTTTGAGTTTAGCTGATTAAATATAGGCCAAGCGTGATAAGCAAGCGGCTTGTTATGGGCGGGCTATTACAAGTGGTATCAGAGCGAAGGTTGATTTTGGGTTCGTTGTGATCATCAAATCACGACGTTTGAGTTAAGAATATGTTTATTAAAAGTTTTAGGGAATATATGATTTGTTTTGGGGTGATAAACTATTATTACATTGAGGTAATTGGAAATCTATTCGAAACTATGAGATTATTTAAGGTTCAGTATCGAGAATATGAGTTGGAAAGCCAAGGTTGACTTTGGGTTTGTTATGATCTCCATATCATGGCACATGAAATCGAAATTGTATATTGATATGAGTAAGTTCCAAAGCTAAGGAATGTGTTGGTTGCCTTCAGGATGATTAACTTAATATTGGGAATTCGTATAGAATAATTATAGTATCCAAGGGAGTAGAGTCGAAATTGATTTGTAAGGCCAAGGTGGTCGTATGCAATAATTTGGAGCTATGGAGATAAAGGTTGGTTTTGGTGTACGGGAATGTGAATGAGAAATATATGAATAATGAGAATTGTTGGAGACAATATATGTATATATTATGGATTCGTTAAGGTCGATTTATTTGTTAAATGGAGTATTGCGAGTTATTTATTGGGATATATAAGTACCTAAGGATATAGAGATTAAAAGTTGAAGGCCACCAATTGAGTGTGTTAATTAGTTCATAAGTTTCACTGTGGGAAGCCAAATGATTGCCTTAGTAATCCGAGGTAGAAAATCAAGGAGATAAGGTTATTGTGAGATATTAGCAGGAAAAGCTCAAAATAAGAATATTGGAAAGGAAATATATAGGTATTGAGATTTGGAAGATGTAAACTAACAATTTGAGAATAACATTGAATTTAACAAGGTCATTTATCGAAAGTCAATATAAAAGATTCTAATTTGGTTGGGATATCGGGGAATTCATTAGAACATGAAGTAGAACTTGAGGATTTTGGGTAAAAGCGAGTATTAGGAGTCAGGTAATTGGTAATAAAGCTTAAAACGATGAATTAAGTTCGTGAAGGTTAAAGTTGAGGTGAACCATGTAATTTAAAATCCTTGATATCCTATTTGGTCTTATAGAGTATGGAGGTCAGAATTGTAATATAAGTTGTGAGAGTAGTAATGTGCAAGGATTTTTTTTGTCAGAGATTTAGAATTTTAAATTGTTACGTATTCATTTATCTGTCTGTTTACTTACTTATTATGTGCTTGTTTGGTTGATTTTAGTGGATTAGGGGTAAGAAGTTAAATAAGATGATTGCATAGTTTGGGGTATTAGACATGAAGCGTTAAAGTAAAATTTTGTAAGAAAATATCTCATTTGGAATGCATGGCGAAAACATTTGAACAAGGAGGTGGGAAGATGTAAATTGATGGTTTTAGGATTTTCTTGCTACTCTTGTATTAATTCTAAGGAGGCATATACCGGAATTTCAAACTTAAAATTTCTGTTTATTTTGAATTTCGAAAAACAGAAATTTAAAGTAATAGTTAAGTTTTAAATATGACTAACTGATACGGTTATGGATGAAAGTGATAGTCTTATGCTAGCAATTGGAACCAAAACTGATTTGGGTTCAATGGCTCATTTTGTGTGCATGGTGACTTGGATTGAGTGAGCTCGTTATATGGTCCTTATTATCAAGGTGGTACGTTAATCAAACTGGTCCGTTTAATCACATTGGTCCGCTTGTTTAAACAGATTGTACACACTTATTATTTTTAATTGCTTTGGTTAAAGTCGGTTTAATAAAGGGATATTTGTTTAAATCCCCAATTTAAATTCAGTCATTACTTAGCTTTGATTATTGCTGTTTGTAAAGAGAGTTTTAAGCCTTTGTAACCTCCAATTTAGTGACTGAATTAGGAGGCTTTAGAGCTTGTAACTGCCAGTTTTAAAGGCTCTTAAATGGCTCTTAAATAGCCGTTTAAAGCTCTTGTAGCTGTTGGTTTTTGGCTATTTATAGTCAGCTTCTTGATTGGAATAAGCAACCAACTGGATAATTAAAACACTTGTTTGTTACATTTCGAATTATAGTATATAATTCAGCTTTTTTTCTTTGTTTTGGACGCGTTTCCTATTCAAAGAACTGATTGTGAGTCAATAGGTCTTGTCTTGCATTCACGATCAACGAGTCAAAGGTCTAGCTTGTTAATCAACTATCCTTGTTTATACAACGAGTTTTTAAACTCATATCATTAGTGGTATCAGAGCTGCTGTTGGTGTGATCCGCCCAAAAAAAAAAAAGGAAAAAAAAAAAGAGCTGCTGTTCGTAATTCTTACAAACTGAAATATGGATTTTGATGATCCTGACTTTCTACAACATCTCCAAGAAGCCTTGAAGAACGTTAGAGATGGGGGGGTATCGTAGGCCTCCTAGGCGTGATCTACGGGCTATGGATGAATTCAAAGTCACCGAACTTCCTGAATTTGTTGGTGGAACAGATCCGGAAGCCTATTTGGAGTGGGAGCGCAAAATAGAGAGAATGTTCGATTTCAAGGACATTGATGATGAGAAGCGTTGCAAATATGCCATATTGAAGCTAGGACGAGGGACTTCATTGTGGTTCGAGGGACTGAAATCCAAGAGAATACGTGAAGGGAAGGAGAAAATTACCTCTTGGGAGTCTTTGAAACGTAAGCTACGTAAAAGGTATGTGCCAACAACTCATAGAATAACAACTTATCGTAAAATTGCCGAATTGAGGCAAGGAAAAATGAGTGTGGCTGAATATATTGATGAGTTTGAAAAGTTGTCCTTAATGGGAGAAATTGAGGAAATTGAGGAACAAAAACTGTCCAGATTTTTAAGGGGTCTAAATTATAATATTGCCAATACCGTAGACCTTTATCCATATTCTGATTTTGACACTCTTTGTGGAATTTGTTTAAAATTGGAAAATCAAGGGAAGGCAAAATATGGGGGAGGGTCTAGTATGGATGGTAAAGCCAAGTCTTGGGCTAAATCCGAACCTAGCTTGAAACCAAACACATCACCTAGTACCGTAGGTTCAAGTAATTCTACGGCTGCCCCTAAACTATCTAACCCAACCAAAGAAACAAGTCTGTCCAAGGTGCGTTGTTTTAAGTGTCAAGGGTTTGGGCATTATCAAAATGCGTGTCCAAATAAACGAGTAGTGACCTTGAGAGAAGTTGTTGAATGTCGTGAGGAGTGGTTTGAAGAGGAAAAGAGGTTGGGGGACGTATTTGTGTTTGATGAGAGTGGTGATGAGGAGGAAGAGGAAGGGTATGAAGGAAATAATGCCATTGGTCCAAGTATGCATTCTATGTTAAGTCTAATAAATGCGGTTCAGTATTAATTAACAAGTTAATAATTCAGTGAGATCAAGTGAGCTGAATGCCTAGCTAGAGGCCGCTTCAGTTCAAGTGAAATTAATGATATTAATCCACAGCTTACTCTTGACTGAACCCGTAGGGTCACACAAATAGTACGTAAACGGATCAAGTATTTAATGGCATTAAATACTCTATCTATGGATATTCGGAATCGACGGATCTTGGTTTCAGTGGGAGCTGAGATCGTCACAGGCAAGAAATGAATACTCCGGAAACGATGATATTGCCGGAAACGGAAATATGGATCGTATCGGAAATATAAATATTATCCAAGTCGTAGATGTTGCCGGAAACGGAAACATGGTACGTATCGGAAAATATTATCGGAAATGGAAATATTACCAGAATCGGAAATAATTCCGGAAACGGAAATATTAAATATTTGTTCGAAACGGAAATTAATTCCGGAATCGGAAATGTTAAATATTGTTCGTATCGGAAATGAATTCCGGAATCGGAAATTTAATCGGAAGCGTATCGTACGAATAAAGCATCGGACGAGGCCTGCCGGACGAGGCCCAGCACGAAGCCAGGCCATCGCCCAGCAAGCCAAGCGCGCCGCACAAACAGCCACGCCAGGCCCAGCGCAAGGCCAGGCCCAGCAGGCCGTGGCAGCGCGCACAGCGCGCGCAGCGCGCGCGGGAGCTGCGTGGGCTTGCAGCTCGCAGGCCTCGCTGCGTGGGCTGCTGCTCGTGCGCACGCATGGGCGGCCCATCGTGGCTGCCGTGTGTGCGTGTGTAAGTGTTTGTGTTCGTGCACGTTTCCTAAAACGTGCAGAGTTCGGTTAATGATTAAATTCCTAATTCTATTTGATAAATTAATTAAATTAGAGTTCTTGTAGAATTCTAGGTTTAATTAATTTGTATCTGAATAGGATTCCAATTCCCTTTCCATACCCCTATAAATATGTGGCATGGGTTCACAATTTATAATGAGTTTAAAAGTATTCAAAGTGAGTTTTTGAGAGAAAAATTCAGCCACACATCTTGCTCAAAAGTGCCGAAAATTCTAGTACCTTAAGGGCGATTCTAGTTGGTCAATCTTAAGGCGGATCCGGACGTGCTGTGGACTATCTACGGAGGGACGACACTTGGAGTCCTAAAGACTTGTTCTTGTTCGGTTCGGGCGCAGCTAGGGAGGGCACGCAACAAAGAGTATGCATCTAAATTATGCTATATGATTATGTGTAAATAATATGTATTCCTGGGTTAATGGTTGTTTCCGCATGATTTATGTAATATCATATGTATCATAACCTAACAGTGGTATCACGAGCCCCTTATTATTTTCATAATCTAAAATTGCATGAACATGGTTAAATATTACAAATTTGCAAGAATTAAAAGGGGTGATTAATTTTCGTAATTGTTAATGAATTGCAAATTGCGTTTATTTAATTATACGTACGCAGTTTTTCGGCAGTTTCTTCGTTACTCATCCAAATCGAGTGATTTTTGTGTCAATTCCGCATGTAAAAGGCATTCTAAAATTTTGACAAAAAATAATATTTTTCTGCCGAACCCAGAATTCTCAAATTCGAAGCCTAACTATGACTTTTCGAAGGTTTTAGTTTTTCGAATGCAAAATTTCGTAAATTTAAGATGTTAAATTAAATATTTGCGATTCTTGTTGATAAATCTTGAATTTTGATTGACCTACTGTATATGTTTAACAAGTTTGAATGCCTAGTCTTGTTAATTATGCAATCTAATTTGTAATTATGATTAATTTGTTGAAAATTAGAATAATTTAGAATTAATTTGATTTTCATAATTAATTATAATTTAATTAGAAACCTATGATTAAAAACCACCATAAAAATTGTAAATTTATGATAAATTTTAAATTTTTATGACCTAGACTTGAATCCATAACAATAGGAAATCAATTGGATAATAAATTTTCGATTTTTCGCCCTAAAATTATGAAATTAATAATATTTATTAATTTGTCATTAATTTTATAAATTTAATTTTTTTTTATGCGATTCGTTCATATAACTTGCACGCACAAAGCAATGGACGCTTCGTGTTACCCTTAAGGGGTGTTGTATAATGCGGGCATGCGACGACGAGCAAGGGAGCTCGTCGCCCGTGCGGCACGAATGCAATGAGCAAGGGCGTAGTGCACGAGCACAAGGCAGCAGCCCTGCCTTGTGTCGTGGGCCACGAGAAATGGATGAATGGTCATGGGCGAAGGGCGAGCCAAGGCAGTCGCGTGTGGGCAGCAAGCGAGCTGCGCCACAACGCGCACTGCCTCGCGCATGAGCGCGCAGCCTCGCGCGCAGCGAGCGCAAGCTCGCGTGCCACGAGCGCTGCGCCCAGCGTTGCTCGCGCGCACAGCGAGCGATGTCGCGCGCCCAGCGAGCGAGCTCGCGCGCACAGCGAGCGATGTCGCGCGCCCAGCGAGCGATGTCGCGCACCCAGCGAGCGATGTCGCGCGCCAAGCGAGCGATGGCTCGCGCGCACTGCAAGCGATGGCTCGCGTGCGACGAGCGCTGGCGCTCGCGCAGCGAGCACCACAGCGTGCGGAGGCTTGCGATGGTGATGCAGCAGCTATGCGACGAGCGCATGGGCTGCGCGCACATGGCCAGCGATGGCTGTGTGCGTGCGGCCCATGGGCGTGCAATGTGTAGGGTGTTTGCGTTACGATTAGATCGTTTTGAATGTTTAATTTGAAATTTTTCAGTTTACGTAATTTTAATTAATTTTAAAATTAATAATTTAAATTATTTTCTTGGATTTTAATTTTGAATATTGTAATTATAATAAATGTTATTTATTCTAATTATTTTACTAAAATTAAAATCATGAATTAATTTAAATAACGACTGAAATTAAATTAAACTTTTTGGATTCAATTATAAATTTATATGAGCTTTAAATTTTAATTAAATTTGTATGTTTCCGGTTAGACTAGAAATACATTTTTATGTTTAAAATTAGTAAAGCATATGAATTTATTGGTTTAAGTGGGAGCGTATTTTAGTCATAAACTCTTGATTAGGTCTACAAATCCTTAAGGTTAAAACAACTTGATTAGAATTAATAAGGACTGAATAATTGGTAGATTATTGGTGCCCTTGATTAATTGCTGCAAATGTTTACGTGATGCATAATGTGTTTTACTAACCAGCTATGTGGGCCATTCATGATAATGAATGGGTGAATGGTATATATTGTATATGTACTGTTTTGCAGGTTATGAAGTGACTAGTATGGCCCAAATAGGATAGAAAATATGGTCTGCGTACCATTAATTTGAATGTAATTGGTCTAAAGTACCAAAGTTATTTTTCAATTCAAATATGGTCTGCGAACCATCAAATAGTTGTAATTAGTTATAGCTTATCCTATTTGAAGAAAATGGTGCCTCCCACGGAGATTTTCAAGACGGACTTTGAAGTCAAAGCTTCAAGATGAAGTCGGGCCATACTAGATCACAAATATCTTATGCATGTTTTAAGTTATTTATTGCTTTTAAATATGTCTTAAAATGCATGAGATCAAAAGCTTGATTATGTTGCATGATTAAGGATTTTAGTTCACTTAAAATCTAACCAACATAGTAAGAGCCTTAAGTTCCAAACTTAAAAATTGAGTTAAAAGGTGCCATGCCAAAATATACACTTGCTTGGATATCCTTTACATCAATCTAGTAATAGTTTTCGCTCAGCGAGGTGTTACTTATTGGTCCTAAAGGGGCAAGGTACACAAATAATTGTGAGTACATGTTAGTTTTGGTGAAACTCAACGATATAAGTAAGGAGTCCTTTTATGTCGTGGCAAATTCGATAGGTTTACCTAACAAGTTCTTAGACGTACCTATCAACCAAGAATAGTTTCTAGACTATTAGCAAAAGGCTTTTGCTTACCTAAGATGTTCTAGGATTAAGTCGACAAACTGTGCTTAGTTCTTCAATGATTTTAGGATCTTGGAATCATTTTATTCACACCTGCCGGAACAATAAAATCGAATAAAATGCTAATAACTTGTTTGAATTGCATGGTTGCTTTAATTTCAAGTTATTATTCATGATAAATGTTTAGACTTTGCATGCTTCAATGTATGTTTTAATTATTGTTTATAATTAAATATCTTGCACTGCAATAAATCCTTTTAGAAAGGTAACAGTAAATTTCCTCGATTGGTAGTGAATCCAAGAACGATTCACGGAAAAGAGAGAAAGTGAGCAATTTAAAATATACGTTTCTTATATCGACTTTTATGGTTGTTTTCGAATATCAAATTCGAATGGCAAACCATTTGGTGCTTGTGAATTCAAAATACACTGTAGTTTTGAGATCATAAAGCATTGAGCTTAAACGCTCAGCTTTACCAATGGTTAACAACCTAATATCTTTGTCCATTTAATTCTCGAATGAGTCTAGTCCCTAGACATTCGAATAGATCGATGCTTAGAGAACTTTAGAAGCTTCTGGTAAGATCATCTAGTTGAAACTTAATATTCAACATAAATTAAATGTTAAGAACCTTGTTGGGGTGACATTGGACATGTCTAACAAAGTATAAAAGTCAACACTAAAGAAATCAATTCTTAAGACTATAAGAAAGGGTACAAGAAATAGGAAAACGAGGAACAAATGAAAGGAATTTACGATTCCGTTTCTACCTATAAGTTTATGTTTAAAGAGAAGTGACCTAGCAATCAAACTTCCTTGGTATCATATACCGCTTGAGGTTCTTACTTCGGTAATAACTCAAACAATGGAAGCTAGGATACACTAATGACCTACAAGTGGGAAATGAAGCATGGCACTGCTACATTAATTGTAGGGTCATCTAAGTTTGTTTTAAGTCCTTTCAAAGGCTGGAACTTAATGGCTATTTTGTTCCATAATCAACATACCTAAATTTCTGTTTTCAAACACAGAAAGTCTCACATTCAAGAAAAACAAAAACAATGTTTGTTTGTTTATTTGAATGAAATGGTCAATTACAGATTGAGTCAATATGCCTGATTAAAACAAACAACTCTTTAAAGAACTTTACTAGGTTCAAATCAACTTCTTGATTTGAGTTCCACTAATCTTTGGCATTGTTTCTTAGACCATGTCAACAAGTTAACATTCACAAGCTCTATTTTAATGGACTTTTGAAAGTTGGTTGATTTCTAGATCAACTTAAGACAAGCTAGTCTTACTTGTTGAAAGTAACAAAAGATATGAACTATTGTTAGAACACCTAGACAATAGAGTTCAAAGCTAAAGAAAGATTTTATGACTTTATTATTTCACATGGATTTGAGTGAATATAGGTTTATTTACTCAAATGTGATATAAGTTGAATCTGTTTGGCTAGTTCAAAGATTCGAAGTATAAAATCCACTTGGCAAGAAATCATAAAGATCTAGGTTAGATCATGTTGATGATTACTTGAGACCAAATATGATCATCAATGATTGTGTGTTGTAATTTCACAATCTAGCTCCATAAGATATGGCATATCTAAGTTGAAATGATCGAAGTCGATTAGTACTTGATTCGATCAATGATGGATCATAAAGACCTTTTCTTTAATTTCTAAAACAAAATGCTCAACTACCACCAAACTAAACTAAATTCGTCAAAGCTATAGAAAAGAAATTTCAGAATATCTTTTCGATAATATATATCTAGAGAGTTGCTAAACTCAGTGGGAGCTTAGTGTTTGTTATTCAACAAACTAAGGCCCAAGTATAGATATATGTTTCATTGTGATTTATTCAAATGAGACACAAGGGTATTGTTTCTACCACGAATTTTTGAGAACATAATGTTTGGTTGCTCGAAATGATGTCCTTTTGGAGATTCGTTTCCAAAATGACAAGTGGGAGAAAATAGACCTCGAAAGTCTTCGAGGCGAACAACAAACATAAACGGACATTCCGGAGGCTTTTCGAAGTGCTTCAGAAAATCCGAACTTATTCTTTAAGGACTTTAGAAGTGGCTTTAAAGAATAGACATCTCTTAGAAGACTTTACAAGTGCTTCAAGGAGAACAGAATATTCAAAGGACTTTCAAGTGGCTATTGATATTCTATTGTTTGATGTTCTATACCCAAGTAGGCATAGAATTCAAGTCACTGAAACTATAAGATTCTTCTATTAGATAGTGAAGAAACATAGAGATCAGGTCAATGAAACTATGAGATTCTTCTATTAGATAGTGAAGAAACCTACAACTTGCAGTCAAACTATTATCATGTAGATTAATGATGAAACCTACAACTTGTAAGAAAGCTATGACGAAACCTAGATTCCCTAAAATGGTTAGAGGCCATAAATAGACTCAAATGTTTTAAATGGTTAGAGCTAGGCCATAAAACATACTCAATGTTTTGATGACAAAATTGAAATTTTGTTGATTTGCAAGAATAGGTTCACACCTATTGGTTGCAAGTTTGTTTTAAGGATAAAAACCATCAAACATGAAATTGTGTTCACACACAAAGCGAGATTAATTGCTAAAGGTTACAAGCAAATTCATGGTGTGAATTGTGTTGAAACCTCATGCATAATCGTAATGCTCAAGTCTATAATTCAACCAATGATTGCATATTGGTACATATAGCAATTGGATGACAAAACGTATTCCTCAATCAAATGTTGGAATATAATATGTACATGGTATGTCATAGAATTTGTGGATCCAAATAAATGCTTGAAAAGGAAAGCTAGCTTATAAAATCTAAGTACAGATTTAAGCAAGCAATTGGGAATTGGAACTGTATTTTAAGTGAAGCTAATAAGCATTTTAGTTTCATAAAATATACATGATTCTTATAGATGTATAAGAAGTTTAGTGGGAGTACATAAAAACTTATTTGGTCCTATGTGTATCACACACATATCTCTCTATTGTGAAATAACATTCAAATGCTAATGACTTAGATTTGAAATTATTCATCAATAATGGACCATGGCGAAACTTAGTACATATTGGGTATTAAGATCTATTTACAAAGATCTTATGACATTGTTTTGGATTAAGTAATGGCATTTACTAAATCAAACACGAAAGACTCCATTGGAAATATTCGACCCATATGAATAAATCTAAGTAAAGGATGTTTGAACTATGTATAAGCATTTACTAAGTTAAACATCAAAGAATCTAAGTAAGATTCTTAAACCTATATTATATGTCAAAGAATTTAGCTGGATTTAGTATCTACTGAAACTAGATGAGCTAAAGTTACATGAATAGAATTCAATTGGGAATTATTCTGCAAAAGAATTTATCATGTATGATATAATATGAGGATCGCCAAAAACATATCGTATGACTTTAGGCATGACGAACATATACCAATCTCTATTGATCTAAGTGAAGATCAACTAGATTGAGATCAAGAATACTTATGGTACTTGAAAAGGTACATAGGAATAGTTCTTGATTCAAGGAAATAAAGATATGCTAAATATTGATGCTACACGCATAAACACTGGCAAAGGATCAAGCAAGACCCTTTGGAGTTAACCATTGATAAGGACGAGCTATAGAGCATCGTGTTTTGAAATGGCAACATGGATAGGAGACCATGAGTTGTTGCGTGGGAAATTAAAATAATAAATTCTATGTTCCAAGATATAGTTGGAGAATCTTCCACATATCTATGAACTGCCTGGATAGGTAAATCCAAACAAAGCATCACTAGCAACCTATACAGTTGAAGTAAAAGTAATTATTGCCTAAGAAGCAATAAAACAGGGTTGTTTAAAGTTCTTCACTGAACTTGGGTAGATCACCTATCTGCTGGCTTGATGGTTCTTCATTGAAAAATGCGTAGAACCACTCTTGAATCAAGAAAAACGTCTGCTAACTTGATGGTTCTTCATTGCAAAGTGAGTAAAACCACCATCAAAGTAAGAAAGACTAGATCACATAATAAACAAACTCGAAAAGATCTTATCATCATATCTCGAAGAACATTCGATGAAAAGGATATTAAGATTGGCAAAGCATGATAACTAAACCTATGCAACAAGTGAGAAGCAACACTCACATTGTAGCACTGGAAATCAAGCATAGCTTTGAATTCCATGAACTGTTTTAGAAGATGGGTTTGAGGCCCATGGTTATAAAACATTGGGGTTGAACATTTATCATATATGAAATGTGTTTTCATATTCCATTTAATCTTGGTTTAGTATTAAATGATGAGTCCCTTCAAATTTGACAATATATTCAAGATAGACTGTCAGGACCAGTCCTGTGACTAAGAAATGTCTATCAAGTGAACTTGAATGTCAAAAGTTGAAAATGGTCCCTAGTCGGAGTTTTCTATAAAATTGGACGCATAGAAAACGTTAGACGACTAGAATGCAAGATGACTAGTAGTTCTGTTTCTTGAACTATGTGGACATGGCAATGTCATAATCATTTGCATAGATACTTACTTTGGGAAGACTAGTATCGGACAAGACCTATGAAACTTTACTGTAAGAGATGAAAATCTGTCATAAGTAAATTTCATTAAAATTATTAGACACTAAATCCTCAATACCTGAGTGATTTGAGATTACTTGTTTGAGAACTGGTTGCTTTGACGTTGACCAACCGTCGCACCGTAAAAGGAGGCTATAAAGGCAAGGCTCAGGTAATCACCTATCAAACGAAGTCTAATCTCAAGATCGCAAGATTGGGATTGTCCTCCCATAAATCGGGATGAGATGCTTAAAAGTTGTACAAAGCCACTCGGAGAGCTAGAAACTGTGAAATGCATGGCCGTGCTCGGATGAATCATAGGCTATGATTATCTGTTTATTTGATCAGTTGAACTCTGAAACCGAGGAACACCTCTGGACATAATAAGGATGACAACTCTTACCTTATGTTCAAGAGCAAGCATCGAACGACAAAGGAATTAGGAAATGCACACTTGTCCCTAAGGACAAGTGGGAGACTGAAGGAAATAATGCCCTTGGTCCAAGTATGCATTCTATGTTAAGTCTAATAAATGCGGTTCAGTATTAATTAACAAGTTAATAATTCAGTGAGATCAAGTGAGCTGAATGCCTAGCTAGAGGCCGCTTCAGTTCAAGTGGAATTAATGATATTAATCCACAGCTTACTCTTGACTGAACCCGTAGGGTCACACAAATAGTACGTAAACGGATCAAGTATTTAATGGCATTAAATACTCTATCTATGGATATTCGGAATCGACGGATCTTGGTTTCAGTGGGAGCTGAGATCGTCACAGGCAAGAAATGAATACTCCGGAAACGATGATATTGCCGGAAACGGAAATATGGATCGTATCGGAAATATAAATATTATCCAAGTCGTAGATGTTGCCGGAAACGGAAACATGGTACGTATCGGAAAATATTATCGGAAATGGAAATATTACCAGAATCGGAAATAATTCCGGAAACGGAAATATTAAATATTTGTTCGAAACGGAAATTAATTCCGGAATCGGAAATGTTAAATATTGTTCCTATCGGAAATGAATTCCGGAATCGGAAATTTAATCGGAAGCGTATCGTACGAATAAAGCATCGGACGAGGCCTGCCGGACGAGGCCCAGCACGAAGCCAGGCCATCGCCCAGCAAGCCAAGCGCGCCGCACAAACAGCCACGCCAGGCCCAGCGCAAGGCCAGGCCCAGCAGGCCGTGGCAGCGCGCACAGCGCGCGCAGCGCGCGCGGGAGCTGCGTGGGCTTGCAGCTCGCAGGCCTCGCTGCGTGGGCTGCTGCTCGTGCGCACGCATGGGCGGCCCATCATGGCTGCCGTGTGTGCGTGTGTAAGTGTTTGTGTTCGTGCACGTTTCCTAAAACGTGCAGAGTTCGGTTAATGATTAAATTCCTAATTCTATTTGATAAATTAATTAAATTAGAGTTCTTGTAGAATTCTAGGTTTAATTAATTTGTATCTGAATAGGATTCCAATTCCCTTTCCATACCCCTATAAATATGTGGCCTGGGTTCACAATTTATAATGAGTTTAAAAGTATTCAAAGTGAGTTTTTGAGAGAAAAATTCAGCCACACATCTTGCTCAAAAGTGCCGAAAATTCTAGTATCTTAAGGGCGATTCTAGTTGGTCAATCTTAAGGCGGATCCGGACGTGCTGTGGACTATCTACGGAGGGACGACACTTGGAGTCCTAAAGACTTGTTCTTGTTCGGTTCGGGCGCAGCTAGGGAGGGCACGCAACAAAGAGTATGCATCTAAATTATGCTATATGATTATGTGTAAATAATATGTATTCCTGGGTTAATGGTTGTTTCCGCATGATTTATGTAATATCATATGTATCATAACCTAACAGGGTATGAGGCTCCAATTTATGACACAAATCTGGTTCTTAGAGCGCTACAAACTCAAATTTCACCTACTGATCTAGACCAACGAGATCAGTTGTTTCATACTAAATGTCTAGTGAAAGATAAGTGGTGTAGTGTAATTGTTGATGGGGGGAGTTGTACCAATGCTGCTTCTAGTGAAATGGTGTCAAAATTAGGCTTAATCACTACTGCCCATCCTAGGCCATACGCACTCCATTGGCTTGATGATGGTAATAGTGTAAAAGTGTCGAAGCAAGTAAGGGTTGGTTTGACTATGGGTTCGTATGTGGATGAAGTTCTTTGTGATGTTATTCCTATGGATGCTTGTTATATTTTGTTGTGTCGTCCTTGGCAGTTTGATAGGGACGTGATTCATAAAGGGAGAAGCAATGAGTATGAATTGAGAGACAAAGGCAAGAAAGTTGTGCTAAAGCCTATGTCATCTCAAGCGGTTCAATCCATGAGTGTGAAACAAAAGAAAAAGCCGAATCTCACCATGTTGGCTAGTGAACGAGAAATTGAGCAAGCTCTTGATCATGGAGAGTTGGTGTATTTGCTCGTGGCTAAGGAGAGTCCAATTGAAGGCCAAAATTGGAAAGAAGGCAGTCCCATTGCCGAATTGCTGTTTGAGTTCAAGGATGTATTTTCGGATGAATTACCACCAGGTTTTCCCCCTATTCGTGGTATTGAACATCAAATTGATCTTATTCCAGGAACTTCTTTGCCTAATAAGGCTGCCTATCGTTGCAATCCGGAGGAAACAAAGGAATTACAAAAGCAAATTGATGAACTTGTGAATCGAGGCTATGTTAGAGAAAACTTGAGTCCATGTGCTGTTCCGGTGTTGCTTGTGCCTAAGAAAGATGGAACATGGTGAATGTGTGTTGATAGTAGGGCTGTGAATAACATTACCATCAAGTATCGTTTTCCAATTCCGAGACTTGATGGTATGTTAGATGAGCTCCATGGTTCGAAGTTGTTCTCAAAAATTGATTTGCGAAGTGGTTATCATCAGATTCGGATGCGTGAAGGAGATGAGTGGAAAACGGCTTTCAAGACAAAACATGGTTTGTATGAGTGGACCGTCATGCCATTTGGTTTCACTAATGCTCCTAGTACGTTTATGAGGCTAATGAACGAAGTGCTTAATTCAATTTTGGGCAGATTCGTTGTGGTATATCTTGATAACATCTTGGTGTATAGTAGGAACGAAGAGGAGCATCTGATTCATTTGAGGGATGTTTTTGAAACACTTAGAGCTCAAAGACTCTATGGGAAGCTAGAGAAGTGTTCATTCCTTGTTGACAATGTTGTATTCTTGGGCTATGTGGTTTCGAAAGATGGAGTGTCCGTGGATCAGTCCAAGATCGAGGCTATCAAATCGTGGCCTAATCCTAAAACTATAAGTGAGGTGCGTTCATTTCTTGGTCTTGCTTCATTTTATAGACGTTTCATTCGTGATTTCAGTACTATTACTAGTCCTATCACTAGTTGCTTGAAGAAAGGTGCTTTTGTATGGGGAGAGGACGCTCAAAAGGCGTTTGATGTGATTAAAGAGTGTTTGTGTGCTGCTCCTATTTTGGCGCTGCCAGATTTCTCTCAACCTTTTGAGGTCGAGTGTGATGCTAGTGGAGTGGGGATTGGTGCTGTTTTGATCCAAGGTAAGCGTCCCATAGCTTATTTTTCGGAAAAGTTAGGGGGTGCTCGTTTGAATTATTGCACTTATGATAAAGAGTTCTATGCCATTGTTAGAGCTTTGGATCATTGGAGTCATTATTTGCGTTCTAGCCACTTTGTTTTGCATTCTGATCATGAATCTTTGAAGTATATTAATGGGCAACAAAAATTGAGCCCAAGGCATGCTAAATGGGTTGAGTTCTTGCAATCCTTTCATTTTTCTTCGAAATACAAAGATGGTAAAAGCAATGTGGTGGCTGATGCATTATCACGAAGGTACACTTTGCTTGCTACACTTGATGTTCGTTTGTTGGGGTTTGAAACCTTAAAAGATTATTATCATGATGATGGTGATTTTGGAGTTGCATTCGAGAAATGTGCAGTTGGTGCTTATGGGGAGTACATGTTGCAAGATGGGTTTCTTTTCAAAGGTAATCGCCTTTGTATTCCTAAGCATTCAATTCGTGAGTTACTAGTGCGTGAGGCTCATGGTGGAGGATTGGCTGGTCACTTTGGCATAGCCAAGACCTTGGAAATATTGAGAGAACATTTCTTTTGGCCTAAAATGTTAGGTGATGTAACGAACATTGTGAATAAATGTGTGACTTGTCATATGGCCAAAAGTTCTTTCAAACCCGGTTTATACTCACCTTTGCCGGTTCCAGTTCGCCCTTGGGAAGATGTATCCATGGATTTTATAGTGGCTTTGCCTCGTACCCAAAGAGGTAAGGATGCTATTATGGTCGTGGTGGATAGATTTTCAAAAATGGCTCACTTCGTTGCTTGTCACAAAACGGATGATGCTTGTAATGTGGCTGATTTGTATTATAAGGAGATTGTTCGTTTGCATGGAATTTCAAAGACTATTGTTTCTGATCGAGATTCCAAGTTCTTGAGTTACTTTTGGAATACATTGTGGAGAAAGGTGGGAACCAAGTTGTTGTTTAGCACTTCACATCACCCTCAAACTGATGGGCAAACAGAGGTGATAAATCGAACCTTGGGAACGCTATTGAGAGGGTTGGTAAGTAAAACGCAAAAGGATTGGGATGTCAATCTTGCTCACGCTGAATTTGCTTATAATCGGTCTCCTACTTATGCTACTGGCCATTCTCCATTTGAGGTAGTATATGGGATTAATCCATACTTGCCCTTGGATTTAATTCCATTACCAAAAGATGAGTTGGTTCACAAGGATGCCGATGCTAAGTTAAAGTCTATGATGAAACTGCACCAACAAGTTCGTGAGCGAATTGAAGCTATTAATGCCTCTTATGAACAGAAATCAAATAAGAATCGCAAACCGAGGTTGTTTGAAGAAGGTGATTTGGTTTGGGTTCATTTAAGGAAAGAGCGTTTTCCAAGCAAACGCAAGAACAAGCTTATGCCTAGGGCTGAAGGTCCTTACAAGGTGGTTGCACGTGTGAATGATAATGCTTACAAGATTGAGCTTCCGGGAGACTATGGTGTCCATGCTACTTTCAATGTAGGTGATCTTTCACCTTATCTTGATGATGATGGCCTTGCTGAATTGAGGTCAATTCCTTTTAAAGGGGGAGGGGATGATACGGTTATGGATGAAAGTGATAGTCTTATGCTAGCAATTGGAACCAAAACTGATTTGGGTTCAATGGCTCATTTTGTGTGCATGGTGACTTGGATTGAGTGAGCTCGTTATATGGTCCTTATTATCAAGGTGGTACGTTAATCAAACTGGTCCGTTTAATCACATTGGTCCGCTTGTTTAAACAGATTGTACGCACTTATTATTTTTAATTGCTTTGGTTAAAGTCGGTTTAATAAAGGGATATTTGTTTAAATCCCCAATTTAAATTCAGTCATTACTTAGCTTTGATTATTGCTGTTTGTAAGGAGAGTTTTAAGCCTTTGTAACCTCCAATTTAGTGACTGAATTAGGAGGCTTTAGAGCTTGTAACTGCCAGTTTTAAAGGCTCTTAAATGGCTCTTAATTAGCCGTTTAAAGCTCTTATAGCTGTTGGTTTTTGGCTATTTATAGTCAGCTTCTTGATTGGAATAAACAACCAACTGGATGATTAAAAACACTTGTTTGTTACATTTCGAATTATAGTTTATAATTCAGCCTTTTTCTTTGTTTTGGACGCGTTTCCTATTCAAAGAACTGATTGTGAGTCAATAGGTCTTGTCTTGCATTCACGATCAACGAGTTAAAGGTCTAGCTTGTTAATCAACTATCATTGTTTATACAACGAGTTTTTAAACTCGTATCATTAGTGGTATCAGAGCTGCTGTTCGTGTGATCCGCCCAAAAAAAAAAAAAAGAGATAAAAAAAAAGACCTGTTGTTCGTAATTCTTACAAACTGAAATATGGATTTTGATGATCCTGACTTTTTACAACATCTCCAAGAAGCCTTGAAGAACGTTAGAGATGGGGGGTATCGTAGGCCTCCTAGGCGTGATCTACGGGCTATGGATGAATTCAAAGTCACCGAACTTCCTGAATTTGTTGGTGGAACAGATCCGGAAGCCTATTTGGAGTGGGAGCGCAAAATAGAGAGAATGTTCAATTTCAAGGACATTGATGATGAGAAGCGTTGCAAATATGCCATATTGAAGCTAGGACGAGGGGCTTCATTGTGGTTCGAGGGACTGAAATCCAAGAGAATACGTGAAGGGAAGGAGAAAATTACCTCTTGGGAGTCTTTGAAACGTAAGCTACGTAAAAGGTATGTGCCAACAACTCATAGAATAACAACTTATCGTAAAATTGCCGAATTGAGGCAAGGAAAAATGAGTGTGGATGAATATATTGATGAGTTTGAAAAGTTGTCCTTAATGGGAGAAATTGAGGAAATTGAGGAACAAAAACTGTCCAGATTTTTAAGGGGTCTAAATTATAATATTGCCAATACCGTAGACCTTTATCCATATTCTGATTTTGACACTCTTGGTGGACTTTGTTTAAAATTGGAAAATCAAGGGAAGGCAAAATATGGGGGAGGGTCTAGTATGGATGGTAAAGCCAAGTCTTTGGCTAAATCCGAACCTAGCTTGAAACCAAACACATCACCTAGTACCGTAGGTTCAAGTAATTCTACGGCTGCCCCTAAACTATCTAACCCAACCAAAGAAACAAGTCTGTCCAAGGTGCGTTGTTTTAAGTGTCAAGGGTTTGGGCATTATCAAAATGCGTGTCCAAATAAACGAGTAGTGACCTTGAGAGAAGCTGTTGAATGTCGTGAGGAGTTGTTTGAAGAGGAAAAGAGGTTTGGGGGACGTATTTGTGTTTGATGAGAGTGGTGATGAGGAGGAAGAGGAAGGGTATGAGGCTCCAATTTATGACACAAATCTGGTTCTTAGAGCGCTACAAACTCAAATTTCACCTACTGATCTAGACCAACGAGATCAGTTGTTTCATACTAAATGTCTAGTGAAAGATAAGTGGTGTAGTGTAATTGTTGATGGGGGGAGTTGTACCAATGCTGCTTCTAGTGAAATGGTGTCAAAATTAGGCTTAATCACTACTGCACATCCTAGGCCATACGCACTCCATTGGCTTGATGATGGTAATAGTGTAAAAGTGTCGAAGCAAATAAGGGTTGGTTTGACTATGGGTTCGTATGTGGATGAAGTTCTTTGTGATGTTATTCCTATGGATGCTTGTCATATTTTGTTGGGTCGTCCTTGGCAGTTTGATAGGGACGTGATTCATAAAGGGAGAAGCAATGAGTATGAATTGAGACACAAAGGCAAGAAAATTGTGCTAAAGCCTATGTCATCTCAAGCGGTTCGATCCATGAGTGTGAAACAAAAGAAAAAGCCGAATCTCACCATGTTGGCTAGTGAACGAGAAATTGAGCAAGCTCTTGATCATGGAGAGTTGGTGTATTTGCTCGTGACTAAGGAGAGTCCAATTGAAGGCCAAAATTGGAAAGAAGGCAGTCCCATTGCCGAATTGCTGTTTGAGTTCAAGGATGTATTTCCGGATGAATTACCACCAGGTTTTCCCCCTATTCGTGGTATTGAACATCAAATTGATCTTATTCCAGGAACTTCTTTGCCTAATAAGGCTGCCTATCGTTGCAATCCGGAGGAAACAAAGGAATTACAAAAGCAAATTGATGAACTTGTGAATCGAGGCTATGTTAGAGAAAGCTTGAGTCCATGTGCTGTTCCGGTGTTGCTTGTGCCTAAGAAAGATGGAACATGGCGAATGTGTGTTGATAGTAGGGCTGTGAATAACATTACCATCAAGTATCGTTTTCCAATTCCGAGACTTGATGATATGTTAGATGAGCTCCATGGTTCGAAGTTGTTCTCAAAAATTGATTTGCGAAGTGGTTATCATCAGATTCGGATGCGTGAAGGAGATGAGTGGAAAACGGCTTTCAAGACAAAACATGGTTTGTATGAGTGGACCGTCATGCCATTTGGTCTCACTAATGCTCCTAGTACGTTTATGAGGCTAATGAACGAAGTGCTTAAATCATTTTTGGGCAGATTTGTTGTGGTATATCTTGATGACATCTTGGTGTATAGTAGGAACGAAGAGGAGCATCTGATTCATTTGAGGGATGTTTTTGAAACACTTAGAGCTCAAAGACTCTATGGGAAGCTAGAGAAGTGTTCATTCCTTGTTGACAATGTTGTATTCTTGGGCTATGTGGTTTCGAAAGATGGAGTGTCCGTGGATCAGTCCATGATCGAGGCTATCAAATCGTGGCCTAATCCTAAAACTATAAGTGAGGTGCGTTCATTTCTTGGTCTTGCTTCATTTTATAGACGTTTCATTCGTGATTTCAGTACTATTACTAGTCCTATCACTAGTTGCTTGAAGAAAGGTGCTTTTGTATGGGGAGAGGACGCTCAAAAGGCGTTTGATGTGATTAAAGAGCGTTTGTGTGCTGCTCCTATTTTGGCGCTGCCAGATTTCTCTCAACCTTTTGAGGTCGAGTGTGATGCTAGTGGAGTGGGGATTGGTGCTGTTTTGATCCAAGGTAAGCGTCCCATAGCTTATTTTTCGGAAAAGTTAGGGGGTGCTCGTTTGAATTATTGCACTTATGATAAAGAGTTCTATGCCATTGTTAGAGCTTTGGATCATTGGAGTCATTATTTGCGTTCTAGCCACTTTGTTTTGCATTCTGATCATGAATCTTTGAAGTATATTAATGGGCAACAAAAATTGTGCCCAAGGCATGCTAAATGGGTTGAGTTCTTGCAATCCTTTCATTTTTCTTCGAAATACAAAGATGGTAAAAGCAATGTGGTGGCTGATGCGTTATCACGAAGGTACACTTTGCTTGCTACACTTGATGTTCGTTTGTTGGGGTTTGAAACCTTAAAAGATTATTATCATGATGATGGTGATTTTGGAGTTGCATTCGAGAAATGTGCAGTTGGTGCTTATGGGGAGTACATGTTGCAAGATGGGTTTCTTTTCAAAGGTAATCGCCTTTGTATTCCTAAGCATTCAATTCGTGAGTTACTAGTGCGTGAGGCTCATGGTGGGGGATTGGCTGGTCACTTTGGCATAGCCAAGACCTTGGAAATCTTGAGAGAACATTTCTTTTGGCCTAAAATGTTAGGTGATGTAACGAACATTGTGAATAAATGTGTGACCTGTCATATGGCCAAGAGTTCTTTCAAACCCGGTCTATACTCACCTTTGTCGGTTCCAGTTCGCCCTTGGGAAGATGTATCCATGGATTTTATAGTGGCTTTGCCTCGTACTCAAAGAGGTAAGGATGCTATTATGGTCGTGGTGGATAGATTTTCAAAAATGGCTCACTTCGTTGCTTGTCACAAAACGGATGATGCTTTTAATATGGCTGATTTGTATTATAAGGAGATTGTTCGTTTGCATGGAATTCCAAAGACTATTGTTTCTGATCGAGATTCCAAGTTCTTGAGTTACTTTTGGAATACATTGTGGAGAAAGGTGGGAACCAAGTTGTTGTTTAGCACTTCACATCACCCTCAAACTGATGGGCAAACAGAGGTGACAAATCGAACCTTGGGAATGCTATTGAGAGGGTTGGTAAGTAAAACGCAAAAGGATTGGGATGTCAAGCTTGCTCACGCTGAATTTGCTTATAATCGGTCTCCTACTTATGCTACTGGTCATTCTCCATTTGAGGTAGTATATGGGATTAATCCATACTTGCCCTTGGATTTAATTCCATTACCAAAAGATGAGTTGGTTCACAAGGATGCCGATGCTAAGTTAAAGTCTATGATGAAACTGCACCAACAAGTTCGTGAGCGAATTGAAGCTATTAATGCCTCTTATAAACAGAAATCAAATAAGAATCGCAAACCGAGGTTGTTTGAAGAAGGTGATTTGGTTTGAGTTCATTTAAGGAAAGAGCGTTTTCCAAGCAAACGCAAGAACAAGCTTATGCCTAGGGCTGAAGGTCCTTACAAGGTGGTTGCACGTGTGAATGATAATGCTTACAAGATTGAGCTTCCGGGAGACTATGGTGTCCATGCTACTTTCAATGTAGGTGATCTTTCACCTTATCTTGATGATGATGGCCTTGCTGAATTGAGGTCAATTCCTTTTAAAGGGGGAGGGGATGATACGGTTATGGATGAAAGTGATAGTCTTATGCTAGCAATTGGAACCAAAACTGATTTGGGTTCAATGGCTCATTTGGTGTGCATGGTGACTTGGATTGAGTGAGCTCGTTATATGGTCCTTATTATCAAGGTGGTACGTTAATCAAACTGGTCCGTTTAATCACATTGGTCCGCTTGTTTAAACAGATTGTACGCACTTATTATTTTTAATTGCTTTGGTTAAAGTCGGTTTAATAAAGGGATATTTGTTTAAATCCCCAATTTAAATTCAGTCATTACTTAGCTTTGATTATTGCTGTTTGTAAGGAGAGTTTTAAGCCTTTGTAACCTCCAATTTAGTGACTGAATTAGGAGGCTTTAGAGCTTGTAACTGCCAGTTTTAAAGGCTCTTAAATGGCTCTTAATTAGCCGTTTAAAGCTCTTATAGCTGTTGGTTTTTGGCTATTTATAGTCAGCTTCTTGATTGGAATAAACAACCAACTGGATGATTAAAACACTTGTTTGTTACATTTCGAATTATAGTTTATAATTCAGCTTTTTTTCTTTGTTTTGGACGTGTTTCCTATTCAAAGAACTGATTGTGAGTCAATAGGTCTTGTCTTGCATTCACGATCAACGAGTTAAAGGTCTAGCTTGTTAATCAACTATCATTGTTTATACAACGAGTTTTTAAACTCGTATCACTAACTAAATATTCATTATAATTTTAGTAGAAATTCTACGTCTCTAAAATAACCCGAAAGCATTATCTATCAACTCTCTCCTCCAAGAAAATTCTATATTTCATACACTCTCTCCTAACTAAAGGTGTATGTTATTTCATTGTCATTCTATCTTACCCCTGTACACTTGAATTCATTTAAGCAAAGTTGATTCTTGATTTGTTATTGCTCAGATTCGAAACCCTCGTTAGACTCCCAACTACCTCCAGAAATTAAGCCTTTATGTGCATGGTAACCCTAAGGTTTTCAGTATCAATTCATTTTATTCTAAAAAAAATTCTACATAGAGATTGAGTTATCCCGGTTTGTATACTACACTATGATTTCAAGATACGATTTCAAATGCTTATACCAACGACATAAGGTTTTGCAGTTTCGTGGACGAAACTTATTTAAAGTGGGGAATAGTGTAATAGCCCATATTTTAAGCAGCTCTTAATATGTTGTTAAGTATAATTATTCTCTAAATCTCTCTTAAAAAAAAATATTCTTTTGCGATTTAAAGTTTTTATTAATGATCGAGTTAAGTTCCTTTTTCTAACTACATTAAACATTACATCTCGAATCATTACAATGAGCTGGAGTTTTGAAAATAATATGTTTAAACTCAAGGATCTATTATGAAACTAAGATTTAATACTTTTTTAAAAAAAAAAAAATTAAATTAGCAAGAATGTTGTACTTTAATTGATATTTTAAATTCTCAAGTAAACAATTATAAATTATTTTAACAAAGATTTTTAATAAATTAAAGTTAATTATAACTTAAGCTTGGAAATCTGATTTTTGATTTTGTTGTTAATAGAGCCATGTGTCATGTAATAGCAGTGCAAACTCCTCATTCTCTTGTCAAATGGCCCATTACTCCTTGGTGAGTCATTCCCTAAGAAGCCACTCTCTAATTCCAAAAGAAAGTTCCAGAAAAGAAAGAAAAAAGAAGAAACCCAAGCCCCTCACTTCTCTCTCTCCACCCCCGCGTCTCCCTCTCTCCTTCTTCCCTAACTCCGTTGCACCATCACCTTTACCGCCGCGCCACTACTCCCTCGCATCTCTTCCCCCGCCGTTCGCTGCTGGTGTTGTTGTGGTTGTTGATCGTTCCGTTCCTTTGCTGCTTCCCGTCACGTTCTTGCTTTGTGCCCCGCCGATGGTGGCCTTCAGTTGCCGCCGTCGGTGTCCCACCACTCAATTGGGTAATCTCTCTAATCTTGTTGTCAAATGATTTGAATTTGATAGAATTGGGGAAATCTCAAACCCTAACTTACTATTTCCTTGAATGTCTCTCTACTCCGCTTCCCCTGCCGTGTCTCTCCTCCTTGCTCGTCAGAGCTCCACAGCGGCTGACGGAGCTGCGGCCATTGTCGTTGATGTTGATGGATTTGCTTATTCCCTGCGGTTATTCTCTCCTATTCCACCTCACTCTTCCATTTAAAATTTGAGGGTATACTTCAATCTCTTTTGGTTTATTTAGTTTAGCCAATTAGATTGAAATAGTTATTGGAAACCAATTTGTCATAGATTAATTAATTTGATTATATAGAATGATTTTGATTATTGAATTGGATTGATTTTGGTAATATATGTTATTAACTCGAATGAATGTTGCTTGATACAATTTAGAGTTATAAATGGAATATGATATGAGTTTTCCGAATTGAGTTATAAAACAAATAAATATTCCGATTATGATTTCAATTATAACCTATGTCAAGAAATCTAATCCATTTTTCTCAAAGTAGAATGTGTGTTATATTAATTCTAAACTAAGTTTTCAAAAATGGTTCCAGATTTTATAAAGGGGATTCAATTAAGACGATGGGTAGCTTAGAATGAAACTCTGAAAGATTGATTAGGAGGAATCACTAAGAGAAATTGACTCAGTTAATCTGGTTTAAGTGAATGAATCATTAATTCGTGTCTTTGTTCGCTGAGGTGAATTGTTAGGGAAGATGAATAAGGAGAATAAATATGGGAAATATAAGTAGATTGTTAGGTTATGATACATATGATATTACATAAATCATGCGGAAACAACCATTAACCCAGGAATACATATTATTTACACATAATCATATAGCATAATTTAGATGCATACTCTTTGTTGCGTGCCTTCCCTAGCTGCGCCCGAACCGAACAAGAACAAGTCTTTAGGACTCCAAGTGTCGTCCCTCCGTAGATAGTCCACAGCACGTCCGGATCCGCCTTAAGATTGACCAACTAGAATCGCCCTTAAGGTACTAGAATTTTCGGCACTTTTGAGCAAGATGTGTGATTGAATTTTTCTCTCAAAAACTCACTTTGAATACTTTGAAACTCGTTATAAATTGTGAACCCAGGCCACATATTTATAGGGGTATGGAAAGGGAATTGGAATCCTATTCAGATACAAATTAATTAAACCTAGAATCCTACAAGAACTCTAATTAATTAATTTATCAAATAGAATTAGGAATTTAATCATTAACCGAACTCTGCATGTTTTAGGAATCGTGCATGAACACAAACACTTACGCACACACACACGGCAGCCACGATGGGCCGCCCATGCGCATGCGTGCGAGCAGCAGCCCACGCAGCGAGGCCTACGCGAGCTACAAGCCCACGTAGCTCCTGCGCGCGCTGCGCGCGCTGTGCGCGCTGCCACGGCCTGCTGGGCCTGGCCTTGCGCTGGGCCTGGCGTGGCCTTAGCTGTTCGTATGGCGCGCTTGGCTTTCTGGGCGATGGCCTGGATTCGTGCTGGGCCCTCGTCCGGCAGGCCTCGTCTGATGCTTATTCGTACGATACGCTTCCGATTAAATTTCCGATTCCGGAATTCATTTCCGATACGAACAATATTTAATATTTCCGATTCCGGAATTAATTTCCGTTTCGAACAAATATTTAATAATTCCGTTTCCGGAATTATTTTCCGATTCCGATAATATTTCCGATTCTGACAATATTTCCGTTTCCGGCAATATTTCCGATTCTGGCAATATTTCCATTTCCGATAATATTTTCCGATACGTACCATGTTTCCGTTTCCGGCAACATCTACGACTTGGATAATATTTATATTTCCGATACGATCCATATTTCCGTTTCCGGCAATATCATCGTTTCCGAAGTATTCATTTCTTGCCTGTGACGATCTCAGCTCCCACTGAAACCAAGATCCGTCGATTCCGAATATTCATAGATGGAGTATTTAATGCAATTAAATACTTGATCCGTTTACGTACTATTTGTTAGACCCTACGGGTTCAGTCAAGAGTAAGCTGTGGATTAATATCATTAATTCCACTTGAACTGAAGCGGCCTCTAGCTAGGCATTCAGCTCACTTGATCTCACTGAATTGTTAACTTGTTAATTAATACTGAACCGCATTTATTAGACTTATCATAGAATGCATACTTGGACCAAGGGCATTATTTCCTTCAGTCTCCCACTTGTCCTTAGGGACAAGTGTGCATTTCCTAATTCCTTTGTCGCTCGATGCTTGCTCTTGAACATAAGGTAAGAGTTGTCATCCTTATTATGTCCAGAGGTGTTCCTCGGTTTCAGAGTTCAACTGATCAAATAAACAGATAATCATAGCCTATGATTCATCCGAGCACAGCCATGCATTTCACAGTTTCTAGCTCTCCGAGTGGCCTTGTACAACTTTTAAGCATCTCATCCCGATTTATGGGAGGACAATCCCAATCTTGCGATCTTGAGATTAGACTTCGTTTGATAGGTGATTACCTGAGCGTTGCCTTTATAGCCTCCTTTTACGGTGCGACGGTTGGTCAACGTCAAAGCAACCAGTTCTCAAACAAGTAATCTCAAATCACTCAGGTATTGAGGATTTAGTGTCTAATAATTTAATGAAATTTACTTATGACAGACTTTTATCTCTTACAGTAAAGTTTCATAGGTCTTGTCCGATACTAGTCTTCCCAAAGTAAGTATCTATGCAAATGATTATGACATTGCCATGTCCACATAGTTCAAGAAACAGAACTACTAGTCATCTTGCATTCTAATCGTCTAACGTTTTCTATGCGTCCAATTTTATAGAAAACTCCGATTAGGGACCATTTTCAACCTTTGACATTCAAGTTCACTTGATAGACATTTCTTAGTCACAGGACTGGTCCTGACAGTCTATCTTGAATATATCGTCAAATTGAAGGGACTCATCATTTAATAAACCACAAATTAAATGGAAAAATGAATTCTTTTCATTTATTGTGAATGATTAACCAATAATGTTTTACAAAGATTTAAACTCTAAAACTTTAAAACATTAAATAGAGACATCAAAGCCATTCTCCAATATGCTTGATTCCCATAGCTGCAGTGTGCGAGTTGTGCTTCGCTTGCGGCAGAGGTTTAGTCAATGGATCTGATATGTTGTCATCAGTTCCAATTTTGCTTATCTCGACTTCTTTTCTTTCAACGAACTCTCGTAGAAGGTGAAATCTACGAAGTACATGCTTGACTCTCTGGTGGTGTCTAGGCTCTTTTGCCTGTGCAATAGCTCCGTTATTGTCACAATACAGGGCTATTGGTCCTTTAATGGAGGGGACTACACCAAGTTCACCTATGAACTTCCTTAGCCATATAGCTTCCTTTGCTGCTTCATGTGCAGCAATGTACTCCGCTTCAGTTGTAGAATCCGCAATGGTGCTTTGCTTAGCACTTTTCCAGCTTACTGCTCCTCCGTTGAGGCAGAAGACAAACCCAGACTGTGATCTGAAATCATCTATGTCGGTTTGGAAACTTGCGTCCGTATAGCCTTTAACAATTAATTCATCATCTCCACCATAGACCAGGAAGTCATCTTTATGCCTTTTCAGGTACTTCAGAATGTTCTTGGCAGCAGTCCAATGCGCCTCTCCTGGGTCTGACTGGTATCTGCTCGTAGCACTGAGTGCGTACGCAACATCCGGGCGTGTACATATCATAGCATACATTATTGAACCAATCAATGATGCATATGGAATCCCATTCATTCGTCTACGCTCATCAAGTGTTTTTGGGCACTGAGTCTTGCTTAGAGTCATTCCGTGAGATATGGGTAGGTAGCCTCGCTTGGAGTCCGCCATCTTGAACCTATCAAGCACCTTATTGATATAAGTGCTTTGACTAAGTCCAATCATCCTTTTAGATCTATCTCTGTAAATCTTGATGCCCAATATGTACTGTGCTTCTCCTAGATCCTTCATCGAAAAACATTTCCCAAGCCAAATCTTGACAGAGTTCAACATAGGAATGTCATTTCCGATAAGTAATATGTCGTCGACATATAATACTAGGAAAGAAATTTTGCTCCCACTGACCTTCTTGTATACACAAGATTCGTCTGCGTTCTTGATGAAACCAAAGTCACTGACTGCTTCATCAAAACGTATATTCCAGCTCCTGGATGCCTGCTTCAATCCGTAGATTGACTTCTTTAGCTTGCATACCTTTTTAGCATTCTTTGGATCCTCAAAACCTTCAGGTTGTGTCATAAACACAGTTTCTGTTAAAACGCCGTTTAAGAAAGCAGTTTTGACATCCATCTGCCATATTTCGTAATCGTAATATGCAGCGATTGCTAACATTATCCGAATAGACTTTAGCATTGCAACTGGTGAAAAGGTTTCATCGTAATCCACACCGTGGACTTGCCTGTAACCTTTTGCAACCAATCTAGCTTTGAAAACTTCAAGTTTCCCATCCTTGTCCTTTTTCAGTTTGAAAACCCATTTGCTTCCAATGGCTTGGTAGCCATCTGGCAAATCGACCAAATCCCATACTTGGTTTTCAGACATGGAGTCTAATTCAGATTGCATGGCTTCTTGCCACTGCTTGGAGCTAGGGCTCGTCATAGCTTGTTTGTAAGTCGCAGGTTCATCACTTTCAAGTAATAGAACGTCATAGCTCTCGTTCGTCAAAATACCTAAGTACCTTTCCGGTTGAGATCTATATCTTTGCGATCTACGCGGGGTAACATTTCTAGATTGACCATGATTCTCACCAGATTCTTCTAAAGATCTCTGAGTTTCATCCTGAATGTCATCTTGAGCATTCTCTAGAATTTGTTGTTCGACTCGAATTTCTTCGAGGTCTACTTTTCTCCCACTTGTCATTTTGGAAATGTGATCTTTCTCCAAAAAGACACCATCTCGAGCAACAAACACCTTGTTCTCAGATGTATTGTAGAAGTAATACCCCTTTGTTTCCTTTGGATAGCCCACAAGGATACATTTGTCAGATTTTGGATGAAGTTTGTCTGAAATTAATCGTTTGACGTATACTTCACATCCCCAAATCTTAAGAAAAGACACATTTGGAGGCTTTCCAAACCATAATTCGTATGGAGTCTTTTCGACAGCTTTAGACGGAGCTCTATTTATAGTGATTGCAGCTGTATTTAGTGCATGTCCCCAAAATTCTAATGGAAGTTCGGCCTGACCCATCATTGACCTGACCATGTCTAGCAAGGTTCTGTTCCTCCGTTCCGACACACCGTTCCATTGTGGTGTTCCAGGAGGAGTCAACTCTGATAGAATTCCACATTCTTTCAGATGGTCATCAAATTCATAGCTCAGATATCCACCGCCTCTATCAGACCGCAGTGCCTTAATCTTCTTGCCTAATTGATTCTCTACTTCACTCTGAAATTCCTTGAATTTGTCAAAGGATTCAGACTTATGCTTCATTAGGTAGACATAACCATACCTACTGAAGTCATCAGTGAAAGTGATAAAGTAGCTGAAACCACCTCTAGCATTTGTACTCATTGGTCCACATACATCTGTATGGATTAAACCCAATAGTTCATTTGCTCTTTCTCCAACTTTAGAGAAAGGTTGCTTTGTCATTTTGCCAAGTAAACATGATTCGCATTTACCATAATCCTCTAAGTCAAATGGTTCTAGAATTCCTTCCTTTTGAAGTCTTTCTAAGCGTTTCAAGTTTATATGGCCTAATCGACAATGCCACAGATAGGTGAGATCTGAATCATCCTTTTTGGCCTTTTTGGTATTTATGTTATATACTTGTTTGTCGTGATCTAATAAATAAAGTCCATTGACTAATCTAGCAGATCCATAAAACATCTCTTTAAAATAAAACGAACAACTATTGTCTTTTATTAAAAAGGAAAATCCCTTAGCATCTAAGCAAGAAACTGAAATGATGTTTTTAGTAAGACTTGGAACATGGAAACATTCTTCCAGTTCCAAAACTAGCCCGGAGGGCAACGACAAATAGTAAGTTCCTACAGCTAATGCAGCAATCCGTGCTCCATTTCCCACTCGTAGGTTGACTTCACCCTTGCTTAACTTTCTACTTCTTCTTAGTCCTTGTGGATTGGAACATAAGTGTGAGCCACAACTTGTATCTAATACCCAAGAAGTTGAATTAGCAAGTATACAGTCTATAACGAAAATACCTGAAGATGGAACGACTGTTCCGTTCTTCTGATCTTCCTTTAGCTTTGGACATTCTCTTTTGTAATGGCCTATTCCATCACAATAAAGACAGCTTGATGTGGACTTGTCCTGCTTTGATTTAGCATTGCCCTTGGACTTTCCACCTTTCTTGAACGGTCTCTTTCTAGCCTTGAGTAAATCTTTGGCTTCACAGTCCAGTATTATTTCAGCCTTTCTGACAAGGTGAACAAATTCTGCAACTGTTTCTTCTCTTGGTTCACTTAGGTATAGTTGCTTGAAGCGACCAAACCCACTGTGTAGTGAATTGAGCAAGACAGAGACTGCCATCCTTTCGCTTATTGGTGTTCCTAGTAGACTTAGGCGATCAAAGTATGAACACATAAGATCCACATGGAACCTCAGTGGGACGCCTACCCTCTGTTTAGTGCGAAGGAGCTGAACATGTGTTTCTTGGACCTCCATCCTATAACACCTGTTGGGAGAAATAACCTTTAGACCAGACATTGATTCAATCAACTCATGGACGTTCAGGTCCCTGTCCTCCGTATTTCCACAACAGATATCCCTCAGATTCTTGATGAGCGTAAAAGGTTCATATGCTACAAACCTTTTAGCCCAATCATCAGGGATATTGTTCAGCATGAGACTCATAACCTTTTTGAGATCCGCATCCCAGGCGTAAAATCTCTCAGGGGTCATGTCTCTGGCATAGTAGCTTGGCATGGGATGTGACAGTACATACTCAAGTCCATTGAGTTTGACTATTTCAACTAGCTTAGCTTCCCATTCAAGAAAATTTGTCAGGTTCAGCTTGACCATAAGCTCAGAACCCATGATGATGTTTTGATTGTTGTTTGCCATATTAAAACTACAATTGAAAAGAATAAACAAATAAATAACCATTCACAGTTTCTCTTAATAAACTTAAATTCTAGCATACATGCATAATTCAATGTTTATTAAGCATTTTATTCAAGTTATGTGTTCCGGCAGGTGTGAATAAAATGATTCCAAGATCCTAAAATCATTGAAGAACTAAGCACAGTTTGTCGACTTAATCCTAGAACATCTTAGGTAAGCAAAAGCCTTTTGCTAATAGTCTAGAAACTATTCTTGGTTGATAGGTACGTCTAAGAACTTATTAGGTAAACCTATCGATTTTGCCACGACATAAAAGGACTCCTTACTTATATCGTTGAGTTTCACCAAAACTAACATGTACTCACAATTATTTGTGTACCTTGCCCCTTTAGGACCAATAAGTAACACCTCGCTGAGCGAAAAATATTACTAGATTGATGTAAAGGATATCCAAGCAAGTGTATATTTTGGCATGGCACCTTTTAACTCAATTTTTAAGTTTGGAACTTAAGGCTCTTACTATGTTGGTTAGATTTTAAGTGAACTAAAATCCTTAATCATGCAACATAATCAAGCTTTTGATCTCATGCATTTTAAGACATATTTAAAAGCAATAAATAACTTAAAACATGCATAAGATAAATGTGATCTAGTATGGTCCGTGTTATTCCAGTAGGAACACGCACAAGAGGGGGGGGGTGAATTGTAATTAGAACTTTGATAAAGTTTCTTGCGGAACTTAAGAAACAATCAAGAAACTGAGAATAGAGAAGACAATAACAACAATTGTGAAAACTTCTTGATACTAATCAAGAAGAGAATTCTTTTATTATGGTAATGCCTCGATTACAATAATCTCTCCAACACAAGTTCCTCTCAAACTCGTGTTCCTCACAGTAATCTACTTCGATTACAACTCCTTAACTTCTCTCTCTCAGACTTAAACTCTAAGTCTAAACAGGATAACTCTATCCTTACTAATACAAAATATAATTCGTGTTTGGATAACTCTAGATATTAATAATGCTTTTGTGTGGATATAAGGAACTTAGGAACTTTGAATTAACTAGGACACAAACTGTTTTAGAAAATCTTAGACAAAACGTTTTTAGGAAAGCAAGAACTCTCAGAATGTTTGTGTACTTTAAACCAAAAACGATTTCCCTTTTATAGTGTTTATCCTTAGGGTTAGTTCCCTTCAAAACCTCAACTGCTAACTGCCAGCACTTTGGTCTCCACGTCCCTTGACTTGAGGAACAAGGGGAAGACCACTTCCCACGTTCAGCCATAAAGCAGTTAGTGATTTGACTCAATCAAACCCTAAAATATTTCTTTAAAACAGATTTTATTTATCTACAAAAACTTAGGAGAATTTTTAGGAAAATAAGTTGTGTTTAAATAAAATAAAACGTAAATCTATTTTATATTAAATATGCAAAACTTGTTTTTATTTATGAAAATGTTTTCCATAAAAATCGCTTCCAATAAAATAAATGGCCTAATTAAATCATAAGTTCCTTGAGTACTCTATATACCATTAGCATAATTAATATTTACATAAAATTCTAAGTACAGTGGACTACCTAGACTTCATGTCTTCCCTTTGTCTGGAACTTGCAACTCAGAAGCTTCAGACGTTCCAGCCAAGGAACATTGATGAGTTCCTCTCTAGCTAACACAGGAACTCTTGGCTATGAGTCTGTAATAGTTCTTGTGGATATTCGGAACTCTTGATATGTAACTGTGTTGCTCCTCTTGTGACTTCAAACTGGAACAGATACAACTTCCAGCTCTGAAACTCCATTGACTGTTCCAAGTGTACCTCAGGAACTTCACCAGTTTATTCAAGTTCCTATCCTAATAGAAACTTGGGCATATGCCTGTTCAAAGTCATTTAGCAACCATAATCAGGAAGTTTGCAATATGTGTGTGTCATCAACCAAAACTTAGGAACAACAATATTCCCCCTTTTTGGTGATGACAACACTTGCAAACTTTTTACAAAGAGAGTAAGTACAAACAAACAAGAACTTATACAGACTATTGTGAAACAGAACATAAAAATTGAAAAACAAAAGAGAAAGATTAGAGAGAAGAAAGAGGAGCACCCTTGGCTTACAGAGAGATTCAGAGAGATTGATTCAGGAACTGGATTGAGTGTGCCTTGGAAGTTTGCACCCATGACTTCCCCCTGTTGACATCAACAAAAAGCATAGCACGAAATATAGCCATTCCAAACACAGTGCCCCACGATCAACGTTTGGCAAGTTAAGCTAGCCTCAAAGTATTAAACTAACTCATACAATAAATTGAAAGCAAGCAGTAATGATCAAGACTAGAAAGCATAGATATGTGTAACCAAGCAAGTCAAAATAAGATGGAACAAATACCCAAGTTTAAAAATTATACAAACCGAAAGCAAATTAAAAAGATTGTTCCATGGCAAAAGATAAAAGAAACATGGGATAGGGTGATTTAGGCTTGGGATGGGGAACCAGAACCAGCAGTTTCTTCTATCACAGTCTCCTCAAAAGATTCCAGATTGTTGATCTTGGTGAGGATTGTGGCACGAGTTGCATTGGCTTGTTCTGAGTAGTGGTGAAGATCGTTTTGGAGAGTCTTGACACTTGTAACCAATGCACCTATGTGGGCCTGCATTGAGCTAATCCTGTGATCTGTTCCCTCCTGTAGTTCCACCAGACGAGCAACTGTTGCCTTTAGCTCCAATATCTGATCATCCTTTGTGTTCCAGGCACCCCCATGATCTTGAACATGTTCCTGTTCAGATGGAACACGACGAGCTTTGGACTTTTTGGAGGATCTGGGTGTCCTTTTTCTTGGCCTAACAGTTTCAGGCAGTTCCTCTTGATTCAGTGGAACAGCATCCTCCTCTATGGGCATCTCCTTGACATCCCCTTCCTCATTTATTTCCATGAAGACAGGCCCTCTTTTCTTGTTCTCCTTCATTGCTACCCTCATGCTCTTTCTTTTTCCTACACTCTTCCTGTTCCCTCGAGGTAAAGGGACCTCTATTTGTTCGAGTTCCTCCTCCTCCTCCACTTCTTCTTTAACTGCAATTCCTTCCTGATCTTCCTCATCTTGTTTCTCTTCCTTTCCAGCCCTAATGACTTTACCCTGAACCACTTTAAGATTTAATAGATGGAGCATTTCAAGTTGAAGGATTTGGGTGGATTTTAAGGGAATCACAAAGTATGGGCTAAGGTCAACTGAGAAGCTTTTGAAGATTTCTGTAAGAAGGGAGGAGTATGGAATTTTGAATTTGGGGATACAGGTGGATAAGTGTTTGATCATGATTGCAGGAAAGTTTATGGGAATTTTCCTTTCAAGACAATACATGAGACATGCATCAAACAGACTTGCTATGTTCCTTTTCTGAGTTCGAGGAACTACACCTCTCCACACAATATTAAACAGTAATTTTTGAAGAGGTGAAAAGCAGTTGTGTGAGGTGGAGGTGGATACTTTAGAATCTCCTCCAATGGAACCAACTATATCTTTCTCATCTACATTATCTATGGTCACTGTGATTTGACCTTTGAGCCACATATCAAAACCCCTATTGGGTGTACCAAACAGCTGTTCCAGATAAGAGGCATCAAATTCGATGCGAGTTCCATTCACTTTACTTGAACATACATTATCAACACATGCAAAGTTCTTGCAGAATTCTTTCATAGCTTCAGGAATTAAGGGGGATTTGGCATAGGTACTCAACAGACTTACCCACTTTTGTTGTTCAAGGATTTCCATCAACTCTTTAAATTTCGTGGCTTCACACCATGTTGAGTTGATTGCGAACCCCTCGACCAGATTGTTTTCCTTTGCAGTGAGTTTCTTGGACCCTTTTGCTTCCCCCTGAGTTTGAGCATTCTCCTCTGTTTCCTCGATGTTTTCACCAGAAGCTTCCACTCGTCGTTTTTTGGATTTTCTTGTGGAGGATCTAGGGTTTGAGATTGGGGATTTCATTTCGATGTCAGTGTTGGTTTGTTCCCCCTGAGTGATTGCGAGCATTGGATTGTGGGATCGAAGAGGAATTGGCGATTGAATGGGTGAGGTATCCATGGGAACAGGAGATGAAGGGTTTCTCTTTCGTTTGAGGGATGTGAGATCAGTGTTGTTGCTTGTGAGAACCATGGTTGAGGTTTTTTTTATAGGTGGAAGGAGAGGTGATGTCAGTGGAGAAGGCGTGTGAGAGAGAGAAAGGGGGTTGCATGGATTGATTGTGGAAAGTGAAGAGTTTCTCCTATTTATTGCCAATGGAACCGTTCCAAACATTCTTTGAATATGGGTATTCGGTTTTTAATTAAAAAAAATAAATAGATAAAAATAAAAGGAAAATGAAAAAAAATTGTGTTTGACTTTGACTTGCTTAATTTCGTATCTCTGACTTAACTAGTTTGAAAGGAACTGCTTACCTTGCTCATTTGAAGTGTGAGTGAATTTGCCACGATGGTAAGCTTCAACTATGTTTGCACACAAGATTTTGTGTTTGTAATAGTCTATATGTACCATGATTTTTGCTTTTGCCTTAGAGGAACTCCAATTTGGCAATTACCTTAGCTTGATCATTCCGAGTTCCATTCTCATTTTCTCATGTTTCTCTCTGTTCAAAGGCTTAGTTAAAATATCAGCAATTTGGTGATCAGTTTGGCAAAAGTCTAATTTGATCAAACCTTTCTCAACATTATCTTTAAGGAAATGGTGTCTGATGTGGATGTGTTTGACTCGGAAATGATGAACCGGATCTTTTGAAATACAAATAGCACTAGTGTTATCACAATAGATAGGAACACAATCATAGATAATACCAAAATCTCTTAGCTGTTGTTTTATCCATAGAATTTGTGAGCAACAAGCTGCAGCAGCTACATACTCAGCTTCAGCTGTGGATAGAGCAACAGTATTCTGTTTCTTGGAACCCCAAGAAACCATGCATGGACCTAGGAACTGTACCATACCTGATGTGCTTTTTCTATTCACTAAGTCACCTGCATAATCAGCATCTGCATATCCTCTTAGCTCGAAGGATCCACTTCTTGTATAGTAAAGGCATAGGTCATCAGTTCCTTTGAGATATCTTAGTATTCTTTTCACCGCAGTTAGATGGGACTCCTTTGGATTTGATTGAAATCTTGCACATAGTCCTACACTAAAAGAAATGTCAGGTCTACTGGCTGTTAAATATAATAGAGATCCAATCATACCTCTGTATTTTGTTTGATTCACACTTTTCCCATTTGGATCAGTGTCTAATCTGGTAGCAGTTCCCATGGGAGTGTGATTTACTTTGGCTGATTCTAGCTCATATTTCTTTAGGAGTTCCTTCACATACTTTTGTTGGTGTATCATGATTCCCTCCTCGGTTTGCTTGATTTGTAAACCAAGGAAGAAGTTGAGTTCCCCCATCATACTCATTTCAAATTCACTGCTCATCAAGCTTGCAAAATCCTTGCACAAATTTTCATTAGTTGCTCCAAATAATATATCATCAACATAAATTTGAACTACTAACAAGTCAGTTCCTCTAGATTTTAAGAATAAGGTTTTGTCTATTCTACCTCTTTTAAAATCATTTTGAAGGAGGAACTTTGATAATCTCTCGTACCAAGATCTAGGGGCTTGTTTTAGTCCATAGAGAGCCTTATCTAATTTGTAAATGTGATTTGGAAATTCGGGATTTTCAAATCCAGGGGGCTGTTCCACATAAACATCTTCCTCTAAGAAACCGTTTAAGAAAGCACATTTAACATCCATTTGATAAAGTTTAAAACCCATGAAAGCAGCAAAAGCAATTAAGATTCTAATGGCTTCTAATCTAGCAACAGGTGCAAATGTTTCTTCAAAGTCAATGCCTTCCTGTTGATTATAACCTTTGACCACTAACCTTGCTTTGTTCCTTATGATTGTTGCATGTTCATCTTTCTTGTTCCGGAACACCCATTTTAGCCCTATCACCTTCTGGTGCTTTGGTTTGGGTTCCAAGTGCCATACCTTGTTTCTTTTGAATTCATTTAATTCTTCTTGCATGGCAATGATCCAGTCAGCATCTTCCAGAGCCTCAGTGTGATTTCTTGGCTCAAATATGGAGAGGAACGCGTGGAATGCGCAAAAGTTCCTTAGTTGTGACCTTGTCTGAGTTCCTTTTCTGATGTCACTCACAATGAGTTCCATTGGGTGGGACTTTAGATGCTTCCAAGGTTTAGGTTGAAATTGAGCTACTGGTGTTGTGGCATTTTCGTCAGTTCCTTCTATGACCTGAGTTCCCTGTTGGGGTTCCTCTGGTGTTGTTTCTGGATCTTCTTGGTTTTCTGCTTGTTCCTCTAGTACGGGAACTTCTTGATTTTGTTGAGCAGTTCCTCTTGCTGTGTGTTTGCTTATTTGGAACTCCTCATCATTTTCTGCAGCACGAGATAAACCAATCTCGAAAAATTCTTGTTCCTGTACTATGTCAGTTTTGTTAGATTCATCAAATATTATATGTACACTTTCCTCAACACACATAGATCTTTTGTTATAAACTCTATAAGCCTTGCTATTTAAGGCATATCCTAGGAACACTGCCTCGTCGCTTCTTTCATCAAACTTCCCCAAGTTCCTTTTTCCATTGTTGTGGACAAAACATTTGCTCCCAAAGGCTCTAAAGTAAGAGATGTTGGGTTTTATACCTTTTAGTAGCTCATAGGGGGTTTTGTTTAGGATTGCTCGAATCATAACTCTATTTATAATGTAACAAGCAGTATTGACTGCTTCAGCCCAGAAGTTCCTAGGCAAGGAACTGGCTATTAGCATGGTTCTTGCCATGTCCTCTAGGGTTCTATTTTTCCTCTCAACAACTCCATTTTGTTGTGGAGTTCTGGGAGCTGAGAAATTGTGGTCCATACCTTGTTCCTTGCAGTATTCATCGAATTTGTAGTTTTCAAATTCTGTTCCATGATCTGATCTTATATGGATCAGTTGGTGACCTGTGGTTTTCTGGATTTTCTTTGAAAATGTAACAAACTCATCAAACGTTTCATCCTTGCTTGTTAGAAATATGACCCAAGTAAAGCGAGAGTAATCATCAACAATAACTAATACATATTTTTTCCCACTTCTGCTTTGAATTCTCATTGGTCCACATAAGTCCATATGGATGAGTTCCAATGGTTTTGTGGTGCTTACCAATTTCTTAGATTTAAAGGAACTTCGGACATGCTTGCCTTTTGCACATGCATCACACACTTTATCAGTTAGGAACTTGATTGAGGGGAGTCCTCGAACCAGTTCCTTTGATCTTAGTTTGTCAAGCAGCGAGAAACTAGCATGTCCAAACCTCCTGTGCCATAGTAGGGAATTTTCTTCAAGGGCACTGAGGCAGGTTAGATTGTTCCTGGGAACTGTATTGAGATCCACAGAATATGTGTTCCCTTTACGAGTTCCTTCCAAAATAACCTTCCCAGTGTTATTGTTTATGATTTGACAGTTTTCAGAAGTAAAACTTACAGAGTTTCCTTTGTCACAGAATTGAGAGATGCTTAGTAGACTGTGCATCAAACCCTCGACTAAAAATACATTTTCAATGGCGTAGGAACTTGACCTTCCAACTTTTCCAATTCCAATAATTTCTCCTTTCATGTTGTCTCCAAAGGTCACAGTTCCTCCATTGTAGGCTTCTAGTGAGAGGAATTTAGATTTGTCTCCTGTCATGTGTTTGGAACACCCGCTGTCGAGATACCACGAGCTGTTCCCCTTCACTAGAATCTGTAAAGAGATCAAAGGTTAGTTACAGGAACTCGGGTTTCCTCGAGTTCCTTTTCAACTATAACTTCAGACTTCTTAACCCATTTTTGTTTTACATAATTTATGTTTCTTTGATCCTGTTCCTTCATCTTGGAACACTCAGTACTTATGTGACTTCCACTTCCACATGAGAAGCAGACTTTTACACTAGGAAGATCCACATACTTCTTCTTATGACTATTTTTATGGTTAAAGCCCAATCCTTCTGTTCTCTTAGATTGAGCATTCTCAATCCATTTGGGAGGAACTTTAGGTGGTTGTCTCTGTGCCCTGGCCATGGATAGTTCCCTTTCCAGTTTCTCTTTTTGTTCCTTTGTGGTGATCAGATCTTTGTTTAAATTTTCTAAGTCGATGTTAAAAATTCCCATGTTGATTTCCAAGGATTTTGTAGGATCTAAACTTAAATTAAACATCTTATATTGACTGAGTTGAACTTGTAGAAGGATGTTTTCATTTCTAATTTTTTCGAATGACTCATTAATAGAGGTATTTCTATCTAGTAATTCAAAGAACCTGCCTTGGACATCAGATCTAATATTGTTCAGATAATTTATGTGGTCTTTACTGAGTTCCAAGGCTCTATCACTTTGTGCTTTTAATATACTTAGCTTTTTGTAATCATCTAGAGTTTCTAGCAACAGTTCAATTAGTTTTGACTTTGAGAGACACTGAAGAGTGGAGGAACTTACTTCTTCTGATGGAACTTGATCAGTTCCTTCTGTTCTAGCCATAAGGCAGAGATTTGCAGTTTCTTCATTTGGTTGTTCCTCATCGTCTTCTGAGTCTGTTGCTTCGCCCCATGCAGCTATCATGGCCTTCTTGAAGTTTGGTCTGTTGAAGGTAGACTTGTTAAAGCGATCTTTGACCTGTTCCTTCCCTTTTCCTCTGGTCTTGTCGTTCTCCCACAGAGGGCATTCACGAATTTGATGATCAGTTTCTCCACATTTGAAGCAACCTTGCTCAGTTTTGGAACTAGTGATTTTCTTGGCAAAGTTCCTTCCTTTCTGGTTTCCTGGTTTGAAGTTCCTATAGAGCTTTCTCATTCTTCTGACCAGCATGGCAGCCTCTTCTTCATCTGGTTCAGATTCATCGAGTTCCTCAGCCTTTAGAGCAAGTCCTCGACTTCTTGAGCTCTCGGGAACAGCAGCTCCAAGATGCAGTTCGTGTGTCATCAAGGAACCAGCAAGTTGTTCAATGTTGAACTTGGTGAAGTCCTTGGTCTCAAACAGTGCAGTGACCTTTGTTCTCCAGCGATCATCTTGTGGCATGCTTCTTAGTATTTTTCTTACCTGTTCATCTGTGGGAATGATTCTACCAAGAGAAACTAATTCATTGGTTATGTTAGTAAATCTAGTGAACATTTCTTGAATAGTTTCTTTTGGAAGCATCTCAAATCTTTCATATTTAGACATCAAAAGGTCAATTTTGGAACGCTTAACTTCATTAGTTCCTTCGTGGGTTACTTGAAGTAGTTCCCAAATCTGTTTTGCGTTCTTGCACCCCATGACTCTGTTGTGTTCATGAGGTCCAAGCCCGCAATGCAAGATTTTGACAGCCATGGCATTCATCTCATATTTATCAAAGTCTTCTTTAGAAAATTCAGACATTGGTTTAGGAACTACCTCGTTTTCAGCATTGGTCTTTGTTACCTCGAAGTCTCCAACTTCAATTACACGCCAAACTTGGTAATTTTCAGCTTTGATGAATATCTCCATTCTATTCTTCCAGTATGAGTAGAACTTGCCATTGAACATAGGTGGCCTTTGTGTCGAGTAACCTTCTTCCAGTTTCTCTTGTGAGTTCATACTTTCAGGAACTTGACTCAAACAGGGTTTCCTGTGTTTTGGTGAGTACTGGCTCTGATACCAACTGTTATTCCAGTAGGAACACGCACAAGAGGGGGGGGGTGAATTGTAATTAGAACTTTGATAAAGTTTCTTGCGGAACTTAAGAAACAATCAAGAAACTGAGAATAGAGAAGACAATAACAACAATTGTGAAAACTTCTTGATACTAATCAAGAAGAGAATTCTTTTATTATGGTAATGCCTCGATTACAATAATCTCTCCAACACAAGTTCCTCTCAAACTCGTGTTCCTCACAGTAATCTACTTCGATTACAACTCCTTAACTTCTCTCTCTCAGACTTAAACTCTAAGTCTAAACAGGATAACTCTATCCTTACTAATACAAAATATAATTCGTGTTTGGATAACTCTAGATATTAATAATGCTTTTGTGTGGATATAAGGAACTTAGGAACTTTGAATTAACTAGGACACAAACTGTTTTAGAAAATCTTAGACAAAACGTTTTTAGGAAAGCAAGAACTCTCAGAATGTTTGTGTACTTTAAACCAAAAACGATTTCCCTTTTATAGTGTTTATCCTTAGGGTTAGTTCCCTTCAAAACCTCAACTGCTAACTGCCAGCACTTTGGTCTCCACGTCCCTTGACTTGAGGAACAAGGGGAAGACCACTTCCCACGTTCAGCCATAAAGCAGTTAGTGATTTGACTCAATCAAACCCTAAAATATTTCTTTAAAACAGATTTTATTTATCTACAAAAACTTAGGAGAATTTTTAGGAAAATAAGTTGTGTTTAAATAAAATAAAACGTAAATCTATTTTATATTAAATATGCAAAACTTGTTTTTATTTATGAAAATGTTTTCCATAAAAATCTCTTCCAATAAAATAAATGGCCTAATTAAATCATAAGTTCCTTGAGTACTCTATATACCATTAGCATAATTAATATTTACATAAAATTCTAAGTACAGTGGACTACCTAGACTTCATGTCTTCCCTTTGTCTGGAACTTGCAACTCAGAAGCTTCAGACGTTCCAGCCAAGGAACATTGATGAGTTCCTCTCTAGCTAACACAGGAACTCTTGGCTATGAGTCTGTAATAGTTCTTGTGGATATTCGGAACTCTTGATATGTAACTGTGTTGCTCCTCTTGTGACTTCAAACTGGAACAGATACAACTTCCAGCTCTGAAACTCCATTGACTGTTCCAAGTGTACCTCAGGAACTTCACCAGTTTATTCAAGTTCCTATCCTAATAGAAACTTGGGCATATGCCTGTTCAAAGTCATTTAGCAACCATAATCAGGAAGTTTGCAATATGTGTGTGTCATCAACCAAAACTTAGGAACAACAGTCCGACTTCATCTTGAAGCTTTGACTTCAAAGTCCGTCTTGAAAATCTCCGTGGGAGGCACCATTTTCTTCAAATAGGATAAGCTATAACTAATTACAACTATTTGATGGTTCGCAGACCATATTTGAATTGAAAAATAACTTTGGTACTTTAGACCAATTACATTCAAATTAATGGTACGCAGACCATATTTTCTATCCTATTTGGGCCATACTAGTCACTTCATAACCTGCAAAACAGTACATATACAATATATACCATTCACCCATTCATTATCATGAATGGCCCACATAGCTGGTTAGTAAAACACATTATGCATCACGTAAATATTTGCAGCAATTAATCAAGGGCACCAATAATCTACCAATTATTCAGTCCTTATTAATTCTAATCAAGTTGTTTTAACCTTAAGGATTTGTAGACCTAATCAAGAGTTTATGACTAAAAAGCGCTCCCACTTAAACCAATAAATTCATATGCTTTACTAATTTTAAACATAAAAATGTATTTCTAGTCTAACCGGAAACATACAAATTTAATTAAAATTTAAAGCTCATATAAATTTATAATTGAGTCCAAAAAGTTTAATTTAATTTCAGTCGTTATTTAAATTAATTCATGAATTTAATTTTAGTAAAATAATTAGAATAAATAACATTTATTATAATTACAATATTCAAAATTAAAATCCAAGAAAATAATTTAAATTATTAATTTTAAAATTAATTAAAATTACGTGAACTGAAATTTTCAAATTAAACATTCAAAACGATCTAATCGTAACGCAAACACCCTACGCATTGCACGCCCATGGGCCGCACGCATACAGCCATTGCTGGCCATATGCGCGCAGCCCATGCGCTCGTCGCATAGCTGCTGCTCTACCAATCGCAAGCCATCGCACGCTGTAGTGCTCGCTGCGCGCGTGCCAGCGCTCGTCGCACGCGAGCCATCGCTCGCAGTGCGCGCTCGCCAGCGCTCGCTGTGCGCGCGAGCCATCGCTCGTTGGGCGCGCGACATCGCTCTCTGGGCGCGCGACATCGCTCGCTAGGCGCGCAACATCGCTCGCTGGGCGCGCGACATCGCCCGCTGGGCGCGCGACATCGCTCGATGTGCGCGCGAGCAACGCTGGGCGCAGCGCTCGTGGCACGCGAGCTTGCGCTCGCTGCGCGCGAGGCTGCGCGCTCTTGCGCGAGGCAGTGCGCGTTGTGGCGCAGCTCGCTTGCTGCCCACACGCGACTGCCTTGGCTTGCCTTTCGCCCATGCCCATTTGTTCATAGCTCGTGGCCCACGACACAAGGCAGGGCTGCTGCCTTGTGCTCGTGCACTACGCCCTTGCTCATTGCATTCGTGCCGCACGGGCGACGAGCTCCCTTGCTCGTCGTCGCATGCCCGCACTATACAACACCCCTTAAGGGTAACACGAAGCGTCCATTGCTTTGTGCGTGCAAGTTTTATGAACGAATCGCATAAAAATTTAAAATTTATATTTAAAATTAATGACAAATTAATAAATAATATTAATTTCATAATTTTAGGGCGAAAAAATCGAAAATTTATTATTCAATTGATTTCCGATTGTTATGGATTCAAGTCTAGGTCATAAAATTTTAAAATTTATCATAAATTTACAATTTTTATGGTGGTTTTTAATCATAGGTTTCTAATTAAATTATAATTAATTATGAAAATCAAATTAATTCTAAATTATTCTAATTTTCAACAAATTAATCATAATTACAAATTAGATTGCATAATTAACAAGGCTAGGCATTCAAACTTGTTAAACATATACAGTAGGTCAATCAAAAATTCAAGATTTATCAACAAGAATCGCAAATATTTAATTTAACATCTTAAATTTACGAAATTTTGCATTCGAAAAACTAAAACCTTCGAAAAGTCATAGTTAGGCTTCGAATTTGAGAATTATGGGTTCGGCAGAAAAAAAGTATTTTTTTCAAAATTTTAGAATGCTTTTTACATGCGGAATTGACACAAAAATCACTCGATTTGGATGAGTAACGAAGAAACTGCCGAAAAACTGCGTACGTATAATTAAATAAACGCAATTTGCAATTAATTAACAATTACGAAAATTAATCACCCCTTTTAATTCTTGCAAATTTGTAATATTTAACCATGTTTATGCAAATTAGATTATGAAAATAATAAGGGGCTCGTGATACCACTGTTAGGTTATGATACATATGATATTACATAAATCATGCGGAAACAACCATTAACCCAGGAATACATATTATTTACACATAATCATATAGCATAATTTAGATGCATACTCTTTGTTGCGTGCCTTCCCTAGCTGCGCCCGAACCGAACAAGAACAAGTCTTTAGGACTCCAAGTGTCGTCCCTCCGTAGATAGTCCACAGCACGTCCGGATCCGCCTTAAGATTGACCAACTAGAATCGCCCTTAAGGTACTAGAATTTTCGGCACTTTTGAGCAAGATGTGTGATTGAATTTTTCTCTCAAAAACTCACTTTGAATACTTTGAAACTCGTTATAAATTGTGAACCCAGGCCACATATTTATAGGGGTATGGAAAGGGAATTGGAATCCTATTCAGATACAAATTAATTAAACCTAGAATCCTACAAGAACTCTAATTAATTAATTAATTTATCAAATAGAATTAGGAATTTAATCATTAACCGAACTCTGCATGTTTTAGGAATCGTGCATGAACACAAACACTTACGCACACACACACGGCAGCCACGATGGGCCGCCCATGCGCGTGCGTGCGAGCAGCAGCCCACGTAGCTCCTGCGCGCGCTGCGCGCGCTGTGCGCGCTGCCACGGCCTGCTGGGCCTGGCCTTGCGCAGGGCCTGGCGTGGCCTTGGCTGTTCGTGTGGCGCGCTTGGCTTGCTGGGCGATGGCCTGGCTTCGTGCTGGGCCCTCGTCCGGCAGGCCTCGTCCGATGCTTATTCGTACGATACGCTTCCGATTAAATTTCCGATTCCGGAATTCATTTCCGATACGAACAATATTTAATATTTCCGATTCCGGAATTAATTTCCGTTTCGAACAAATATTTAATATTTCCGTTTCCGGAATTATTTTCCGATTCCGATAATATTTCCGATTCTGACAATATTTCCGTTTCCGGCAATATTTCCGATTCTGGCAATATTTCCATTTCCGATAATATTTTCCGATACGTACCATGTTTCCGTTTCCGGCAACATCTACGACTTGGATAATATTTATATTTCCGATACGATCCATATTTCCGTTTCCGGCAATATCATCGTTTCCGGAGTATTCATTTCTTGCCTGTGACGATCTCAGCTCCCACTGAAACCAAGATCCGTCGATTCCGAATATTCATAGATGGAGTATTTAATGCCATTAAATACTTGATCCGTTTACGTACTATTTGTGTGACCCTACGGGTTCAGTCAAGAGTAAGCTGTGGATTAATATCATTAATTCCACTTGAACTGAAGCGGCCTCTAGCTAGGCATTCAGCTCACTTGATCTCACTGAATTATTAACTTGTTAATTAATACTGAACCGCATTTATTAGACTTATCATAGAATGCATACTTGGACCAAGGGCATTATTTCCTTCATAGATATGGATGATCGGATGTGTAGCTCTTGGAGTTTGTATGCATCGGTAATTCAAGGTACACATTGTCTAACCATCTTCGGTATTTTAAATTATAATTTGTGTGGAGTATGAAAATTCATTAGCAATATTACGCGTTATATGAATGTATGTTTTGAATTGAGATTTACAAATGAACTTATGAAACTTGTTGATTTTCTACTGATTTAATGAAATGATTATTGATTTCATTTATTGACTGATGAAATGAAACGATTTTGAATTTGCAAATGCGTGTGAGTGGTGATGGAGCTAAGAATGTGCTTTCCAGGAGTTGAACCTATTGAGAGTTGAATTTGTGAATAAATTATTGTTATGATTGATCATGGAGTAGGACAATGGATCTATGAGGCTAAGAAGTGTTAGATAAATAAATTTTAAATACAATCTAGGGTGTTAATGGTTAATCTAAGTAAAGATAAAACTCACAAAGTCTTCAATTTCACTTGAGTCCATAAAGTGTTTAAGGGACGAGTTTCTAAGGAATCATTTCGGGAAGAGTTTACGATTATATCTATTAGCCCACCTTTATTTGGGATTTCCATAAAAGTCGTATGCTATTATTTAAGTTGTGGAATATGGAATGTAAGCTAGTTTTAAACAACAATAAGGCGTTTTAAATGAACTTCAGAGCTGGAACGATTGAAGCTAAAGATGTTTTCAAATTGGTTTTAAGTTCTTTAAACGACAGTAGCTTGCAAAAAAAAAAAAAAGGAATCTTTTACAAGTTCTAAAAAGAGTTTTAATAATGAAATGATGTTTTTTTTATATAATAAGAACTAAGTTAAAGTGTTTTAAAACTAGTTAATCTATAAGAAATTAATAGTTAACCTTATAGATAATAAAATGGTTTTGGTAAAGATTGTTTTAATATAAATGAAAAGTTGTTAATTGTTTTATAAAGACTGATCAAGGGGAAAACTAGGTCGTTTACTAGTCTCTCCTAATCAAACAAAAACCTAAACTAACCACTAAACACAAGTAAAGCGGCAAGTTAGGGTCGAAATCCACAAGGACTAAGGTGCGCTAATTTATGCTAATCGAACAACAAGCTAGGTCGGAATAGGGTCGGAAAAGTCAACTAACCAACTAAAACTAAATCAACTAAACTAAGAAATCAAAAGTAAACGAGATTAGGGAATGGGTCAAACAACAACAAATCATGGATTGAACCTAAGAGAATTGAAAACGGGAAAGATTCACAAGCACTACATGACTAGGCGTTGAATTCACAATTAGCTCCAATCATCTCCCGGTGCGCGAACAATTTCCCTAAGCATCAAGGACGAACTCCCGTTCTACCCTATCATACCCGGGGTAAATCAAAATCCTAATTCAACCACATAATCAAGTTTAGGTCTTTAATCCCTTTCCAACCCAACTAGACTACTCCAAACAATCATGGAACACTTAATTGATCAAGTTAAATGCAACATCTATTTGAAATGCTGAAACATGTAATAATTTAATCCTGAAAATCCCTAATTTCCAATCACAAACACCCAAACCAATCAATGTTGAGTTTTCACCCAAACCCTAACCAATAAACTACTCCATAATCATAAAATTATGAAATTTACACAAATTAACAACTAAAAACATGATTCTAACATTAATAACAACTAATCTAAACACGAATCATTAAATTAAACAAAACAATTAAACTAATTAAAACGATAAATAAAACAATAAATAGAGAAATAAATGAGGAGAGATAGTAAGAAATTTCTCATTGATTAATGGTGGACATCTCCAACAATTTTCATGCTTGATTATCAAAACCCCTAATTTCATTGATAATTTCTCACTTTTCTCTCTCTAAAAGCTAAACCCTAAACCCTAAGAAAAAAGAAGAACTAAGACTAATTATGTACATGGTATCTTTTTTTTCTTAAAAGAGATAAGCCTATTTAAACTAAAAGTGTAATAATGAAATTAAAAAGAGAAAAGGAAAAGAGATTAAAATAAAAAAAATAAAAAAAAAGGAATTAAAAAGATAAGAAAAAGAAAAGGAAAAAGAGAAAGAGAAAGAGACAAAAAAAAAAGAATAAATGAATTAAGTGGGAGCAGACCCCGTAGCTTCCTCATCCCCCCCAAACCCCAAAACTCCATCAGATCCCCTTTTTTAATTTTTCTTCGCTCCCCCTGCTTCGCATCCACTTCTGCTGCTCTCCATCATCTGTAATCATCACCGTCAATTCTCATCAGTCAATGAATCGCCTCCGTCCATCATTTTCGATCCCCCATCACCAATCAATCATCAGCGTTCTTCCTCCACCATCAACGCTTAAAAACGAGGCTTCTCTTCAATCAAATCACAACCGCCGATTTCATTAATTCCGTACATATTTGAGCGCTCAAATGTTCGGTCGAACGCTTGTGATGTTCGGGCGAACTTTTGTCGGTTTGGGCGAACTCCATTGAGGTTCGACCGAACCTCATACAATCAGGAACTCTAAATTTTCGGTTCGTTTGAACATAATTACGGTTCGAACGAACCCAATTCCTCTGTTTTTTTCTCTGTTTTGGGCAACGATTTTGGTGATTTTGTTTGCGATTTTGCACTGGTTGTGTCCGGCTGTTGCTGCTGCATTATTGGAGTTTCTGTGATGCGTGGTTGTGTGAGGTAAGATGGAGATGGAGTTGGGCGGTGAAGTTGGTGTTGTAGGTTGGTTGTGCGAAGGTGGTGAGGAGGAGGTGTTGGAGTTGCGGTGGGCTGAGGTTGTGGTGAAAGGTGGCTGGCTTGGTGTTTATGGAAGAAAGGGTGGCAATTGTGTGTGGTGCAGGATAAGGAATGGGGTGGTGTAGGATAGGAGTATTGCCTTGTTGTAGCTTGTTGTTCTTTGAGCCGTTGACTTTTCTTGACCGGGCTTGTATTCCGATTCCCAAACAACATGTACGTACACAAAATAAAAAAGGAAAATAGGAGAGAAACCAGAAATAGAAAAATAAAATAAATAAATAAATAAATAATAATAATAATAATAATAATAATAATAAAAATAGAAATAAAAATTAAAATAGAAAATTAATAACGAAAACTAAATTAATTAAACTATAAAATTATCGAAACAAGAAAATAAATAAATTAGGAAAATAATACTTAAAAAGTAACAAAAATAGCTAAAGACGCTAAACTAAGTTATAAATAATCAAAATAAGAAATCAAGTAAAGTAAAGACAAAAAATGTTAAAAATAGAATAAAACCGACTCAAATAATGCCTAAATTACTACCCTATGAGTGACATAAATTTCACTCATCAAAGACTCATTTCAGGCACACTAAGCTCACCTAGTTAAACTTAATAACTAGGAATAAATAATGATTGCAGTTTGAGTACTATAACATTGAATCATACTACAAAAATGATTAATATTTAGAAGGCAATGGTAATTTTGTTGTGGTAAAATAATATACTAGCAAGCTAGGTTAGGAGTTACATTAAACTCGAACATAGAATTGTCTTAATATGGAGTTCGGTTTTTCATAAGTTGACGAATGGTAAATAGAGAAATATCTAATGAGTCTAACTCAAGGTAACATTTATGTGAATTGTCTATGTGTATGGTAACTAAAATTCATGAATTCAATTAATTGAATCAAAGGCGATTGTGACAAGATATGTAGAAATGATAAAGAAGCTGATACATGATTGAGGGAATGAAACTTAAGTTTTGAGAACGAAATTATATAGATTAGCATCAAAGTAATTATGTATGGGAAATTAGCTGTGTATGTGTGGCGTGATGCTCACATGCGTTAGTGATAAGCATCTTATTTACAGGCGAGTGAAATACTCGTAGCTGCCGTCTTGCAGGCGAGTGAAATGCTCGTAGCTGCCGTCTTGCAGGTGAGTGAAATGCTCGTAGCTGTCGTCTTGCAGGCGAGTTAAATTCTCGTAGCTGCCGTCTTGCAGGCAAGTTCGATACTTGCAGCTGCCGTCCTGATTAGACTTGCAAGCATATTGGTTAGTAGGAGGGTGACGACCCCCATAGTTTTAGAGTCAGTCGGTCATGATTATCATAATTCGTATTCTCTTTCCCCGGCCATAAATTAATATGTTATTATTGAGTGTATACTACCTATTAGAGCCATGTTGGTTTGGTGAGTGAAATGATACCATGTGTATATTTGAACATAATGAACCTAGTATTGGAATTATGTCTGCAAGAATATTGCGAAGAAAAACTTGGCAATGTTGTGGCAATAAGTGTTACATTGAGTTAAGAATGTATATATTATGAGTTTTACTTTGTGGCATATTTCATGGATTGAAAAAGGTTACATTTGAAGAAATATATGGGTTGTCGATATGAGTAAGCGTTAGATGAAGTATGGTTGGAAATGATCAAGAATATGAAAATAATTAGATGAGTCATAAGTCATGAGACTAACTTTTGATGAATTGTGAATTTGGAAGTTATGTGAGGAGATTATGATATGTGGATATTTCGTGTTCTAAACTATTGATTGAAGGGATAATGGCTTCGTGAAATCGTGAAACGAATTTCAAAGGAATTTTGATGCTTCTGTCAAACAATGTTTTCTAAGTAATGTGATTTGAACAAGTGAAGTGATTTCCAAAATAATCATGAAACAAAAACTAAAGCTATTTGAGCCACCTATAAAATGTATTTAAGGTTAGACAGTGTGTACTCGATTTCCTGATTTTGTTCTCTGAACCTGTCCTGGTGGGGGCAGTGTTAAAATGTTTTGCAGGTTGGGATGATCATGTTTATGTAAAATGGCAAAGGAATGTTTAGAGATTAATGCAAGGTTTGCTTGTGTCATGGCGGAAATGATTAAAGATTGTGTTCTAAGTTGCTCAAGTGTAATTTGAGCTTTATTGAAGTTTGATATTTTGGGTTGAATGTAAATCTTTATTATTATTTTGCGTTGGATTACTATTAATTGTTGTAATTACCGGTATGTTATAGTGAGGCTTTGATCTGCTGGTTTGAGTTTAGCTGATTAAATATAGGCCAAGCGTGATAAGCAAGCGGCTTGTTATGGGCGGGCTATTACAACGTTCACTTAATAGTGCGCGCTGTGAATAGTACATTTATTTTACAAAAAAAAAAAGCACTACAGTAATAATGCATTGTTTTTTTTTTTTTTTTTGGCAAATTAGCAAAATTTATTACCAAAAGGTAGGAACCATGAATCCAAACAAGGAACACCATAAAAGGTTAGAGTACAGACCACTCCTTAACAACCAAACATTACAAACACAACAAAGGTGAAAAGCAATACATA